>NW_024870941.1:445000-1186250 GCF_019054845.1 Dipodomys spectabilis | reverse complement strand
GCGGAGGGGGCTCCCGGTCCGGCCGCCGCTGCTCCCCCTCTCCGGGCCCGGGGCTCCCCCTAGCGCCGCCGAGGAGCCGCCGCCGCCGCCGCTCGAGGAGGGCGGAGGAGCGCGGCTGAGAGCCTCGAGGCGCGAGGGCGGGTGAGTGATGGGGTTCGGCCGTCCCCTCCCCTCCCGCGCCCCTCGCGTGCCGCGGCCGCGCGACCCCATCTTGGCGGCCAGGCGGGCGCGGCGGGGCCCTGCGCCGGCCGCGGAGGGTTTCCTGGTGCCTGGACGCGGCGGCGGCGGCGGCCCGGGCCCCGGCGCCCGCCCGCCCGGCCCGCGGCCCGGCCTGCCCGGCCCGGCGCTCATTCATTCCCGGCCGCTTTCCTGCCGCCCGCCCGCCCCTTCTTCGCGCCCGGGCCGCCCGCCGCCGCCGGCGCGGCCCGGGACCCGCAGCCTCCCCGCAGCCCTCCTGCCCCCGGGCCCCGGCCCGCCGGGTCGCCCGCGTCCCAAGTTGCGTGTCCTTTATGGCTCCCGTCACCTGTGCGGCCCGCCCCGCCGCGCCGGCTCGCGGGGACCTTTCCCTGCCTCGCCCCCGGGCGCGGCCTGAGCGCGTGTCCGGGGCACGCTTCCTCCTCTGGCCTTTCCCAAACCGGGGGGCCGCCCCCGCCGCACGCGGGCAGTGGCTGCACCTCGGGGCGCGGGGGGACGTCCAGTTTCTGGTGGTGGTTCCCCTAGCCTAAAACCTTTGACCCGAGGCGGTTATCGCCCGCCGCCTCCCGGGCGGCCGCGGGACCCGCTCCCGTCGCGTCTCTGCGGTGCCGGCGTGGACTGAGCGCGGCCGGTGCGCCGCGCCGCGGGATGCCCTTCTGAACGAGGCACCGGAGGGAGGGGAGGGGTGGCTCTAACGTCCCCCCGCCCCGGGCGAGCGTGTCGGGCTTGGCGCAGCCTAACTCCACACGTGTGGGCCGTGCGCCCAGCGGTTTCGGGTTCTTTCTGCAGACCGAGGTTCCTTCCACCGGAGTTTCCCTCTGTGTCGGGAGGAGTTTCGATCACTTCCGTGTTTGGCTGCTCACGGCACATCATCTTTAGACAGGGTCCCTCAAGAAAGACGCACTCCGATCCTTTTAGTTCTTGAGTTGTGTTTAATCGTAGGGACCGGAGCTCTGAGTCTCAGGATGAGTTGGTGATTGGAGCTTAGTTGAGAGTCTGTCTGAGGTTGTGGCAGTGAACTGAAACTGGCCGGTCGGTGTCCGTGGGGGACATGACCGGACTTTTCCCCCCCTTTGACTTGGTGTATGCGCATGCGTACCGATAGTGGGGGCTTGAACTCGGGGCCTGGGCGCTGTCCCTTAGCTTTTCTCTGCTCAGAGTTGACCGGGATGTACCGGGATGGCCTTTTGATGGCTATTCCCACCAAAATCAACCTTTCTTGCCCAGGCTGGCTGCGAGCTGGGCTCCTCATATCTCAGCCTCCTAAGTACCTAGAATTACAGGTGTGAGCCACCAGTGCCCGCCTTCCATGTGATTTTCATAGGCATCACGACCACCTCAGAGGAGGTTCTAAAGCACGCCTATTGCCTGTGGGATATCTGATTCTTTCTGTTTCTTTCATTTCTCTTTCTTTTTTTATGCTGTCCTGGGGCTTGAACTCAGGGCCTGGCCGCTGCCCCTTAGCTGTTTCGCTTAAGGCTGACACTACTACCACATGAGCCACAGTTTCACTTCTGGCTTTTTTGCTAATTGAAGTTAAGAGTCTCAAGGACTTTCTTGCCTGTCTGGCTTCCAAGGTGATCCTCAGATCTCAGCTTCCTAAGAAGCTAGTATTACAGACATTGTGTTTTCTGATAGTAGATGACAGGCACTGTGTTTTATAACTAATTGCCTTTGAGGAAAACCTTGGCTTTGTGAGATGTTGTTGGATATATAGTATACACTTGATATGTTATGGTGTAGAGGATGGCTTTGTTTTGGTTGGTTGGTCATGGGGCCGGAACTCTGGGCCTGGTCGCTGTCCCTCAGCTCTTCAGCTCAAGGCTAGCACTCTACCACTTGAGCCACAGCACCACTTTTTTTTTTTCCTGTTTATGTGGTGCTGAGGAATGGAACCCAGGGCCTCATGCATGCAAGGCAAGCACTCTACCACTGAGCCACTTTCCCAGCCGAGGATGGGTTTTTGTTGGTTGTTTGCTTGCTTGTGATACTGGGAATTGAACTCTGGGCAAGTGCTCTTTCACTTGATCTATATGTCCTCAGCTGCTTTCTTTAATTTTTTTTTGGTGCCAGTCCTGGGACTTGAACTCAGGGCAAGGCTCTGTCCCTGAGCTACTGCTCCACTCTGAGGTTTATGGTAGTTAATTGGAGATAAGAGACTTTACTGTCAGAGCTGGGTTCCAACCGTGGTCATCAGATCTCAGCCTCCTGAGTAGTTAGAATTACAGGCATGAACCACGTATATCAAGCTGTATTTTGTTCTTTTGAAATCAGGTCTGGCTAACTTTACCTGCTGAGGCTAGATTTTTCTTTCTTAAGAAAGTGGTTAACTGGTCAAAGGGAGATGTGATTAAAATGGATTCTAGTTGCTCCAGCAAAAATATTATTTCAGGTGACAACTAAAGCTAAGTGAGGGCAGTTTATTTTTGGTAGGTTAAGGTGATATTTAGTGGGACTTAAAACTAGTTTCTTTAAACTTTTCCCAAATAAAAACAATTAAATGGTGCCACTCTTCAAATTATGACTTGTTTTTGAAGTGGTTATGTATCTTTAGTTAGCCAATAACAGTTGATGAAGAAGTAAAGAAAAATGCTTATTTCATTTTACTCCTAGTCTCCTTGGGGAAAGTACTGGATTATCACCTGAGATTGCTTCACTCTTACTAAGTATTGATGCATTCAGCTGTCAGACCCTATAATGTTTTCTTTGGCTGATTAAGGAAAGCAAGACTATCGCTTGATGGTATTTAATTATGGTGTTGGTTGTGTATCTTTTTGTTTTTTATTCCTACTTTTCTGATAACGCATAGAAGTTAGCACAGTTCCTGCCTGATGCTGGTGGATACTCAGTTAATATTTTGAAATGTTGAGTGAACACCAAGGTCAAAGAGTCTTGGACAGTAATAGTGTTTTGTAATTATGTGGCAGAAGTTTTAGAGAAAGATTGATTGCTCTGAGCTTCATTATTCCCAAGTATTTTGCATATTTTAAGTATGCTGGATTAGGTTACTTGAATGGTCTTGAGAAAGCACAATAGTCGTGTTAATTTTTGTCTGTTTACTTAGAATAGGTATCTGAAACATGTAAGTATATTACATAAGTATCTTGTCAACATTTATGAACAATACTCAATTTATGGAATTACACATTTGAAAGATTTTTTATAGGGGGGGTCGGTTGTGGGGCTTGAACTCAGCCTAGGCACCTCCTGCCCCTGAGCTTTTCTGCTCAAAGCGGGCGCTCAACCACTTGAGCCACAGCACCACTTCCCATTTGAAAGATTTTAAAAGTCAGCATAAAATACTTTGCTGTGTGAGCTCATCCTATATTATAACCAGTTCACTAAATAAATGTAACATTTCAAGCTTTTTTTTTTTTTTTTTGGTATAGTAGAAGTTTTTTAATACACAGTGTAATGTTAATGGTGACTTAACTGTTTTACTGGTGGTGCTGATGATAACAGTAGTTGGCAAAGTGACTGCTACTGGTCAGGCAGTGTTCTGAGACCTGTTTTAATCTTTTGTGTGTACCAGTTCCTGTACTAGGGCTTGAACTTAGGGCCTCACACTCACGTGGCTATTTTTGCTCAAAGCTAGTGCTTGGAGATAAGAGTCTCATGGACTTTTCTGCCCTGACTGGCTTTGAACTGCCATTCTCACTGCCTGGCTAGCATTAATATCCTTGTCTAACAGATGAGGAAACAGGTTAAATAACTTCAGCAACATAGCTAGTAAATGGTAGATCTGAGACCTGGCTCTTATTGTTGTGTGATATTGGACACTTGACCTCAGATCTTTATATGTACTGTTAGTTTTTGACCACAAGTTTTTGACAATTAAATGTATTTCTAGTTAATTCCTGAATAACACTAGGAGCTTGGAGAACTTATGTAAGTTGTTCAGATACACTCAAGTGAAATGTGGAAGACTGTTATTTGAACTCAGGCCTGTGGCTCATCTTTGTTAAAATTGTATTTCAAGGTACTAATTTATATGTAGCAGGTATATTTAAGACAGAGAGTCTCAGAACTTTTTCAGCTACCACACAGAAAGGATAATGTTCACTTGTTCTGAACTCTTCTGTGAATTTGTACAATATTATAAGTCATAGCTCTGTTTCCACTCATGTAAGGAAAAGGAGTGGCATCTATAAAACTCTTTAAACAAGGAAATTATTCCCAACATTTTGATTCTTCAAAATGTGACTGTAGGTGAGAATAACTTATCAAAGATGTACTATTGGGTAATTTGAAATGATACATGACATAAAGATATAATCTTGAAGCTATTTGTTTTGAAATGGTAAAGGTACATATTCTTCAAGGTAGAGGTACATTATTGTTTTATATGGGGCACTGAAGCTTTGAATCCTGTAGTTATTTTCTGTCCTACAGTATTCTCTATTTGATATATTTATTTAGTGCATTATGTATGGTTTTTATGAAATCCTGGGCTGATACAAGCTTTTCACTATCCCTGGAATACTTCTGTTCAACAGTTGGAATGCTAGTTTAGATTGAAGATTTTTAGAAAACACTTGATGACATATTCCCAGATGCTGTAACTGGAGGATTATTTATGCCATGTCTCTGTCCTTGGTATGGAGAAAAGAGAACGGAATACACTAAATGAAATCTGAAATTTAAGTGGGTCTTAAAGCAAACTCTTGGTAGTGGCTGAGGATTAAACCTCTTGAAGTATACTTTTGCAGTTTAACTTGTACTCTAATTATTTAGAGATTCTTCTTATTGAAGTATTATACGAAAACATTGCCTTGACTTTCTGGTATGCGCTTGTCTGATAATATAAAAGATCCTCTTACAAAATGGGAACAACTGTTACAAGCCTCATAACACTTGGAATTTTTGTCTCTTTTCTTTTAAAGACAGGGTCTTGCCATGTAGTTTAGGCTAGCCTTGAACTTGTAAGCTTTCTGCCCCAGTGGCTCTAGTGCTGAGATTGCAGATGTGAGCCTCTACACCCTATTATTGGACATTTTTTGTATTATAATGCAATATATAAGGAAGGCAGGATATAATTGCCTTAATTACTCGAATAGTTACTGAGTACATAAAAGCAGAGTTATATATTAATGAGCAAAACATTCATAGTCCCTCTTTAGAATAGAAGGTAAAGAAAAATAGTGTGACTTAAGTGATGTAGGGATAACCTATCCTAGATTAAGATAAACCCTCTTGTTTGAATGTCTTGTAAATCAAGGCATGTGGGGTAGACTGACCCACCACTCCCAAGGAAGAATGCATGGGTGAGTAGAGAAAGAAAGGCAAAAACCTTGAAGGTTGAAGAGGGCTTGTAATGTATTACAGAGATAATACCCCTGTTGGGCTGTAATGCTGCTAAAGGAGAAGTGGGAAAGAGGAAGCGAAATAACCCTAAGGCCATCTACCCAAGTCAATGTCAAGAAAAGGCGTTCAGTTCACTTGGGCCAGAGGCAGTGGGGAAACCTGTATAGGATTTTAATGGAGAGACTAAAATACTCAAGTTCAAGTTTTCTTGTTGTTCTGAGGGCTGGGTGTGTGTGTGGCTCATTGGTAGAGCATTTGCTTGACGTGCATTTTGCTAGGGCCTTGGGTTCCACAAACGTACAGATGTCAAGGAGAGGAAGATTGTTCTGGCTGCCTTTTTCTGATTTTTAAATTAAAAATTTTAAATAAAAATTTAACTTTTATTTTTGGGGTAGGGAATTGCCATATAGTCCAGTCTGTCCTCAAACTCACTGTGGGGCCCAGGCTGGCCCAACTGAAGTTTTTTGGCCCCTGAAGTATTAGAATTATAGGTAGGCACTACCACATCCGGTCTGTTTTGTCTGCTTTTAGGGCGTGGGTTGACAGTGAAAGAAAATTGAAATAAGATGAACTGTAGGGAGACAGGTTAGAATGTCATTGCCCAAAGCCCATGAAAAAATGCTTAAATTTGTATGATGCAATGTATAAGATTTATTGATTTGCTGGATGTGGTCTCCATAGAGCCTGTAACTTTGCTTGGAAAAGCAGGGAAGTAAAATCTCACAGCAGCTGAGATGCTGCTGCCTGGGGCTAAGGCTAAGCCAGATGTGTTTTCAAGTGAGCATTTTCTGTTGACTTACTGTGTTGTTAGTCACTAGGTATGAGCTGACCCATCCCAAAAGAAGAATGCCAGGCCAAGCACCCAGAAGTGGTCCATGCTTCCATGAGTCATTCAGTTTGCACAGAACCAAGAAGCTGACAAATAGATGCCTTTCAAAAGAAATACACCTGATAGTTGAATAGGTAGGCAATGAGTCAGAACTTTCAGGTTTCACCTTTAGGTGATGCTGAGCTTGAGTACAGTTGGTAAAACATGAATCACAGAGCCTTAGGATGTGAAGTCTCCAAAGTAGCACTTTTGTACATATACCTCTTCCTGATTGGAAAAACTCTGTCTAACACAGGGTGGAGAAGTACAAGCATCGTCAGTTCCTACAGTTCACCAAGATGTATTGTTATAGTGAATTGAATTGGCCTGAAGTGCTTCATATATAAGTCACATTTGCTTCCCTAGCCCATTGGAAACCCTGCCCAAATCCTATGAGATGAATCTGAGTGTCCCAGGTTGCCTGTATCCAGAAGAACCATAAGCATTTGAGTTCCTCAGTTTTCTGGGCAGTCTCAGATGGGTTCGTCCCTCATAGAGATCAGGGAGACCTCAGCCCAGTCACTAATCAATTTTTAACTTTATAACAAAAGAATTTGAGTTTGCCAGCAGAGTAATATTAGGGTAAGGAAGGAGAGGAACTATGATAGCAATCGGAGCTTTGAATTCACTCCTGATCATTTTCTCTCAGTTCACAAAGAAGCTTCTGATGCTTCACTTACACCTGAAGCTTTGCATTTGTCAGCAAGGCCATGATTACTTAAACCACCAATTTAATTAGGGGATTCCTTAGTTCAGCAGCCTAGTTCCTTTGCCTAGGCTTGGCCCATTGTCACCGTGCATCCCTTTCTAGCCCAAAATCAACCAGTCTACCATTGAGGCTGCTAATTTCAGTTTCACTTCTGGGGGGGGGGGGGTGGAGGGAGGTAGGACAGTAGAAGGGTAGAAGGGAGATAGGTCCTTAGTCCCACCTTCTTACCGTCTTCTAGGGTCATTCATAGATCCCAGCAATCTTCTGATTTCTAGAACTCAGTCAGTGTGACCTCTATCTTTTCTCTTAGAATGTCATGGCTCTGCATCCTAATCCAAATGCCCAAACTGATAAGAGGCGGAACAGTTTGAGGCTGTTTTCTATTGCAATCTAATGCGTTACCCTTTCCCATTCTTAGGGATCTGGTAGAAGACATGAATCTTGTTCAGAGATGGAAGGTAGGCAAGTTCTTTTTTTAGGGCCTGAACTCTGGGCCTGGGCGCTGTCCCTCAGCTCTTCAGCTCAAGGCTGACCACTTGCTCTGCCACTTGAGCCACAGAGCCACTGCCAGCATTTTCTGCTTATGTGGTGCTGAGGACTGGAACCCAGAGCCTCGTGCATGCAAGGCGAGCACTCTACCACTGAGCCACCTTCCTGGCAAGTTCTTTTCTGTTACCACAGCAGGCAGAGTATCGGCGTTTGCACTGTCTTTCTGAGCCTCATTCTACAGTGACTTGGTGAGGGTCAAGGAGTACTTGTACATATGTTTTTGGAATGAAGCGCTGAAATTAGGGAACCTAAATCTTTTACAGTAAGCAATATACACGCTTGTCCTTTGCTCTGTAAAGAAGCGTTTTAAACAATTTTCACAATTGTCCCCAGTGCAAGAAATCCTGGAAAGGTTGTCTAGAGCAAAGAGCAGTTGGTACTTACAACACATGCAAAATATCTGTGGAGTATTGTTTACCCACAGATGTAAATTGGTTCTCAAAAAAAATCTGATCTTAAAAAGGGTTCCTTGCATGTAGTACGAAGATGATAGTACATATAATTGATGTTTGTTTCTTCATCTGTTTTTTGTAGCAACATGTAAGTAATGACCATGGTAGAAGTTTGATTAAATTTCTTTAAGGTAAGTGGAGATAGCACCAGAAAGTAGTGACTGGCACATTTAGACATCTTTCTGTTTGGAAGAGATCTATATGTGTTCTTCAAGAATTTTAAGAGCATTAAATTGAAGTGAAATGAAAAAAAAAACCTGCCAGGATACGAGATAACTTTGCTTTTATTATATCAAACTATCGTTATCAACTTAAAATCCTTACAAGTTCTAACAAATGATGGTAATTAAGTACATTTTAAGGGAGGCTGCTTTTTCTGTTGAGAGACAGTACAGATTCAGAATTGTAAGACCTAACAGTGAGAGAGGAGGAATCTTGTCTTTCTTTTGCTTGCTCTCTTTCTCAGCTTAGGACTACATTTTATATTTTAAAAATCTATCCTCCCAGTTATATCTTTAAACAAGTATTTAAAATATGATTGGAGTTTTTATTTTGTGTTAAATATTATTTAATGTCTTCATTGCATGTGTGTGTGTGGTTTTGAGGTTGAACTCAGGGAGGCTACTACCACTTGAGTCACAGTTCCACTTCCAACTTTTTTGGTACTTAATTGGAGGTAAAAGTCCTATGGACTTTTCTTTCCTGGCTGGCTTCAAATCCTAATCCTGAGATCTCAGCCTCCTGAGTAGTTAGGATTACAGCCATGAACCACAATGCATGGCTGTACTTAATATTTTAATGGTGTTTCATAAATATACTTATCAAGCTAATTTTAAAAGTGCAGATAAGTCATTTTCATTGATTCCATTCATTTGAGTCAAACTGCACATGAGTTTATAGACTTGGAAATGTAACACAATCTCATGATGGCAGAACCCCACTTTGGATCGCTGACTACAAATCATGGATGGAAGTATTTTGGAAATAATCTTCTATACTAAAATGTGAATGTAGTTAAAGCTGTCTCTTTTTATTTATAGAACAGTATTAAAACAAGTCAAAATATGTAGCCTGGGGTTGACAACCCTTTGGAATGGGTGTGCCAAGTTCCACTGTGGTATGTGTGATGGGGACAGCTGGCCAGTGTCTGTCTTTGTTCTGAGGCACTGACCCTTCTTGGTATCTGTTAGCGAGCGTATTATTTTTCGTATCTTTTAAGAACTTTTTCTTAGCTGATTGGCAATATTCTTTCTTGTGTTTTTATTTTTATAAACTTACATAAGTTATGCAACTTCCACGTTTCTGTGTATTCCTATCAGTCATACTCCTCTCCTCTGTCACTATCTCCTCTGCCCTTCCTTTCCCTTTTCCCCAGACAATTTCAACAAGCTTTTTGGCTCAGTTTTCATAGTTGTAAAAAATAAATTTTAACCATATTCATCCTTTTTCAAAATGTATTTCAGAATTTTTTTTTGGTCCGGTCATGGGGCCTGAACTCTGGGCCTGGGCGCTGTCCCTCAGCTCTTCAGCTCAAGGCTAGCACTCTACCACCGAGCCACAGCGCCACTCCCGGCTTTTTTCTTTTTGCTTCTGTGGTGCTGAGGAATCGAACCCAGGGCCTCAGGCATGCAAGGCAAGCGCTCTACCACTGAGCCACCTTCCCAGCCCTCAGAATTGTTTTTTTACCTGTCCTGGTGCTTGAAGTTGGGGTGTCCTGGTGCTTGAACTTGGGGTATGGGTACTGTCTCTTAGCTTTTATGCTTAAGGCTAGTGTTGTACCACTTTGAGCCACAGTGCCATTTTCTGGCTGTTTTGGTAATTTTATTGGAAATAAGAGCCTGGGGCTGACTTTGAATTGAGATCCTCAGATCTTGGCCTCCTGAGTGCCTGTGACTACAGGCGTGAACCACCAGGGCCTTCTATATTATAGTGTATGAGGTTTCTTTCTCTTCCTTCTTCCCTCCTCCTCCTCCTCCTCCTCCCCCCCCCCCCCCCTCCTCTTCCTCTTCCTCTTCCTCTTCCTCTTCCTCCTTCTCCTCCCCCCCCCCTTCCGTTGCTGGTGGCTCAGCAAAAACTCAGAAGTGGAGTTGTGGCTCATGTGCTAGAGCATAAGCTTTTAGCAAAAAACTAAGGAATGATATTGCCCAGGCCCTGAGAACAAGACCTAGTACTGACACCAAGAAAAATTTAGTTATACAATCCAGTCTTAGTTAACTTTGTGTCTGAGGTAAGTTTTTGAGTTCATCTTTTTTCATGTGGATCTCTAGCTGTATCAACCCTATTCAGAAAAGACTCCTTTAGCCCGTTGAACTGCCTTGGCATAGTTGTCAATAGTTGATTGCAGGTGAATAGGCTTATTAGAACTTTTAGTTTACTTTTAGTTTTTAATTGTTCAGTGTGTCTTGTCTTTTTTCTAGGCCCATAGGGCTTAATAACTTCTAGCTTTGCATATCATGTTGTCTTTTTTACCAAGATATATGCTGAAATTTGTGAAGAACTGAAGTGATAGAGAAGCAGATGAACAAAGCAAGTCACTACTAGATCATCTCAGTTTGAATAAACACCTTTCCATGCATCTTTAACATATGGTCATTTTACTTGAGTATGTATATGCACATACACACATCCCATTTATACATAAAGACACATCATTATTTGCCCCCCCCCACACACACACATAGGTCTTGTGTGCTTTTTCAATGAATACATTTATTGTCAACTTTGAGAGAACTGATTATTTTTCTGCAGGCGCTTTTGTAATTCTCTGAATTTTTACTGACATAAACTTCTGAGACTTGACTTTTTTGGACTAAGAACTATGAGTGCCTTTTTCTTGGTAGCATGTTTAAATGGAATTTACTTCTTATTTTATCTTTGGAAAGATGACTTTAAAACAAATGGGTAATGACAAATCATGTATGATTGAACAAAATGAATACCCATGTCCAGTTTTTGATTTTTTTTTTTTCAATCGGTTGTGGGTCCTGAACTCTGGGCCTGGGCACTGTCTCTCAGCTCTTCAGCTCAAGGCTAGTGCTCTACCACTTGAGCCAGAGCGCCACTTGTGGCTTTTTCTGCTTATGTGGTGCTGAACCCAGGGCCTTGTGCATGGAAGGCAAGCACTCTACCACTGAGCCACCTTCCCATTCCCCCATGTCGTTTTAAGCATTTAAGATTTTCTTAAATTTAAGAGTATATATTCTTAAATACTAGATTTGGTCCGGCCCTGGTGACTCATGCCTGTAATTCTAGCTACTCAGGAGGCTGAGATTTGAGTGTCATGGTTCAAAGCCAGCCTGAGCAGGAAAGTCCGTAAGACTCTTTTTTTTTGGGTCCGGTCGTGGGGCCTGAACTCTGGGCCTGGTCACTGTCCCTCAGTTCTTCAGCTCAAGGCTAGTGTTCTACCACTTGAGCCACAGCGCCACTTCCGGCTTTTTTCTTTTCTTTCTTTTTTTTTTTGGGTCCGGTCGTGGGGCCTGAACTCTGGGCCTGAGTGCTGTCCCTCAGCTCTTCAGCTCAAGGCTAGCGCTCTACCACTTGAGCCACAGCGCCACTTCCGGCTTTTTTTCTTCTTGCTTATGTGGTGCTGAGGAATCGAACCCAGGGCTTCAGGCATGCAAGGCAAGCGCTCTACCACTGAGCCAACTTCCCAGCCCCCCGGCTTTTTTCTTTTTGCTTATGTGGTGTTGAGGAATCGAACCCAGGACCTCAGGCATGCAAGGCAAGCGCTCTACCACTGAGCCACCTTCCCAGCCCCAAGTCCGTGAGACTCTTATCTCCAGTGAACCACTAGAAAACCGGGAGTGGCACTGTGGCTCAAGCTGCAGAGTGCTCGCCTTGAGCTGAAGAGCTCAGGGACAGCGCCCAAGCCCAGAATTCAAGCCCTACAACCGACCAAAAAAACAACAACAACAACAAAAAAACTAGATTTGGTAGTTGACAAGTGTGGAACCAGAAAGTATATATACATAGTGATACAGACTTTTATTTGCAATCATAGGAGAACTAATATCCACCACAAGCTTAGTTTACAATACTAATGAAGAAATGTCGGCCTTTGCTCTTTTGCACTTTGTGAATTAATCCTGTAACCTTGATGGAGCCTGAGATAGGTTTAGCAGCCATCATGGAACTTTGGTGAACTCTGAAATTTGTCCCATCAGTCACTGAAGGGTGAATTCTATTATCAGAAATTCCCTTGGCATTCACGTTTTTATTGTAGTAGGGTTTTATATGTTGAATACATGGTTGAAAATCACCTTTAGTGAAGTAACAGCTATAAGAGACTGTATAGATTATGCTGAATGTTAAAAAAAGAAGTTTAATCTCTGGCAAGGGGTGACTGTTAAAGGATTTCCTTGGAAATGATGGAGTAAGGGTAGGTGCCAATACAGTAGAGATAGTGTTTAAAGAAAATGTGTTTTACATTATTTGGGAAATTGAATTGCTCAATGAAATGACAGAAATGAGGTATTTTTGTACACAGTAGGCATGTTTGTATTTAATTTGTGAAGCTAGGATTGGAGCTGAATGTACATGGTAGGCAAATGCTCCAGCACTAGGGTACATGTTCAGCCTGTGAGATTTCAACATTTTTAAACTAAGAAATTTGTAGAAAGTGAAGTGGTCTAACTCTGGTGGAATTAGGGATTTTTATTTTCTTCCTCCTTTTTATTTAAAATTAGGAAAGTATAACATACATTATGTGACAAAGTGCTAAAATGAAATTTGTATTGAGTTTGGCCCTGTGTCATACTGGGGCTTAAGCTCAGGGCATTCAGCTTGCTAGACAAGAGCTCTGCCGCTTGAGAGCCATGCCTCAGTACTTTTGCTTTTAGTTTGTTTTTCCAAGAGTCTTGAGTCTAGGATCTCAATTCTTCTGCCTCTACCTCCTAAGTAATTTGGATTATGGAGTGTGCCATTATACTAGGCTAAAGTAAGTTGTTAGAATGAAAGCACTGTAAAAGAAATGCCAAGAAATTCTTGTTACTTTGAATATCTCCCGTATCCGTTGAGTTAAAAAATATCAGAAACTTGGAAATTAGAAGAGTTTTTGACCAAGTTGTTAGAAATTAAGTGGTAGAGTATTTGAATTGAATTGATGGGGTACTACTCTCTTCTCCCAAGCTCTATCTTTGTGGAAGAAATAGGAATGTTCTGTGAAATAAAAGGGTTTATGGTGAACACTTAAGGAGCAATTTGTGGGGACACTATATTGATATCTACTCTTGTCTGAAATTTTAGCATCAGAGGAGTGCAGGGTTGCTACTCATACCCCCAGAGCTGTTTTGAACAAGGCATGTGTGTTATGCTGGCAGCTAATGAAGCTCATCTGAGGACGCTAGAAGTTGGGGTAGAGGATGAATTCTCAGAGATGTCTTGTCCTTGATCTGTGGAGTTGGGGTAAGAGATCCCCAGGGCTTGGGTGGGTCAGAACTTCCAAGGAACTTCTGGAAGCATTCTGTGGCAGCTTTAAACAGTTTTTCTGAGTGCTGCATAGGGCTGAGCAGCACAGGCACAGCTGGGAAGATGAGGAAACTGACTTTTTTTTGGGTCGGTTGTGGGGCTTGAACTCTGGGTCTGGGTACTATCCCTAGGCTCTTCAGCTCAAGGCGAGCACTCTACCACTTGAGCCACACAGCGCCACTTCCAGTTTTCTGGTAGTTAATTGGCAGTAACAGTTTCACAGACTTTCCTGCCCAGGCTGGGTTTGAACCGTGTTCCTCAGATCTCAAAGTCTCCAGAGTAGCTAAGATTACAGGTATGAGCCACTGGCTCCCAGCAGGAAACTGACTTTGAATGGAAATTCTGACAGTTTGGGTGGAAAATCTGAAGATGGTTAATAAATAAAAGTTTAGTGACATTAGCTATTGCCACAGAGTAAATTTGAAAGGACAGTGGTGGGACAAACAAAACTGTAAGCTCTATGTAATAGTTACAGATGCTTTTTTATTTATTTATTTTTTGGAGGGGGGGTCATGGGCCTGAACTCTGGGTCTGGGTGCTGTCCCTCAGCTCTTCACCTCAAGGCTAGCGCTCTACCACTTGAGCCACAGCGCCACTTCAGCTTTTTTTTTTCTGCTTATGTGGTGCTGAGGAATCGAACCCAGTGCTTTATGCATGCAAGGCAAGCGCTCTACCACTGAGCCACTTCCCAGCCCCCAGATGCTTTTTTAATATGAAAAATAAAAAGAATTTTCAGGAGAAGAGTATTCCCAGTGATGCATTTTTTGGTGAGTAAAATGACTGACTTTGAGACTGTCAGTTTTGTTCTGTAGTCTCATTCTCCCCTTACGGTTACTAACATAAGGTAAGTAAATTTATTTGTTAGTTTATTTGTTTCTGCAGTACTGGGGTTTGAATTCAAGGCCTCATGCTTGCTAAGATGCTCTACCATTTGAGCCATTTCTCTATTTTATGCTTGTGTTCTGTTTTTCAGACAGTAGCTCATATATTTGCCTACAGTGGGCCTAGAGTACAGTCCTCCTAAGTATGGCCTACAGTGTAGCTGGGATTCACCAGCTGCGTGACCATGCCCAGCTTGTTTGTGGCTAGCCTTGGCTAGCCTCAAACTGGCTGAACTCAACCTGGGATTCTACGTTTGTATCACTGCACTTGTCCATCTAATTTTTGAGGTTTGCTTCATTTACTTTTTTTTTTTTTTTTGGGTCCGGTCGTGGGGCCTGAACTCTGGGCCTGGGCGCTGTCCCTCAGATCTTCAGCTCAAGGCTAGTGCTCTACCACTTGAGCCACAGCACCACTTCTGGCTTTTTTTTCTTTTTGCTTATGTGGTGCTGAGGAATCGAACCCAGGGCCTCATGCATGCAAGGCAAGCGCTCTACCACTGAGCCATCTTCCCAGCCCCTTCATTTACTTTTTAAAAAGGGAACATCACCTGTATTTTAGTGCTTTACAAAATAATAATTACGGTCTGTAATAAAATGTATCATACACACATAAATTATTACTCTTTTCCGTTGCTTTTCTTAACATATGTTTTGCTTATACATTTCTTTAAATTCTAAGTAGAGGTAGAGGATTTGGTATGAATATAGGGTGTAGTTACTAGCAAGGATAGGAGAAATGTTGGTTTTCAGTGAAGTCCAAGTTCTACTCTTGAGTTGAAACATAGAAGGTTTTCAGAATAGAATTTGGTTTTACTGATGTGTATAAGGAAGCATGTGAATTAGGAAATGGAGTCATGTGCCCAAGTGGAAAATCCCACATTATTCTTGGAGTAATCTGCAACACATGAAACAAAAGAAACTGGTGGTGGAGAGAAGACTTTATAACAAACACTATCATTTTTACAGTGTACTTTATTTAGAAAGATTTTACTAATATTTAAAAAATGATCTTGGTGTTGTCATTTTCTATTTAACATTCAGATTTGAGACTTTGAAATTAATTTTCCTTTATATGAGCTAGGTACATAGATGATTTGATTCATACCATGTTTAGCTTCTATCTTTATTGTTTTTATCTGTACTACAGACTTAGATTTGTAACATAGTTAACATCTGCTTAATTATAGAAAAACAACTTTAAATTAGGAAATTGAGACTAGAATTTTGTTTTTTTCCTCTTTTCTTCTTTCTTTCTCCTTCTGCCTCCTTTTTTTCCTTCCTTGTGCTGGGGATTGAATACATAACCTTGCAGAATATTTCATTTTTATTTATGTACTTTCTAAATATAATTTTAATGCTACTATTAAGGTGTTATACAGCTGGGTTACCTGAGTACATTTCTCTTTTTGGACAGTGTTAGCCTTCACTTTCCTCCATTCAGAATATTTTTTCAATTCATGCGTTTTTGGTTGAAAGTGTCAGAAACTGTAATTTGGATAGATAAAGGAATTTATTGGGACAATTTCAGATGCCTCATAGAATGGTGGAAAGATTAGGAATCTAGGTTCACTGAGTGAGCAGTAACCAAAGGAGCCTGGCTGGGCAGTGTAGCCACTGGTCTATTGCTGCCACTGTGAATCATTTTCCAGGTCTCCCTGGTTTTTGGGCCATTCTGTCGAGATAAATTGCCTCAGTGTTTTGGTCTGGCCTCTCTTATGAATTCTGTCTTTCACCTTTTCAGCATCTGCAGTTGGTGTTTCATCACCTTCTCAAACATGTGGGAAACTGGACTCCTGCTCCTTTTCAATCCACACCTGCTCCTTCCCAATCAGACAAACATATTGTAGATATTTTGTAGGATATTCTGTAATGCAGATTTGTTATTTTGGCATTTTCTGCATAGGTTATATGTACTTAATAGTTACTATAGTATGCTACTGTTGAGTACTTCATACTACATCTCATGAGAAGGCCCTGTCGGTTATATGTAGTTTTGGTGATGGTAAGTTTGATTCCTCATTCAATGGTAATGCTATCAGACTGTGTGATGTCTAATTCCCCCTGAAGTTACCAACCATGAGCCTAGTATAGGAAAATGCAAACACACACCCACACACCTGACTAGTAGCAATTATCAGGAAATTAAAAGGATAGAACTTCTAATGTTTTCGTTTTTTTAGCATGGGAGAAAAGATAAGCAAATAACTCAACATAAATCTGAAATAATGAAAAGCGGATTCAATCAACATTAACAACCCCTTAATTTGGAATGCAAAGTTAGCAGTTAATATACAGTTTTTTTTTAATTTTTTTTTTACTATGTGACCTATGTATGAAAAAAACGGACATTAGGAAGAAGGTTGGAAGTACTGGCTAAAAAAGACTGATGATCTGTTTACCAGTGATCAGTCATTTCCCCTTGCTTTCATTAGCATAATGGTCAACATTTTTTCCATATTTACAATGTAAGTATCTACATTTTTATATTTTTACTGGCATCTTTAAAATATTTTTCCTCTTATAATGGAGAGAACAATGGAAAAGTTGACATAGATCAACATGCATTGTACTTAACCTGACTTATGAAATTGTACATTGTACATTTGTACATTGTAACCTCTTTTTAAATAAAATAAAAATATTTTCTCAATTTGAGAAAGCATAGTCTAGTTCTCAAGTGATTGAAAATTTGTTTTTTGTTTCAAGAGCTTTTTCTCTCCAGCTTGAATAAATACCTGACAGGTACAAATGAAAACCATGAACTATATAATGAAAGAAAGTCTAGGTACTTTTATATCTGATAGAATTCAGATGAAAGAGAAAAGGAGAAATTAGAAAGCGTACGGATTTTTGGGAGTAAAGCTTCTCTGAGCTGCTTACTTGGGGACATTGGGCACACGGGCCATTGAGAATTTGGGGACTAACAATGAACATTCAGAGGACGTTGTTCTGGTGAATTCTGTGTTGTTTCAGTCTTAGTTGAACAAAGCCTTTTTCTTTTTCTTTTATTTTTTTTAAAGTTTTAACTTAGGTTTATTGCATTGTCAACTCTATGAAAGTAACTTATAAAAACAATTATTTAAAATAACGGTGGACCTGTTGCAACAATGAGAAGTACAAGGTCATGTTGAAAACGAGCTTTACAACGTTGGTGCAGGGGGGGGAAGGGGGGAGGATGGGGGGGTAGGGGGGAGATAGGGAAGGGATGTGAAGGGTAAACAAAGGAGTTGGCTGCAATGCTTGATAAGAAATGTATGCATTATCCTGCCCATGTAATTGTAACCCCTCTGTACAGTATGTTCACAAAAAAAATAAAATTAAATAAAAAAAAAACATTTTACTAGGCTTGATTCATGAAGGTTACTGAGGGTGTGATATTTAAATATGAGAAATTACTGACATAAAAATAGCCTCTAAGGGCTGGGAAGGTGGCTCAGTGGTAGAGCGCTTGCCTTGCATGCCTAAGGCCCCGAGTTCGATTCCTCAGCACCACATAAGCAAAAAGAAAAAAGCAGGAAGTGGCACTGTGGCTAAAGTAGTAGAGCGCTAGCCTTGAGCTGAAGAGCTGAGGGACAGCGCCCAGGCCCAGAGTTTAGGCCCCACGACCGGACCCCCCCGCCCCCCAAAAAAAAAAAGTAGCCTCCATTCCATATCACTATGCAGTTTGCAGTGGAGATAAAAATACATTTTTCTGCTGGGTGCTGGTGTCTCATGCTTGTAATCCTAGCTACTCAGGAGGCTGAGATCTGAAGATCGCCGTTTAAAGCCAGCCCAGGTAGGAAAGTCTGTGAAATTCTTACCTCCAATAAGCCTCCAGAAAATCAGAAGTGGTGCTATAGCTCAAGTGGTAGAGCGCTCACCTTGAGCTGAACAGCTGAGGGACAGCGCTCAGGCCCAGAGTTCAAGCCCACGGCCGACCAAAAAAAAGCCTTAAGGACTTCAGTTTTATGATGTATCTTCATTAACAATCAAATGGTATTATTTTTTCTTGCCTCTTTTAGAAGAAAATATTCTCCTTTTCCAGTTCAGTGGGTATGCTAATATTAAATCTTTAAAAAGTTCTTTTACTTAGATCAAAGCATATGAAAATGTTCTTTGGAAGTTAGTGCCAGTGGTGCTTTTTAAAGTAGGAGACAAACTTCAACACCATCACTCTCTAGCTTTCTCTGACACTCTTCTGGAATTAAATTATTCCCTCATCTGTTTCCCATAGCAGCTTAACCACAGAATTCTGAAATAGCATCTTATTTAATTATCATGGATTGTAGTGATTTGTTTACATGTCATCTCCTAGACTATGAGCATCTCGAGGGCAGGCCTTGTTTCACTCTGCACTTCGTACTCTGCCTTGCATATAAAATCTGGCCTTTTGGAATATTATTTTAGATTATGCGAAAAACCGTTTAATCAGGAAAACTTACTATTTTGATTGCTCCTAACACACAGTTAAATATACAATATTTTGATTGCTCCCAACACACTATTAAATATACAATATATAATAATCTGTGCTTCCTGTTGAAGTTGTTATTTTGCCAGCCCAGAAATTTGATTATCATGGAGCCTTTAGCACATTTTAAGATCTCTCTTAAATTATTATTATTATTGTTGTCATTTTGGTTGCACTGGAATTCAAACTCAGGGCTTTTTGCTTGTTAGGTGCTTTACTACTTAAGCCATCCCTCCACCCCTTTTGTGCTTAATTACTTTTGAGATAGGTTCTCAATTTTTCCTGGGGCTGGCCTGGACTTTGATCCTTTTACATAGGATTTCTGAGGTGGCTAAGATGGTTTCAAACCACATTCTTCCCTATCTCTACCTCCTTAGTAGCTAGGACTATAGACATGAGCCACTGGTACCTAGCTTGATTACATTAATTTTCAGTAGAAGTTACCTGTTGTCCTAGATTGATTTCATCTTACCTCATTTTCCCAAACAAATCCTTTTCTTTTTATTGTGAAAATACTGTACAGAGGGGTTACAATTACATGGGCAAGATAATGAGTACATTTCTTAGAAGCATTGCAGCCTCCTCCTTTGTTTCCCCTTACCATCCCTTCCCATTTCCCCCTCTATCCCCCCACCCAATCCTCCTCCCCCCTCCCCCACAAATCCTTTTTAACTGTAGATGCATTTATTTGTTTCCTATCTTTAAAGATGTCTGCTTATTTACTCATTTAGTAGATAGATTGGTAGAGAGAGAGAGAGAAAAAAAAACTATGATATGTCAGATACTGTGTTTATTTCTGAGGAGAACAGTACCAATAAGTGCCATGATTTGACTGTCATTCATAGGAAAGGACTGACATTTCAGTGAGTGATGTAATATCTTCTGAGGTCCATAATGGAAAGCTTGGAATTCACTCTTCTGCCACTATCTTCTTCTTTAAATTTCTATTATAATTGTAAGCTGTAGCAATCTAGTGTTGATAGGTTATTATAAACTCATTCTTATATTTAAGTGTTGTTTCCACAGGAAGTCAATACCCTCTTTTAGGATAAATATCTTATCTCTTTGTCTCTCAAGTGATACTAGACACACAACAGAGATTGTAATCATGAGTGTTGAATTGGTAAATCCCTGACATTCTGGTATTATTTAAATTGGGTCATGATGTGTACAAAGATGGTAATAATAATAGGGCCTATGCAGAGGAGTTACTGTTGTTCCCAACATGACAGGTGAGAGATTGAGAGTATGTGTGCATGTGTACGTGTACACAGGCAAGTCCTGAGGCTTATGCTCTTGCTTAGCTTTTTTCCTCAAGGTTGGTGCTTTGACTTGACCCACACTTCGATTTCTGGCATTTTACTGATTCATTGGAGATGAGTCTCATCTGCTTGGGCTGGCTTTCAACATAATCCTTAGGTCTCGGCCTCCTGAGAATCTAGGGTAATTGATGTGAGTCACTTGTGCCTGGCCTCACTAATCTTATGACTGAACCTGGCACCGGTAGCTCACAACTATAATCCTAGCTACTCAGGAGGCTGAGATCTGAGGATCATGGTTCAAACCCAGCCTAGGCCAGAAAGTTCAAGAGACTCTTATCTCCAATTAATCACTGAAAAACTGGAGGTGGTGTTGTGGCTCCAGTGGTAGAGGGCTAGCCTTGAGCTGAAGAGCTGAGGGACAGCACCCAGGCCCCCAACCGATCCCCCCGCCCCCCAAAAAATCTTATGACTTGGGTATTGCCTTCCTTTTTAAGGGCATAGCATAGTTTTTGTGGGGTTTTTGTTGTTATTTTCTTATTTCAACTCATTTTACAAATGCAAGAATCATTCTTTGTTTGCAGGCAGACTAAAAACAAGGTTGTGGGGTTAGGTTTGGCCTTTATATTATATGGTTTGCAAACCCCGGTATTGTAGACATAACATTCCCATATCTGGAGTTGCTCACTTTTACATAAAATGTATTTCTCAACCTAGGGTTAGACAATCCTTATAGTATAATAATGCTATGTGTCATCTTAGAAAGACAAATGCCTGGTGAACCAGTGTCTGCTTGCTCTTTGACTTGTGTAGTTAAAAAAAAGTGCCAGCGGTTCATAGATGACTGTGCTGAGCAGCTATTTTTGCTAATAATGCTGGGCAATGGTTGCTAGCATTCTATACAGAGGGAAGTAATACTAGTGGATTTCCTAAGAAAAATAGAGCTAGAGATTTGGTTTTATTATCATTTTTTAACTCTGGGCCTGGGCGCTGTCCCTGAGCTTCCTTGTCTCAAGGCTAACACCCTACCACTTGAGACACAGCTCTAATTCTGGCTATTTTGGGTAGTTTTAATAGAGAGAGAGTCTTACAGACTTTTAAGTTCGGTTGGGTTTCACGGGATCCTCAGATTTCGGCCTTCTGAGTAGCTAGGATTGCAGATGTGAGCTACTAATGCCTGGCTTATTCATTTTATTTATTTACTCATTTATTTAGAGACAGGGCCTTGCACTATTCTCTACACTGGTCTGGAACTTGAGGTCCTTCCACTTCAGCTTCTCAAGTGCTAAGATTACAGGTGTATGCCATATCCTGCTAAAATGAAATGTTAGTAGCAGAGCACTCACAGGTGAAACTGCTTTAGAATTGCATAGATGCAATGCTCCAGTGTTGGATGGAGTACTAGAGAAAGGAGGGTAAAAGTGGAAGTAGCTTTAAACTGGACTTTGAAGGATAAGGGCATTTTACATTTTAGCAAGAAGGAAAGGAGTTCCTTTCCAGAAGGAAAATGGATTTTAGGACTGGAATGGGCCTAATCTATTCGGAGGCTCTGCTCAAGCCACTCTAGCAGGATGTGTTGTGGATTGAGCCAGGAACCAGAATGAGGGTTCCTAAATATGTCAGTTAGAGAATGTATCCTGAAAGGTATTGGGGACAGAAGTTTTTCAAATATGGCAGTGATCAGATAAAATTAGTGCTTCTCATGGAGAAGATACACTTCAGAAGAAGGTGAAGTAAAAGATAAGCATTTTATGCCAACTGCCTAAACTTAATTTTCCTGGGTTTCATCTTTCTCATTTGTGAAATGAAGTTGGATTAGGATATGTTTTCCAAAGCTTTATTTTTAGCTTTTAAAATACTTTGATTCTGTGGGCTTTTCTTTTAGTGAGTGATTTTAGGGGGAATACTCATAGACCAGGTTTCAAAATTAAGTTATAAATACGAATATGAGTCAAGATGTCTTTTAAGTTCAAAAGCTCTGAAATTAGAGACTTCCTATACTATAAATATTTCATCTAGGACCATATTGGCCTACATGTTAAATAAGAAATGTCATACTAATTAAATGAATGCTTGTGTTATACAAAATTTGGTGGACTGAAGTCCTAGGCATACTTTTGAAGAATGTGGAGTGGTAACCTTTGAGAGACTGTAGCCATTAGATCATCTGGATTATAGAGGAGATACTAGTACACATTATAGTCACCTGGATCTTAGACATTGCAGATTCTTTTTTTTGTTTTGTTTTTACTCTTTTTTTGAGGGGGGGGGGTCTGGTCGTGGGGCCTGAACTCTGGGCCTGGGTGCTATTCCTCAGCTCTTCAGCTCAAGGCTAGCACTCTACCACTTGAGCCACAGAGCCGTTTCCAGCTTTTTTCTTTTTACTTATGTGGTGCTGAGGAATCGAACCCAGGGCCTCGGGTATGCAAAGCAAGTGCTCTACCACTGAGCCATATTCCCAGCCCCACATTGCAGATTCTTAACCCCAGAATTTAGTCAATTGCAGCAACTCAGAATCTACATTTATATATAGCAGGTTCAGATATGGAGGGTTTGTGAGTCATCCTCTAAAAATAGCTTTTATTAGTGTCTAGTGCCAAACCAACTAGCACATATTTAAAACATAGAATTTGATGGACTTTGCTATAAGTCATCATTCATGAAATGATGTTTTCACCATCCCTTTGAGATCTGTCCTTAGACTCTGGACAGCCACCTGTCCTGTCATTAGTAAAATAGTATCTCCTATAGAAGTTTACATGAGAGCTTAGAGTATACACTAAAATTATCTTCCTTTCTTTCAGCCTAATGAAATTTGAGATTTATGTATATTTGAGTACAAAAGGAAGTTGTTCCTTTTCTTATGGAATGGTATTCTAAAATGTGAATGTATCATAGTTTGTCCATTGATGAACATTTGGATTGTTTCCAGTGTGGGTTAGTTACTGTACAAGTAAAATAGCCATGATAATTAACATAGGATTCCTTGTATGGACATAACCATTTCATCTTTTACAGGTAAATACTTAAGTAGAATAATTGTCATATGGTGGTATATATTTAACTTTTTAAGAAACTGTGAAACTCACTCCTTCATTTCCTGAAAATAAACATCTCTTGAATTTGTTTTCCCAGGCTGGCTTCAAACAGCCTCCTCAGATCTCAGCCTCCAGAATAGCTAGGATTACAGGTGTAAAATTCTTCTTAAGGTAGTTCTCACTTTGTACTGTATAATTTGTCAAAAGCATAATTGTTCATTATGAATGCATAAGGAAATGAATGAGGTAGAAAAATTAAAATTTACTGAGTACAGTATAATTTAAACTTTGAGAATTTAATGTGTCATTTCTTTATTCAAAGACAATAGGAAGGGGCTGAGAAGGTGGCTCAGTGGTAGAGCGCTTGCCTTGCATGCATGAGGCCCTAGGTTCGATTCCTCGGCACCACATAAGCAAAAAGAAAAAAAAGCCGGAAGTGGTGTTGTGGCTCAAGTGGTAGAGCGCTAGCCTTGAGCTGAAGAGCTAGGGACAGCACCCAGGCCCAGAGTTCAGGCCCCACAACCGGATCAAAAAAAAAAGACAATAGGAATAGCTTGGACAATTTTTTTGTTTTACTTTTTAAAATTGTTATTATAAAAGTGATGTACAGGCCAGGCACAAGCGTCTTACACCTGTATATCCTAGCTACTCAGGAGTCTGAGATCTGAGATTGTGGGTTTTTTGTAGATATATTTTTATTGTATATATTTTTATTGTAAAAATACTGTACAGAGTGGTTACAGTTACATAAGTGATGTACAGAGGGGTTATAGTTACATAAGTCAAGTCAAGTAATTTTCTTTTTGGACAGTGTCAGCACTTCTCTTGCTCTCTTCCAGAATGCTTGCTTGCTTGCTTTGGGGGGAGGGGGGGATGTGTCAGTCATGGGGCTTGAACTCAGAGCCTGGGTGTTGTCCCTGAGTTTTTTCACTCAAGGCTACACTACCACTTTGAGCCACAGTGTCACTTCTGATTGGTTTTTGCTTTGTTTTTTGTTTTCTGGTAGTTAGATGGAAATAATAGACTCACGGACTTTTCCTGCCCTGGGCTGGCTTTGAACCCCAATCCTCAGATCTCAGCCTCCTAAATAGCTAGGATTACAGGCATGAGCCACTAGTGCTTGGCAACACTTGCTTTCTTGATGTGGAGTTAGCATTTCTAGGCCTTGGCCAAATAGTTCGTCTTCTGTTTGGATCAGCTTTGAACTAATTTAATCCTCATTAGAACTCAGGCAAGGTAGATATTAATGCTGTCCTCAAGTTTGTAGGTGGGCAAAGGTAGAGGCTAAATGTTAGTCCAAGGTAGTGCCTGACAGCATGGTTCCAGAAATACTCAAAGTATATTTGGTAAGCCAGCACTACTTTGTAAACTGATGGTTGGCCGTCAACAGGAAGTTGGAATTTGTAAGCTTTTCACAATTTTGATTTTTCTAGCAGTTTTTTCTAATAATTTTTGTAAATGTGGTGGGCCAGGTTGGATATGAATAGTCCAGCTATACCCTGGATGTTTTTACTAAAAGCAGGAACTTGTGAATACTCAGGTGTGTATATTTATGTGTGTTGTGAATATTTCAGCAATTTAATTCAATTAATTGATGGTTCTGATTATGAAAAACAACTTCTATTTTTAATTATAATACTTAGGGAAGGATGAAGTTTATTTCAAAAACTACTGGTGGTATATTTAGGCAACATTTGAAATTTGAAGTAGAGCAGAGCTGACACAAGTAGCTCATGCCTGTAATCCTAGCTACTCAGGAGGCTTAGATATGAGGATTGTGGTTCAAGCCTGCCCAGACAGGAAAGTCTGTGAGACTCTTACCTCCTAACCACCAGAAAACTGGAAGTAGTGTTGTGGCTCAAAGTGGTAGAGTACTAGCCTTGAGCTAAAAGAACTCAGGGACTGAGTTTGAGCCCCAGGACCAAAAATAAAAAAGAACAAAAGAAGGTAGAGCAGATTCCTTTAACTCAAGGAATTATAGGATCCATCAGTTTTTCTTTCTTTCTTTCTTTTTTTTGGGGGGGTGGGGCGCTCCGGTCGTGGGATCTGAACTCTGGACCTAGGCGCTGTCCCTCAGCTCTTCAGCTCAAAGCTAGTACTCTTCTATTTGAGCCACAGCACCACTTCTGGCTTTTTTTTCTTTTTGCTTATGTGGTGCTGAGGAATCGCACCCAGGGCCTCATGCATGCAAGGCAAGCGCTCTACCACTGAGCCACCTTCCCAGCCCCCATCAGTTTTTCTGATAATGATAGAATGTCTACTTGTTGCCTGTCAGCATAAGCTTGACGCAGGGATTAGAAATTCATTGAGTCATTGTTCCTAAACCACTTTCACCTACCTCACCACCTTATCATTTTAGTAGTATATAGAATTGTTAAGGGGGTGGGGAAGATTTGGGAGAAAAAAAAAAGCAAATACAAACTGGAAGGCTTTGTTTCATTTGAATGCATCTTCTGTTTCCAGTCCTCCTCTTGGCCAGCCCCTTCTAGTCTTTGAATACTTACTTTGCATAAATTCAGACTAATCCTTGACAACATATAAAATACATGAAACATATAAGTAGGTTATAATGCATTGAAAAGTATGAAGGTAAAGTCCATGAGCTTATCATCACTAGTTTCAGAACCAGGTTAGCTACTTTTGTTCCTTCTCTACCCAGTCCTGATATGTATGGCTTACTTTCATAGTTTTAAAAAATCATGTCTATATATTTCTCTAAATAATACTTTTTTTTTTTTGAGCTGTAAGTCTATGTTTTTTGTTTTTTTTTTAGACTGTAACTTTGTTGTTTCAAGAGTCTTCTTGCAAATTGCTGTACATTTAGGGTTCTGTAGGTTTTCATAGTGGACAAAGTCACAGTTTCTTCCCTCTTAGTAAACATTTTTCTCCTTAGATAACAAATAGGCTACACTTTTCATTGTATGTATATACAAATGTCTGTTTCTTTGAGTATATACTTGAGCGTCGGATAGCTACTTCTTTCTAGGTGGCTATACTGGGCTTTTAGGGGAGACATTCTGCCTTTAGCAAAAACAAGCAGAAAGTATTTGCTCATGTCCATTTGTAAAGATATATATTATTCAGGGAAAGTTTTGAGAAAAACCACAGTCGTCTGACTTTCAACATAAATAGCTTCTTTTCGTGTGCTGAACAAAAGTGAGTGGTGCTCCACCACATAGATAGCATGAAGTTATATGCTGGCGGTAGTTAGCACATGCATCCTTCCAGCTCTTTTGTTTGGCCTGCTGAATATTTCTTAAACTTACCTCATCATATTCAGTTACAATTAAAATCTCTTTGATATGACTACCTAGCACTGGATTACCTGTCTATTTATAACATGGTATGTTAATAGCAAAGGCACAGTTTGGATGAATGTTAGTACTTCTACTGTAGATGGTCCCAGCAACCTCTTACCATTTATCTTTGCAACCTATGTTCCGGAACCTTTTTGATAGAGAAGAAATAATAAGTTTAATACTGCTGTGGTGCAGGTAACCATTCAGCTTTTAATAGGAGATTGTGACCATGAGGATTTAATTTAGCTTGGGCAGAACACAGAGTGTGTGAGAAAGAGTAATGGAAGAGGTTTGGACGTGAGTAAAGGGAATAGAGTTATCCCCTGAGATGGGGGAAGCTGCAGGTAGATCACGTTTGGGGAGGGAGGATGGAAGCGTTCACTTTTAGACATACTATTGGAGATAATGTGTGAGTGAAGTGGGAGAGAAATGACTGGACAAGAAAACTTGAGGTTTGTAACTGTAAGACAAATGGGATCATAAAGGGAGCCTTGGACGTGTCAGCTTTAGGAGTTTGAAAGACAAGAAGGAGTTAAAGGAGATGGGAAGAACATGCAGTGAGAACATGTGAAAAAAAAGTGTGCGTGGCATCCTGGAAGATGTAATCTAGTGTAATCTAGTTTCACTATAGCAGAGCCTGAGAAAGGAGCTTTCTTGCAGATGACTTATTTAGGGATTTGTTGATATGAAAAGGCATTGGGAGTCTAGGGGAAGCAAAACTTTTATGGAGCTCATTACTCCCTTGAGCAACTCAAGGAAGTCTTGCGAAGACAAGATTGTGCAAAGCAGAGGGACTATTGATTTACCAGGCTCCATTCCCCACAGATCAAGGGTTTCCCATTCTACTAACATTTTTCCTAACTGCAGGTTTGTGTGTGATTAGATGGCATCTCTTAAGAGTCCCAAGCACCCAGTAAACTAGCGATCAACCAAGAGCAGATGACTGTACAGGAGTGAAAACGTGAGGTAGCTCAGAGGTGTCCTGAGTAGCTAAGATTTCAAGTGCCTGCCTTGTTGGTTTATTTTTTTTTAAATATTTGCCAGACACAACAGCACACATTTCAGCCTATAGAAGATAGTGTACAATTATTTTTTAAATTTTATTTTATTGAAAAGATGCTGTACAGAGGGGTTACATGAGTAAGGTAATGAGTACATATTTTGTCCAGCATTGTTACCCCTCCTTTGTTGTTCTCCCACCATCCTTTCCCTACCTCCTTATCCTCCCCACCCTCCCAAAGTTGTAAAGTTCATTCCCAACATAGTGTCTTATGAGTATCATTGTTACAATGGGTCAAACTGAAACACTTGTTTCAGCGTTTTGTTATTCCTCTTCCCCAAATTAGATAAATGTATATTCAAGATGCAGGGTACCAAAATCAAGTACAGTGACAACGGGATATACCATAGGGGGAAGACCATACACAGGAAACAAAAAAATCACATATATTTTACACATATAATATATGTATACAATATGCATATATTATATATATATCACGTTTTCTTGATTCATTCATCTACTGAGGGGCATCTGGGTTAGTTCCATATCTTAGCTATGGTGAGTAATGCTGCGATAAACATAGTTGTGTATGGCCTTGTTTGTGTAAATGCCCAGAAGTGGGATTACTGGTTCATAGGCGAGCTCTATGTGTATAGTCTTTTTTTGCAAATTTTTTATTGTGATTAAATGATTATATAATATCACAAATTTCAAAGTATTGTGAGATAAATGATGCTTAAAGTCACAAACACATTCTAACCTTCATGGGGCAAATTGTCTATTGTGGTCTATAAAGGTTATGAGTTCTATGGGCTTTGACTATATACAGTTATTTCTTCCACATCAGGTGATATGTACATTCCTTTCCTTTTGCATAGTTTCAGCTGTTCCCTCATTCCCAGTCATTCCCTCCCTCCCATCGCTGCCATTGCTTGGTTCATTTTGATCAATGTCCAGTGCAGCTGATGGGTCCCGCTATTGTATGTTTTCCCGTTTCCCTCTAGTTCTGTGTCCTCCTCCTAGTTTCCCTCTGATGTGCACATATATACCATATATGTGATCAGCATCATGGGGTCATTTAGTAATGATTCAACCAGATGAGTGGAGGTCCTTTGTTTCTTGAGTCTTATTTACTTTGTCATATCACCTTACATTTTGGATTGAATATCCTCTTATCAGGGAGACCATGTGCCATTGTCTGCTTTTGGCTTACCTCATTCAACATGATTTCTTCTAGTTCCATCCATTTCCTTGCGAGTGCCATTATTTTGTCCTTTCTAATGGCTGCATAATACTCCATTGTATATAGATACCACAATTTTTGGATCTATTAATCTGTGGTGGGACATCTAGGTTGTTTCCATATCCTGGCTATTGTGAACAGTGCTGCAATAAACATGGAGCTGCATGTGTATAGTCTTTTGAGGAACCTCCATACTGCTTTCCAGAGTGGTTGAACAAGTTTACACTCCCACCAACAGTGAAGTAGGGTTTCCTTTTGGCCACATCCCCTCCAGCATCTGTTGTTATTAGATCTCTTGATTTATAGCCATTCTAACTGGGGTGAGGTGGAATCTTAATTGTTGTTTTGATGTGCATTTCTTTTATGGCCAGAGAAGTTGAGCATTTCTTCATGTGTCTATTGGCCATTCTTATTTCTTCTTTAGAGAAGTCTATCTTTTAAGTCTTTAGCCCACTTATTAATGGGGCGATTGTTTCTTTGAGGATTTGTTTTTGGAGGATTTAAGTTTTTGAGTTCTAAGTATACTTTATATATGAGGCCCTTATCTGTTGTATAGCTAGTGAAGATCTTCTAATCTGTGGGCTTTCTATTGATCTTACTAGCTATACAGCCTATAGAAGACAGTGTACAATTATTTTCTATCCCTTAAAGGTGCTGACCAGTAATTTTGTAAATAGAAATTGTGTGTTAAATGCAGGACCTTTATTTTATTTATTTTATTTTTTTATTTTGTTGTTGTGGAGCTTGAACTCAGTGGCCTGGCTCTGTCCCTGAGCTCTTTTGCTCAAGGCTGGCACTCTCACCACTTTGAGCCACTGTTCCACTTCTGGTTTTCTGGTGGTTAATTGCCCAGGATGGCTTTGAACTGTGACCCTTAGATTTCGCCTCCTCACAGGGTTACTGGCTTACCAGGACTCTTGAGTTAAAGAATAAACACTTAGGGAAACACATTGACATAAAGATGCCTAGAAACCTTAGTCAAATGTTTCCATCCTTGAATAACTGTCCTACTTACAGTGGCTGTATTTGCTTTTAGTTGCAAAATTTGAATTAACTCATTATAAATATTTTACCTAAAATCATTGTAGTGTATGTGTAATAAAACTGATAAGAATGTCTGAACATGCCTGTGATGATTTTAGGACTCTCTTATAGGAATATAGAAAAATTGTCAATTTCCGTCATCTCCCTTGGCTTGTTACCTACCATTGTTTCTCTCCTTAAATGATGGAGTTAATGAGTATAATAGCACTTCTGGGCTTTATTTCTGTATTGATTTTTGGGTGCCAGTCTTGGGGCTTGAATTCAGCCCGGGTGCTGAGCTTTTTTGCTCAAGGCTAGCTCTTTACCACTTTAGCAACAGTTCCACTTCCAGATTTTTGGTGGTTAATTGAGGATAAGTCTCACAGACTTTCCTGCCTGGGCTGGTTTCTAACCACAATCCTCAGATTTAGCATCCTGAGTAGCTAGGATTATAGGCATGAGCCACCAGCACCCGGCTTGGATTTTATTTTTAAAGTTAACTATAATAACTTGTTTAAAAATAAAATAATGTTTTAGACTATCTTCCTTTTTTTCTTTCTTTAAACAGATAGAAGGACAAGGACAGAATCACAAGCACTGGCTGAAGGTAAATATGTCTTTGGAAAATGATTATTCAAATATAAATGGAAAGTTATTACTTAAATAAAAAGTCCGGATTGGCTATATGTGCTTTAAGGAAAATATCGTATGTTTTGCTATTCTAAAAATGTCTGTAGAAAATATTGTCTAGTTTCTGGTTTAGAATAGGAAGTAGTGGGAAAAGTGTAAGTTAATTAGAACTTTCCTTTACAGCTCTCTTTCAGTAGGAGAGGTGAGTGATTTTCTTTGGATCCCTTTCTAAGTCATTTTAGTTATCACTAGTTGTTGATTAATAAAGGACTAAGTTATAATTTTAGTAGTTTAAAAAAATGAGTGCATGAATATGTTTATATGGGTACATATGTGTATGTATATAATATCTTCTCTTAAGCTTGCATACAAAACATACTTTTTATACATTATCTTAAGTAGGAATTCCACATATTTCTGGGCTTGGTCCTTTTTTAAAAAACACCTTGGTAGTAAAGAATACTTAGTCAAATATATAGTTGTTATTATAAGATCCTGATTACATTTGTAATAAATTACCACTTATTGCTTATAATTACCTCGTAACAAATTAATAGGTAGTAAAACATGTATTTTAATAGATATACATTGTTTTTCAGTTAAAAAATGATCAATTCTAAATGTCTTTTTGTGTTTGACCAAGTCATAAACAAGATGTATTAAATTTCAGAATCAGCCTGTCATTAGAGCTGATGCGATAAATTTTCCCTACAGTCCTTCAGAGTTGTCACAACTTACCTATTTTGTGTTACTTATTGGTCCTTAACAGTTTGTATACAGAGAACTTGTTTGTTAATCAGTGATGCCTATGAATCCTACCTCAGCGAAACGATTGTTGTAATGATTCATAATTGACTAAAATCAAATACCTGGAATTAAGAAGGAAGCCTGTTAGACTAAAGCAGTTACCAAATACAAAAAAATATATCATGACAGAGTAATGTTTTACATTAGAATATTAGCTATAGGAGGGGCTGGGAAGATGGCTCAGTGGTAGAGTGCTTGCCTTGCATGCATGAGGCCCTCAGTTCGATTCCTCAGCACCACATAAGCAGTAAAAGCAGGAAGTGAGGCTGAGGCTCAAGTGGTAGAGTGCTAGTCTACAGCTGAAGAGCTGAGGGACAGCGCCCAGGCCCAGAGTTCAGGCCCTACGATCAACAAAAAAATAAAATAAATAGAATATTAGCTATACGAATAGTTCTACTCATGAATTTTAATTAATGATGAGTCTACAACAGCTGTAATATGAAAATATAAGTATTTTCTATCAATGACAAATTCAGTGGTTTGTTGACTAATCTTGATAGAATTACACATTTTCATATAGAAGTTAGTAAGAAGTTTCCTACTGAGAATAGTAGAATATCACATTCTTTCTGTGGACCCTCCAGATAGAGAACCTCTGTTAATGAAAAGTCAGATTAATCTTATTTTTACCATCATAGTTGAATAAATGGTTTTTTGTGTTATATACAACTTATTTAAAGAAGAATAAATACACTGGTTGTGGTTGTGCATGCCTCTAATCCCCAGCACCTAGGAGTTTGAGGCAGGAGGAAGGAGTTCGTGGCCAGTCTGGGTTACACTGAGAACTGGTCTCAGAAGAAAAAAAAAAGTGAAGCTATATATCCTTTCTGTAAACATATCCTAATGATCCTCATTTTTAAAGTAAGAAGTTTGTGAAATAGCTTTGAACAATCTTTTGTTGCCAATAATAGCAGGAAAAAACAACATTGTTTACTGCAAAAGAGAATTGAAAGTAGATGTTAAACTCTGGAGTTCCCTGCCTATAATAGAGCTTGCATGTTGGCTTGAAGGAACACAAAGTCAATATGTAAACATGAATGTATGTATGTATTTAGCTATCTATATATTTGTGAGATACCGAGTTTTTTTTTTTTTTTTTTTGTCAGTGCTATCCCTCAGCTCTTCAGTTCAAGGCTAGCGCTCTACCAGTTGAGCTACAGCTCTACTTCCAGAGGCAGAGTTTTTAAAGAGAGAATTGTCATAAGTGCTGTTGAAGGAATGTAGATATTACATGCACTGATGTTTACGATCTAGAAACGCAAAAATGCTAACAAGTTTCAGGTAGCCCACCAATACTTTGCAGTGCCTTCAATAGTCAGAATCACGTGCAAGGTTACTATTGCCAGCCTACAGCAGGGAGGGCCTGGAACATTGATACTGCTGAGCCTGTCAAGTCCTGGTGGCAGACTGGGGATTAGGGAATGGCAGGTTCTCTAGTGAGGTTTGGTTGATAGAATAAATAGCACTAATACTGATTTGAAAGGGGCCATTGGAGGGTATTAGACTCACTGTGTTCAAGGTTAGCGCTCTACCACTTGAGGCACAGCACCACTTCTGGCTTTTTTCTGTTTATGTGGTACTGAGGAATCAAACCCAGGGCTTCATGCATACTATACTAGGCAAGCACTCTACCTCTAAGCCACATTCTCAGCCGCCTCCTGATTTTTGTCTCTTGAATGGTTGGGATTACAGACATGAGCTACCATACTTAACAGTATTTTGTCCTTCTTAAGGACAGGATTATTTGATAATCATTGTTCATCAGCCATTAGTTAAAGTTTATAATTATTTTTCCCCAAAAGTTAATTGAAGTATTTAATCAGTGGCTAGATGCTTGCTTGGTGTAAATATTTTAGAATAAATTGACACTAAACTAAAATGGTTGTGCTTGAGTCTTCCTTTGGTGTAGATGGTCCATTCTTGATTAAAGATTCTATTATTTACTAGTGATGACATTAAGCCATTCTACCTGACATCTTCTCAGATGGACATTAAAATAAGAGCCCTTGGTTCATACAGAAAATTAAGGGTACTTCACTTCAGAAAACCTTAACCTTCCAGCTCAAATTATGAGAGAAGGATTTATGCATTTCAGTAAGGGATGGAGCTTTACTCCTGTCTGGCAGATTCTGGCAGATTTCTTTTTGAATTCCCTCCGTTTGTCCTAAGAAGGCGGGGAATGCCGTGTATAGAATATTTGTTTGTACCAGGTAGGAGTGCTTCTGTAACCCTTAGTGACTTGCTTTTTATGAGGATGACTGTTGGTCTTAGGGATCTATTCTGGCTATTATTGCCGTAATGCTTAAGAACAACTATTGAAAATAAATTCAAAGATAGTTAAGGGAAGATAGTGAGGGAAATATTGCTGTCTAAATATTGCTTTAATATCTTAGCAACAAACATTTGCTTGCTAATCTTGCTCTTGATTTTTCTTAACCATTGGGGAGTTTATATTTGAAGAATACGTTTATAGGTAACTAACACATTCCATTTCATTTGACCTAGAGATAACTTCTTTTATGAATGCCATTGTATTAAGTATTCTCTTTTGATGACTAAGCTTTTGTACTTGAATTGCTCATTCATTAATTACCATGGTTTAAAAAAAAGGGGGCTGGGAATGTGGCTTAGTGGTAGAGTGCTTGCCTAGCATGCACGAAGCCCTGGGTTCAATTCCTCAGTACCACATAAACACAAAAAGCGGGAAGTGGCATTGTGGCTCAATTGGTAGAGTGAGTGCTAGCCTTGAGCAAAAAAGAAGCTCAGGGACAGTGCCCAGGTCCTGAGTTCAGGACTCAGGACTGGCAAAACAAAACAAAACAACATTATATTGAGGGGGGAGGGAAAGTGGGAAAGAAATGAGGGAAGGGGGGTAACAAGTTCAACAAGAAATGTACTCACTACCTTATGCATGTAACTGTAACCCCTCTGTACATCACTTTGACAAAAAAATTAAAAGTCTATCAAATAAATAAGAAAAGTTAAACATGCAAGAAAAAGTACATTGAAACTGGTTGTGTGACAGAATGCTAGAGACTTGAGTTCCAAATATGAAGATGATTTAGACTTTTTCAGTGTTTGGATCAACTTTCCTATAAAACTCATTGAAAAACTAACATGTTCTATTATTAGTAAACAGTACCAAGGAATAGAAGGAACTTATGTAAAAAGTAGAGTTGAAAGCAAAACTATTCCAGTACAGAGAGAAAAGGTATAGACCATTGTTACAGTATAATCGAAAGTGGAATATTAGAAAGCCAAACATAGGACTGGGCCTGGTGATGCATGCTTGTAATCTTGGTCTTCCAGAGGCTCAAGCAAGAGGGTTACAAGTTTGAGGCCTACCTGGGTGACATAGCAAGACCCATGTTCTAAAAGTGAATAGACAAAAAAAGAAGGAAACAGCTAAGTAAACCAAATTTAGGAATGAGTGTGTATGTGTGCATACATAAATAAAATGAAACGAGGGGAAAAGGGTAAAAAGTACAGCAGTGTAGCTCACTGGATACTGATGAAAGTGAACTATATGTGTAACTCGTGGGTAAAGACGTGAGGGAGGGACTGGAAGAGTAAGGGAAGGGAAGACACTATACAAAAGGAAACGTTCTCATTACTTGCCTTATATAATGGTAACAAAAGGAAATGTTCTCATTACTTGCCTTATATAATGGTAATCCCTGTAATCACCTTTAGAATAACAATAAAGTAAATAATAATTTAAATAAATAAAATGACCAAATAGATGATCCTCAAAATGAAAGGATGGTTTAACCTTAGAAAATAAGTTCGTGGTTGTTTCCCATATAGTATAGAGTAAGTGGCAAAATGACAGTTATTATAATGATAGCAGTTTGCTTCAGAATAGTAGATCCATTTTATGTAAAATCAAAATGTTTTCAATAATTTTTGTTGTAATTTCACAATTACATGAAGAATAAAAGGCCAAGAATAGCTAAGACAATTATGAAAAATTATTACTTCATTTATAGCACAGCCACAAAGATGAGAATTGTACTATTACCACAAATGGTACCATCAAGAGAATGTTAGATATGTTAGAGACCAAGAGAAGGAAGTATTTCCCTTGTATATAAGCATCAGAATTGCTAGTCTAGAATTTCTGTTCAGAATTTCTTAAACTCTTGGGAAGATGAATGGTAGTATGTCTAAAAGTCAAGTTCAGAAAATGTACCACTCAGGAATTTTAAACAGAATTTTATAAAGAGGATTGATTACAAAGATAGTAGGCTGGAAGAGTAAAGTGAAGAAGAGATAGAAGACATTGAAAACAATAATGAGAGAGATGAGCTCTCACTATTACCATGCTGGAACCCATAGGCTCTACCTGCCTCTAATCAGGGCATTGGATACTGGCATTATCCTATTTGTACTACTTGAATAACTTCTAACATCTCCCAACTGGCTTTCTCTACCTGCCAGTCCCTCCTATAACACAACCTAACAGCACTCAGCTGGTAAGGATGTCTGGGAAGTATCACTTACAGCTTATCAATCCCAGTAATACAGAGTATTAGCAGTATAGCCCCCCTTCTCTGAAAAGGCAGATATGGGGTTGAAAGAGAATAGAATAACAATTAGCACTGGAGACAAACGAAATTAATATACACTTAACAGAAAAATGCAAAAATGCATTCATTTTTACTGAAAATGCAAATAAAAATATCAACTAGAAAGAAACTCAAAAGAATGCATATCTTTTTATTTATTTATTTTGGTTGGTGTGGAGCTTGAACTCTGAGCCTGGGGCTCTTCAGCTCAAGGTTAATGCTCTGCCATTTGAGCCACAACACCACTTCCAGTTTTCTGGTGGTTAATTGGAAATAAGAGTCTCATGGATGTTCCTGCCTGGGCTGGCTTTGAACCATGATTCTCAGATCTCAGCCTCTTGAGAAGCTAGGATTATAGGCATGAGCCACTGGCACCTGGCAAGAATACGTATCTTTACAGTAAAAAACAATTGTTGAAAAGGAAACATGCTTTTCAGGTACTGGTTATTTTAGGAGAGGTGACAGGAAGAGAAATTGGTTGGGGGATTTTGAGAGGTTAACCAAATAGAAGAAGAAGAGAGGACATGTGAAAAAAATTCAGTCAGGGGCTGGGAAGTTGGCTCAGTGGTAGAGTGCTTGCCTTGCATGCCAGAGGCCCTGGGTTCGATTCCTCAGCACCACATAAGCAAAAATAAAAAATAAAAAAAAATTAAAAAAAATTCAGTCAGCAGTCTGTCCACATGTTCCACTTCTGCATATTCAACTAGTATTGATGAAAGTATTCAGGATAGTAGTTGTATCTATACTGAATATATGCATGTAGTTTCCCTTATTATTACTTAAACATTCCCATCTTGTACCATTCTGAATACTCCTATGGTATTCACTGATGGACTTTCACCAGCCCTTCCTACACCCTTCATTGTACACCCAGTGTACAGCTCCGACCATAATTTGCATAGGTGGCCTGACCTTTAATGACTGGAGGTCTTGGAGAGTACCAGTAATCTTTAAATCAAACTCAGATGCCATAGCAATGTAATACAGTTGTTGTGGTTTACTTCCATGTTTTGATTTCATAGCTTACTATATGTACTGTTTGTGGCCTGTTATCCTAGTCTTTAAAATACCGTCAATGTAGCAAAACATAATTAATTTTGACCTGTCTTTCTAGTTTAATTAGTTTTCTCTGCATAAATTGTTCAGAAAAATGTTTTAAGCATCTAGTTCTGTTAATGCGTTTAGAAACGCCGTTGATCTGGCTGGTTGAGCAGGTGCCAACAGGTACTTGGTGAAGTGCTTCTCAATGGAAGGTCTGTGGAAAGAATTCCATTGAAGTGTGCAGAAAAGCAGATACAAAGGGTCCAAAGAGAAAGGGAACCTTGGCCATGGTCTAGAAGAAGTTACAAGCAGGTCATTGTGGTTAGACAGACATGAATACTGCACAGTGACAGGAGACGAGGACAGAGTAAGTCACTGAGAGATATAGGGTTTTATAGGAATTGGTAAAAATTTGGATTTTATTCTGTGTCTAACCATTGCATAGTTTTGAACTGGTCAAAAATGTGGTACCATTTATATTTTTACAAGATTACTTTGTTTTTATGTAAGAATCTGTATAGGGTAGGAGGTGAGGTAGTCCTGGCAAGAAGCAATAGTGTCACAGACCAGGGTGGTGGAACAGAGAAGCCACAGCTTCCTTAGACATAATGACAAAACTGTGTTAAGGAGGCAGTGGCTATTAGACTGATGATCTTGACAGGTGGTGAGATGAAGATGTAGGAACTGATCATTAGAATGTTGCTAAGAGCATGCTGGGTACTTGTCCAGTGATTTCAGTAATGTGGGGTTGGGGCAAAAGCCAAGAGATAGTGAAGGAGAAGAAGAAAAGCCAATGAACACCAGTGACCTTTTTTTAATTTTTATTTATTTTTATTTTTTTATTGTGAAAATACTGTACAGAGGGGTTACAATTACAAGGGCAAGATCATGAGTACATTTCTTATCAAGCATTGTAGCCTTCTCCTTTGTTTCCCCTTCCCATCCTCCCCCCCCAATCCTCCCCCCCCAACCCCCCCCCCCCCCCCCCACCAACATTGTAAAGTTCGTTTTCAACGTAACAACTTGTACATCTCATTGTTGCAGTGGGTCCACCTGTATCCCTATTTAGACAATTTGTTTTTCCCCTTCCCCTCCACAAATTATACCGACATCAAATACAGTGAAAGCAGGGGTTATATCGTGGGGGAAGGACATACAAAGCAACAAAGAAATAATCTTATAAATGTGTTAGAAACAATCGCATGAAAGAAAAAAAACATTTGAATACATATCTTAGGGTTCATTTCCCTAACATCAACTTATCTGACCTTTTCTGCTTGACTCAGACATATACTAGATATTGCAAATAAGGGAAACCATTAAGATACACCAGTGACCTTTTTAAAGGAATTTTACTTGCAAAGAAAAGTAATGGATTGGGGAAGGTGCTGGAGGGGAAAAGAGAATTAAAGTATGTTGTTATTTTAACATAGGAGGAATAAATGTATTTAGTTCAAAGAGGAGGAGACTGGAAAAGAAAAACTGTGAAGTAGATTTGAAACTGAGGAGATTTTTGGAGAATGTCAAATAAAGAAAGTATCTTGAGAAGGAGTATGAATTGAGTGCAAAGCTATTGATATTCTGAAAACTGCCCTTTGAATTGAGATAGATGCAAGTTTCAGTGACCTTACAGAGATACCTGCGTAGTTGTGAATGCATAAAAGACAGACAGGAATGAGTTAGGAGAATTGGAATTGAAAATGTAGAAAGCAGTAATGACAGACATTTGCCAGTCTTACTATTGTGGGGACAGGAAAAACAGTGAAGTGGTAGTAGGTACAGGGTGATAGCTCTGTGGGTGTAGGTGCATGGAAGTAGGAACAAGGTTGTAGGCACATGAGAGTAGGTGTGTGGTAGTAGGTGCATAGTAATCATGAGGTGGTGGCAGTGTGCTGGTGGTAGTAGCCGTGTGGTGGCAATAGCTGTGTGACGCTAGAAGGTGTGTGGTGGTAACCGTGTGATGGTAGTAAGCACAATGGTGGTCGTAGCTGTGTGATAGGTACAGGTATGAAGTAACTGTGTGCGTGTGATGGTAGTAGTATGCTGTAACCACATGGTGGTAGCCATGTGAGGGTAGTAGATAGTAGTGTGTGGTGATAACAGTGTGATGGTTGTAGGCGCAAGTAGGAGGCACATGGGAGTTATTGCGTGGTAGTGGTAGCTGTGGAGGTAGGCACATGGAAATGGTAGCTGTGTGGCGGTATGCATGTGGTGGGAGTAGGTGCATGGTATTAGGAGGTAGCTGTGTGATGGTGGGAGGTGGGAGGTAGTAGGCACATCGTCGCTGTGTGATGGTGGGAGGTAGTAGGCACATAGTGGCTGTGTGATGGTGGGAGGTGGGAGGTAGTAGGCACATAGTCGCTGTTTGATGGTGGGAGGTAGTAGGCACATAGTCGCTGTGTGATGGTGGGAGGTAGTAGGCACATAGTAGCTGTGTGATGGTGGGAGGTGGGAGGTAGTAGGCACATAGTCGCTGTGTGATGGTGGGAGGTAGTAGGCACATAGTAGCTGTGTGATGGTGGGAGGTGGGAGGTAGTAGGCACATAGTCGCTGTGTGATGGTGGTAGGTATGAGGTAGTAGGCACATAGTGGCTGTGTGATGGTGGGAGGTGGGAGGTAGTAGGCACATAGTGGCTGTGTGATGGTGGGAGGTGGGAGGTAGTAGGCACATAGTAGATAGTAGGTATGTAGTAGCCATATAGCAGTGTGATGATACAGGGCACGTCGTAGTAGCTGTGTGATGGTAGTGAGCACATGGTAGGATGCACATGATAATTGTAGCTGTTATGGTAGTAGGCTGGACAAAAGGAAAAGTGACACTAAACAGTATTCAGATTGTAGTAAGTATGTCAGAAGGGTAAGGTAGGTGGAAAGGTAGAAAATAAATCACTTTCAAAGGTATGCTGTTATTTGTGCTTTCCCATATTCCTGAGGATGATAGACAAATACCACTGCATGCAGCCATTGAGTGAGATGGAGACATGAACAGTTATACCCAGGCCAGCCTGGAACCACATTCCCCTATTTCTGCTTCCAAACTGGCTAGGATAACAGGCTCAAGCCACTAACTCTATCAGGCTAACAAAGACATTTTTGATTGTATCTAGTGGGTAGAGTCCCAGCAGGCTGCTAAGTATTCTACAGGGTGAGGCAGACCTCCACAATAGAGGAATTATCTAGACCAAAACATAAATAGTGCTAGGGCTGACAAACACTATGCCAGACAAACAGTCATTGTCAATCTAAATGTTGGTATATGAGATAAAACAAAAAGAAACTCTAAATTATCCAAGGCTAGAGTAGGAACAGGTCATTTTCTCTGAGGGGTGGGTGGTATGTATGATAAAGAACTCCATAATCACTCCTTTCTGCCTCTGATACCTGTTGATAGTCTTCTGTTCTGAGGACTCATTTTAGGACAGCATGTCAGCAATTTTGTTTTTTGGTGCCAGTCCTGGGTGGGGCTTGAATTGGGGGGAGGAGCAGGGGAGAGGTGGGGGGAGAGCACTGTCCTTGAGCTTTTCCAGTGCTCTACCTGTGGCTTTTTGGGTAGTTTAATTGGAGAGATAAGATTCTCACAAACTTGCTTGCCCCAGCTGTCTTTGAACCACAATTCTAAAATCTCAGCCTCCTGAGTAGTTAGGATTATAGGTATAAGTCACCAGTTTTCATGAGTATTTTTTTTTAAAACACTTTATTTATTTATTTATTTTGGTCTGCCGTGGGGCTTGAACTCTGGGCCTGGGCGCTGTCCCTCAGCTCTTCAGCTCAAGGCAAGCGCTCTACCACTTGAGCTACAGCGCCACTTCCGGTTTTCTGGTGGTTTATTGGAGATAGGAGTCTCACGGTCTCTCCTGCCTGGGCTGGCTTTGAACCGCGATCCTCAGATCTCAGCCTCCTGAGTAGCTAGGATTACAGGCGTGAGCCACCAGCGCCCGGCTTCATGAGTATTTTTGACACAAATGATATGATTTGGAATTTTGAGACTAATTGAAGACTGTTTTGCATTAAAGGAGTAGAGCTATTGTTAAGAATTAGAAGTGACTTTATGATCTTTGGTTTGCAATATGAAAACAGTTACCATTTATTTGTTAAAGCTTTCTGTGTGTTTGACACTTAGGGTCAATGCTTAATCTGTCAAACCCTCCCAGTAAACTATTGATAATGATAGGTAATCATCTCTGTTGTACCAGTCTGAAAATGAAACCCAAAGAAGCTGCCTACCATATTTGAAATAAAACAGCTAGTAAGCTACAGTTGGAATCTGATTTGATACCATAGATTAAACTCAACACTGAATATGTACTACTTTCTTCCTGTCAAAAACAAACAGTGCTTTTGCAGATATGGTTGTTCATCTAGCCATAGTTTTTTCATTTGTGCCAGTCCAGGGACTTGAACTCAGGGCCTGGATGCTATCCTTGAGCTTCTGTGTCCAAAGCTAGTACTCTGCCACTTGAGCCAAAGCCTCCACTTCAGCTTTTTGGTAGTTCATTGGAGATAAGAGTCTCATGGGCTTTCCTTCTTGGGCTGTCTGTGAACCGTGATCCTCACATCTCAAGCTTCTGAGTAGCTAGGATTACAAGTGTGATCTATAGCACCCAGCTTAGCTACAGTTTTGATATATATATATCTGATTTCAGTTTTTGTTAGGAAATTTGTATTTAGAAAAAAATATTACACATATCTTTGAAAGCTTTTACAAATAAAAACAGTGGAATGCTGAATTTTCAAAATTTCAAAAATGTATTGAATAAAAATTTAGTAATGAGTTCAAGGTAATTTGGATATGATATAGGAGAAAAGGCTTATCTTTTCTTACACGTGAAAACTTTGCATAAAACTTTATAAATTATATATATATATAATGAAAATTTAAATATTTCTTTCAGCTAACCTAGCTTTAGCTAATCCACTTAGGTAAAACATTATACAGTTAGAACATGGAATATGCAATGAAAGTATTAAATAAGAAGATAGATCTTGAGTGCATATTTGAAAAGAAAGATCCCTTAGTATTTATCATTCACATTTATCAAACAAATTCTGAGAAATTTGTTTTGTCTCTCAGACTTTGACTTCTAACAAGTTACTGTTATACCTGCATATTTGTTTCCTCCGGGAAACGGACAAGAACATTAACCAATGTTAGGAAGTAGTGGAGGAGGAGTGGATAGGCAGCCCTGGTAACCACAGATGATAGTGCTGCTCAAACCTCAAATGGAGGTAGAAAGTCCCTTCTTTCGCTAATAAGCATATTGTTGCTTTTAAGTTTTTGTTTCATTTACATATGTCTGCAGTTCAGTTTTTGGGAGGGAACTGTACTGCAATTGGAGGTAGGGCGGGAGGGAATGAACATCTATCTCTGTTACGTGGCCCGCCTTTCCTGTAGTCTTCAACTTCCAACTTTGAGCCTGGTTTCCTGAGTGTTCCTGATACTGTTCCTATTATCTTCAATGTGTAATGGCATGTTCTCAGGCAAGAGTTATGCCAAAAGTGCCTTATGTTACTTTTTTCTTCTGCAAACTTTTAAATTTTATAATTGTTGGCTCCTTATGTGTTATTTGTGCTAACTTTTAAGTTATATACCATATATAGTTGCATATTCAATCTAAGAGGTAAGCAAAGTTTGATCAATTTAAAAGATGAAAGATATAAGAAATATTGGTGTTTGTATGATAATTTTTAAATGGGTCATTAATTGTAAACTTTCTTCAGTCTAATGGTTAAAATGTAGTTTGGAAACTATTTTCTTTATATTACCGATAGGATTTGTTTCAGCAAGAAGGAAAATACCCCTATTTTAAACTGAAGGTCTCAATATTTACTTATTTGAAAGATTGAGTACTGATGTTACTTTAGGTTGTCACAGGTTTTAAAGGAACAACATTAACATAGATACTAGAATGTAAATTTTGCAAATTGCATGTAAAAATTAATCATTTTTTCTCAGTTTGATTAATGTAACTTTTTGATATATGGGGCAAGACAGGAGCTATAAAGTCAGCCAAATGCACTTTTGTTGTTCCAAATTTTCACTACCAGGAGCATATAAACCCGCACCTGTTGGTAATTATGAGCAAGCCAGCCTTTGCCGAATCCCAGGCCTCTGCTTAACATTTTTTACTGGAACTAAATGATGTTGCCATTTTTATTTTTAGGTTTGCTGGCATGGGTAATCTCATTAAGGTGCTAACCAGGGACATAGACCACAATGCAGCACATTTTTTCTTGGACTTTGAAAGTAAGTCTCTTTAGCCCTTCACAGCTGGTGCTTATGGTAAAGGTGAAAGATTAATTATATTCACACCACAGTGAAGGCCAGTCAGAGAATTTGTTAATTAAACATGGGGATCAAATTTTGCATGATTTTTCCTTAATCATAGGCAAACATCACCATCATATGTATAATTCTTCAGTTTCTCATTTGCTAAAATCATGTTGAGTCTGTAGCCAGTGATGTCTTTTCATTAGTCCATGAAGCAAGTAGCCTTATGATGAATATTCTTAGTAGTATGCTTTAGTGACTATGCCAGTTTGTAATCTTTAAAAAATAAAAATTGTGCTGCATATCCAAATCAATACATTAACTTTCACAAATATTACTAATAATCAATTTTGATTAGAAACACATGCTGTATTTAAAAGCATTCAGGAAGTAGGCTTTATTTATAATTCTGCTGATTTAAGATGAGATGCAAAGGTGAGCTTTGGCCAAACCTCTTAATATTTGACTTTGACATATTGTTTACTGCTACGTTACCAAAATCAGATGTAATTCTTGATCAGAAATTTCTTTTTCAGAATCCTAGCACTATTGGAATACTAAAGAATTTTTCATTATAAGGCCATTAATGAAACTTGTCTTTGGAGAATTTTAAGAGGAATTAGAGCAACAGTTGTGCCATTGTGTACAGGAAAAACCATATTTCACCTCTAGGTCCTACATATCAACATCTTGAGAACACTGTATGCTGCCTCCAGAGCACAGTCTGGGTAACCTGAAGGATGAATTCATGGCCTAATGAACGTTTTCCCTTACTTTTTTTTTTTTTTTAAGTAAATTTCAGATGTTCTTTTTTATAAAGGGATATTTTCTCTTTTCTCATTCTTGTCTTGACAGGTACCTTAACATGGGGAATCTTCTTAAAGTTTTGACATGCACAGACCTTGAACAGGGGCCAAATTTTTTCCTTGATTTTGAAAGTGAGAAGATGATTTTATATCTATTTCTCTTTGCCTGCGGTAGACTGCGTTTGTCTTGCACTAAATGAATGTTTCCACTTCATCTTTAATCGCTTTGCATGACTGAGCTATGAATTGTCTTAATAGAATTCTGGTGCCTTCTAGAACTGGAAATCCTATTTTATAGATTTAATTTTGATAAAATGACTGATTTTTGTATGAGATTTTATATCTCTTAAAATTGGAGATTTTATGATTTGAGACCTGCTCTAATGAAAACATTTTCATGAAAAGAACCTTAATGAAAAAGACAAATACTACCTCAAGATTCATTAATAAAAGCATTGTTTGGGAAAAGTCTTTGCAGTTGCAAAAATTGATTGGGCTTCAGTTACTTTGTGTATATTAAAGTACTTTAAGTAAAATTCTCTTTATGAAGGCCATTCAGAGCTCAGTAATTTGGGCATAATATTAAAAGGTAAGTGTGAACCTAAATTATTAAACCATCAGATAATTTGAAAGTTAAAATTTACTTAAGGATTTACTTTCTATAAATAAAAAGCAAAACAATAGGTTCACAGACCTTTAAGTAATTTGCCTTCTGTTTGTTTGTGTTGCATGACCTATTGTAGTATGGTCTAAGAGTGGCAGGTAAGTGTCATTGATCTCTGCATGCTGCAAAGCTTTTGCTTTTTTTTGGCTGTTGGTTATTGCTTTAGCTTGTCTGGTTGTCAAATTGGAAAAAAAAAAGATACTGGTGTTTAAAGTGAATGTTGCTATTTTAACTGATTTTAGAAAATTGTTAGGAAAGGGTGAAGAGATAGCTTTTAGGTTTTAAATTGTGTGCTCCCTCACATTCTTTGGTTAAAACATTTCAACAGACTTTTAAAAGCTTAAAGTTTGTCTTTTTCTAATCTTAAAAGCAAAACCCTTAAATGCCAAGAGGCATTATCTTTTCCACCACCTTTAATTCAATTTTTGTGATTTAAAAGAACAATTTATTCTATGAATCATTTACTTAATGTTTTTACTTTAAGCCAGGGCATTTTATATAAAACTGTCAGTTTATGGCATGATCCATTTTACAGAATATTTTATGATCGCTGCTGTTTATCTTCTTGTATTACATGACTAAATGATTGCTTATTATCTGGGGGTTGTGTGCAAGCGAGTAAGGAGTAGTGATGCTAGTATCAAGCCATATTAAATTGAGAAAAACGTTATTAAATGATTATTAGTTTTCTTGACCCTTCTCAACAATTTACCACTGCTCTTTTAAGTGCATGTTTAGCATGAATTTTAATCAGCTTGGGGATGTTAAGCAAATTGCTGACTTGAAGATTATTCTTTCAGATGAGGCAACTTACATTAAAGCTGTACTTTAGCTTATTTGCATCTGTTTCAATCTTGGTCTTGTACATTTTTCTGCTATTCTTTCTTCTTTTTCTTCTTTGTCCCAGATTCCTTTACATTTGCAGAATCTTGGCTTTGATACAGTCAAGATCTTGTTCAAGACTTGGCACTTGATCTTTTTATAAAACTAGCATTAGGTTGTGGTCAAGTGGGAAGCATGAATTTAAATATAAAAACTTGAAAGATTTTTAAGATCTTGACTTTCTAGTCTTTTGATAGTTGCACCATTGTTCTTGAAATTTAAGTAGTTAATTTAGTGGCAGAAAAAGGTCAAAATTACAACATTAATAACTAATAATGTAGAATTAGGCATAAAATGTTAACTTCTGAAAGGCAGACAAATGTTTAAATACTTGTTGCCTCTGTCAGCCAGTGCAAAATTTCAGTTGGCACCGATACTCTACAAGTGAAATTTAGTGAAAATGTACATACATACATACACACACACACGTGTGTGTGTGTGTGTGTGTATATATATATACATATACATACATATATATATATATGCCAGACAAGAGTTGACTCATTACTTCATACTTAGATTCTAACATTACTGGACGCTTTTTTGTGTGTTTGTTTTAATCACTTATCAGTTTGCGTATCTTAAAATAGTCGGTGCATGAGAACGTTGTCATAGTGATTTTGACCAATTAGATGGGTCAGTTCAGATTATTTTATACCAGATTCAAACTTTCCAGATCTATTTGCTAATTTAAATAAAATCACATTATTAAAAACTACATGAGGTAGTTAATAAATTAGTTACACTATTTTCATCATTCTAAGTGGCTAAATTTAGCTGAGTACACCATCTCTACAAATGAGGAATATAGATTTATATGTCTGTATAGCTGTATTCTTGCATCAGATTGTATACAAATTTAGTATTTGTTTGCACTTGAAACATGATTTCATGGATTCCATGAAACAAAATTCTAGTTAGAGTGTATAAAATGAACTTTTAAATTAAGTCACTTCTTCCCTAACTCTCTCTCTTTTTCCATCCTTCCAATCACTTAAGTTCAGTGAATATAGCTTAGCTACTATATGCCAGGCAGTCGGTACTGGGGATGTAAAGGTAACTGGCTAACATCTGCCTTGAGGACACTCTGAGTCTAGCAGGACAGATAGACATACAAGCTCAGTTTTATTTACATTGTTTACGTTCAGAGGTTAGAGTAGAAGGGATTAGCTATGAGTAGAGTGAACAAGCACAGAGGCTTTTCTGATTTGATGTTTCACTAGTTTTTTGGAGGATGAATTCAGATATTTCAGACTAATTTGATGAGAGACACAGGAAACAGGAACTTGAACAAAGATCTTAGATTTTGCAATTTCATGTTCAGTGAAATGGTTTTTTCAGACAGAGGAATTTTTTTTCTTAAATTCTACCTAGGTGATAAGATTTTATTTGTATTTTATGAAATAATGGTTGTTATAAGCCCAAAATTGTCCTATCAGGCATAGTAGCTATGAATCTAATCATTAAGAAAAAAAAAAACACTAAATGAGACCTGAAAAGCCTCTTCTAATTCTTGAAATTTTCTACTATATGAAAACATTGTTAGTTTGTAACTTATTCTAATGAGCAATGTACTTTTATCCAGAGGCTCACTAATTCTAGTTCATGGGACAAGAGAGACTTTGATTTGTGCCCATTCCAAACCTTACCAGAGTGCTTTATAAGTGATACAAGTTCGGTATTTATAGTTAAATATGCTTTACTTATACCCAGGTAGATCAGAATAGAAGTGTAAATAGAGAAATGGCCTTTATAAATGAGAATAGAGTCTCCTCTCTGATTCTTTGTCGGCTTTGCCTTTTCCATTTAGTCATACATTGCTCCTATTTAACATCTTTTTGTGTTACCCGTCTCCCTCCCAATTATTTAAAAATATTGACACACATTCTTTAGTCTAACTTTAGTTTTTCTATTTTATCTCTTTTCATATTTTCAATTGCATTTGTCCTATACTTCATTCTGGTAGCATAGGTAATTTTCCTTATGTAAAACTGTGCACAAAATTGATCAGGGATTAAAATGCTTTGGGCCCTCCTTTACTTATGTCTATACCTTCTCATTCATTAAATAATGTTATAGAAAATCCACTACTCATATGTAGTTTGGATACTATACCAGTAGTATATAATACTCATTTTGGTCCCTGCCTTAATGAAACTTATGGAGATAGATTGTAAATAGTTATGGAGAGAATGAATACCAAATTAAAGCAGGAAACTTCTCTTACACAATTACAGTTGTTTGGGGGGGGGGGTGTTAGTGCTGCCCTGAGTTTTGCTCAAAGCTGGCACTCTACCACTTGAGTTCACAGCTCTACTTTGGGCTTTTTGGTGGTTAATTGGAGATAAGAGTATCCCAGACATTTCTTTCCTGCTTGGACTGGATTCAAGTCGCAGTCCTCCAATCATAGCATTCTGAATAGCTGAAATTACAACGTGAGCCATCAGTGCCTGTCTCACAATTATAATTTTTATGTTGGCTTAAATTTTTTTCAAAATTTTTCTTTTCATAGCTAATTTTTATTCTTTTTTTGATCACATATCCTCAATTTTAGGTTAATTTTAATGATTGTGTCCCTATAGGAAATTGGTGTGTATTTATTAAAATATTTTACTGGTAAGAACAATTAAAACATGCCTAATTTCTCCTTAAAAGCTATTAAAACTTAAGTTTGATAAGAAATCTATGTCTACTCTCAATAGTAGATGCATTATTTTGCAATCAGCCGAGTATCCTTTTGTTAATAGGCTTAATGATACGTTTTCTTGAGGTAGTGAAGCCATTCTTTGCAATGAAAAAATCAAAGTGACAAGTCTTGGTTGCATTATGTAATGCCATTTTTTTGGGGGAAAATCTTTTTCCTTCCCTGGCATCTCAGCCTTTTGCATGACTTGCTTTCAGTACAGTAGTGCTTACTTGTCTGCTATTTGTTTGTCTTCATTTCTACAGCAGTCTTCAGCAGCTTTCAAAATTATAAATGTGACTTTCCTGTGACAGTCTTAAAAAGGCTTAATCAGTGTGGTGCTGGGTATTTTTCCCACCCTTGGGAAATTTTATAAATTTCTTAGTGTTTATTAAATCTTTACTAGTCATGAACTACTTACAAGGTCTATTTAATTCTAGCTGATAATGTTTTGTTTGTATGTAAGTCTCAATGTCACATTTTTATGTTAATAACTAGTCACCACACCAAAAATACATATTTTATTTACACAAATGCCTTTGATATATAATGGCTAAAATATTGTCCTTTGTCATGAATTCCCACTTCATAAATTCAAACTATAATATGTTTCCACTATTGATGTTATGTCTATAGTTCCACAATTCCATATGAAAAAGTATAAAACTGTCATTTTTGCATGTAGAAAGTATTTTTCTCTGCCGATCTGGTGTAAGTATAAAGTTTTGCGATTGCTTCATTCAAGTGTGTGTCTATTATTTTGGAAAATGTAGTCTGGCAGAATGTGAAAACATGTTATTAAAATGACAGTCCCTGAGTTTGAAAACATGTAGTCACTTAGCTGCAACACTGGTATTTGCAGTAAGCTTTTGTAGCTTTGGACATAGCTTTAGTTTACCAATTGACTTCTCTTGTGCAATTATCTTATCAGAGTGTTTTTATTCAAAGACAGTAACTTCTGAAAAGAAATTTGGAAAATAAGGGAACAGATAGATACATGAACACAATTTTAAATATTTGGCTTTGCATATGAATGAATGTTTCTCTTATTGTTGCTGTACTGTTTTATATGTGTTGATTTCAAATTTAATGCTGTAATTGTTTAAAAAATATGTTGTGTACTTTGGACTAATAGTAAGATTTAACAGGTAGAACCAAGTTATAACCTGCCCCGAGTATAAAGTCAAGTTACAGTTTAAGGCATCTTTTCTCCTCATTTAATGTGTGGAATAAGTTTCCTAAGAGAAATTTTCCAGGAGTAAGTTTCCTGGAAAAATTTTCCTAAGTAAAGTTGTAAATATTAGATCATTGTGTACCTTAGAAAGGTGAAAAATTCAGAAAGTCTAGGCACTAGCTTTATATGGTTGGTAAACAAAGATTTCTCAGAACTGCTCTTAATCTATTCTTACAAATTTCAGTTGCCTCTTTTCCCTCTCATAAGATAAAAAAAATTTTACCATGGAGTAATCCCACCAGCTTAAGTTTAGCTTTATGCCTTACCTGCAGTTTTGGATTTGGTTCTGTTGGGAAGATTTAGGAAAGACAAATGTATTAAGATTTGTCTTTAAAGATAACATGTCCAAGTTACTAAAAATAGAATCTCTGTTACCTAAAGTCTAGCAGAGAGAAACCCAGATTGAGTTACTATTAGCATATGCTCTATGATTAATAACATTAATACCACTGATGGTGGAAATGCCCATGTGTGTCCCCAGTGATGGTTTTTGTAACTGTAATTCTTTTGTTCCCTCACTATAAATACCAGGTATTTAGGAATTAGGTTTACTTTAGCATTTCAAAATTCAAGCAGTAGTCTTGTAGTATAGTTTAAAGTATCTCATTTTCAGCATCCTGAAAATTCTGAAGCATTTTGTAATTTTAACACCTTTACATAGGAATCCTGACCTTGTATTCATTAGTAGAGAAATACTATGATACTGTTACGGGCTTAGTCTTAAATACACATATTCTCCCTTGTTTGCCCTATATGATCATATTTGTTGAGACAGTTTAAATGACCCCTAGAAAAAAGGAACATGTAAAAACTACTTTTTGAAAAGCTTCTACAATGTTCCATCAAAACCTGTTGTTAAGAGTAAAATAAACTTTATAGGAAAGTAAAGTAGTGTCAGTCTTATAGATGAGCCAGATAATTTTATAGAGTTGTATTTCTATTGCATTAAAATGTAACTCATTTTTGGAAATTTGGGTTGTTAATTTCTTAGTGTTATGCATGTATTTAAAAAATTCATGTCACTGTAAATTTTCTTGTGCTTTCCTGCTATTTAGATGCCCAGCCTACAGAATCTGAGAAGGAAATTTATAATCAGGTGAATGTAGTATTAAAAGATGCAGAAGGCATCTTGGAAGACTTACAATCATACAGAGGAGCTGGCCATGAAATACGAGAGGTAAAAGCCACCTTCTTGCTGTCTAGTAAATAAAATTTTCTGTCTCAGTTCTCACTTCTATTTGTTTTCTAGACTTTAGACTATACATATGATGAAATACTATTCATATTTCATATGAAATACATTTGAAGGAAGACCATTTGGCCTTACTTTTCAGAAATGACTGCAATGATATGTGAGGGTAAAGGAGAACAGTACTTATTAATACATGTTAAAGCTTTAAAAAATTTTTTTAAATTTTATTTGTTTTTGTTGGTCCTGGGGCTTGAACTCAGGGCCTGGGGACTATCCCTGAGCTTCTTTGTGCTCAAGGCTAACATTTACCACCTGAGCCACAAAAGCTTTTGTGTTCAAGATTTTTTTTTTTTTCTTTTTGTGTTGGTCCTGGGCTTAAACTCAGGGCCTGGGCTCTGTCCCTGAGCTGCTTTTGTTGAAGGGTAGAGCTTTACCCCTTGAGCTACAGCTCTACTTCTGGATTTTTTTGGGTAGTTTATTATAGTTAAGAGTTTCACCGACTTTCCTGCTCAGTCTGGATTTGAACCATGATCCTCAGATCTCAGCCTCCTGAGTAAGTAGGATTATAGGTGTGAGACACTGGTAGCAGGCAATTTTTATTTTTTTGAGGAACCTCTATGCTGTGTTCCAAATTGGTTGCAGCATTTTACGCTCCTACCCTGTGCCAGAGTTCAACTGCTTTACATCTTTCCCAGCAATTACTGTCTTTTTTTTTTTTTTTGATAATAGCCATCCCAGGAACTGTGGCATATCTCAATGCAGTTTTCCTCCCCACACACACACATTTTTATTAGCATCATTAGGGTTCAAGTGGGTGTCATTTTGACATATCTATGTTTGCATACAATGTACCAGTCACTCCCTATCTTCCTTCTCTCTTCCAAACCAATTTAAAGCTTTATTACTTTGATTACACTAGTCATATTTGAAATGAAATTTGTGTTTTCCTGGGATACTCATCTTGCTTTGCTTTGCTTTTCCTAAGCTTTCTAGGAGCCCCAGGTGGTGAGGTCACCGCCTTCAGCCTCCTCCTTACTTCCTTTCTTTAATGCCTGATGCCAAGTAGAGTGTAGTGTGCCCTTCAGCTTTCCTCTCCCAACCTCTGAACTTAGCCAGATTTCTAGTCCTTTCCATTGTCATTCCTTCTATTTTTCACAGTGTGCTTACATCCCTGCTTCTCTACCACACCAACTTCATTACCTTTGTTCTGCATCCTGTTTTGGATATTACCTTTTCCTTTATCCCTTCTCATAATTACATCTTCAATCTCTTCCTACACCCCTTACCCCCCACCCCCCTGCCCCCTTGTACTGATTTCTTCCTCCCAAAGAAGCTATGTAGCTTCTGGGCTTGAAAATCCTTTTCTTATTCCCACATTTCTTTTTCGGTGGGGAAGGCTACTGGGGGCTGAATTTAGAGTCTCCAGTTTGCTAGAGAAACACTATCACTTGATCTACACCCTATGTCTTTTGTTTTTAGTTGGATTTTTAGATAGAATCTCACTCTCTGAAAAAGCCTTTATCATAGAGGGCCTCAGAATCACCATCCTACGGTCCAGCCTCTTTAATAGCTGGGATTACAGGCTTTTGTATCACCATGCTTGGCCCCCTCACTTTATTTTCCATTTTGCTTGTGCTGTTCTGGATAACAAACAGTGCAGAGGTCATCAAGTATGGATCTTTTAGGTTTATAGTCCCTTTCCAGCTTGAGTTCTCTTCTGACATTTGGTGAGGTTAAAAAAAACAAAACAACAGAAAATGACAGTAAATTATTGAGCAGGTGTTCATGTAAGGATGAATGGGAGAGTTTTTAGTTGAGATTAGCATCTGTCCATATACTTTACTGAGGGAAATTATAAATTCATTTTTACCACTATACTGTACTGTGCTGTACTACACTGGATATTCCCTGCATGTCTTACAATGCTTACTTCCTTCGTTTTTGTTTGGAGTTTTCATTTTTCATTTCCTGTTGAATGCCTAGCCTCTCCTCAGATGTCTGCAATTTCCCCTTCCTCCTCTCCTCTCCTCTCCCCTCCCCTCCCCTCCCCTCCCCTCTTCCCTCCCCTCCCCTCCCCTCCTCTCCTCTCCTCTCCCCTCCCCTCCCCTCCCCTCCCCTCTTCCCTCCCCTCCCCTCCCTTCCTCAACTCTCCTCTCCCCTCCCCTCCTCCCCTCTTCCCCTCCTCCCCTTTCTACTTTCCCCTCTCCTCCTCCCACCTCCTTTTCCCCCTCCCCTCCCTTCCTCCCACCTCCTATCCTCCCCTCCCTTCCCTTCCTTTCTTTTTTGCTGGTCTTGGGACTTGAATTTTGGTCCTGGGCTCTGTCTCTGAGCTCCCCCCCCCTCCCTTCCTCAAGGCTAGCATTCTACCTCTTGAGCCATAGTGCCACTTCCAGTTTTCTGAGTAGTTTATTGGAGATAAAGAGTTTCATGGACTTTCCTGCCCCAGCTTGCTTCGAACCATGATGTTCAGATCTCAGCCTTTTGCATAGCTAAGATTATAATTGTGAGCCACAGGTGCCCAACTTCAAAGTGTTGTTTTTTTTTAAGATGTGTATACACACACACATCAAAGTGAAGAGAAAAAAGAATAGGTCTCAGGCCCTGAGACCTATTACAAAGGTGCCATCATTATAAACTATTTGATAAAGGAATTAAAGATGAGTCATAGGTAAATAAAAGAAGGTATATAAGTTCAAACATTCAAACTGCAATTTATTCTATATCTGTTTCTTGCTGGGTGTCAGATGTTTAAACTATTCTAGGACCTGAAGAAATTTTGATTTGGAAATGTATATATTGATGTGTAAATAACACAGCTAGAAAAGTTTTTAAATACAAGAAAAAAAATCTCAAAAGGGCATACAAATAAAAGCTGAGTATATTTAAATATATATTTAAAGAATTGTCACAGATTGGTGATTATAATATTTTTAATACATAGTAAAGCAACCAATAAGTAATAAATCATACCCAAGAAATTTGATTGGTTTATGGAGAAAAAAATACTCTCAGTGCAAATGCTACTGTTAGCTGGTGGTCTTTTTGGAGGTCAGCATACCAAGTTATAGAGAATAAGGACTCTACAATGACTATATTCTTGTGTTGTGGAAATTGTGTTCTAAGCAACTATAATTCAAGAGGAAGTATGAAGGTATAAATCTTTTCTAGCTCCCTATTCACTGTAGCAAAAAATGAGAAAGCAACTTAGTTGCTGTGAATGTAGAAGTTAAATAATACATGTAAACAGTTCCTAATATAAACTGTTTCCTACTGATAAGCTAATAATTCAGAATAAATATATACTAAATAATATTTTTGAATAGAATAAGATAGGATGGAAGACATAGTCTATAAAATATACAAACATACATACATACATATATACATACATACATAAAATACTCTAACAAACTTCAAAGGAGGGAAATAACTTTCTATTAATGTTAGGGTATGTCCTTAATAGTTTGACTAGTGTTGAAATGCTCCATGATAACCTCACCATTGACACTTACTAAATGTCCTTTTGCATGTTGGAAATAATTGAGTGTTGATCAAAATCCTTACCTAATAGCCACAAAACAGGCACCAAATGTTTGAGGAGAACCATAAATTTAATATTGGTTATGACACACCCCTAGTGTTGTAAATCCAGGCAAAACAGAGCCAGGGAAATAGGGAGCCCTACTCACAAGAGTGAATGTTGGCTGCAGTGTTTTTACATTGTGAGAATGCATTGACTTTTATTTAGCATGTCTAAAATCCTTCAGGAAAACTTGGATGGACTGATTAAGAGATGAAAATAAAATTTTAATTTTTATCTTTATTTCCTGCAAACAGTTAAAGAAATTTATACTAATTATAAAATATTGTGTTTGGGCTTGAGGATCTGAAGATTTTTTTCAGGTGTATCAGCAGCTAAAATATTCATAATAATATGATATGAAATTAGGATTACTATAAATTGTGATGTTTGATTTTCAGCATCACAATGTATCAACCTAAGATTGAGTTCATATTGTATTTAAGCATCATTCAAAAATGTTTTATAAAGTCAGCTGCTCTGGTTGGCTCATGCCTCTGATCCTAACTATTCAGGAGGCTGAGATCTGAGGATTATGGTTAGAGGCTAACCCCAACAAGAAAGTCCGTAATACTCATCTCCAGTTAACCACCATAAAAGCTATAAGTGAAGATACGGCTCAAGTGATAGAGTGCTAGCCTTGAGCCAGAAAGCTCAGGGACAGTAGCCAGGCCCTGAGTTGAAGCTTTAGGACCAACACAAAAAAGAAAAAAAAGAATAAAAGTAAAGAAGTTTATAGAAAACTATCAAGAAAATTTGATGATACATTCCCATAATCCCACCACTGGAGAGCCTGAAGGAGGAGAATTGTAAGTTCTAGGCCAATCTGAGCTAATGGCAAAGTTCTGTCTTCAAAAGAAAAAGAAAAGAAGTTTACTCATACTTAAAAATTTGAAAATTCCTAAAAGTGAATAAATTGCTTAAGCAGTGTTAAAGTTAATTTACTCACAGCATCCTTTAAAATCTATCTGGGTTCAGTTTTACTTTGCTCTCTCGGCTTTTGTTTTTATTCAAAAAGAATCACAGTACGAAAAGCTAGGCATGCTAATACTTGCTCGTGTTTATATGTAAGCCCTTTGTTAATTGAATTTCAGCTTTCCAATGATATGGTTAGGTTGAAGTTGTTAGAGAAAGTAAAACAGGTTATTCAAAAAAAGCATTAAGTTCTATAAAGGATTAAGAAAGCATCTGTAGGCAAAAGGGTTATTTGTAAATAACCCCTTATAGTCAGAAAAGATTGCCTATGGTCTAAAAGACAGAATGTATACAAAGGCATGTTTATATTAGGGTTTCTAGCTTCTGTTTCTTTCAGATTTTAAACTAGTTATTCATCCTATTCAGGAAAACCCAAAGAAACTTAAAATCCAGAATAGAATTTAGTTATATGCAGTGGTTGTATGTGACAATTTCTGAATCACATTTTTTCAGGTTAATTTAAGTTTATTAAATATTTGCCAGGTTTCTAAGAGCTTTATAGATTATTTTTTAACCTGTTCCCAGAGTTGGCATATTACCTTGTTTGGCTTCTTTTTTGAAGAAATGCTGAGTGTATTTACTGTCTGTGATTTTTGGAACCAATATAAAATGTATTTTTGCAGATCTAAAAGACACCATGGTGTAATATAGTTAACAAACACACTTTGTAGAGTTTAAAGTATTTGTGATTTGTGAAGGTGGTCCCTTGGCATTCCTGAGTCCACTACGGCATATTTTACACATTCTACTAGAGTTTCTGACATTGGCTAAAGCCTTTATTTTAGTGTAAAATGACACTGTGGTGATTTTTTTGTTTTCGTCTTAAACTTTTTTATTTTTTGGATTTAAAGGCAATTCAGCATCCAGCAGATGAGAAGTTGCAAGAGAAGGCATGGGGTGCAGTTGTTCCATTAGTAGGCAAATTAAAGAAATTTTATGAATTTTCTCAGAGGTTAGGTAAGTGGGAAGTTTTATAATTATGACTTAATGGTGACAACATGTATATTAGAGTCAGAGGCTTTCCAGAGTATTTTACGTTCACAATACAAATAGTGAATTTGATAGAGTATGTCTTCTATACTTAAAACAGGTTCTAAGACCACATTGTAATCTATTGATCATTATCCCTAGGCTTTGGATTACTTAGACTGATTTCCTCAACAAATTATATTTTCAATAGGAAATGTCTAAAGGATATTAGCATAAGAGACCACATGGTAGAATTTGTCTCTTAAGTGTACAAGTCCATTCCTATATAATTTCTTAGACAAAATTTAAATAAACAAGCCAGGGGCCTTCAGACAGACTGTTGGGGAGTCCTGTGTCTTGAGTGTTGGCAGTCGAACCCAGGGCTTTTTTGCACATGGTAGGCAAGCACTCTGTCATTCAACTTACATGCACAGAGTAGTTAGAAGTTTTGGAATTCTCTCTTACTTATTGCAAATAAATGTTGCTTTATTTTCCTAAGCATAAAAATTAGTTCTTTTATAGTGTTTGTCTTTTGATGAAGTATCTTGGTTGTCTGGTTTTGCAGTTCTCTTTAACTTGTCAGCAAAGGTCAGTTATCTTGACTGTTGTGTATTTAGATTCTTGTGCTGTTAGTTTCTAGCTGCATTTGAAGTTAACATTCTCTAGATGGCTCAGCTTCTACTAAACATATTTCAATGGAAGAAGAGTAACTGGAGAATAGACTAAACTGGTTGGACTTAAATACCTTCCTATCTTTTAACTGTTGGAATGAATTAGTCTAATGAAGTATGTCTCGTCAGGAGTGCTGTGCTGTTACATTCCACCAGAGGGGTATGGTAACAAGATACAGCAAAACACTACCAATTTTCCTGTTGTCATTGGGAGCCTTGAAACTTCCAGATTGTAAAGTTATGAGTAAACTTTATCTCTTGGTCAGTAACCCGGTTAATAATGTTTATTGTTTTACTTGTTAACAGGATACACATTTCTTTACTTCACAGGAGAGAGACTTAGTGTTTGTTGAGTTAGTGATTTAAGAATGGATAAGCAAATCTGATAGATCAGAATATTATGTATGGATTCAAGAGCATTAATGATAAATAGATGTGAGGCTTTGGAGATATAATAGCTCATGCTTGCTACAGATTATCTCTGTGGTCTTGATCACTTTACTTACTGTTCTGAGTTTGAATATTGTATCCAGACTTATAGTCTTTTTTCCTCTGTGTAAGAAGGCTCTGTGTGGGCAGTGTCTTTGTTTCCCTAGTACTTGACCCAGAGTAAACAGTCGAATTTTCTGATTTCCTGAAAAAAATGACCATATCTGTCACTTGAATTTACTGTGTAGATGAGAGATAATGTTTTCAGAATGTCAAGCTTAGTTCATAACACATAAATATGTAAGAAATACCTGCTGTAGTAGTATTTTGTAAGGTTTCAGAAGGCTAGGTAGAGTGTTGATTTATTTGGTACAAGAGTTTAAGTGGACTTTAGAGTCAAGAACATCTGGCATGGGGCTGGGAAGGTGGCTCAGTGGTAGAGTGCTTGCCTTGTATGCATGAGGCCCTGGGTTTGATTCCTCAGCACCACATAAGCAGAAAAAAAAGCCGAAGTGGCGCTGTGGCTCAAGTGGTAGAGCGCTAGCCTTGAGCTGAAGAGCTGAGGGACAGCGCCCAGGCCCAGAGTTCAGGCCCATGACCGGACCCCCCCCCCCCCCCCCCCAAGGAAAAAAAAAACAGGACATCTGGCATGTACTAGTTGTTACCTCTTTTGAATTTAGTTTATCTGTAATGCTTAGGTCATACTTGATAGTGAAAGTTTAAATAAGAAACTGTTACGTGCACAGCTAATATTGGCTCATATGGTCTTCATAAGTAGCTGTTATTTTTTAAGTCAAGGTTGACTCTGAAATTAATTTATCAATTAATATTTATTAATCAGGCATTTGTTCATGTCACATCACTGCCTAACTCTTAGAATCTACCATTTACTTATTTGTAGCTTACAATTGAAATAGTTCTATTTTTAAATGAAATATAAGTATTTCCATTTGAACACAGTATTTGTTAATCTTGTACTTTAATAGTAGAGTTATGGGGGCTGGGAAGGTGGCTCAGTGGTAGAGCGCTTGCCTTGCATGCATGAGGCCCTGGGTTTGATTCCTCAGCACCACATAAGCAAACAGAAAAAAGCCGGAAGTGGTGCTGTGGCTCAAGTGGTAGAGTGCTAGCCTTGAGCTGAAGAGCTGAGGGACAGCGCCCAGGCCCAGAGTTTAGGCCCCATGACTGGACCCCAAAAAAAAAAATAATAATAATAGTAGAGTTATTGCAACTTATCTGCCTGAGTAATGTTTTTATTGTGGTTCTGAGATAGGTAGAAAGCTTACTAAATCATATATTTTATTCATCTTAATAGCTAAGAAAAAGCAGTAAGTAGATAGCATATTCAGAGTATGAAAATTGGTAATTCACTCATAGCCTGAGTATATTTGACTAAGTGGCCTCAATGCCCCTGAAGAAGCTGTCACTAACAGTAAATATAGTTCACTAAACCAAATTTCTCAGTGCATGAAATGATGGAAGTAATTGCATTTGCCCTTTAGCCCTGGTGCTTAATTCATATTTACATTCTACATTATTAGTGAATCTGCATTTACAGTTTATAAATGGAATTAAGAGACCTTAATTTCGGGGGTCCAAAATTATAACATGTATGGATTATTCATGTTTTAATAAACAAATGCCAGCAAAATACAAGCAACTTAACGTTTTTCTCTTTTTCCTATTAGAAGCGGCCTTACGAGGCCTTCTGGGGGCGCTGACCAGTACGCCATATTCCCCTACCCAGCATCTTGAGCGAGAGCAGGCTCTTGCCAAACAGTTTGCAGAGATTCTTCATTTCACACTCCGCTTTGATGAACTCAAGGTGCAATTTTCTGTTGGCCCTAATTGTTAGGAAAATCGTGATTTTCAAGGAGTATTAGCAGGAAAAGCCTGTAGACTTTGTATAAATATGATTAGGTGATATATCATGGACTTCAATAAAAATGGAAAAATTTGGAAAGATGGCAGGCACATCTTTGACATATGGCAAATAGCAAATCACCCAATATGCAGTACTTATTTTTAAAATCACTGAAACAGATATTGAGCTTTTTTTGGAATATTCTTTTCTATTCAGGTGTTTTATGATTCCTCGTCCTTTACCACTTTCTCCTCTTTTCTCTTTCTTATTCTCTCATTGTTTGATGCTCTGGCACGGTAATGAATTATGAGACCTTGGGTGGTCTCAATTTCAGGACCTTGGGTACCTTTGCTATAAAATGTATGTGCTGGATTTCCTAACTGACCTCTCATGAATATATCCCAGACAACTGTTACACATTATGTATTAATACTTTGGGCAAAAATGATTTATATATAAAAAATCTTAGCATACTTGAGGATTGCCCCATTGACCACATGTACATTTATTAAAAACAAATGCCTCCACATTCCTGCCTGGATTTGTTTGATAATCTTGATTTTCTGTTTTTGATAAATGAGCTATTTCGTATGTGTCCTGAAATTATTGTAAAGAAGAAGGAAGAATACTGCCCACAACTGAAAAACAATCTGTGTAGTTTAATATGTTCAGTAAGGACTTGAGTTCAGCGTTGTAGGCCTTCATGGGTGATAGGAGTTTAGTTCTTAAAACAATACTGCAGAATCCAAAATGTTCCTTACTAAGAGAAACTAGTAGGCTTTTCATTGAATTTTTTACATTAGCAGTTGGTATATAAAGTTCTTTTCTAAATGCCTTCTTTAGATGACAAATCCTGCCATACAGAACGATTTCAGCTACTACAGAAGAACTTTGAGTCGTATGAGGATTAATAATGTTCCAGTAAGTTAATGCTCTGTATTACTTGGTGGTAAGGCTAATTTGAGTCAGTATGTTCCTTCCTTTTCTGCTTTCGTTCCCCCCCATTTATTCAGATGTTAAAGTTAGTGTTACAGGTAATAATTATAGACAGCGACAGCTGTGGGACAGGAGCACAAACTGTAGTAAACTAGGAGGGTGTTTGTCTGTTTTCCTTTTCAGTCTTTAATTACCATGATTACTGCAATAAAATTGCTTTTTGTCTGTGCAACATTACATATTGTAACTTACTTTGTGTTCTCTCATTTTCACTATACAGAATTTTTTGAGCAGTGATTAATGATGAAGGGTTTTTTTGGTCTCCACAGTCTTTGTTTTGTTTTGTGGTTTTTTTGGTTGGTCATGGGGTATGAACTCTGGACCTGGGTGCTGTCCTTCAGTTCTTCAGCTCCTCAGCTCAAGGCTAGCGCTCTACCACTTGAGCCACAGCGCCACTCCCGGCTTTTTTCTTTTTGCTTATGTGGTGTTGAACCCAGGACCTCATGCATGCAAGGCAAGCACTCTACCACTGAGCCACCTTCCCAGCCCCAAATAAGATAATTTTTTTTTTTTTGGTCGTGGGGCTTGAACTCTGGGACTGATGTCTCTCAGCTCTTCAGCTCAAGGCTAGTGCTCTATCACTTGAGCAGCAGTGCCACTTCCTGGTCCCCACATTCTTAGAACCAATAAATTCTGGAAAGAAAGTGACTTAGAATAAGATAAAGTATAGTGTTGGCAAGAGGGAAGATGAAGGGCATGGATTGTTAGTACATCTGTGTTTGTCATCCTCTTCTTAAGCTTTTTAGTACATTTTCCTACCTCTGAGGAATTAAATACTATAAGTAAACCTTAGATATGAAGAAAATACTGTTTTCTCTGTGTGGTTTGAGAGCGTGCATTGTATTAACTAGTGCGAAAAATAGAGAAACCTAAAAAATCAACCAAGCTCCAAATAAATAGTTTATTAGAGAAATACTTGAACTTTCAAAGGAGTGATAAGTAGCAACAGATTTTAAAAATTCCCAAGAAACCATTTACTTACTTATTTAAAAAATACTTATGAAGTGACTGTGCTACAGGCACAGGATTGGAGATAAAAGATTTCTATGAAATAGATTATTTGCATCAGTTTGGTTTTATGTAGACCAGTTCCCAGTGTGGAAGTGAACCATATTGCCTATCTCTTTAATGCCCATTATATAAACTTAAAATAGAACACCTAGACTTGAACTATGTAGTCATTTTTACCATCACTCTGAGGCCAAGGACATTAAGGATATCTTTGTACTGTTCTTCATCCTTCACAGTTAAAGGTAGAGCCAATGGTCTTCAAGTAAAGTTTCTCTCACAGTTTTTTCCAGTGTTCCCTTTCCTCTCTCACTGTTTCTATTCCAGCAAAGAGCCCAATTCCCAATCCCTCTGGCCATTGAAGCAGCAGCATCACTTATTTTCTAACTACTATCAGGATCCGTTTTCTTTAGAAATAGGACATACTGTTCCTATCTTACAACGTTAAATTTGGAAAGAAAATAGGAATGTAAGCTAGCATATCAGGTGCTCTACAATCTGACTCCAGCTTCTACTTAAGCTGATGGCCCTTACTGCACTGAAAATGCTGAAATGTACTAAGTTTTTTGAAAGAGACTCTCCTCCCACTTCACCAGGTACGAATACCTGTCATCATCGCCTATGCCAATCTAATTCTTCCATAGTCCTCATAGTGTCTTCCAGTCTAGCTTATTAATATTTTCCTTATTCCCTTTTTTCTGCCATTATCTGTTAGCATTTTATTGCAATATTATGTGGATACTTATGTGTTCACCATGAGGGACAAGTAGTTTCAGAAGCATCTTCCTGTTCTAACCATTTCTTATACAGTGAGAGTCCCTCAAGATTTTTTTTTTTTAAATTTTGTCGGTCATAGGGCTTGAACTCTGGGCTTGGGGGTGTCCTTGCACTCTTCAGCTCAAGGCGAGTGCTCTACCGCTTGAGCCACAGCGCCACTTCTGGGTTTCTAGTGGTTTACTGGACATAAAAGTCTCAAGACTTTCCTGCCCGGGCTGGCTTTGAACCTCGATCCTCAGATCTCAGATCTCAGCCTCCTGAGTAGCTAGGATTGCAGGTGTGAGCCACCAGCACCCAGCAAGATTTTAATTCCCTAATACAATTTGAATATTTCCATGTGAATCCAATTTTAAAAATTGCTTTTTGTCATTTGCAAGCTTGTTTTTAAGAAATATTTTACTATTATGTGCATATAAAGGGTCTGTTTAAGGGTATTTTCTAGATGAATAAACATTAGTGTGGTAGGCTCTTTCTCTATCTTGGTCCTTTTGTAGATGTTTCCACATTTAATAATTCATGGGCTAACAGCATATGCTTTTACTTTCTGCACAGGCAGAAGGAGAAAATGAAGTAAATAATGAGTTGGCAAATCGAATGTCTTTGTTTTATGCTGAGGCAACCCCAATGCTGAAAACTTTAAGTGATGCTACAACAAAATTTGTATCAGAGGTAAGTATTGCTTAGGAAGTGATTCTTTGCATGGATACTCTTCCACTGCTGAGTCCAGCACACCTGTCTTTATATATCATATCCAAACTGAATATTGGCTTTTCTCCAAGAGCCCTATGTGTGCATCTGTTCACCTGTTTGCTGTCTCTCCCTGAGGTACTGTCAGTGCCATAGTGATAAAGTGGCCTAACTGAACCCCTTGATTGTCTTTTTCATCTTGCCTTTTTCTCCAGTCCTTTGCAATACCATTGTACAAGCAGGAAACTTAGAGGTTATCATTTTAAACTCTGTCTTCACTCCCTAAATCTACTCTATTGAAGTCTCATTGACTCCCTCTGAAAGGGACCACAGATCTGAACAGTTAACACCTTTTGCTGCCTATGGAGATATGACCACTTTTTCTGGGTATTTGTGTCCCCGGTGGTTCTTACACTCTTGCTCCACTGTGGCTTTCTCTCCATGGAACAGCCATATAGTCTTAAGACACAGTTAAGTTCTATCTTCTGTTTAAAAAGTTTTTAGCAGTTTTCCAGTACCCTTAGGGGAAATCCAAATCGAGGCATCATACCTGTGACCTATATCTGCATGATGGTGCTCGCTCTCAAACTGGTGGTTTTACATAGCTTTATCTCCAGAGCTTGCTTAGAACAAAGCCTAAATCTAGGGCATATTTGGGAAATTAGAAGAGACAGATTATAAAGCTGTAATTTTTTGTTTAAATTATTCTAAAATAATTTTTCCTTTTTTGTTCTTCATATACTTGCAGAATAAAAATTTACCAATAGAAAATACCACAGACTGTTTGAGCACCATGGCTAGTGTGTGTCGAGTCATGCTGGAAACACCGTGAGTATTTGCTGATCTTTTTCACCTCACAGTACTGGTGAGATAATATTACAAAAGCATACCCGGCTATGAACATGTCTCAGTATCAGAAAAGTGGAGTCAGCTCATTAAAGCCTTGATGTACTTCATCCATCCACATGTTTTTGCCCTCCAGGGAATACAGAAGCAGATTTACAAATGAAGAGACAGTGTCATTCTGCTTGAGGGTAATGGTGGGTGTCATCATACTCTATGACCATGTACACCCTGTGGGAGCATTTGCCAAAACGTCTAAAATTGATGTAAGTTACATGTTTTACATAATTCCAAACCATTTTCTTAACATGAAAATCAGTAGGCTTTTGTTTTAGTCAAAGACCTAGTAGGCTGAATTCTCTGAATTCTCAAGAACTCTGATCTGTATCATCTGTGATAGTGGGAGATTTTCATCTTCTTTGCTGTCTTGTTAATGGTGGCTAGTGTATGGGTGGAGTTAAATAGAGGGATAATTGTACTGTCCGTAGACCAGCTCATTGTGAGCACCTTCTATTTCTGCATGCTTGGCAATGTAAATAAATGAAATAAAATGTCTATTTATTTCTTTAATTCCTTTGGCCAGTGCCACTTCAAAGAAAAGGTTTATTCTAAAGTTACTTACAAAATATCCGTACTAGTCTTCCATATTTCCTCTGCCCTACTAACTCATAGTAATTTGGGACTATAACCAGATTTTTACTTGTCTCTCTGGAAGTTTCTACTAGAAATGACGTAGCTTTCTGGATTTCCTATTTTGTAGTTTGTCTCATCGTCCTCTCACATTTAACATTTCAGATTCGAATTAGTATTTGATGAGAACTGTCTTCCAGTTCTCCTTCTGGCTTGTAGCATTTTGGCATTTTACACAATCAGTAAGATTTCTCTAGTAATAGAAATGATCCCTGAAAGTGTAGTCCTCAGCATTTTGCATCTCAATTACAGATTTCTTGCCAGTCTGTGCTTTCATGAGCATGTGTGTTACACAAAAAGAACAGTTAACACTTACTATATTATTATCTTGTTCTCCAGGGTTCCTGTGGCAATGCTAGGGTGTTGATACTACCACTACCTTTCACTAACAGAACATCTGCATCGTGGAAAATTGAGTGTTAGAATTACGAGTGGTCCCATGGGAGGTTTAACCCATGTGTCTCTGGCTTCCAGAGCCTGTGTTCTTTCTGCTCTGCTGTGCTTTCTCACAGTAACCTACCCTCATTCTTCACTTTTTCTGACACGTGGACCGCTGCCTCCCCAGATAATTATCCTGGCCTTCCATGTTCCCTTTTACTTCTCAACCCCCTTTTTCTCCATCAGTGGGGATATACTTTTGGTTGACTGATTCTCCAAAAGTTTGACTTAACTGATACACTGAAACTAATAGCACTTGGTAGGTTTGTGTTTCTTTTTTAAATTTCCCTCATGTAAGAATGAATAATTTGACAATTGAAGTATATAATCTCCCAAATTCTGTAATGTGGTTCGGATTTAAGTTTTCCTATTTTGAAAAGGAATAATTAGACATGGCTTAAGTGGTAGAGTGTTTGCCTAGCAAGGGTAGGGCCTCAAGTTCAAACCTTGTACTGTCCCCCATCCCCAAAAAAGGAAAAGAAAATAAACATAAAAAGCAAGTATTTTACTTTTTCTGTTTTCTTTTCTCCTTAGATGAAAGGTTGTATCAAAGTTCTTAAGGACCAACCTCCTAATAGTGTAGAAGGTCTTCTAAATGCTCTCAGGTGTGTATCTGCACAAGTACTTACATATAAAAGAAATAGGTAAGGAAAGACATGGTGTGTATGTGTGAAGAAAATGTTTCAAAATGTGGCAGCACCCAAGAATATGAAGATAGATGTTCGAGCTGAATTGGGAAGGTTTCAGCTTGCTCACATAAAGGTAATACAGCTTTCAGTTAGTTGCTATAATGTTTTATAGTGAAGATATGAGAACAGCAACTTTATCTTTCCTTTTTTAAAATTTAGGATCAGCATATATACACTTGAACATGAAGTTTTGTTTTTGATCCAAGATTTTGGCTTTCTTTTTGCCCCTTTGAAGCAAGGATTGCTTGTACTTTGTCTTAGTAAAACAAACAGGTACTGATTGTAAGTAGAATTCAGAAAATGCTGGAGAATTTAAAGAAAAAAAACGGAAGTAATCTCACTCTATTGAGATAAGTGACTATGAATACTTCGATATACAGCCTGCTAGAAGTTTCTCTTTCACATGTAGATAGCTGTGGCTCTTTATAGTAGTATCTTACAAAATGTTTCCTAACTTGTACTGTACTGTTACTACATTTCTGTTTGTATCAATACCAATCTGTGGCACTTGTGTATTTTATATAATGAAAGTCAGTTGATCACTCATTATTTGTTTTGTTTGTTTCTTTGTTCTTTTTTTTTCTTTTTTTGGTTAGTCTTACTTGGTTTAATTACTAAGGGTCCTGAAAATGCTGGAATGTTTTTGAATGAAAGTCTCAGTACTTTGTAATGTCTTGTCACAGAAATTTACTTGGTGTAGTAAGCATGGTCATGACCTGCAAGGTCGTGTTTTCCTGATTGTTTGAGACTTAAAACACAAAAATGGTATGAGCACAGAAGTATTTGCTTACATAGTGATGCTTATGTCATAAGTGGCACCTTCAAATACTTTATTATGAAAGGTGCTGCATAATCAGTCATCACCTTGATGGAAATCTAAATGATATTAAATGAACTTAGCTTATAGTCTGTTGTAGCCATAAGCCTGGTATTTAGAATTATCTTCTTGTGATTTTTACAGTGCAAACTGTGTTGTCTTTTACCAGTAGGGTATTATCAGACTTTCTCTTTGATTGTTTACTGGACATTCCTTGTGTCTCAGTCAACCAGATTTTTCTTCCAAGTGCTCTTCTTCCCGAAGGGTCAGACTTTCCAAAGCCTGCCTGTGGCAGCAAATGTATTGTTAAGTGTGGAGGTAACTGAACTTCCAGGTTTAGTTCCAGTTTACCTTGAGGGAGATATTCTCAAAAATTACTTTAGGATCTTATAATATTGTATTGTTCTTTAGTGTTGAAGGGTGGTTCTGTCCCTTTTCTTTAATTAAAGCGAAGGAGGGCCGGGGTAGAGGGGGAGGACGGTGTAAACTCTGCTACAACTGGAGTCTTTGCTGAGGGAAAGGAAGGAAAAGCACAACCAAGGCAAAGTCACCTGTTGGTTTTAGTATGTTTTTTCTCCCACATATAGGGTGGTAATTATAAAGTAAAATCTTGCTGTAAAAACAAGTCTTGAGCTGTCTTCGTTCTTAGTGACTTCATGAGGATGCTGCGACTTAACTGCCGTTGAGACAAGCAGCAGAAACATAAAGGATGCACAAATGAGTGGCTTTGTAGGTTTTCATACCACTTCTGTGTGTAAACACAAAGCTTTTCACTTCCATTTCATCACCAAATACTACTGTTATTTTGATTCTGTCCCCTGCCCCCAGTTATCCAAAGTATAAAAGTGTAATTCACAGATCAGCTGTTGGGTTGGATTTGCCCTGTGACTGTAACTTGCCCACCTTTGTGATAGAACAGCTATTTTTCTTTTCTTTTCTTTTTTATTTATTTATTTTTTTTGGTCCAGTCGTGGGGCCTGAACTCTGGGCCTGGGCGCTGTCTCTCAGCTCTTCAGCTCAAGGCTAGCGCTCTACCACTTGAGCCACAGCGCCACTCCCAGCTTTTTCTTTTTGCTTATGGGGTGCTGAGAAATCGAACCCAGGGCCTCATGCATGCGAGGGCAAGTGCTCTACCACTGAGCCCCCTTCCCAGCCCCAGAACAGCTATTTTTCTTGAATGAGAGACAGCTGATTGTTTATGTGAGAGCAAACAGGGTGTGGCATGAGGTATGACAGGCTGTGCAGTGGAGGTGGGAGAGGACAGCTCTTCTGGCTCTTTAACCTCAGCCACGCATAATGGGGTGAGAAGATTTGCCCAGCCTCATCCTGTCATCACTATAAAATGCTATGCAGACTGTTTTAATTTCGTAAAAGGAATCTTTTTTTTCCCTTTAGGTACACAACAAAACATTTGAATGATGAGACTACCTCCAAGCAAATTAAATCTATGCTGCAATAACAGTTGAGGAGTGAGCGCCTGGTGCAGACGGAGGACAGTGCTCTGCAGTGACTGAGAATGCACAGCTTTTTAGTGATTGCAATTACTATCTCATTTATTCTTGCTTTGATTTCTTTCCTCTGTTCCTCCTCCCACTTTTTTAAAAATCATGTTCTTGTTCTTACAACTTCTTTTCTGTGCCAAAATCGGTAAAGTTATACTCTGAAGGGCATCGTCCCTTCACCAGGCCATCTAAGGCAGCTAATTATGCATTGCATTGGGGTCTCTACTGAGAAAAATTCTGTGACTTGAACTAAATATTTTTAAATGTGGATTTTTTTTGAAAACTAATATTTAATATTGCTTCTCCTGCATGGCAAAACTGCCTATTCTGCTATTTAAAATCCCTCAATGACTTTATTTTCTACTGCCGCTTTTTCCATGTGCAGCCAAAATGAAAATGTTTAAATTAACTGTGTTGTACAAATGGTACCCAACACAAACTTTTTTTAAATTAGACTTTTGTTTAAAGTTTTAAGTTTGCATTTTAACTTTTTGGTAAGGATGTATGTTGTGTGTTTAACCTTTATTAACTAACGTTAAAAACTGTGATGTGTGCGTAGAATATTACGTATGCATGTTCATGTTTAAAGAATGGCTGTTGATAAAATAAAAATCAGCTTTCCTTTTTCTAAGTGTGGCTTGGTTTACTGAGGTTTTGTTTTAGGCTTCTGAAGTTTTCCTCGTGTATATTTTTACGGAATGCAAATACACATCACATGTTTTTTCCTTCTAGGGGATAGGTGGGTCTTTTCAGTTGTATATTTCTTCTTTGTCTATGTACATAATTGCTTTTAATACTTTGCTTTGTGTAGTAAGACCAGTGATCGTGTTATGAACTTGACTCCTGTTCTGATGTATTCTTGTATGGAAGTAGTAATAGAAGGAAAACCACACCCGCTTGATTCTCATTCAGGAGTGAAAAGGTGGCAGCAATGTGAAGCAAATGATGTGCAGGAAAAGCTGCCCTTGGCCTCGGAGAAGAGGGAGTGCTTGTGAGACTTCCCAGGGTATAATCTCGCTCCTCATAGAAAACTAAGATGTTTTTAGTTTTAAGATCATAAAAACTAAATCATGAAATCTCAATTTCATGGTTAGGAGAAGCTAACTCAACCATGCTAGTGGTTTAGTGACTGGAGTTACAATTAAAGTGGCTTGCATGAAAGAAAATCACAGAAGCTTCCATCAAGACCTGGATGAATGATGCCATAGCTGGCACAAGCAGTCCTTCACCATCAGATCCCTGCTCACTTCTCTGGCCTCCTGCTCACTCTCCTACTTCACACTCTGTTCTCCAGCCACGCTCAGTTACTTGCTGTTTACAGATTGTTCCATGTGGTGTCGTCTCATAACTGTGGTCTGGCTAAACCTAAACCTGACTTCTCCTTCTCTCTCATCTCCATCTGACCAACACCACCTCTTAGCTTTCAAGGATCGGCTTTCTGGATAACATTGGTCCTGTCTTCTAAGCGTCTTCTGCAAGTAGTGAGCTGCATAGTGGCCCCCAAAGGATGATAGATTTATCTGGCACATGTAAATATTAGTTCCCTTGGTAAAAGACTTACATAAGAGAAATTAAGGAACTAGAGATGACAAAATCTTGGATGCCAAGTTTTTATAAGGGAAAACAGACAGCAGAGGTCCCAAGAGGATGGAGGCAAAGGCTTGTAATTTTCTATGCCAAGAGTCATCAAAAACTGCTGGGCTATAGCAGCTGCCTCCAGAACAACCAGCCCTGCTGATGTTTCATTCAGACTTTGATCATCTAGGATGCTGACAAATTTCCATTGTTTTAGCCTCCTAGTTTGTGGTACTTTGTTACAGCACCTCTAAGAATCTAATATAGCTGTCTTAGTCTTATAATAAAGCACCCCTGGTGTTTAACTGCACTTTCCTGATGCTAGATACTGAGATTGTGTGAGAACTTGAGTGTAGAGCCAGGTCTTGGTTTTCAGTGTCCCAAGGAAGGACCTTGCACAGTACCCAACTCTGAATAGGTGCCAAGTGAGTGATTGAGTAGAGTGAATGAATACCAATCAACGCAATTTTACTGAAGTAGATGTAGAAATACTGCCATGACCTATCAAGGTGACACCAGTTCATGCTCTGCATGTTGAAGAGTAAATGGAGAATCTCATCGCTAATTAGAGCCCAGAGGTCAGCACACCAGCCTGTGGGCAATCACCACCATTCGTTTCTATGCAGCCTGTGAACTATAAGAATGATTTTTAAAAGGTTGAAAAAAAATTCAAAAGAAAAAGCAAATGTTTTTTAAAAAGGTTGAGAAAATATTTTGCAGCATGAAAAAAGTATATGAAATTCAAATTTCAGTGTTCATAAATAAAGTTTTATTGCACATACCCTTACTTGTTCCTATATTATTTATGGCTACTCTCATTTAGTGGTAGAGTTTAGCTGTGACAGAGACCATATATAGATGGACAGTGCTGTGATAGGAGCTAGGCTGCACTTCAGGCCTAATGTTTGCCATTCAAATAGACACCTGCTCTCTGCCAGATCTGACCCAGATCTGCTCCAGTGTCTGCCCTCTCTGTGTGAAGGCATGCAGGGTTGGGTACAGGCTCATCCAAAACAAGGGCCAGGGTTAGTGCGCACTGTCTGCCTTGCCTGCTCCAGATGACTTCCTTTTACCACCTTGGGGCTTTTTTTTTTTTGAAACATCTCTAGTCAGTGTATCTCTTTTCCAGAATTTCTAGTAAAATAATCTCTTCCAGGCCCTGTTTTTTAATTCATACTTTTTGGTGGTACGAGGCATTGAACTTATAGCTCTGTGCTTGCTAGACAGACACTCGACCACTTGAGACATGGGTTCCAGTCCCAGAGGCTGAGATGAGTCATAAAGTTGTGTGGTTGAAGAGTCTCAAGACCCAAGCCTCACCACTTGTCTAGAACTCTGTTTTCCTTTCTTTAGTAAAACAAAGGGTAGAAACAGATAATCTAGCATTGTTGGTCCCACTCTCTAGCATGTGGCTCCTGCGAGCCGCTCAGTGTCACCAAAGCTTTGCTTTGCTTCTATAAAATGGCGTGGTTGTGAGGTTGGCCCCTGCTGCTGACAAGCAGGCTTCAGATCGCAGTGCCTTGTAGAGGGCATGTCCTGTGGTCGGGTTTTCACATGCAGAGTTAACCTTGGTGCGGGCTGTGTAATGGCAGGTATCCTGTTTTTGCTTGTTCTGGGGCTTCTTCAATTCAGGGTGTCCTGCTGTCATCCAGCATGGTCACTCACAGCTGGTGCTCTACCACTTGCATTATGCCTTCAAGTCTAGCATTTTCATAAGTTAATTGGAGATAGGGACTCTGGGACTTTTCTTCCCTGGGCTGGTTTTGAATTGAAGGCCTCAGCCTCCTGAGGATCAGCCAGATAAGAGCCACCATTGCCTTTTCCACTGATTATTTGGCATTTTAAGTTGCACAAAGCAACCACTATCTGTTACTGTTTTGGGTAGAGGAAGTGGTACTGGGGTTTGAACTCGGCCTTGAGCTTCCCCTAGGCAACACTGCTGCTTGAGGCATGTCTTACCAGTTTGCTGAACAACAGCAGAGTCCTAGGGCATGAGGCGCTGAGGCTCCCGACCTGAGGCTGTCTCTTGAGTAACAGCCATCACAGTTAGAATTGACAGAGTGTGTGTGTGATTTTTATTTAGCACTTGCTTCCCCTGCCTGCTAGATTGCGGTCCAGTAAGAAGCCGGGTCATCTGTTTGCTGTACTGCTTAGTACCACTCTCGAGTTCTCTGCAGTTCAGGTGGCCTGAGAGTCAGTTTAACAGGGTGGACAAGGGTCCATCTTGTTAAAACATGCAAGCCAAGACAGGAAGGAAGGGACGCAGGTGTTGGCAGAGAGGAGTCTGGGAGAGCAGCCCACAGCATGGAAAGCACTGTACCAGAGGCACTGGAGGCTGGTGGGGCTAGGCGGACAGGAGGTCGGGTCAGATCACAGCCTTCTTCCCTAGGTAGAGATGGACCAGCTGTCTACAGCATTAGAGCTCAGCCAAGGAGGAACGCAGTCGTCCCAGAACAGACTGTGGAAAGACAAATGGAGACCAGTTAAGCAGTTGTCATGGAGGCAGGAGGTGACCACAGGTGGTTGCCATGGCTGCGGTCACTACAGGCTTCCTGGCCACTGATTGGAGGTGGGCAGAGTCTAGGCCTAGCTCTGGCCTGAGCTCCTGGGCAGGTGGAAGGTGATGGGAAGCCAGGATGAGGCAGCTTCCCAAGGCTGGGAGGTTACCAGGATCAGAGGTGCCCCCCCACCCCACACCAGTGGAGCGCTTCTGCCCTTCGGGGCATCGGTGGGTCTGGTGTGGGAGGATTTCTCCAGTGAGCCCTTGCCAGGCCAGGAGAGAGGGGCACGGAGGACGAGCAACCGGGATGCCAGTGCAGGGGAAGGACACCAGTGTGCTGGCTGTAGCCCCCTTCCTGTGATGACTGCGTTCCCCAGGCCCCATCCTACTGTCACTCCTCCCACTGGCAAGAGCTGCGGGCTGTGCCTGCCTGAGAGCGTGGACAGGCAGAGGAGGCGCCTGTGCACTCCATGCAAACACATGGAGGTAAGACTGTTCCTGTTCTGTAGATCAGAGGCTCCGGAGGGTAGCAGATGCCTAAGGTCACACAGCTGCTAAGAGAGCCAGGGCTCACCCCCTATCTATCGGCTTCTGAGCCTTGTTCCATATTGTATTTTCCTCCACCTTAGGTGATGATGAACTGAGAATGAGGTTGACTTATTAGTGTATTTTTGGTTAAAATTATGATCACTTCTAATTTTAGGTAAAAGTTACTTTTAAAAGTTGAACTGAAAAATAGACAACATGTACTGTACTGGATAAACTTTATTAATATGTTTTCCAAACCACAAGAGAGAACACTGTGTGTATGGGGTGTGTGTGTGTGTGGGTGTGTGGGTGTGTGGGTGTGTGTGTGTGTCTGCATGCGAGCATGCGCCAGTACCATGGCTTGAACTCAGGGTGCTATGCTCTTGCTTGGCTTTCTAACTTACATTGGTACTCCACCATTTAAGCCATGCCTCCAGGCCAACATTTTTGCTGGTTAATTGGAGATAGAATCTTGCAGACTTTATTGCCTGAGCTGTTTTTAAACTATGACCAACAATCCTTCAGGTCTCAGAGCCTCCTGAGTATCTCAGATGACAGATAGAACCACCCGCACGCACCTCTGGGGAGAAGACTTCCATGGTCACTTCGTGCATTCTCTCACCTCTGCCAAAGGACAGATTCTTGCTGAACTTTAAGAAAGTAGGTCCATCTGAACGAAGAGTTTCAGTGGACAGTAGAATAAGGAGGATGAGGGAAGGGGCTGGCCAGACTCAAGGCCTCCTCACTTTAGAAGGATGGTGGTGGGTGCTGGGGTGCTTTAGGGCAACAACCTGACCTGGCCGGAGGTCATGTGTGGCTCTCATGACCTTTAAGACATGCGTAAACAACAGCTTCCTTCTGAGTTGCTGGGGGTGGCCCCACTGCACTGCACTCTGAGGTATCTGGGCCTATGAGCCAGGCACAAAGCAGACCTGATTGACTGGATGCATCACACGAGGAAGACAGCAGAGCGTGGAGCGAGTCTGTGTCCTCAAACCCCACAAGGCTGAGCCAGCCGGAAGGTGCTCACGTGCCGTGCAAGTGTGGCAGTGCTTCTCTTTCCAGGGCTGAGTTCTCCAGGCTGTGGTAAAAAGGGCGGCAAGATTCCCTTGCTGAACACTTTCAGATCCAGGTTTGCAGAACATGATTTACTGACAGGAGTACCGCCTAGCCCTGATTCCCTGACACGCACACCGCCTGTCGCTGATCCCCTGACACGCACACCGCCTGTCGCTGATCCCCTGACACGCACACCGCCTGTCGCTGATCCACTGACACGCACACCACCTAGCGCTGATTTCCTGACACGCACACCGCCTGTCACTGATCCTCTGACATGCACACCGCCTAGCCCTGATTCCCTGACACGCACACTGCCTGTCGCTGATCCTCTGACACGCACACCGCCTAGCGCTGATCCTCTGACACGCACACCGCCTAGCGCTGATCCTCTGACACGCACACCACCTGTTACTGATCCACTGACACGCACACCGCCTAGCGCTGATCCTCTGACACGCACACCACCTAGTGCTGATCCCCTGACATGCACACCGCCTGTCGCTGATCCCCTGACACGCACACCGCCTGTCGATGATCCCCTGACACGCACACCGCCTGTCGCTGATCCCCTGACACGCACACCGCCTGTCGCTGATCCCCTGACACGCACACCGCCTAGCACTGATCCACTGACACGCACACCGCCTAGCGCTGATCCTCTGACACGCACACCGCCTAGCGCTGATCCTCTGACACGCACACCGCCTAGCCCTGATCCCCTGACACGCACACCGCCTGTCGCTGATCCCCTGACACGCACACCGCCTGTCGCTGATCCCCTGACACGCACACCGCCTGTCGCTGATCCACTGACACGCACACCGCCTGTCGCTGATCCACTGACACGCACACCGCCTAGCGCTGATTCCCTGACTCGCACACCGCCTAGCACTGATCCCCTGACACGCACACAGCCTGTCGCTGATCCTCTGACACGCACACCGCCTAGCGCTGATTTCCTGACACGCACACCGCCTGTCGCTGATCCTCTGACACGCACACTGCCTATCACTGATTCACTGACACGCACACTGCCTATTGCTGATTCACTGACACGCTCATCGCCTGTCGCTGATTCACTGACACACACACACACACCGCCTGTCACTGATCCCCTGACACAAATACCGCCTGTCACTTCTTTCACCAGTAGGTTTACTTAGATATGTCTGTATTCACCTTGTTCTCTGAGGTATGTGTGTGTGTAAAACACTGAAAGATGTCCATACTGGTTACTTCTGAGGTATGGAATTAGGGAAATAAAATGTTTGGGGATTGGGCGTAGACCTCTGCGGTAGATGGCAGGCCGATGGTGTCTGATGTTCTGGGTTTGATTGTTAGCACTGAAAAAAAAAGTCAGGGAATAGCCTCCTCTTCCACAGCTTAGCATGCTCTTTCCTTAGGCAACACTAGGCCCATTTACTAAAGGCAGTAAATGATTAGCCCCTCCCCCTTACCTCCGAGGGCTCTCCTTTGGGATAGCTAAAACCATAGAAGGCATCAAGACCCCCTAAACCTCACAGGTCATACGGGTCACCTGAGAGCGTACTCCTTTGGGGAGGTTATAAAGTTACCTGAGACATGAGCCTACACTTCTCTCTTGTGAGAAGGGCCCTTGCCCTGTCCCTGTACTGGCAATAAATCTTTTCTTTGTTCTTTGTACCTGGAGGTCTGTGTGGTCTTTCTGGCAAAGTCTAATTTACTCTAATAATCATAGGTCCAGCCAGGGGCATGGCCTGGCCTGGTGTCCCTGCAGAGCTTTCCTTCAGGGAGGTAAAGAAGGACAGCCACACAGCAGGGCAGGGTGCATCGCCAAGCCAGGAGGAAGCAGATCGGAGAATCTGCACCTTGTGTGAAGGCAGCAGGCGAGGAATCCCTGGGCACCCTGTGCCCTGCCCAGGACAGGTGAAACTGCTCAAATACCTGAGGAGAAAAGAGAGAAATGCTGGAGATAATTGTAGGAGTTGAGAACACAAACTGGGACATTGTGAAGAGGAAGGGAGAAAATGAGGGACGAGAGATCTCTCCAGCAGGAAGAGGAAAGAGAAGTGTAACTGCTTTTTATGCAAGGTCTTTCCCACTGACCTGTGTGGATGAGACATTAAAGGCAGGAGAGATGAGGTCAGGAAGGGACAGAGTAGACATGGCTTCGGGGAGGAAAGGGGCAACCAAGAGAGACATAAGCAAGCTGTGTAAATAAAGTGTGGCCATCACCCCTGTAGCCGTGGCTTGAGAGAAGGGGCCTTGCCCAGATGTTCCATTGCCTTTTCTCCCTCAGGCAAGCCAGCCTAATGTTTCCAGGAAGCTAAGGCTCTTGCGGTGTCTCTTCCTCTCATCCTGCTCTTTAGGATGTCTCCAGGAAGCCGAATAATGTGATGGTCCAGAGGGTGGAATCCAGAAATTGGAGGCTGGAATGATCCATCTCTTTATGATACATGGCTGAACAGTGGATGATCACTTTCGAGGCCTACCTCAGTCTGGATTGTATCACGTGGTTGAGTTTTCACACCGTGGAGAGAAGGATGGGGGTGCGGTGGAAGGTCATGATAATTGAAGGGCTTTGGAAAGGTGGTGTATAGCAAATTCAGAGGTTCCATAGCCAACCTCATGACTCTCCCATTTTCCCCATCCATTAGGAGTTCAAAGAGGTGAAGTATGTGAGGCCTAGACTTGGGGCTATAGATTTCTTGAGTCTACTTTCACCTCATATTTAGGATGATGCTACCAAGATCGTCCAAATGGTTATGAACAGGTGTTCTTGTTCATAATGATAACAACAGTAGTTCATCACTGTCATGTAAATTCACTGGTGATTTCTGTGTCTGTAGGTGATAACTGGAGGCTAGACTTCAGGCTCTCTACCTTCTCCAGCAAGCGAGGTGTACTATTTTGTTCTGACCATTGGGCTCAGGACCATAGTTCCCAGAACCTCCTCCTTCCCCCATGCATCTTGGTAGCCCAATCTCCTAAACATCCCTCTTCATAGCACAATGAGCCGAAGGCAGCTGTGGGATCCTCACCACAGAGTCCTTCTATCCCCAAGTATAAATAGGATGCCATAGAACATGACCTCCTGCACATCCTTTGAGGATTGGATGGGTGGCCATGTTTTCCAGGAAACCTGTATGAAATCTGTCCTCTGGCATCAACACCAACCAGAACGTAGAGACAATTTTTCAGTTAGAACAGCCCCAGGATGACAAGCCCTTCCCCGTCAGCATGAGCCCGGCACCTTTTAGCTGCCAACGCACAGTGTCTGTGCAGATGGTGTGTGGGAGTTCTGCTGACATCTGCCAACTTTCCTGGGAGGAGGGGAGGAGGGAGAGGTGCGTTCCCCTCAACTTCCCAGCGTCCAGAGTGTCTCCCAGGCTCCATTTGCTGTGATGGTTGAGGGGCCAAGAAGTGGGTCTAAGCCTCCTATAAACAACTTAGGCTCCCTGGGCAGAAGCCTTGCCCGGCTCTGGGACTCGCCTTCTTGAAAGGTGTTTATTGTCATCGGAGGTGACCAGACAAGCTGGGTGGAGAAGTTGCTAAGTTAGGAGAAGTGGGGCTCTTTCTGCTGCAGTCCTGCGCCTGGCACCTGCAGCCTTCTCTGGCTAAGTGTGTCAGCTTTCCACAGTGGCTGCGCGAGTCTCTCATTGAAGGAGATCTCTGGCTCCCTGTTTCTTCCTACCCAATCTCTGCAGGGAGTGCAGCTGAATCCAGCACCTGGTGATCAAATGTTTTCCTTGATATTTCCCTAATGCTCAGTCAGCTTCTTCCTACCCTCAATGTCTGGAATTGTCCCCTGCTCTGATATTCTGCCCTTATACATCTTCTCCCAGTCCTGCCAACTTTCTGGGTAATTTCAGATATAGGTAAAGAAATGTGCTCAGGTCAGAGACTGGAACAAGAACAGCGTTAAGTTTTCAAGAGGAACAGAATAGAAATGGTCTAGTAAACAAGACTGTGTAGTACGAGTACTGTTAGCACAGGTAGCTAGGGAGGCAGGAGCTAGAACGAGGTAACGTCCAAGACTGCATTGGAACATGTTGAAAATGTTCTAAGAAGGTGACGGAGTGCTGAGGAGCTGTGGCGGAGGGGGTTCATTGGGCAGGGTACATTGTAGCCACGTATGGAAATAGCACAATGAAAACCCCCATACCTTAACTCAACTCCTTGTATATAACGAAGGAACATGCAGACACAATGTTGAAGTCACTGACATTGACATCACAGCAAATGGAGCCTGGGAGACACTCTGGACACTGGGAAGTTGAGGGGAACGCACCTCTCCCTCCTCCCAGGAAAGTTGGCAGATGTCAGGTGGCTGAGATCCAAGTGTCCGTAGCAAAAGCCATCTAGACAGAGGTTAAATTCATTAACTACTGAATAATGCTACCAGGATGCTAACGATGACTACCTTAACCCATTCTTGTTCAGTGTCTCGAAAAGGAGGGCTAGAGGTTTTGAATATTTATGCTGCTGAAAGTGTTGATCAGATCTAAAAGTTTCTGGCTGAGCTTTTGGGGGTCTTTTAAGTATATAATCATATCATCTCTACTAATAAAACATTTTTTAAAGATTCCATTCTAAAGCCCTCCATGGCTCCTAGCCTGGCCAACATTTGGCATGACAATCCTATGTGATTCTTACGGACCCCACTTCCCATAGCAAAGTCGGGACAAGCACTTTGAGGGTGCTGGTCCAAGGGGGAGAGCAGAGAGGGTCAAACGTGCAAGTGTGCATCTTCCCACACCCAGGAAGTGACCACACAGTCACCAGACCATTTGGGGAAGGCTGCAAGGACCAAGCCTGGGGATGCATGTCACTTAACAACGTCACCTAATGGAATTGTAAAACCCCAATCCTGACGGTGTTCATGGGGTCGGTTTTGACCGGAATCACCAATCTCATGTCTGCAGGTGAGCTTTGCTTTGCTAAGAAATTGCTCTTTCAAATCTATCTTCCTATTCTTTAGGGTTCTTTTGCTGCACTCTTAGGTACTGCACCCCAGAAGCTGGAGCACCTGGAGCACTGCAATGACTGGTAACGGAGCCTCAGCACCAGGGAGAGTAACCACACCCCTGCCGCCAGTGCTCTCTGGGAGGATTTGGACTGGAGCGCGACCGAGGCTCAGGGAGGAAGTGAATGAGCTGTCTGTCAGAGACAGTGTGTGGGAGGAGGAGGAGGGATGAGGGAGTTACCGGTGGTGGAGAGTTGAGTGCGACGTCAGGCAGGTGAACTGGAGAGAAGAGTCAGGCCTTTGGCTCAGTCCTCAGTTACCTTGCTGGACATCTGTCTCTCTCCCTCCAGTTCTGGAAAGATTTCATTCATTTGATAGAGAAGACTGGGTAAAGACAAGCAGAAAGTTACAAAATAAGACTAGTTTCTCCTTGAAAGTAAGGGAGGAGTTCCATGGCTCTTTGGTTTTCTTTCTTTCTTTCTTTCTTTCTTTCTTTCTTTCTTTCTTTCTTTCTTTCTTTCTTTCTTTCTTTCTTTCTTTCTTTCTTTCTTTCTTTCTTTCTTTCTTTCTTTCTTTCTTTCTTTCTTTCCTTCCTTTCTTTTTTTAGATTGAAGAGCTTTTATTAACTGGTTGTAAAATTTCTTTTTCCCAATTGCCCCTGACAATACCTCCAATACAGCCCTTATTTTTCTGGTTACTGGCCTGAATATGAGAGATCAGTTCGCTTTGTTCCTCCACATGTGAGATCAGGTTTAGCTTCTTCTGGCAAATGAAGAGTGTGTCTTCAGGAAGTCCTCCAGCTCAGTCCACTGGTCGTTAGTTTAACTTCCTCTTGGCTTTTGTGACTCTGGAGTCCAGCATACTCTGAGCATGAGTAAGCTGCTTCACAGAATCGAGCATGAGGATTCCAGGTATTACCAGCCATAAGCTATTCACGAAGACAAAATAAAACCAGAAATAGACTGGGTGGCCCATCTCTGAATGCTGGAATTCATCTCCATACTCAGTCAGGAAGTCAGAACATCTCCATAGATCTGGCCCAGAGACACCACGAGCTGTAGAACATAACGAACTGGTTGTTGGCAGAGAAAGGCAATCACTACCCACAGGCTGAGTGGTCACATGCTAGCTGTGATGGTCTCCATACAGATGATAAAGTTGTCCCAAATGATGTAACAGCTGTCTCCCTTGGAATACTCTTTCCAGAGTTGGGATAAGAAGGCTTGATCTCTAAGAAGAGTCTTATCGTAGAAACTGAACCACCCCTCAATCACCAAGTGAATGAATGCACATACTGCAAACCAGCACAAGGACAGTTTCCGCCAAGTTCCCAGTGGGGCAACTGAAGTACGACTGGATAACAGCCATGTGGTCAAAACTAGGGCTCCAGAGACAGAGAACAGGCCAGCTAGGATGTGCCAGGTGGGAATGTCATTAGGCACAAAGTTGTCAAGCTTCAGGTTCCGAGGCCAGTAGGGATGCAAGGGACTTTTGTTGGTGGTCATGTTTCTATGGGCTGGCTGGCTGAGTAACTTCGAGTGACGATCAGGGAAGAGAAAAGAGGAACAGAAATACCTGAGCAGTGTGGTAGCTGCGTCTTTCCTCTCAGGCTTCCAACTCCAGTTTTCCTCTTTGGTTTTCTTAAAAGCCTTCATTTATAAGCCAGTGGCTCGTATCTGTAATCCTAGCCACTTAGGAGACTGAGATCTGAGGATCATGGTTTGAAGCCAGCCCAGCAGGGAAAGCTCATGAGAGGGTTATCTCCAATTAACCCCTCCCTCCAAAAAAAAAAAGCCAGAAGTGGAACTGCGGCTCAAGTGGTAGAGTGCTAGTGTTGAGCACAGAAGTTCAGAGACAGTTCTCAGACCCTGAGCTCAAGCTCACAAAAGAAACTGTTAATTTATAAAATTTGTAAGAACAAAGGAGGTGGTAACAATGTTTGACAAGAAATGTACTTATTATCTTACTCATGTAACTGTAACCCCTCTCTACAGCATCTTTACAATAAAATAAAATAAAAAAAAGAACTTTCTCCTTGCTTTGAAGAGTATATTCCTTCTTCAGAAACCTGAGAAGACCTGAGAAGACCTTGTATGTCTTTCTTTTTTTGGGGGGGGGGGTGTCCGGTCATGGGGCCTGAACTCTGGGCCTGGGCGCTGTCCCTCAGATCTTCAGCTCAAGGCTAGCACTCTACCATTTGAGCCACAGCGCCACTTCTGGCTTTTTTTCCTGCTTATGTGGTGCTGAGGAATCGAACCCAGGGCCTCATGCATGCAAGGCAAGCACTCTACCACTGAGCCACCTTCCCAGTGCGCCCTTATGTCTTTCTGAAGGACCTGGTAGCCAGCTACTTGAAATGCAAATGTCACAGAGCACCCTTATCTCTCAGTTCCTTCTGGAGGAGGAGTCTAGCTACCTGGGTACCTGGGTACCACCACTGCAAGATCAATTCCAGTTATAAATACAGAAGTCTTTGTTTTCCTGCAAATAAAGCCAATTAGCTAGCTAACAAATCTAACATGAACTGTATTTGGCAAATGAAGCTTTCAAATTATCTTACTTGAAGACCAATTAGTGTTTATCTTCAAAATATGTGTAGACATCAAAACAGAACCTCTGAGAAACCTCAAAAGTGGGAAAGTTTATAAATCTAAGTGAATACAGACAGAAAACCAAAACAGCTCAAGTAAATAATGATGTAATTAAAACTTCTAGAAAAACAAGGACAAACCAAACCCCAAATCACTAGATGGAGAGAGATAGCAAAGATTAGGGAAGAAATTAATTAAATAGAGACTAAAATAATACATTAAAAATAAACAGCAAAAATAAACAATAAGGAAGTGGCGGTGTGGCTCAAGTGGTAAAGTGCTTGCTTTGAGTGCAAGAGCTCAGGGACAGTGTCCAGGCCCAGAGTTCAGGCCCCATCACCTACCAAAAAATAAATAAATAAAATAAAATAGACAGACCAGTAACAAGATTGACAAAGAGAAGAAGAGATGAGATTGAAATCAATAAAATCATAGATGCCACAGGAAACTCAGTCTAGAAGGAACAGGAGTTTTTGGCTCTGCTTTAAGTCTGAATTCTCCTATTTTTCCCCTTAATTCTGGGAAATGGGAAAAGAAAGGAAAGCTCCTGGCTTTTGATTCTAACAACCTGAATTCTACATATCCTCAGTTCTAAGGCTAATAAAACACACAACCAACAAACAAAAACAAACCAACAAAATGGCAGTGTTTGCTGGACTCATGTAGCTTCCCAACTTGCTGAGTTACTTTTCTCTCTCTTCTAGAATATGCAGGAGCAGAACAGAGCTCTTAGAACACTGGTAAATGGGAAAAAGGTATGCATAATGGAAGTTTTGCATCTCAATTCTATGTGTTTTTTTTTTTTAATTTAATTTTATTTGTGAACATACTGTACAGAGGAGTTACAGTTACATGGGCAGGATAATGCGTACATTTCTTACCAAGCATTGCAGCCTCCTCCTTTGTTTACCCTTCACCTCCCTTCCCAGCCTCCACCCTCCCCCCCTAATCCCAATCCTTCTCCTTTGTGTTTTTTTTTTTTAAGCAATGCAAATTAGAGGAAGTGAAAGTCAATTCTGGCAAATGTTGCCTGTTGGTGACCCACAGAAAGTAGAGCTAGCTCTTGCCCTCAGGGAGTGCTCATCAGATTCTCAAGGTGAATATTGAAAATATGAATATTGAAAGGAGACAAAGTAAATTTTTTTGAAAGTGGGGTGGGGGTGGGTCTGGTCGTGGGGCCTGCTCTCTGGGCCTGGGCACTGTCCCTCAGCTCTTCAGCTCAAGGCTAGCATTCTACCACTTGAGCCACAAGGCCACTTCCGGCTTTTTTCTTTTTGCTTATGTGGTGCTGAGGAATTGAACCCAGGGCCTCAGGCATGTAAGGCAAGCACTCTACCACTGAGCCACCTTCCCAGCCCCGAGACAAAGTAAACTTAATGCATGGAGAGGTAGTGTTCGTTGGAGCAAATGTTGCCCCCCTGAGTGAGAGTTCCAGGATCCCCACACCAGGTGCAGCTGTGGGGGATGGTTTGATCTGAAATGCCCTTCAATGACCACGTGCCAAGGAACATGTGGGCACGTGGTGGGAACTTGATGAGGCAGGGCTTTGCTGGAGGAAGCAGGTGATGGAGGGCGCAGTGGAATGGTGAATCCTGCACCGGCTCCTTCCTTGCCCTTTCTCTGCTTTCTGGTACCATGAGGTGAGCAGCTAGGCTCCACAAGATGCTCCCACCAAAGGCCAAGAAACAATGCAGCAAGGTAATCATGGAATGAAATCACAAAACAACAAAAAAATGTCTTCCTTTAACTTGATTTTCTCAGGTTTTTTCACAGCAATGGAAAGCTGATGAACACTAGTTATATAGTGTTCATTAAGTCTGTAAGCCAACAGGGAATAGCTGGAAGGGGCTTGGGTTTGGGTCAGGTCTTTTTTTCCATTGCTGTTGATTGGTTTTTCCAATCCCTTTCCTCCCTCCTTCCCTTCCTTCCTCCCTCCCTGCATTCCTCCCCCTCCCTCTCTTTGCTTTTTTTTTTTTTTTGATGTCAGTCCTAGGGCTTGAACTCAGGTCCTGGGTGCTATCCTTGAGCTTTTTTTTTTGCTCAAGGCTAGTACTCCACTGCTTGAGTCATAGCTCAACTTCCAGCTATTTTTGGTAGTTAATTGGAGATAGTCTCTCAAGCTTTCTTGCTGCTGGCTGGCTTCGAATCATGATTCTTAGATCTCAGCCTGATGAATAGCTGGAATTACAGGTGTGAACCACCAGTGCCCATCTTCATTATCTTTAATCTAAAGAGCATTACAGGATTATGCAATTAGATAACTGGTGCCCAATGGAGGAAGTGCAAAGAACATTGGCTTCTCCTGCATCAGAGTTCTGTATATAGGTGGTTCTGTCTAGGACAGAGGCATTGACATGTCCTCATTGTTTCCTTTCTCCTCCTGAAGCTGTCTTTCCATCCTCTAGTTATACATTCTCTTGAGCATATTTTCCCAGACAGAGATGGGCCAGAGAAGTTCCACTCTCAGTTCCTGAGAACCCATGAGTCAGAGACTTGTCCAGCTAGTTTTCTATGTGAAAAGAAAAGGCTTAGCATTCAAAAGACCTTCTTATTCAAAGCTACTCAAGGCTGTAGCATAGACTTTTGGACTAGAGTGGCAAAGTTCTGTGATCCAGAATTCAGTTCCAGAAGAGAAGAGGCCTTTCCCATGCTTATTTTTTTTTAAAAAACAGAATATTTACTGGAAATTGAGTCACAGACTTCCACCTAGGAAAAACACAGTGAGCATTTGTCCAAATTTTGTGTGATAGCAGAAAGTCTGAAGACTGTAAAAGGCCCTTTGCTACAGGACACATCAATATACAACACCCTGGGAAGAGCTAATGGGAGAAGAGTGTAAAGAAGAAGAGAAACTGCAATGGCCAGAAACATAGATGTTCAAAATGGTTTGTGACATGAACAGAAGATCTTTTTTTTTTCCCCTCCAAAATTTGATCTACGATGAAAGTAGCACTTCTTCCATAAGTTCTTTTGAAGAGACTTATTAGGGAATTCTTAAGAGCATATGTGGCTAAGAGACAGGATTTCTTTGTGTGTGTGTGTGTGTGTGTGTGTGTGTGTGTGTGTGTGTGTGTGTGTGTTTATTTGTGGGCCTTTACTAGAACTTGAATTCCAGGTCCGATGCTCTTACTCAGCTTTTTCACTTATAGCAAGTCCTCTCCTACTTGACCCAAACCTCCATTCCATGCCCCGCCCCTCCCCCTGCCCTAAGGGCTCTATCTTCAATATATCTTTGTCTAGGTCCAGTTTTAGAGATGATTCTTTTCTTCTTCATCTCTGTTGTCCATGACCTCTTCCACAGCCCACAGCAGACAGACTCAAAGTGATCACATCGTGACTTTTCCATAAATCATTGAAAATTCTGTCTGTTTTTAGGACTGAACATTTTCAAAATGTTCAAAAACTCAATTCTATGTAGCTGGAAAACTTGTACTCACTGGTTCTGAATCAGTAGGTTGTTTTTCCTTAATTAGGTCTGCAGGATGCTGTTATATCTTTCCATTCCTATTCAGTATTCAAATTCATAACTTTGTCCACACACACGACTTCAATTTCCACCTGTCTACCTATACAGTTCAGACATTTCTATTTCCAAGACAGTTCCCTACTGCGGCTGTTGATTTGTATCACTGTCTATTTTCATCTGATCTCAACGTCAATGTTTCCAAATAGGAATTCACCTTCTTCCTTTAAAAATAAGTCTCCTTCAGAAAATGACACCACTATCATCTTATTACTCAAGCCTGAATCATGGAAATCCATTTTCTTTTTGACCCACATGAAAGCCTTCACCTCCCTTTGATTTTATAGAGCTGTTTAGAGATCTTTCTTAGGTAAGCAACTAAGATCTCTCACTCAGACATTGCTATGGAGAGCATGAAGTTCCTGATCACACAGATGCATGCTCCGTGGGACCACTTTGCAATGGTTAGGGGTGAGGGAGAGGAGAGGAAGTGAGAACACAGCTGAAAGACCCTTGGGGGAATCATGGCTGAGAGGGCAAAGTGGGTGAGAGGCAGCCATCACTGGAGCAGGCCCTAGGTGAGGGAGGCATTCATGAAGTACAGAGACTTGAGCTTGCTGTCAGGCCAGGGAGGGGGCTTGGTGAATTGAAGAGGACACATAGGCTCCATTTCTCACATGAGCTCCATGTTACACACTCTTAAGTCTCGCTGTAGTTACTGTCCAGATGGCAGTGCTGTGGCTATGTTCCTGCCATTTCCCTTTCTGATCTGTTAGGAGGGTTCATTCTGTTCTGTTAGGTCAGGTGTAAGGTAGGTTAGTTCACACTTCCTAGATAGGCCTGAGTTGTTAAACAGAGACACCTACCTGCCCTCTAGTGTTCGGTATGTGAACTTCAGGTGAACTGCAGGTGCTGCTTTGGAATGAGCATCCTTTCCAGCAATCATAAAACGTCTTCTTGTAGGGTCTTGTGCATGTCCAAAGCTTAAGCCTTCCTGTTAGGCAAAGTTTCAGACTTCAGAACACTTCTATATATGAAATGTGAACGCTTTCTAGATTGCATGGCTGGGAGTTGATTAAAAGAAAAAAAAAAAAAAAAGAAGAGGAAGAAAAGGTTACCAAAGAGAAAATCCAAATGGCAGGCCAGGAGGAAGCAACCTCCTCTACCTGATCAAGGCAAGTCTCTAATGTCAGGGGGCAGTAATGGTCCTCTTTGAAGTGCAGGATTCCCAGCTCCCTACATAGGATCTCATCCAAAGGACCCAGCAGTCACAGCATCCCAGGTGTTGGGTATGGTGGATTCCCAAGCTGGGGGGGGGGGGAAGGTGTGGGAGCCCCTCCAGCGGGCAGAACTGCAGCTGTCCTCATGGCGCTTCTTTTCCTTGCAGCCATTCTTCCCATCTCTGCTGATGCCAAGCAGAAAACCTTTCCAGAGGACAGGTTCCGGCGTCTGGCACGTTCTCTGTCTACAGAACTGGCCACGCGGAGTGCTCCTCGCTGCATATCTGCAGGAGCTTCCGCAAAGTCTCAATCTCTCAGCAGCTCAGAAGACTTCTATGCGTTCCCTTATGCAGAGCCACGGTCTGCTGGCTCTGAACTGGCCTCAGACTTGTATTCTGCAGCTATTGAGATCCGGCCCACTGACTTTGAACCAGCCTCAGACCCTTGCATAGGTGTGTCATTGTTGTTGTTGATGGTGGTGGTGGTATGTGTATGTAGTCTTCCTGGGATCCATTGCTTCTGGAGACATTTCTTGGCTGGAGTAGTAGTACAAGGTTCAAAAATAAAATAAGGGGAAGGAGGAGAAGTAGAAGAGTGAGGAGAGAGGTGGAATGGATGGGGAGACTGGTTAGTTGTTACTGGTGAGTGAACACTTTCTTTCTCCTTCCATTTGGCATCCTTCTGCAAATTGAGTGGATGGTTTAGGAGCCCTGAAAGGAGAACCAGACTCCTCCCTCAGTTAACCTTACACACCACAAACTCACCTGATGGATTCTGTGTAAAGGGTGAGGGTTGCTAGAGAAGGGGGGCTGGGGAAGAAGAGACAGAGTCTGGAGAAGCCAAGTCTCTCGAAGACTGAACTCATTGGTTGGGCCATTTCTTTTCTTTCCCAGGCAGGAAGATAAATTCCATCCTTCCAATAGGTGAGTGCCTGGGTCTGCTGAAAACGAGGGTGGGAATCCATTCCCGCACACATACGCTGAGCAGGCCGACGGCCGGGCTGCTCTCCCCCTGTCCTCGCCTGGGATGGGAAGGGATGGAGGGGTGAAGGGGAGGGGAGCCCGCAGGGCTTCAGCAGGAGGGAAGGGACAGAGGAGGACAGAGCTCTCTAATGTGTCTCAAAAGCAAACGTGAAGCTATGGTTCTCTTTCTAGGAAGGCTGGAGGAAGATCGCTTTTGGCTAGGTGAGTGTTTGTGAAGTGGGAGTTCAGGGCTTCTGGTGGGTAACTAAAAGCCAACTGTCCAAGATGGCGGTTTCTGTGCAACTCTGAAGCCGGAAGTCTTCCAAATTCCCACTTTGTCCAGCTGCACTCACGCACGCGTTTAGTGAGGACTTAGGGGCAGCAGGTGTTCCTCTGGCAGTGGGGATAGAACAAACTGATAAGGATGCCCACCTCTTTGGGGCTCCACTGTGGTGGCCTCTCACTCTCAGTCTATCCCATCAAGCCACTTGGGAGAACCAGAGATCCTCTCTCTCTTCCTAACAACCGCTGCTCGGGTTCATTCTTCATACACACCGGGGATACTGGCACACATCTATGACAATAGCCATAGCACGTGTGGGCCCAGGACCTTACAAACACAAACATTCACCTAATCCCCTCTCTGAGCCCATTGGCCAGATGTAGAAATGGATTAGACCTAATTCTTCTTAGAATGGATTCTAGAGCCCAATGCTAGATTTCATATACTCCTATCATATGCCAGAGGTCACCCCTCTGTCATTTTCTCCACTTGCCATGGCCCATGTTCAAGATAATGATATTTAGCATTTGGAGAGCAGACAGAGGACTTGGCCAGGCAGAGATGGCGTTCAAGTCTACAGGGCCTATTCCCCCACCTGAAGCTCTCCTTTCAATGGGTCTCAAAGTTCATGGCGAGAGAAGACAACCAGGCCACTCATTCATTCTCCTTTCCCATGTGTCCTCCCCCCAGTGCCAAGTGACAGCCAATTGGATCTGCTGGCCTAGTCCATGGAGAAGGGGATTCTGCAGCAGCAGCAAGAGCTGGTGAGAAAATCCCAACAGTCTAGGGAGAGGGCAAGGAGCCAGGGATGAGAAGATGTCTGAAGAAAGGAGATGCTGTAGGTTTCCTCTGGGAGGGAGGGAGGGAGGATCCCAGGGCAGCCAATGGGGAATCCCAGCAGCATCCCCCCTCTGGTGAGCAGCCTGTTAGGAGCGAGCCGATGCCAGAGCATCACCGTTGTCATGGCCACGCTCTCAGAAAAACCCACAGGTGGAAAATAGCTTTGGTCTTGGGGAGCTAAGGGGATATAAATAATATATATATATATATATATATATATAGTCTATATTCTATATATAGACTATATGTCATATAGCCTATATATTATATATTGTATTATTTATTATATAATATATACTTATATATAATATATTATATAGAATAGATACATTCCACTTCCATTACCAAGATACCATTTTCAAATTAATCTATCTATGAACTTATCTATCATCTACCTATGAGTCTACCTTTCTATCATCGAATTGTTTCCATCTATATCTAAAACACATATGTTACTGTTATATACACAGACATGCATGTGCACATATGTGGGTAGATAGCCAAGTATTACTGCTGTGCAAGTTAGATTTATGATTATCCTTCTATAGCTGAGGTACCAATAATATCTGATACCAGTATTATTTGATCACACCAAAGCTGGGCCCTCAAGCTCTTGGCCTCTTCCCTTATCCATGTAGGCTCTGAAAAGTGGGCCCTGGTATCAAAGGCTGGTCTGTACAATCCCACACTTCTTCTTAGAGCCAAACTTCAAATATCCCTGGTGCATTCCCTTCACGCTCCAACCCCAGCTCCTTGTCCGACTCCAGGATGAGGATGTGGCCATCACCTGTTTCCTGCTAGAGGAGTGTGGCCAAAAGAGAGCCCAGAATAGCCCCAATTCAACCTGGGTCCTAGATTCAAGACGCCCCCATCTGGCATCCATGGGACACTGCCATTGCTGGAGCAGCTAGTGGGGGCCTAATGCTTCTCTGATGGTAAGGCAGTCCAGTCTGAGAACTGGGCCCGCGATGAGTCCATGGATGGGTAGGCCCGGTCCGTAATGTGTAGTAAGTGAGCTTGGGAGATGGTGCCCTGCCTCTCTGCATTTTCAGAGGGGGCATTGCAGAGTGAAGGGGAATGCCCTCTGCTTTCACATATCTATCCAAACTCATTATAGCATGTTAAAGATGGAGACATGCTGGACACAGGTGGCTCATGCCTGTAATCCTAGCTACTCAGGAGGCTGAGATCTGAGGATCACAGTTCAAAGCCAACCCCGGCAGGAAAGTCCATGAGACGCTTATCTATAATTAATAGCCAGAAAACTGGAAGTGGCTTTGTGGCTCAAGTGGTAGAGAGCTTGCCTTGGGCTGAAGAGCTCAGGGACAGTGCCCAGACACAGAGTTCAAGACCCACAACCAACCAAAAAAAAAAGATGGAGACATTTGATGCCATGTAACCTTTAACTTCAAAATAATATAAACATTAAAAATAAAAGTTTGAGGTTTTTTTGTGTGTGGGTTTAAAGCAAACTGATTTTAGTAATGAAATACATCAAAATATAAGTTGGTGGCTGGGTGTGGTGATACATGTCTGTAATCTCAGCTACTTTAGCATCAGACTACCTCAAAAAACAAGAGCAAAAGGGTTCTGGGCAGGGCTCAGTCAAGAAGTTCTAAGTTTATTCTTCAATAACACACACACACAACCAACACACAATTTTTTTTTTTTTTACTTTCCTTAAGGTAGTGTTCTCTGCACACATTTGTTTTTTTTTCTCTCCTTAACAATGTACTCTAGAATCAATTTCATATTCATAGTGTGAAAATCAACCTGTTGCTGGGCACTGGTGGCTTACTCCTGTAATCCTAGCTACACAGAAGACTGAAATCTGAGGCTTGTGGGTCAAAGCCAGCCAGTGAGACTCTTGCCTCCAATAAATGAGTCAGAAAAAGTTGGAAGTGGTAGTGTGGCTCAAGTGGTAGAGTGCTAGCCTTGAGCCAAAGAAGCTCAGGGACAGCCCTGAGGCCCTGAATTCAAGCCCCAGGGCTGCCCCCTGGACCCCCACCCCCATATAAGCCTATCTAGAAAGCTTACTTATTCTCTTTATGACTGCTATATACCATAGTTTAATCATCCAATTGATTTTTGGACATTTGTGGGAATTCTGATCATTTCCAGTTACAAATAATGCTTCAATAAACTTATGCATATGCATTTTGTAAACTTGATCTTCCAAGTCAATTTCCAAAAGTGAGATTGTGGTGTCAGGGGTTATTCACATACATATCTGTTAGATATTGCCAAATTATCCTCCAGGGGGCTTCTGAATATGCACTCCTGCAGCAGCAAATGAAAGCGCTCCTTCCATTAAATCTTCACCAAGGTTTTGCCCAGCTAAGAAATGTTAGCTCCACGCTGCTCTAATTTGCAATTCTGTTACTATGAAGTGAACCCTGTCCCAAATGTTTAAAGGCTACCACTTAAAAATTTTTTTTTTCTCCTTGGTGAAGCGTGTGCAGATCTTGTATCCATTTAAAAATAGTTTGGTCATTTTTTTCTTCTCTCAGTTAAAAAAAAATCACCCAGATTTTAGTTCTTTATTTTAGTATTTCTAGCAATATTTTATCTTCATTGGCTAGTTATCTTTTGACTTAGCTCTTGGTAAGTTCTTATAATACAATTTTCATTTGTTGTAAATGTGTGTGTGTGTGTGTGTGTGTGTGTGTGTGTGCCGGTACCAGAGCTTGAACTCAGGGCCTAGGCATTGTTTCTGAGCTTTTGTGCTCAAGGCTGGTACTCTACCAGCTGAACCACACCTTTACTTCCAGCTTTTTGGGAGATAATTGGAAAATAGTCTCACAGATTTATGTTGTGTTTTTCTAAACTAGGCATCTAGTGATTTTTTATTCAGTTCTGTGTTTTCTTAACTTTGTTTCTTAACTTTGATGCTTCCTTTTAGTATCCTTTGTGGTTAGTGTTCATGAATTGCTTTAGTTTTCACTCGTCATGAAAACATTTAGTTTTGTTGTCAGTTGTGAATGTTAGCTTTGCTGGGCACACCAGTTTTGGTTGGCAATTGTTGCCCAGAGCTTGAATTATACTGCTCTAGGCTCTCCTCACATTCAGGTTTTGTGGAGAAATCTGCAGTAATTCTAATCTCTCTGTTGTAATAATGTTCCCTCCTTGATTTTGCTGCATTTAAAATGAAAACTTCTTGTTTTTAAAGTCCAAAGTTTTCATAACAATGTATCTAGAGGTATTTCTTCCCAGATCCTTTCTGCTAGAAGTTCCGTATGCCTCTGTCAGGTGGGTGAGATTCTTTCTCTTGAGATTGGTGAAGTTTTCTGTTATTATTTTGTTAAATAGGTTTTCAATGACTTTAGTTTTGAATTATTCTCCCTCATCTATTCCAATTATGCGTAGATTTTCTCTTTTAGCTGAATGTGCCAATTCTTGAATGTCTCTTTGGTATTTCTGAGTGCTTTTTCCATACCTTTGAGGTTTTGTTCTAATTCTCCTGGTTTATCCTTAACTCCTGATAACCTGTTTTCTACTTTACTTATTCTGTGCCTATGCTTTTAACTGTGCTTTGCAATAAGGAGATAAAGCCTTTCATGTCTCCAAACTTTTCCTTGGTATCAGATCTCATGGTATCTCTCTCCCTGTTAATTTCATCTTTCATTTCCTTGAGGTATATCTTCTTGTTGATGTCCTGCATTTTCTGCATCATTTTCTTCCTGTATTCTTCTATTTGTTTGTGGATCTGCCTTTTCATTTAGTTGGCCAATTATCTCATCTTTGCTTTAATGGTTCTTTCATCTGCCCTCTCTTCTTCACTCTCCCCGGAGTTACTGGTTTTTGAGAGTGGCAGGTGAGCTTGATAGTTTATGAATTTTGTGCTCTCTCGCTGTTTGTTTATGCATCTGGGTTCAGACTTTGTAGAAGCCGTCAATACTAGGTATTAATATTAGGCATACGGGCTGTGGTTTTCTGGTGGCCTGTACCACAGTTGCCCCCTAGAGAGGCGTGGGAAGGCTTTTGGGCCCAGCCGGCACTGTCTGTGGCACTGCGTCATATGTAGGAGCAGGGGTAGGTGTGGGCCCAGTGAGACCCAGACCCAGACCCAGGCCCTGGGTTCTGCTGTGTTTGCTTCTTCTCTTGCAGAAGCTCAGGTCTCCATCTTCCTGGTTGGTGCCAAGCTCTGATTATTTCCAGTTTGTCTGGTGTGGTCCCATGAAGGGGATTTCTGTGCAGGGGGCCCATCCCTTGGATCTGAGGGAGCTCTGGTTAAATCCCTGGCACTCCTTTGCCATTCTGATCTTCTCAAATCTATGGGTACAACAAGGTAATGAACTCAGAACTAATTTCTCCGATAGGCAAAGGCTCATCTGTCTCCTGTGTCCCAGCTTGGGTCCTTGGGTTTGAGGATGCTGTGAATATTGTGATAAACAGGCAGAACAGGTTCATGAAGAGTATATTTCGTAAGCAGCAAGATGCATCAAACGACCTGGTTCGTTTTTTAAGTCTTCGATGACAAGTTATTGTACAATGGGAGACCTCGGGCAGAAATGTAACCGTTCCGTATCTCTGGAGGCGCTCTGCCACTTGAGTCACGCCCCTGTTCCTGCTTTTTGCTGGTTATTTTTGATATGAATGTTCTCATAACTCAATATTGCTCCCATGGATTGGCCCAGGGACTACCCTTCCCCCAGGGGATCTCTCTGGAAATTCCCCAGCCAGAATCTGAATCTAAATGCAAAAGCCCACTTCTTACCCCCGCCCCCCTCAAGTGACAGGCACCTGAGTCCTCCTTGCAGGCTACATTGGCCAAGCCATTAACCTGCACAATAGGCTCCAGAACTAGGCCATCAGGCCATTACCACCAACTCTCCCTGAACGCTCCAGGCACATCCCCGAATCCCTAGCAACTCTCCAGCCACTTTCCACCCCGCCCCGACCTGGGGCCCGACTTAAGCCCCTCCCCTTCTGTCCCCATCATGCCTCCTGTCTCCTGACTCTCCTCATGACTACCATGGTGTTCCTCTCCAACTTTCCATTCAAGCTGATCTGCTCCATTGAGTTTCCTTTCTGCTCTTTCTTTATTCTAATACCTTTTGACTCAGTTTCCTGAGTTTAGTGAACTTTTCTGCCTGAGCTGGCCTTGAATTGTGATCCTCAGATCTCAACTTCCTGAGTAGCTAGCATCACAGGTGTGAGCCACACAGTCCAACTTTCCTCAAGTACCTTTGTCTCGATGTCTTTTTTTATACTGATGTTTGAACTTGGGATGTTGAGCTTGAGCCACATTTAAGCCCCAGGACTTACCTCTTTTGAAAGGAAAACATCTGTAGAAATTTTATTACCAAATAAGGTTACATTCGGAGCATCTGCGTGGTTGTGAACTTCCATATAATTATCATAGACTTCAGAGGCTGTGTGATTGATCTGTGTGAAGGGGTTTCACACCTATACCGGAGGCTACCAGAAGAAAGTTTCTCCTACAGTCAATTAAAGCAGGGCTCTGCACACACACACACACACACACAGAGACACAAACACACGTAGACGCACACAAACACACACACAGACACACACAGACATACACAGACATACACACACAGAGACACACACACACAGACACACACAGACACACATAGACATACACAGACACACACACAGATACACAGACACACACACAGACACACATAGACATACACAGACACACACAGATACACACACAGACACACACACAGACACACATAGACACACATAGACACACACACAGACACACACACAGACACACATAGACATACACAGACACACATACAGATACACACACAGACACACACACAGACACACACACAGACATACACACACAGACACACATAGACACACACAAACACACACACAGACACACACAGACACACATAGACATACACAGACACACACACAGACACACACAGACACACAGACACACAGACACAGACACAGACACAGACACAGACACACACACACACACACACACACACACCACCCCTACTTCAAAGTGGGCTTGAGGCTACTAGCTTAGGATCCCTCGTGGCTCAGAGAAGTGTGTTTGATTATTCCAAGAAAAATGAGAAGCCGTTGGAAACTTTGGCTGCTGGGAAGATGGACTTGGAATAGAGTTAGAAGGGCATAAGATGGAACATTTTGGAAGCTTGTCTAATTGCACAGGCTCCATATGATGTATTTTACAAGGTAGGACTTTGAGAAGTGAATGTACTGGCTTTTAGTTTAAGTAAATTCCAGAATACCTTGGAGGCAAACAAACAAACAAACAAACAACTCCCCCCCCCCCAAATACTTTTATTGGTACACGAGATAACAGATTTAAGACTGTCAGCATCATGTAATTTTCAGTTTGTACCAGCAGATGGTAGCATTGTCCAAGAGTTGGATGCTGGTTGATGTTATGGGTTTACTTGGGGACTTATTGAATTCTAGTGTCTTCTCTCATTCTCTCCAGCCTCCCCACACCCTGTGTCTCCTTTCTTCCCCTTTCCAGCTTCTTCCTGCTGGATCAGCATGGATTGGGCTGGGAGAAAAGGGGACAATGACAGAGGGGTGACACTGACTTCCTTCAAATCCTCAAGATGGAACCTCCCTCTGACACTGCATTGATTGTAACAATGGCTTCCTTAACACATTTTGGAGGTGAAACCTGAACCCGCGGACTTGGAGCTAGCTTCAATATTTCAGAAAATATGACCTAGAAAGGTATTGGCATCTAACACTGGGATTTTATGGATACGATGACAAATTGGATTGTCTCGTGTGGAGGCAAGTTTTAAGTATCTCACAACAAACAAGGAAATATTATTTCTTAATAAGTTTAGCCAACCTATTAAATTATTTCAAAATATTGGGAACTTCTTTAATTCATTAAATAGGGTGTGAAAATGAGGATTATCTTTGACTATTCAAAATATAACACAGTAAGATAAAAATAATATTAAAGAGTTAGTTCTGTCTGGGCAGGGATGGATTGGTTGGTAAGTCCCTAGGTGTGACATTGGGCCGTGTGTGTGTGTGTCTGTGTGTGTGTGCTAGTCCTGGAGCTTGAACTCCAGACCTGAGCACTGTCCTGAGCTTTCTTTTCCTCAATGCTATGCTTAACCACTAGAACCACATCTCCACTTTCAGCTTTTTTGGTAGTTAATTGGAAATAAGAGTTTCATAGACTTTTCTGCCTGGGCTGGCTTTGAACTGTAATCCTCAGATCTCAGTCTCCTGAGTAGCTAGGATTATAGGCAGGAGCCACCAGTGTCCAGCTGTGGCATTGCTTTGAAATAACACAAGTTCTCTGACCTTCATTAGTACCATGCTATCATTTTCTATTGTGTTCGACTAAGCGAGGTATCTAAAGAGCCCCTCACGGTGCCTCGCTCACTGAGACTCAGGAAGCTTTTCTTGAATGCCTTGCACTAGAGGCCAGAGGAACACTGAGATTGACGTGTCTGCTGTGAACCTTCTATTGTAGCCACAGGGAAACTCAGACACAAAGGTTGGGCTAGAACAAGCAAACAAACCCATCTCTGGACTTGGACAGTCAACTTTCTATTTTGAACATAGGATTATGTGAGTTCTGCTGGAGTGTGCTTTCTGATACTTCTGTTTTTGTTACTTATGTGTCTAATGGTTCTTTGTTGTAAAGCTCCTTTAAAAAAAAACAACAGGGAATGAACTATCCACTGCTTCTCTGTGTGGAAAGCAGATATATGCAGGGGATGGGTCAGGATTCTGAAGGAGACTGCTCCCGTGTCAGTTGAGTGAATGTAGGATCCCAGCGGGTCTCTCCACAGACAGCTGGGTGTTCTCCTCACTGGGTGGCTGGCTTTGCTTATGGCAGAGTGTTGAGGCCTAGAGAAAGAATGAGGGAGAGCAGAAGAGAAAGGGGATGGGAAGATGGAAGAGCGAGAGTGGCGCATCGCAGCTTATTTTATGTCCTAGCTTTATACTGTCAGTTCTGCCATCCTGCATTTTCTAGAAGCAATTCACTGAACCCAATCCCTTTGCAAGCATCATTGCTTCAAAAGATGGAAATACCAAAGCACTTGTGGACTTAGTTTGAAATCACCCTATAGATGTATAACTAAGCCTTTCCAAATCTCTAGAAGCCATGGTGCTCCTAGGGTGTATAAACAGCCCCCGGGTCCACATATTAATGAACTCAATAGATACTTATTGAACACCAACTATTTCCTAGGAGTCCAGGCATTGAGGCATGCCTCTATCTTCGCTGGGACTCTGGGGGAAAATATTATATGTAGACTATCTAACCAAGGCAAGCCCGCAACCCAACCAGTAACAAATTAACAGTGCAATTGTACTTGATTCAAGTGTATTCTGGGTCTCTTTATATTTTGGAAGTCCTTCTGCTTTTGTAGTGGTTGCCTAGCAACCAGAGCTCCGTTCACACCAGGAGGGTTTGAACAGAGTGGTTCAATAGCATTAACATTCCATGGGTTTCCCAAGGAGCAAAACTGCTCTGTGCGGAGGCCCGAAGCCCACCTAGCAGAGCTGAGCTGGTGGGCAGACCCACCTTGAGTGGACTTCGCTTAGATTATGGGGACTGGCTTGCACACAGGCGAGCAGTTCTCTCATGGGAGCTGAGAATGACAAGCTTCACCTCTAAGGAAAGACAGAATGTTCTTCCCACCTGCTTCATGGGTCCTAACATGGAAATGACAAGCCCTCCCGTGTGGGGTCATTTCACAGTGTAATGATCGGAAGCTATACATTTTAGGATACTGGCACAGAGACAAATTATGCTGCTTCCTAAAACTTGCATTGGCCCAAAACAGCAAAATATGAATTAGAATCCTTTTACAAATGATGTGTCAAATACGTTTAATCCGCTGAGCATCTGTGGAGCCTGTGCTGTATGTGAGACTCTGGATGAAGTGGGAGTGCATTGAACAGAGCAATGCTGGGCACCCATTATTTCTTCATTCATTCATTCAGCCAATAAATACTAAGGTGTTTATAATTTGTCAGATACCCTGTTGGACACTGGGAACATAGACAAAGTAAAGCAGATGCATTCCCTGCCTTCCAACATTGCATTCTAGACAGGCTAATGACATACTTAGGGAGAGGGATGAGCAGGTATCATTCTCTTGGGGGAAGAAAAACTCTAGTAGGTGGAATAGTTTTGACAGCTACACAGGAAACCAGCAGCCGCCCAAATCTGCCTTTCTGGAAGCTTTGCTGTGAACCCCAAATTACACGAGCACAAGTAGGCATCCAGCGGGGCTCCTTTCCCCTCTTTCGACGTCCCTGTCTGTCACCAAAGGAGGAGCTGCTGTGTGTCCATGTGTCGCGGGCTCTTCTCTGAGCGTCCTGGACTGAAACTGGGATCCCCAAATACCATAACGAGGCAATCTGGACAACATTCTAATTCATTAATTAGTAAGTTTGGTGCTCGGTAATTGCTGCTCCCTAATTAGGAGTGGCAAGTCCTTCATTGTTGTTGTTTTTTCTTTGTTTTGGCAGGGGGTCATCTTTTCCAAACTCTTAGTCACTGTGATTGAGGTGGGGTTGATGTAAATCCCATCCTCGGGTCGGGTCAATGGTGAGCTGAGAAAATGCAGCACACTGCCCCCAAACCACAGTGCTTCTTCCCAGGGGGTGTGTAGAACCACGGAGCCACGGCCCAGGCACGCTCTTGCCCGTGGGCTTGCCAGTGGCAGACTGAGCCCAACGCTATGCTCCTCAGTTCTTACAGAATGGATGACCGGGGGTGAGGGCAATGCGGAGAGCACTCCAAGAGTGATATTTGACAATCGAGAAGCCCTGGATCCAGCCTTGCCTGAAGAGGATCGCAGTTACGTTAGCCAGGAAATCATCTTCTGTACTGAAGGCAACCTGAATGGGAACGTTGACCATTTCCCCCAGAAGATGAAATGAACAGTAGCAAAATTTTAACACAGATAGTGGTAACATAATGGAAATTAGGGATGGCTTTGAGAAGACCTACCGAAGAATGTACGGATTAAAGGGCAGTGGGATTTCCCGGCTTGGACCAACTGATTGGGAAGAGGATGACTTCCTTCCTTCAGGGAGACAGAGTCCTGGGAAAGGAGAGAGTGAACCCCATCACAGGTATGCGAGTCACCAGTACCGGCTGGCATCCACTCAGTGGACAGCCATGGGCAACTGAAGCAAAGGAGCAAGAGCTTCGTCCCATGAGAGTAATCGAGAACGGTGGAGTAATTGAAATCAGAAAGGGCCAATACGATGTCTGGGCAAGACAAGTGGGCCATCACAGGACTCCAGGAAAGCCCCCGTGAGGACCCAGAGGAGACAGCCAAGCCGTGGAACTGGTTTTCTGCCGCAGCGTCCTGCCCTGTGTCAGTCACTTCTGTGAGACAGTTCAGATAGACAGAGCCTCCTCCAGGCAGCCTTCCCTGCCTGCCTTTCGCCTGCACCTAAGGCTGGCCTTCCCAGGACCTGCTTCCGTCTCCTTTGTGTTTACCACATTTGATCTTCATCTTGTGAAGATACTGTACATAGGGGTCATGAGCAAGGTCATGAGTACATTTCCTGTCCAGCATTGTTGCCTCCTCCTTTGTTTTCCCATCCCGTCCCTCCCACCTCCTCATCTACTCTCCCATCCTCCCCCCACCCCCTCCCCACCTAAATTGTAAAGTTCATGTTTCAACATAGCGTCTTGTACATCTTATTGTTGCAAAGAACGACATTGCCCCATTTGTTAGGAAATGGAAAGACTTGGAAAAATTATATTAAGTGAAGTAAGCCAGGCCCAAAGAAACATAGGTCCCATGGTTTCCCTTACTTGCAATAACTAGTATATGTCTGGGACAAGCAGAAATGGTCAGATAAGATGATGTTAAGCGAAATGAACCCCAAGGTAGAGACACAAGTGCTTTTTTCTTCCTTGCTATTTTTTCTAATGTATTTATAAGGTACCATGTGATTTTTTTTTGTTGCTTTGTAAGTCCCTACCCCGCGGTATAACCCCTGTTGTCACTGTATTTGATGTTGGTATAATTTGGGGAAGGGAAGGGCAAATAACAAATTGATCTTCATCTTTATGAGCCTGCTGCTGCAGTGGACTGGGATGTGATGTGAAACCAAGTCTTCCTTGTTCCAGAAGCTGTGCTTCCTGTAGAAAGCACTGGAAGTTTCCCACTGTGCTTCACTTCACATCACCTGGGCTGATGTATGTATCATTACTTTGAAGAGTGTAACTTAACATAGCAATGTGTGCTAACACTACGATTGCCTCTTCTCACTGTGTGTTAATGTGCTTTTAATGTGACATCTCAAATGTATATACTATACAATGAATAGTAGTGCTTAGTGAGTGAGTGATTGATTGTTGTCATGGCCCTTAACTCATGGCCTGGGCACTGTCCCTGAGCTTCTTTTGCTCAAGGTCAGCACTCTACCACTTGAGCCACAGCACCACTTCTGGCCTTTTCTGTTTATGTGGTATTGAGGAATTGAACCCAAGGCTTCATGCATCCTAGGCAAGCACTCTACCACTAAGCTACCTTCTAAGTCCTGTATGTTTTTTTTAGTCTGCAGAACACAAGTTGCTGGTTTTACAAAATATACTCTAAGAAGAATTTAGACAAAGAAGCACACTCAGTATATCACATTATCAGAACATTGTAAATGCTCTCATTCATAATCTTGGATGTTAATAATAATAGCGATTCTTCTTTACATGCGATTTTGTGAGTTTTAGCCTATTCTGTTTGTTTTCACCGTAATATCTGAGGAATCTAGTTTATGTCTGGGCAGCCATCTTTATTTACATATCCTTTCTAATCATGGGAAACCTTGGGGTCGATAGTATTCCCATTTATAGATGAGAACACTGGTTCTCAGACAAGTTATATGACTTGAATCCTTTAAAACATATTGTGCTATGCTTCCAAAGATGGTTTACTTTGGTGTTCTCTATGCATTCTTGAAATTAATTAGCACTGTGCTAGTAATTGGGGAGTATTTTCTATAAATGTCAATGAAGTCAAGTTGGTTGATGGTGTGTTCAAGTCTTCTGTGTCCATTCTGATTTTCTGTCAGTTTGTTCTATCACATATTGAGTTTTAGGCATTAAAAGGTCATTCTGTAATGATTGATTTTTGCTTCTCTTTTTAGTTAATCAGCATTTGTTTCACACATTCCGCAGCCTATTATTAGATGTATAAATATTTGGAATTATGTTATAATGAATTGAACTTTCAATAATCTTCATAATATCCTTTGCTCTGCAATTTATTTTGTTTGAGTGCAATACAACCACTCCAGATTCTTTTGGATTAGCATTCATACGTAATTTCCATTTTATGTTAACCTATTTCTGTCTTCATATTTAAAGTGGATCTTTCATAGGCAAAGTATATTTAAATTTTGCTTTTTTGAAAAATTTTAATATTTTAATTTTGCCAGTCCTGGAGCTTGAACTCAGGGCCTGGGCACTGTCCCTGAGCTTCTTTTGCTCAAGGCTAGCACTGTACCACCTGAGCCACAGTGTCACTTCTGGACTTTTCCGTGTATATGGTACTGAGGAATTGAACCCAGGGCTTCATGCATGTGAGGCAAGCACTCTACCACTAAGCCACATTCCCAGCCCTCTGCTTTTTTTTTGTTTTAATAAAAAGTATTTTTATTATCTTTAAGTAGTCATACAAAGGAGTTGCTATTCGATGAAGCAGTTTATAAAGTCTTGGTCAATGTCGCACCTTTCCACACTCTCACTCAACACTCCCAACCCCCGCCTTTCCTCACTTTTCTTAATTTTGTTGGATTGAATATTGATTTCCCCCCAACAAACCAGTTTATATGTACAATGCATCTTGACCTGTGCCATTTTTTCAACATGTTAACCTCCTTCGACTAAATCTTTGCTTTTTAATTGAGATATTTAGCCTATTTACATCTAATGAGATTTTGGCATGGTCGATATGTTTAAGTCTATCATGCTGCTGATTTTCTTTTAGTTAGCTGGAATGTTGTATAGTCCCATTTCCCTGGCATTTTTTTTTTGCAATAAATAAAAAAATCCTTTTTATCTCATTCATTGGCTTATTTTACATTTCTTATGGTGTGGTTCAACTGGCGATAAAATTTACAGCTTTTATTCAAAAAATTATTGCAGTGTAGGTATAGAATTCTTAGATGATAGTTTTTCTTTCAGTGATTATACTTACATGTTGAAATTCTTTTTTTATTGTTATTGTAAAGGTGATACACAAAGTGTTTACCATTTTATAAATCAGGAAATGAGTACATTTCTTTTTGGATAGTACTACCCCTTCCTTTGTTCTCTACAAGTTTGAGTTATATAGCTAGGTGTATAGAGCTTAAGAAATCTTAACATTCTGGACAAATATTTTTAATATGTTTTTTATTGTAAAAATACTGTACAGAGGAGTTATAGTTACATGAGCAAGGTAGTGAGTACATTTCCTATTGAGCATTATTGCCTCCTCCTTTGTTTTTCCCCTACCATCCCTTCCCTCCCACCTCCACAACTGCACTCCTCCCCTTGCCTAAATTGCAAAGTTTGTTTTCCAACATAGTGTCTTGTACATTTCATTGTAACAATGGGCCAACCTGTATCCCTATTTAAACAATTTTTTATTTTCCCTTCCCCTCCACAAATTATACCAACATCAAATACAGTGAAAACAGGGGTTATACCTTGGGGGAAGGACATACAAAGCAACAAAGAAATAACTTATAATTATGTTAGAAACAATAGCAAGAAAGAAAAAAAAAACATTTGAGTCCTTATCTTGGGGTTCATTTAGCCTAACATCAACTTATCTGACTGCTTCTGCTTGTCTCAGACATACTAGTTATTGCAAATAAGGGAAACCATGGGACCTATGTTTCTTTGGGCCTGGCTTACTTCACTTAATAGAATTTTTTCCAAGTCTTTCCATTTCCTAACACATGGGGCAATGTCATTCCTTCTGATGGAAACGAATTAGAATCCCTTTAAGTTTTTAGCCCACTTATTTATTGGGCAGTTGTTTCTTTGAGGATTTGTTGTTGGGGGATTTAATTTTTTGAGTTCCAAGTATATTTTAGTGCCACGCCGACTCCAGTGGAGTCTGCTTAGCATGGGAAACCATCTATCAGACCAAGATAGGGGCCTCAGAGACCTATCTCTGAGTTTTGGGACTTCACTGAAGTCTACCTCAGAGAATGGGGCTTTACAGAAACCTATGTCCAAGTTTTGGGACTTCACTGAAGTCTACCTCGGAGAATAGGGCTTCTAAGAGGCCTACTCCTGGAAAAAGGCTGGCAAGCCCCTGGGAAAGATGTGTTTCTGCCTTTCTTTTCCTCATAAGAGTGCCTATTAATCTTTTACTGTTTCTGCTGTTCATTGTACTTGCTCATTGTCAATGTTCCCTTATTCAAAGTTCTTTCTTAAGAGTGTTGACGACTCCAATATCTGATGAATGTCTCAAAAATATGACTAACTCACCAGAGTTAAGTGCTATCCTGCAACCCCTCTTATGAAGGCTAGTAGACAAGTTATAAGCAAATATAAAAGTATTGGGGGTTTCACAAAGTCACTCCAGCAGAAGGAATTGTAAGAAATTTACAAGAAGCTGTAGGCGCGGTTAGAACAGAAGGAATGTATGGCAATTGCTGAGATAACTACTTAGGAGAAAGAACTTCCTGGTACTCTCATTTACTGAGACTTGCTAGATCTAGGCCTCCGTGACCTTACTATTAAAGAAGGAACAGGAAAAATCTTATGGGATAATTAAGGCCTCTATAGAAATAAGGTAATGGTTAGTTGGTGACAAACGTCGAAACCCATTATATTTCTTAGAGATAAGCCGGAAACAAGTGCCTTTCAGGCGACCAGCTGGTGACCACCTAAGAATGAAGCCCTGCAGCAAGATTGTGTAAACTTTTGCCCTTTCAGGTGACCAGCTGGTGACCATCCAAGAACGAAGCCTTGCAGCAAGATTGTGTAACCTTTTGCCCCTTTCTTATGAAGACTTCTGTTATAAAAGTTTGTTATCCTCTGCATTAAATCGCACTCAGCACTCAGCACTCAGCATCCACTCCTAATGTGAGTTGTCTGTTTGCCATCTCCCCATCCTATTCCAGGTTCCTCCCCTAGGTATCCTCCGTCGTCCCAACAGAACCCGGTCCGCGGCATTTTAGATATGAGACCCTTGTCCAATGTATGTCTGGTGAAGATCTTCTCCTAATCCGTGGGCTTGCTATTGATCTTGCTAGCTATGTCCTTTGCCATGCAGAAACTCTGCAGCTTCATGCAATCCCATGGACAAATATTTTTCAAGTATGTTTTCTGCCTCCTATCAGTCTCCTCCAGGGTCTCTGTTATGTTATTGTGTCCTAGATAGTTTTGTGTTCCCGTATTCCAAGGTTTTATCCTAGGTTGCAGTGAAGTTACTTGTAAACAGATATATATATATATATTTTTAATGGAGAAACTTTATTGAGAAGGTTCCTACACTGACCGGCCGGGGCCGCAGCACAGGCTTGGGAGCTGATACTGCGCCCCTGAGCGGCCCACGTACTTAGGTTTGTAAAGGCAAAATTCACAAGGTCAAAAGCCTAGGTGAACTGATGCTTTGAATGTTGCTTTTACGTCTTTTTGAGCTGGATCAAATCTATTCAGCTTATGGTGAATTATTCCTAATGAACTGGCAAGGAGACGCTACACAAAATCTACTGAGCACCCAGAAAATGATAAGACTTTGCTAACCTGGGAATCAGATGGGTATTTCTGAGTGTAACTATTGGCTCTGTTTCATGTCAACTTTGTGTGTGTGTGTGTGTGTGTGTGTGTGTGTGTGTGTGTGAGTGTGTGTGAGAGTGTGTATATACCAGTCTTGAGGCTTGAACTCAGGACTTGGGTGCTGTCCCTGAACATTTTTATGTTTTTGCTCAAGACTAGAGCTTTACCACTTGTGCCACAGCTCCACTTCTGGATTTTTGGGGGTCAATTGGAGATGAGAACCTCATAGACTTTCATGCCCAGGCTGTCTTTAAACCATGATCCTTAGATCTCACCCTCCTAAGTGTGAGGCAGCAGTACCCAGTCTTCCTGAAATTTGCATTTTTTTTTTTTTTGTTGGTCGTGGGGGCTGAACTCTGGGCCTGGGTGCTGTCCCTCAGCTCTTCAGCTCAAGGCTAGCACTCTACCACTTGAGCCACAGCACCACTTCCGGCTTTTTTCTGCTTATGTGGTGCTGAGGAATTGAACCCAGGGCCTCATGCATGTGAGGCAAACACTCTACGACTGAGCCAACTCCCCAGCAAATTTGCATTCTTATTCTGTGTTGCTATTCAGGCTTTGATTTCAGCCTCCAATTTGTTTTCTTTTCAAAGTCTTAATAGTTACCATTTCAATGGGTCTCATGTGTTGATTTGTAATTAGTGGAAGGGACAAGCCTCACTCGGCTTAGCCCATCTCGATGGACACTGGGCATTTCACTGTGAGGTGGGGGCTGTTGGTTACTCATCCTGATGTCCTTCTCATAGGTGACCTTGGTAGCTGCATAAGGTCATATGTGGTCCAGGACCTTGACCTGCTAAAATGCGCTCCTTTTCTAACCAGAATGCATTTTCTAAACAGAAAACATGATTGCAATCTGTGAAAAGGAAGAACATTGTGTGTGTGTGTGTGTGTGTGTGTGTGTGTGTGTGTGTGTGTGTGCGTGTGCGTCTGTATACACATACAGTGGAATAAAGCACTATTTCTCTCTTGCTGGCTACGCAGGGAGCACGAAGTATATTCTCTCTTTGTACCAAGTTCCTTTGGAGACACAGGATGGGTGGTGGAGAATGAGTGGATGAATAGGAACAGACTGCTTCTCTCTCTGTGTTCATTGAATACCGATTTTGTTTGCCTTGTTCTCAGTGATCAGAGGAAAGATGAGGTCAAGGCCCCTGTAGTACTCTCTCCTAGCAGCTCCCTATGAACGGAATCGATCCATTCCTCACCTGAGAGTGGGTTTTGATGGGGTCTAAGCAGGAGAGAGGGGGCCGCGAGCAGAGCTGTGGGGTGGAGAGTCGGTGAGGGAGCAAGGTCTGGTCTCAGTTGCTCAGGTTGACTCTCCCAGCTCTTTCTCCCTGCAGCTCGTCCTGAAGCATCGCATTGGCTGCCTCCTGTCATGTCTGGAATCATCTCTTCGTATTACAGCTGTCTGAACATCTTTACTTAGCGCTCAGTGAGAGCTTGACCTTTTCCCACCCCAGGCCATTCGTTCTATCAGTGGACTCTGTGTGTGCCTCTGGCTGGAATAACCACTCCCTGCCCTCCCTCCCCCCCGGCCCGAATCAGGGGCAATAGATCATGGGCCCCATCATTTATGGCCTATAAATTAAAGGATGGCTGGGAAATCTGGCCTTGGTGCCTGGCTGCTCGCTCCTTAGATACACAGTGTCAGTCTTTTATCAGGGGAAGGCTGTTTGGTCTCCTTCGGAACCCCCTGAAAGACAGTATTTACGGGTTATGGAAATACCTTCACCACATGTTTATTTCTTTGAGACAGTCTGCCCCAAGCTCATTGGCTCCTTGTTCTTGTCTCTGTCTTGAGCTGTCTGGGCATTTAATGGCCTTGGGTGTATACTTTCCACATTTCCAAGACTCCTCAGTGCAGTAGAATCTGCTTTTAACCCTCCTCTCCCCACCACACCCAGAGTGTTTGGGGTTTCATAATGGCAAACAGTGACTGTCTTTGGTGCTGGGGAGGTTGCATTCCTGAGACAGGGTGTCCCTCTCTTTCCACTGAAGCTACAAGGCTCCATTGATGGCTGTGACGGTCCCATCCCCGATCCTCCAGAGCCTTGGCCTTCCTCTCGGGCTCCCCCATCTTCTAAGTCTGTCACATCAACTTAGAAAACAGATGTGTGACTGTGGAATCCCAGATTCCAGGAGAAACTCTGCAGTTATAGGGCGATGGTTCTCAGGGACATCTCTGCCAGACACGTCTGCTACCATCATCGTCAGATTTCAGATTCCTGCTGCCTCCATGTTTGACACGAAAAGTGTTTTTGTGTAAGCAGTGCCAGGATGCTTCTCTCTAGCCTGTAGATACCTCACGATCATACAGGAGGAGGTGGCAGAACATGAGAATGTGAGCCCATTGCTATTCTGGGATTACAGGATGCACGGAAGGCCATGTGGTCTCACTCTTGGTCAGATGCAGAAATCTTCACCTTGATGTATTGGACAAGTGGTCATCGGCCTTGGTCTGCAGAGGTCAGACCCTGCCTGAGGCCCCAGAAATTGCAAGATCTTCGGAGCCAAGTGGACCATCTTGGCCTTATCTACTCCTGATTCCCCAAGTCTTAGGAGCCAAGCTTTCAGGGCCCACGTAGACCCAAAGACAGGAGAATTTTCAGAAGCTCCAGATGAGTCAAAGGCAACTCAACTTCAAGAGCCACTGGCCTGCTCATTTGGCTGCCAGCTTTTGCCCAGTTATGGGGTAAAAACTGAGGTGAAACTTGATCGTGGCAGCAGCCGCCCATCCCTTCTTTACTCTCTATAGCCAAGCTCTTGTTTTTGGAGTGTGTTTACTTCCCATCCTTCCTGTCCTAGTAAGATCCTCTCCAGGGTGGAACTTAGCCTTGTCCTTGAGCCTGAGTCCAATGACTTAGCTATGCTGGTCAGCCTCTGCGTTTGACTTCTCATCCATGCAATGGGGCTACTTGTGCCTACCTCAGAGGTGTGTCATGAGGACAATAGTGATGCATTTAAAGCACTGAGAACGCTGCTTCACTAGGCTCAAAGACGTGAAACAACTCACCCAGCAGTCACAGAGGAGAAGAGTCGGGGCTTGCAGCAATGCCCATGTGGGCCCAAGGCCCATTCCTTCATGTACATTTCACATTTCACACCTTGTTTCAGCCGTGTGGTTAACGGGGCGTGTGTGGTGGGGGTGTGCTATTGACTCTTCAGGAGCCCATCATTTGCTGCAAGTGGCCTTTTTATTTTGGTTTGGTTCCTGATTTTGAAATCACCCATTATCTGTAAAGACCACATCTGACTTTTAGAACGCCTAGAGCTAAATCAGACTCTGCTACATCTCAGTTGGATGATTGTGGGTTAGTCAAGAAATCTCTTCCACCCTCAATTTTCTCATCTTGAAAAAAAAAAAAAAGAGAGAATAAAGTCCATCTCCCAAGATGGCAGTCAGTTCAATCAGATGGTGTAGCCAGGACAGTGGTGTGAAAGGATCTTGTGTCATCGAAGCCAATCCTTACCAATTTGTCAGCATTCAGCGTGAAAAAAGAAATCTCTGTGACAGACTCAGCAAAGTACCCAGGCACAAAGTTAAGTCTTACTTAGGCTAGCTATCACCGTCATCATCAAAATCACGAAGGCATCCTATGCAAATGTAAAGTCTTTGGATGTTTACCCCTGACCAAGGGTGTCAACTGTGGCATTCGTACTATGCTTTCCTCTTCTGGGTAAATGCATGACTTGGCAAGATGGTTGCTTGGCGCTGGGGTGTGGAGTATGGCTGTGAAACAGAATTTTCTCCTGCCTTCAGATAACTAGTCTTTAGGGGGCCTCAAACCGGTGACCCTGTCTTCATTAGCCATGTGAACTTGCTGGCCTGCTCTGCCCTTGGTAATAATTCCTGCCAGGTCACAAAGAATATCTTACCCCATGAGCCTTGGGTTAATGCCAACCTTTGACCCTATTCACTTAAAAGGTAATAAGCAACAGAAGCATTCATTCATTTATCCAGCAAACATTTATCAAGGGACATTCTTGAGTTTCTTAGTTCATCATGACACAGTATGCCTGCTGCATACTATTTTAGGCTGCCACATTCTTCCCAAGATAAGAACAAAGTCAGGTATCTGACTTTCCTTGTGTTTGGGCCATTCATCACCTTTTCTCTTCTCTCCACACCCAATTGAACCAGGAACTCCCATTAAAAAGGCTTTGAGCTGATGACTCTGAAAAAGCCCAGGGCTTGACTCCCCTTCCTTTATGATCCCATTAGCAGGCTGCGGGGTGACAACCATGTGGAACTAAACACAAGAAAGCATCACTGACAAACGCAGAACACATGTTCACTGTCGTGAGGATGTGGGATTTCCTTTATCCGGCGCGTTTACTTAGCTCAGTCCAGCAAGATTAGGAGCTGGGCGATTTGCTCATTCTTTCAACGATTCCTTCATTTATGAAACATTTTTTGAGTGTTGTATACAAGCACCATTCTGTTCTGCATATGAAGCTGGCAACGAAAGGCATCTATACTACTTCACTTTGTGTGTGTCTGAATGGGAGACAATGTCTGCATTGGCTAAATAGCCCGACAAGAATAGCATGTGTAAAAAAGAAGAAATGATTTGCTTTATGTATTGCTTATTTATTCATTTTGTGAATTACCAGCTGAATGGCATGAAAGATGGTTGAGGCTGGTACCCAGAGGCAAGCAACAGAGGCAGAGATTCTGCTGTCCTGGAAACTGGGGAGACCACTGTAGACTAGGTGATCAAAGAACACTAAAATTAAACTGATCTATGCCTGATGAGAACGAGCCCCTTCTGCTAAGAAGAGGAGAGATTTAGAAATGTGTCCAAGGCTATTTATCTCTCTTTCACGGTAGCATTCAGCAAAGCAAATGGAGCTAATTGCTTAATGTGTGGGATAGAAAAGCTTGAGGAAAGAAGTTTAGTGAGAGCTTGAGCTAGAAGTCCTACAGATGGGTGAGACTTGGGAGGGACCGTCTTGGATTCAGAGAGCAGGAAATAAATTCTGCAGGGAAGATAAAACAAGCAGAATGAGTGGGAGATGCAGAAGCAGAGCCAGGATAAAGGAAAAGAAGAAGCAGCTAGGAAAGAGAGGAAAGGAAGGAAGGATAGGAGGGCAAGAAGACAGGGAGGAAGGAGAAAGAAGTCGTAGATAAGGAAAAGAGGAGAGAGGATGGAGAGAAGAAAGAGGAAGAAGGAAGGAAGGAGGGAGGAAGGGAAGGAGGAAGGAACAAGTGAGAAAGGGAAAGAAGGAGGAAGGAAGGGAGAGGAGAAAGGAAGCAAAGCAGAGGCGGAGGAATCTGAGTGCAGGCTGCTTCTTTGGGCCTTCCGTTTCTTCTAATTCCCTCCCTTCCTTTAGCACAAGCGTGGAGCACAGCTGTTTCATTGTTTCAGTGAGTGCCAACAGGGCTGTCTGCACATGGTTTTGGGAGCAAGAAGACCATTAGCCAGGTGATTTATGGCAGGTCAAAGCGGTGCTTTTCTGTGCCAATCACAGAAGCCTCGACGCCTCATGATGGACTAGGAGCCAGGTACTGGAGGGAGAGACAGCTCGGGGCTGGGAGCAGCAGGGCCGGTGGGCCGAGCGTGGCCTGGGGCATGGGATGGAGCTGTACAGTGAGTCTTTATTGACATAAATTGCACAAAGGGGCTTCACTGTGATATTTACAACATGCATAGAATCCTTGATACAGTTCTCCCTGTCTACGTTACATTTTCTTCACCTCTCTCCCTCTTCTATTCTCCTTTTGAACAATTTGTGGTGAGCTTCATTATATCCTTTCCATCTGTGTGTGTATATAATATATATATATATATATATACTATGTGTGTATATATACATGTGTATATAATATACATGCACACACATACACTTATGTGTATATGTGTGTATGTACACACATATATTTATTATATGACCCAGTTACCCTCTCCTTTCCTTCTTTAAATTCATAGTATTATGACTATTACTTTCATTACTGTTATTATTCTAGGTCTAGCTTCTGCATGTGAGTGAAAACGTGACATTTGGTGAAGTTCTTTGGGGTAGAGGGAGAATAGGAGGGTGAGGCTGGGGGTGAGGGAAGGAAAAGTATCAAAATGGGAGAAGAAAGTCTTGAGTCATGTGACTAGATGATGACCCAGAAGCCAGGATCCAGAGGGTCCCATGAGGAGCCCTTGGTGAGGCCAGGCTGGCAGGACTCAGCATGGCTCTCTCCCCCAGGTGCCCTGTGGGATACAGAGTCTCCATGACTGTACCTGGCAGCTCTACCCCCTGGGCTGTACAAATGGAGACACTGTAAGCTGGACTAGATGCCAGTGTGGAAGCCCAGAGTTCCAAAACAGGGGCTTTAGGATGACCCGTGATTGCTGATCGGAGGAAGGAGGGCCCTGAGCTGGCCCTGAGCCCTGAGCTGGGGACCTGGAGACCACCTGCGAATGCTTATTCCACATGCAGATTCCACCCACCCAACGACATTGAAGAGCCGTGATTCTTCCGTCCACTGAAGGTTTGAAACCAGTCCTGATCTGGGGTAGGAGGAGGGGCGCAAGCCAGGTGTCTTCTGGGAGGTGTGGGCCAGGCCAGTTAGAGAAAGAGACCCAGAACTGCCAGGCTTGAGGGGGGCCTGAGAACAAGGAGGCTTTTGACCTCCAGGAGCCCCTGTCATTCAGAGACCCCATGTCTGACAGCTCACAGCCTCATGCCTGTAAGTAAGCTACAACAAGGCATTCTGGGTCAGACAACCCAGACGCCTGCAGGTGTGTGGGGAGGACCTTGGATGCTTGTACGTCAGCCTCAATTTCAGCTCTCTCAGAGCTCCAAGGCTCTTCTGAAGTCCTGTTCTGTAGGGCTCCTCCTAGCAAGCTGCCTACCATCCTGTAGCTACCGTTTCGCATGCTTGTGCCAACTGGCGGCACTCTCTCTCAGCACTCTCCTTTGGCCTTCTTCCAAGATGTAATGGATGTGCCCAGTTTTGTGTGTGTGTGTGTGTGTGTGTGTGAGAGAGAGAGAGAGAGAGAGAGAGACAGAGAGAGACAGAGAGAGACAGAGAGAGACAGAGACAGAGACAGAGACAGAGACACAGAGAGAGACAGACACTTCCCCCACAGCTGTGCCCAGTTATCTAGCTTGGGGAGAATCCCTTCACTTTCAATTCTCCACTTGTTTCAGGATCTGGACCACACAGGACTTTGGGTCTTACTGGAAGAGGTCCCAGGAATGGTCCTAGCAATGGCTGTCAAGTGCATGGGAAGGGGAGCACCAGGAGAAGCAGCCACCGGGGCAGTGGGCTCTGGAGCGGGGCTGACGTTGTTGAGGTCTTGGCTTTGATTGCTGGTTGTCATGGGCATCACCTCGTCCTCTCTTTCGTGTCTCAGCACATGTTCTTGTTGGGGCTAAGGGAAATGTGGTGTGTGTACATAGCATCCCACAGGTGTCTATAATGATGGGCAGATAAAGTTCACCCCAGGACAAGCACTGTCCTACTCAATGGCCAGGTGTGGAGAGAGAGTGAGAAGAAGAGCAAGATTGAGCTTTCCTTCTCACTCTGCTGTGGACACCCACAGGTCCCTCCTCCTTGTGCCCTTCCTGCCTCCCCTGCATCCCGCAGCATTTCCCTTCTCTTTGATCCATTGGTTCTGTCTTGCTATGCCTCCAGGCTCATGGTTAGTCTTTGTTGTAGCTAGAGTGGGAGAGGGGCAGAGATGGAGCAGAGGTGGAGAGGAGACAAGAGTCTGAGTGAAACATCTGTAAGACAGGCTTAACCTATTTTTTCCAATGTTGTTCACCTCCTATGGTGTAATTCTGGTATGTTGCTATGCCAACCTTGGAAACCAACCTTGGAAATAACCTCCAGGGAGAGAATGGGAGGGAAGGAAAAGACCCCATCCTTGTACCCAATTGCTCGTTAGGGCAGCGTCCAGGGGTCAGCATACCCCACCATTGTGATGATTGGTAATAATCATCATAGTGGTGGTATTTCCTGTGGACAGGTGAACTTACTCCTCTAGCATTCTAGGTAAAAGGAGGTTTTGGTGAACTGGTGTACACGCTGGTCTAAAACTGAGGACAGACTCTCAGTCAAGGCTTTTGAACTGATGAACGGGGTGTGCTGGGAATCATGGCTGTGGGAGCTACAGTATCGGCAGGCCCCTGGTAATGGAAACCAACATATTATCTCTTGGGGAATCTTGGTTTTTCCAAAAATGGACAGAGACCCATGCACAAGCGAACAGCATTAGCCAAGCCCTGAACAACTGGTCCTTTAAATAACCAGTCTCTTGGGGAAGAGGCAGAGTGCATGACATGTTTCTTATGGAGAGGATGATACAACCGTGGAGTGCCTGTTGTGTGTTGTTACAGCCAACACTTCAATATGTTTATCTTCATTTTAAGAGATGGAACAATGAGGCTCACAGAGATTAAGTAATTTATCCAAAGACACAGAGGAATTTCTAATTTTCCTCTCTCTCTTACCTACACTTGATCTTTCTCTCTCCCTCTCTCAAACTCCTCAACTATCCTACCTACGACACTCATCACACTATAGGATGTAAAATTCTCAGACTTCAAGGGATGAAACTAGACTTTTATTGTTTTAAAGAGAGGTTGTTATTCAGCCTGCCACAATATCCAAGTAGTGTTTGGCACCAGCGTTTTCCAGGCCAGCCTCCCCTTTCCTGTCGACATTCTGCACTGTTCTGGATGATTCGACTTTAGCACAAGGACCCTGAAGACCTGTACAGCAGTGATCATTGCTTATGTGGAATAAGTGCTAGCTGTTCACTTTCCCAGGACCTCACTCAGCATTCACTGTGCCTTGTTGCCCTTTTCAGTGAAGGACATGGGGAGGTGAAGCAGCCTATACTCAGCCACGTGGGGTGGGGGGGATGTAACAGATAGGATCCCTGACCGGTCCTGGAGCCTAAGCCCTTTACCACAAAGCTGTGGCTTTGAGCACTAGGCAGACAGAGGGTAAGTCTGGTACACCTGTACTGTTCGTTGTACCTGCTCTGTTCTGTGCCTAAGAGCAGTAGGCCCTAAGTAAACATACTGTATTAGTGCAAGCATAGAACACCAGTGATCAGTGACTTGATAGCTTTTCTCAGTGGCATCAGCGAATGATAAAGAATTAGGTATGTGAGAGAGAAGGAGTGTTGACCCCAAGAAATGAACGGGCATTTTTGTTTATCTTTCCAGTTGGCAGAAAGTGGGCCAATTTTTCTTTGTTTCTTATTTCTGCTTTTGGCCAGCTATTTCTATCTTCTGTGCATTTGGTCAATGTCTCCTGTGGAGACCTTGGAGGTGCTGGGAATTTTGGCGAGGGCTGAGGGCTCTGTCCCTTTAAGTAGCGAGGGCCGCTGGTCTTTCTTCCCTTTTCATCCTTGTCTTTGCCAGGGTGGAGCTCCCTCCCTCTCCCTTGGCTTCCTCCTTTGCTGGAGGCAGCTGTTAGGCCCACATCTGTCTACTCAGCTGCAGGTTTGGCTCCTGGGACCGTATTAGTCTCAGTGCTCATGTGAAACTAACCCTGGGAGTTTGGGGAGGCAAGCTCATTTCTGTTTGGGCATCTCCCAGCCTCATAGATCCCTGGGGCTCTGTGGGTAGTCCACATGAATAAAGAGAATAAGGGGGCTGGGAAGGTGGCTCAGTGGTACAGTGCTTGCCTAGCGAGCATGAAGCCCTGGGTTCGATTCCTCTGCACTACATAAATAGGAAAAGCTTGAAGTGGTGCTGTGGCTCAAGTGGTAGAGTGCTAGCAAAAGAAGCTCAGGGACAATGCTAAGGCCCTGAATTCAAGCCCCAGGACTGGCAAAAACAAACAAACAAAAAAAACCAAGATGTATTAGGACTGGGAATGTGGCTTAGTGGTAGAGTGCTTGTCTTGCATGCATGAAGCCCTGGGTTTAATTCCTCAGTACCACATACACAGAAAAAGCCAGAAGTGGTGCTGTGGCTCAAGTGGTAGAGTGCTAGCCTTGAGCAAAAGAAGCTCAGGGACAGTGCCCAGGCTGAGTTCAAGTCCCAGGACTGGCAAAAGAGAGGGGGGGGGGGAGAATAAGTCATGCTCAGTTTTAGCGCTGGAGTCAAAGGCCTGGGTGTGGAAATGCCCCACCGTGGTGTGTGAGCACACACTGGTCTTAGTCAGTCCCCATGTGGAATCTGTGATTTGCTGCGTGACAGACATTGCCTTACCATGCCCTCTGGGACACTGACTGGTTACTCACGCCTGCTACTATTCCAAGTCGATAACTTACTAAGAAATTGAAAGCAGAGGTGGGAAGCTGGAGGTTTAAAAAACAACTGTTAAGACGACACGCTGGGCATGCACCCCCAGGACGCGGCTGCATGCCTCTGGGAACCTGGCCACCGCGATGTAGGGCTGGGTGTGAGATGTGGGAGTCCTGGATTCCACACTGGGGACCAGCACATGCCAACCTCCCTCATAGCCACAGGATGGCCTGAACCAGAGCTAGCCTCCTTTGCATTCAGTGGGGGCTCAGGAACCTGGAGTCCAGGGAACCATGTTCAGTACTTAATTCTCTGTGACCGGGGTGCGGTGGCTGGGGGATGTTCAGCAAGAGGTTGTGGGAAGAAGCACATAGGGGTTAGGCTCCCATGTGGGTCCAGGCTGCGAGGCCGCCACCAATCCCTGTGGGGGTGGTGACAAGTCCCATGGGTTCTGTGATGATATTGTATATGCCCAGTAGATGGAGACGGAATTACACGCAGGAGAGCTTTGGACAGCGACTTAAAAAAAATATTACTTTAACTTTTTTCGATGGAGAAAGTGATTTGTGTACTCCTAAGATTTAGGTGAGGTTTAAAAGCAGTTTGAGAGAAACCCTCTCTTTCTCAGGCTTGTATTTTCTTAGGTTTTTTTCAGGGTTCCTTGGCTCTCCCTAGCTTTCTTTTCTCCCTCTTCTTCTCTTCCCTTCTTGGGCATGACCTATTTAACCCAATGCAGTATAAATTAGGAAAGATGAGGGTACATGTTTTAGTTTATCTTTCATACATTTTTTATTGCTATTGTAAAAGTGTTGTCCAGAGGAGTGACAGTTATATGTTAGGTAATGAGTACATTTCTCTTTAAACAGTGTTACCCCTTTTCTTGTTCCCACTCAGGTCTTCCCTCCCATAAGTTGTATAGTTCATATTCAACATAGTGTCTAGTGGGTTCCACTGCTACATTGGTTCACCCTTTCTCCCTCCCTTCCTGTGGCCCCTTACGTTCCTCAAGACAGAGAAGCAAACAAGACAAAAGAAAAAGCAAACAAAACAGCACCAAAGATAATAGCTCTTATTTCCATTTCCCAGAGTTCATTTTGATAACTATTATTTTAATATGATCAGATGCACATAGGCATTGCACCTTTGTGTTGCTCTCCAAAGAATATCCTTCTTTGCTCTCACTGTGTGTGAGTGCCTAGAGCCCTGCATAATTTATCATGTCCCAATGCATTTTTTTTTTTACCATCCAGTGTGTTTACTTGTAGATTTATAGGCACATTCCAGCTACCACAAATGAGGGAAACACACTTTTTAATTGTACATACAATCCCATTTCAATATCTGCGTAGGAAAGTAAGAAGATTGACAGGAAAGAAGTGTCAATAATGCTTTCCTCTGCAGGTAGAATCACAAAGCATTTTTTCTTTGTCTTTTATTAATTTTATTTTTAAAATGCTCATGCAGCAAGATCCACCTATTTTGGCATCCATTTCTATGGATTTCACTGTAAGCATTAATTGCTTTCTCTCCTTTTCTATTTTTGCCCTCACCAAGTCCCCTTAGCTCTTCTAGCTCTCTGCTTTTCTCCTCTGCTCACCTTGCCTGTGTCCCTTCTTTAGATCTGGATGCTAACTCATATAGACCCTCTCCCAGGGGTAACTTCTGTGATCTCCCATGAGTGTGTTGCTTTTGCATTCCAAAACTCTCTTCATGGTGACACTAGAAACCACGCCCTCAAGCCTGGAAGCCTGAGGCATTTCAGCGTTTTTGTGGGAGTCATTTCCCTAGCCCTGTGTCATGTTTTACATGTGTCTTTTTGTCCATTGCTTTGTCTACTTCTAGTCATCTTTTGTCCTGTCTGGACTCTCCTCATCTCTTGTCTGAGTCTACTTCAAACACACCTTGGCCAGTGTCTAGTCTCTAGTGTCTCTTCTCTCCTGCTCTACTCCATGCTTCTCATTATCCCTGGGAGACCAAGATTCCTCAGACACATATAGGACTGTCTTACTCTCTCAGCGATGGCAGGGGCTTTGGGTGACATTCACAGTGGCCCTAGGAAATCCTCTGCTACCTCAGCCCAGCCCCCAGTTCATCTGCAGGACACTACTAGGATGCCCCAGACCCATGCGCTGCTGGTTGCTACAAATCCTTCCACCTGGAAAGTCTTTCTCTGTGACAAGAATAGTTCAGAATCTCCTCCACTCTGCAGCTGCCTCCCTGACTCTGTCAGGACAACCAAATGGTGCTCCTTCAGCCTCTCTTGTGCCCTGACCACTCTCTCTAGAGATAGCCAGAATCTAAAGGACCTTGGTAGTGTGAAAAATGACTGGAAAATGGCAGAATGAGGGAGTGATCAAGAGACACAGAACGGGAAGTCAAAGAGGAAAGTGAGTCAAAAAGCCAGAGGGTGATGGTGAGGATGGTGATGGGAAGCATATTTCTTGGAGCGGAGGGTGGTGATGACTTACCCTATTGAGTTTTCACAACAATCCAGGTTCTATTTTGTTTTATTCAGATGGGGAGGGAGGGTTCAAAGAATTGGAGTAACTTGCTCCAAGCGACAGCTTCATGTGAGTGAAAATGTGTGCTTTGCCATTTAGGCACTTTGCTCACAAAGGCCCATCAGCTGTAGTTTCTAAGTCAGAGCCTTTCTTTCCCTTCGGTATTGACATGACCTGGAAGAGAACACTGCACTGACAGATCTTGACTGGGACTTGCTGCTGGCAGGTATGCTCCCTTGTGTGGCTTCCGGTGTGTAAAGGAAGTCCCTGTAGCACATATTCTGTTAAACCCCCTGAGCCAGAAACCGTGTAAAGCCAGCTTGGTGGGCTTCTGCAGCGGCCGCCTGCAGCTGTCCTCCAAGCTGGCTTCTCGGGATGATCCGATACCCTTGGCAGATGGAGTACAGGGCAAGGTGACAGGTCCAGAAGCAGATCTGTCCCTGCCAGAGGCAATTCTGGCAAAGGATTTCCACAACACTGCACCTTTCCCTTTCAGATGCAAGAATTAAAACAACAACAGCAAGAACAGTTCAGGTCAAGAAGGGCTAGAGAACAGCTAGTAGAACCTTCGTGTCCTATCTTTGAGAAGATATAGATTCTAGCTCTGGGGCCAAAATGAGGAAACTTAGTGCTTCTGAATCTCCCAGTTTCTCGTGGTCGATGTACATCTCACTCCTCCACATGTGAATGCTGTATCTGCACCATCAAACTCTTGTCTCGCTCTGCCTTCTCCGACCCATACCCATGAACCCTTCATCTGTCGCCATGTTTCTTTTACCTAGAAACAAAGAAGTAGTTGAAATATCATGTATTCAGGGCTTCATAGCTTTCAAAATAAGTGCAAAAATAGTATCATCTAGAATTCTGATGATGAAGTCATTTGTCCATTCATTTATTCATTCATTCACTTGGGACACTAATTATTTTTCCAACCACTGGTTGCAAATCACTTACCATGTGCCCGGCAGACAATGATGAAGAAAGAGCCAAACCCAACCTCTACCAGAGAAGACTGAAGGAGTAGTGTGGCACACACACACACACACACACACACACACACACACACACACACACGGATCAATTGTGGTGAGGTGTGTGAAGGAAGAGGAAGTATGGATAACTATGTTGGAAAGAGATTGGTCTCAGGGAAGGCATTTCTGAGGTGGAGACATCAAAGCTGAATGGTGAATCAAAGTGGGGGTGGGGAGGGGGAGGGTAAGGGAGATGAAGACCCATGTAGGAGGCATGCTCCATGGAATCCATCCAAATACAGGTGTTATCCTGATTTCCCTGGGGAGAGACACCTCTGGAGCTCCGCATGAATGACAGCGTTTATTTAATGCATGTGTTCTAGCAGGAATTGCAGGATGGAATTCCAGACCACCAGCCAGCAGCAGGAGAGGTCTCAGGTCTTACACAAGGATAGCCACATCAGGACAATTTATGTCTAGGTCCCAAGGGATCCTAGCGAGAAGGGGTGTGTGTGTGTTCTATCAAGCGTTTTGGGGGCATGGGCAGGGGTTGCCAGTAACAAAGAGACTTGTGTTCTTCCTGGCCTGGCCTGCGCCCTGCCTAGAGAGGTACGGCCGCCCATTTGACCCTCCTACTGCTGTGGCTGTGTGAAGACCCCCACCCCCTCACTCCAAACTACTTCAGTGGCAAGAAGCGGCTGGGAACAGCTGGGATCTGTTGTTGCCTGCTGGCAGTCTTGGAATGTCTTCCTGTGGATCCGGTGCCCTGCTCTGCTGGGGCCTCTGCCTTGACCTAGAGTTGAACCTTACTGTAAGGTCCAGGACTAGGACTTGCCTGATAGTAGCACAAATTGCACAATCACTTTAAGAAAGCAGAGGCTGCCTTTCTAGCCATTCACAGGCCAAGGATTCGCAACCCATTCATGTTTCCCAAGGGTAGGCGAGTGTGTCAGAGAGGGACCAGATAAGACACTTGCTTTTGTTCACCAACACCCTCAGGAGGTCAGGGCCCAGATAGCAGGGCTCCGGGTGGGGAGGGGGCAGAGCAGGGACCCTTCAGATAAGAGTTGCTGCAGGATGAATGTTGTTTGCAAGAGAGGAGATGCAAAACATCCGTTAAGGCGGTTTGTCAAAAGACATCTTTCCATTCACAGAACCGGAGTACAGGAGAGGTGGCAATTCTTGTCTAACTCACTCCTTCCTTCCTTCCTTCCTTCCTTCCTTCCTTCCTTCCTTCCTTCCTTCCTTCCTTCCTTCCTTCCTTCCTTCCTTCTCTTTCTTTCTTCCTTCTCTCTTTCTCTTTTTGGTGCCAGTCCTGGGGCTTGAACTCAGGGCCTGGATGCTATTCCTGAGCTTTTGTACTCAAGGTTAACACTCTACCACTTGAGCCACAGCTCAATTAATTAGAGAAAATTAATTGGGGTAATTAATTGGAGAAAAGTCTCATGGACTTGCCTGCCCTGGGTAGCTTTGAACTGTGATCCTTAGATCTCAGCTTCTTGAGTAGCTAGGATTATAATTGTGAACCATTGGCACCTAGCTTAACTCTTTTTTTAAAAATATGTTTTTAAAAGGCCATGAGAAGTAGATTTTTCCGAGATCACACTGAAAGTCAGGACCAAGGCACTGGGTAGAATTTGGAGCCTCTGGCAGAGTCTGCCGCTTTTAGTGGCAACTAGACAGCTACTCACTCACTCACTCACTGCTTATGTGTCTAGAAGGCTGAGGTTGGCCAATGTGTCCAGCAGAGCTGAGAGCTCATGGTGCATTCACCCAACAAGCCAGAAGGTCCTGAGCCATGTCTCCAGAGGTTGTCTCTGGGGTCAGGTGGGCCTGAAGGAGCTTTGTCATCTCAAACAATCTGGGAGAAGGGAAAATCGACACTGAGATAGAGCTCCCAGTTCTGGGTTTTTGCCCTGTTTGAGTAGTTACCTGCTTGGAGGTTAGGGCCTTAATTGTTCCTGACCTGTGAAGCAATGAGGTCTCAGAGGCTGGTGAGGACATGTCAGATTCGTGGCTAGCATTTTTTTGTGTGTCTTCAATCACTAGTTTGTTTGTGTATTTGCAGTGCTGAATACCCAACTCAGAGTTTTGCATCCCCAGCCCTTACTTTTAAATATGTTATTTTTGGTTGACATATAGTAGTTGCACATATCTATAGAGTACAATGTGGCACTCCATTCCATACATCCAATTTGTGGTGATCCCATCAAGGTAATTGCCATATCTACTCCTCAGACATCTGTCATTTCTTTGTGTTGGGAACATCTCAAGTCCTCTACTTGGTGACGAGGATTAGATTAAGGGCAACTGCCTGACATTCAAGGCAGTACTCTTCTCGAATAAAGCTCTTCCATGACAAAGTCTGTGTAGTGATTTAGTGATTAGGCTTTCAACCCAGACTGTGACCCAAACCTAGCTTCATCACTGACCAGCTGTGATCTTGGGAATGTTACTTAACTCTTCTGTGCTTCAATATCCTTAGCTGCTCTCCAAGAATAATAATATTCCTCACTCCATAGGATTATTCTGAGGGTACAATGAGATGGTCTTAGAAAGTTCCTAGAATTTTGCCTATACATTCACAAACCTCAACACATTCTAGAATCTTCCGTGCTGCTTCAACCCATCTCTGTTAACAGTTCCAAGTATTCTTTGGACTTTCCTGCTTCTGTCTTCAGCGATCCCTGTTTTCTTTCGCCTCTGTCTTAGTTCTCTTTGCCCTGTATAGCTGAGGACTCTCAGGAAATGGTCAAAGACTCAGACTCACACAGAACCTCACTTCCCACTGTGGCTTCGAGGGCAGAGTTCTCTTGGAAGAGGCCACTCGGCTGGTCTATGTTTCATCTCAACTCATTGTGAAGTGGAGATACTTATTCAGACATTATGCATGTTGGAAAAGAAACTCCCAAATTTTCTCAGGTAGTTGGGGATCAATAAATGACAGATCAGTTAAACCCATTGTCTGGCTAAATCCTTACTCTGAATTCTAGTAAGTACTGATCCTACCATTGAGCTGGTCTTTGGGGCCATTCATTGGCCATGTGGTACTTAATCCTTTCCCCCTCCACTTCCTGCTTAGAATGATCATTGAGGCCTTGGGGCCAATTGGCTGTTCACACACACACACACACACACACACACACACACACACACTGTCCTCCTGTGAACTGGAGGTCCCAGCCCCCATATAGACATTCCACCTTTTCCAAAGCTCAGTGAAGGCTCAGCCAGCCGCCCTTCCATGTGGGGGGTGCTATGTGTTGCTTCCACAGCACTTCCCTGGCTCCCACTGCAGGCCACTGTCCTGGTGCAGGCAGGACTTGGGGTGCGGCTCTCATAGGTGTTTCAAGTTGAGCCTCTCTGCATTTTAGTGATGGATGATCCCACTTACGCCTAGCTTTACTTGGTTGTCTTGTTGACCAGTTGTAGGGCTGACAACAGCCTTGGGCCCAGAGCTGCATGTGACTAGATAAAGGCTCATTCTCAGAACCAGCGTGGTGATCGCCTCCTCCTTTTCTTCTCTGTGAAAATACATGCCTTGCCATTGTTTTCTAAGAAATACCCCAACGATCCTGAGTCCTGGACATTCCTCAGCTATGATAAGGCTAGGGTGGTGAATCTAGACAAGGGGAAGCTAGCAGGGAGAGGAAATTCTGGTGAACAGGAAGATTTCTCAGGCAAAAAGACACCAGGTCTGACAACGGTGACCTGGAAGCTGGGCTGTCTTGGGTGAGTGGGGACCACGTCACCTTCCAGAGTAGGGGCAGACACACAGCCCTGCATCTTCTCCCATGCCTGGCATAGACCTTCTGGGAGGAGCAGTTGTTCCAGGATAGATGTTAGAACCCAAGAGTTCCATCTAATGCCCTAGGCATTAGATGAAGGTCTAGAATCTGAGCTTCTGGTCTTGGCCGTCAGTCCCTTGTTGTTCCATTTAGTCTTTTTTGGAACTCAGATTCTTGCCTAGAAAATAAGTATATCAGATCAATGGGTTTATAATCAGATTGCTTTCAGTTCTCCCTTTCCTTTAAAGCATTGTATGTTAAGTCCCAGTTAATAAAGCTTGAAAAGCACAGCTCTGTGTAAAGACACCTGATCCCCCATAGTACTATGCCATGACTTTCCAGTCATCCTGATGTGTGTTGTCTGCACATGGTGCTCAGATGCAGTGTGAGGCTTCCGGATGGTTCCTTGCAGTGGTTTTTGCTGGGTCTACCAGTTGTCTCCATTAGTGGTGATGGAGTATGACAATGCTGAGACAGACAATCCTGTCCTAGAGCAAGGAGAACGCTGTTCAGCGTGCACCGACTCAGCATCAGCCCTGTTTTTGTATCACAATCAGCTGATCATTTTGATACATTTTCCCTCAAAAATGCAGTTAGTCACCATATTATTGCTGTGAGGAAACACCCAAGAAAACAAATTTAAGAAGAAAGGGTTTGTTTTGGGTCATGGTTTCAGAGATTTCCATCTACGGTTGGCGTGCTCCATCACCGCGGGCCTATGGTGAGGCAGAACTTAACAGCAGCCAGAGGCGTGGCAGGGCAAAGTGCTCATCTCAGGGCAGTCAGGGAAGAAAGGAAGAAAAGGGAGAAGAGGAAAGAATCGAGGAGAGGAGAGAGAGAACGAGGGAGAGTGAGAGAAAGAGAGAGAGAGTGCGCCTAAGACAACGCAAACCCTCCATCCAGGCCCCATCTTCCATAGTTCCAACACATCCTAATAAATTCATCAATAGATTAAACCATTGATTAGACCAGAGCCCTCATGATCTAATGGTCACTGGAAATATTCTCACTGTCACACCCAGAGGTGTGCTTTACTCATTTCCTAGGTGTCTTCTCAGTCTAATCAAGTAGATAATCAATGCTAACCCTCACAGGCACTCTTAAGTTCTATCCAGTTTCACCTGAATCCACATTTAGGGCTATTGTTTTGAAAAAAAATACATAGGCATATGCATACTCTCCTCACAAGATGTATAGTCAAATACTCCCAAATCAAGCAATAATACTTGATTTTGGAGCTTTGGGTGGTGGGTAGGCGGTCTCTTTGAGGAAAAGGGGCTTACATTTGCTCTGAGCAGTCATGACCAAAAACAACACAAGAATTTGATCTCTTTTGGGATAATCTTCCATGCTTAACATGCTAGTAAGTAGAGGTGTATTCGTGGCAAGGGCAGGTTTAACAACCCTATTAGCTTAAAAACTCCAAGAAATGTACTGTCTCACAGTTCTTGAGGCCAGAGTCCTCAGTCAAGCTGTCGGAAGGGCCACACTTACTTGGAAAGCTCTAAGGGAGAATTTGTCTCCATCATTTTCAACTTATGGAGGCTCTAGACATGCCTTGTCTTGTGGATGCATGGCTGCTGTCTCTACCTCTGTAAATACCTAGACTTTCTCTTCTCCCATGTCTCTTAGAAGGACACTTGTGATTGGGTACACGGATGATCTCATATCAAGAGCACTAACATAATTGTATCTGCAAAAGCCCTGTCTTCAAATACGGTCATGTTCATAGGTTCTGAGGGTTAGAATGTGGATGTATTTTTTGAGTGGCCACCATTTAACCCATTCCAATTTCTGTTCTTTCCAAGATTCTGTTCTTTCCAGTGGAGGGATAAGGAAACCATGCAGGTAATTTGTCAGTGGCCCCGCATGGCTGGTGAGCGGCAGAGTTGGGCTAGAACCCCACTTGGGCCTGCTTCATGCTCTGCTGAGGAGTCTCATGGAATGCCTGGAGTGTGTGCAACAGGCAGATGAAGTCATTTAGAGAGCCAACTTTGCAAGGCTCACTTTGCCTGCAGAGGGCGCTCAAGGTCTGCCTGTTGGAGAATTGGTAATGAATTCCAGGACTTTGACCTGCACTCCTACAGGGTGATGAATGAATCTATACTCATTGATATCTCCACTACAGTGCAGAAAATGTCTGAAAAACAGAATTCAGTGCTTGTAAGAGATATACCTTTCCAATGTTGGTAGCTTAGAGTTAGTAATACCTCATAGATTCTGCACTAAAGTCTATCTGGGAAGGTAGTGCTTCCTCCCAGAGACCCAGGATCCTTTCTCTCTTCCTAGTCACCTGAAGGACTTCAGCTCAGTTACTCTGCCTTGATTTCCAACAATAGAGAGTAAGGTTAACAGTCATCTTCCTATGGGTTTCACAGGACATTTCCATGCCTTGTTGCTTTAGAGCAGTTCTATCTCATGGAAGGTCAAGGTAAAATAGGAAATGTCCAAGTTCTTCGTAGCTCTGGGGTTTTATATCACATGATACTAGCACGTTCTGTCACCACGAGGGCGATGCCGATGAGAAGACAATCACCTTCTTTCAGTTGGATTTTGCCTAAGCGTGATTGAGAAGAAGGGAAGTTAGAAACCAATCTTTGTAATGCAAGGAATGTCTTTCATGGGAATGGAATCTGGGAGACTTTCAGGAGGACGTGGGAAGTCAGAGAGGACTGTGGGGTACAAAGAACAGGAGTTAGGGGTGGTGAAGCATTTCTTCTGGGGTGGGTGGGTGTGGGATATGGGACTTCTCAAGCCACTGAACCTTGCAGTGGATGTATTTTAGGAGCCCAGCGATCCCCCCTTATCTGTGATTTCAGTTAACCATGGCCAACCACAGTCTGAAAATAGCAAATGGAAAATTTCAGAAATAACCAATTCATAAATTTTGAATTACATGCCATGCTGCATGGTTTTGTTATAGCTTGCTCCATCCTGCCCTGGGGTTGAACAATCCCTTGGACTGGCATATGCATGCTGTGTATGTAACCACCCTTAGTCAACAGCCAGCATCAGATTCCTTATTGTGGTAATGCAATGCCTACTACATAAGATGCAGAACTATCTTGTTTTAAGCCTCCACAGGAACACTGGAATACCTCCTTCTTTATTGGTGACGGGTATGACAGGGCCTTGGAATCAACCAAACAGAAGCCAAATCTTTAACCTTCACTGTTTGAAGGCCACTCTGCCTCCTGTTGATCTTACTTTAGAGCCTGGATTGGAAGTATCAGTTATCAGTTACCAATTCTTGACCATGTACATATTCTTTAACCACCCCAAGTGCCAGAGTCTTTGGCTTTCAGACGTTCTGACAGAAGTACAAGAAACCTATTTGCCTTGTTTCTACCATGTGGACGCTTTGGAAAAGCTCTAGGTTAGGCTGGAAGAGTCCTTAACAAATGCTTTCAATGAGGGCAAATCTGAAACTTGATATTTTTGCTCAAACATCAAGTCACGGGAAGGCTTAGTAGAGCATCAGAAAAATCTCATTTTTCTGTGATGGTGGGTCTTGGGCAGCGGACATAGAACGGCCCTTGCCTGTTGACTTCCTTTTGTTGCTTTGTTGACTGCCTACAGTCATCTGAAACACGAGTCAGAAGGCAGGAATTTGTAATCTGTTCCAAGCTGAAGTGACTTCCATGTGACATGACAGAGTTGTGCTGCTCCGTGACTCTGTAACTAATTTTCCTTGCCCAGGCAGCTTTCCAAATTCCTGGGCTCTGGTCTATTGACCAGAAACCTCCACACCAGAGTCAGAAGAAAGCTGTATCTACAATGAGATAGAAAGTTCCCAGCATGTGTACAAATCAAGCATTCAGATGATCTTCTGTACTCTGTTTCAGGCAGCTCTTATTCTTGGAAAGAACATTCACAAAGGAACTCTCCAAGTTGAAAGGAGTAGGTTTGGAGCAGAAATCAGAGCTGGAATTTGATGACTGTCATAGTTTTTTTTGCAAGTGCAAAACATTCAGTTCATCTTACCTAGAACTGGAAGAGCCATCAACACATTAACGTGAGCAAATTTAAGACGTTAGTCACTCCAAAGATCCTCTTATACCAGGAATATAGACTGTCCTGTGAATTCAGATACTGGCTTTAACTAGCTGTGTTCCTAATTCATTGTGAAACCGTCAGCAAGCTGCCTAACTCAGTTTAAGAAAGTCAGTTTCTCTTTTTCTAAAATTAGTTGGGCCTAGCATTTCCTCCCCTATTAATAATTCTTTGATGTAATCTAGAATGCTAGAACTCACCACTGATGAACGGGTGATTGAACTCACAAGCGTCCCTTTCCTAAGTTTATGTATTACTTCATTGTTTTTCATCTGTCATTTAGATTCCGTGGAGCTGGGTAGGTCAGTCATGTTATCACAGCTTATAGATTAGGAAACTGAGGCACAGAGAGAATGAGTGTTGGGGCCATGACTTTATGGCTGGTGAAGGGAGTAGGTCAGAATACAACCTGGATATCCTGACATCTCATTCAGAGTTCATTCTAAACTTGGTAGATAAGATTGTTGACAGAGCCAGAAGCCATATCCCGGGAGTCTCACTTCCTTCACGCCCCTGCCTGTCAGGTTATGCCTCTTTCTCCTTTTTTATTTCTTCTTGATTTGCCCTGCTTTACTCTAGAAACCTTTGCTGAGTGGGGAGAAAAATGCTACATCCAACCTTATCCCCCATTGCTAGTCGGAATGTAAATTAGTGTGGCCAACATGGAGAATAGTATGGATGCTCCTCAAAAACGAAAGATAGATCTGCCATATGACCCAGCTACTGATTTCTAGCTGTATTTGTACTGGAACTGAAATCACAGTACTGGAGATAACTGCACATCTACATTTATTGTATAACTAATCACAATATATACTAAATAATATATAATATACTATATAATACATAATACTACTGATCTATCTATCTATCTACCTACCTATCTATCTATCTATCTATCTACCTATCTATCTATCTATCTGGAACTGGAGGAGGGTGAAATCAGCCAGACACAGAAGATAAGAACCACGTTCTCTCTCACATGTGGAAACTAAAGGTAAGATAATGACTAAAGACATGGAGAGGTGGAGGATGAAAGTGGGAGCAGCAGGAGGATGGATTTGAACACCACATATGCACATGGAAGTATCACAATGAGCCACATTAACATGGACAATTAATATGTGTTCATAAAAAATCAAATTGAAAGCGTTAGTTCTCCCCAGTTTATCTTAACCATTTGTAGCAGGATAGTCTGCATGTATTATCAATGTGGTTACATAAGAACACTGTATGTTAGGAAGGAAGTTGTAATATGCTGCTACAGAACAGCAATGACACAAAGAAGCACACTTTGTATGAGTTCGTTTTTGAATGGAAACAAAACGAGGTCAACAGCAAAGGGAGAAAGAAGACCATGCACAGGTTAACTGGTTGGTGACAGGAAGTGGAACTGAAGATGCTTTTCATTTTCTTCTTGTTTCCTTTGTTGCTTTTACCTAAATGACTAAATTGACTACATATCAGTGTGGGGATCCCTTAATATAGATCTTCTAAATAGTATGTGAAGAAGATCCTGTTTGATTGGACTGGTACCCAACCAAATGCATCCCTAGCTTTCCTGTAGGTAACTGTGGAGCAGAGTAATTCCGAAACATTTTCAAAAAAGACACGAGTCTTCAGGAGTGACTGCTAATGAATGTTCTTTTTGTTCCATGAGGACAGCCGGTGGGTCAGTGAGATAGAAGAGGACACGACTTGCTTTTGTCAGATAGTCGTGTCTGAGCAAGCACTGATGACACTCACCAGCCAGAAGTGGAAATAGGGCCATAGAGTTGCTCTGCAGGCAGAGGGAGTGGCTACAGCAAACCGAAGGTCCCACGGCTCCGTGACAGTTGTGCCAGCCAATCAGCAAAGCTGGAGCAACGCAGCGAGTTGTGCCAGCCAATCAGCAAAGCTGGAGCAATGCAGCGAGAACGCAGCTCTCAGTCATGAATGAACATGTCTCCTGGGTGGGTTGCTGTCACGGTTTTGTCGAGGACCCATGGTCCCTGGGCTTAGGACTTGAAATGCAGAAAATCCACCAAGCTTGGTAGTGGGAACAAATAAGACAATGTATAGAAAAAAATGGTGTTCATACACAAACTGGAACCAGTCAAACATGAATACTTTCTGCTCACAGGTGTGTTTTTGTCACATTTCTCTCAGCCTTATCAGGAACCAAGAGGGACACCTTTCTTTGCAACCAGAAAACAATGTTTCCCTCAAATTAGAAAACAAGATACTTTTGTTTTTGTAAGGGGTATACATTTTTCTTTCAGTTGTTATGGTTCAAGGGTATTTCTTCTTAGCATTGATTGTTTTTGTTAATGTGTGACATTATTTTTCCAGTTCTGAAAGTTGCAATGTTTTAAAAAAGTATAGTGATTTTGGTTAAAAAACAAAAAACAAAAAGCCGGAGCTACATCCAGGTGCCAGTGGCTCATGTCCATAAATCCCACAAAAATCCCTGAGTCACTTGCCTGTTATTACCTGTATAGTTAATATGTGTAATATGTGGAATTGTCAAATTACCTTTAAAGTTACATACAAATAACTATGGTATGAGTGGGTTGAGTGTTATGCAGGGTCTTAAACATGTTCTTTTTTTTAAATTAAATTTAATTTTTTTTGTGAACATACTGTACAGAGGGGTTACAACTACATGGGCAGGATAATGCATACATTTCTTACCAAGCATTGCAGCCTCCTCCTTTGTTTATCCTTCACATCCCTTCCCAGCCTCCCCCCCCACCCCCCCCACCCAATCCTCACCCCTCCCTCCCCCCCCCCCACCAACGTTGTAAAGCTCGTTTTCGACATGACAACTTGTACTTCTCATTGTTGCAACAGGTCCACCTGTATCCTTAAACGACTTGTTTTTCCCCATCTCCTCCACAAGTTATACTGACATCAAATATAGTGAAAGCAGGGGTTATACTGTGGGGGAGGGACATACAAAGCAACAAAGAGATAATCTTATAAATGCGTTAGAAACAAATGCATGAAAGAAAAAAACATTAAAATACATATCATTTTCCTAACATCACATTATCTGACCTTTTCCGCTTGACTCATACATACACTAGATATTGCATATAAGGGAAACCATGGGACCTATGTTTCTTTGGGCCTGGCTTACTTCACTTAATATAATTTTTTCCAACTTAAACATGTTCTTAAACAACAACAACAACAACAAAAGCAACAACAACAATGGGAGCCACAAAAGAAAAGCAAATACACAAAGCAAATACAATATAAAAAGCGGATCAGACACAACTGATGTCTGTTTTGACAAGTAAATGGCTCAACATTTTCTCTCTGAGAGGAGTTGCCGGGTCCTAGATGCAGATCTAGTCCAGCACTTGTTGTAGCCTCAGGGAGAATGTGGAGCAGCGTGGAGGAGAAAGAAGTACCTGGTCAAATCTCTCCTTCAAGCCAGCTTGGCTGATAGTTCTTATTTTTTAGATAGAAATTCTGTGGGGATGGGGCAGAGTGAAGATGTGGATTTCAGTGGGCTGGGACCTTAGCTCCAGACAAACTACGTTTCCTCTGTGGGCCTCAGTTTCCCATGACAGAGTAGGTGAATTGGTCCTTGAGTTTCCTTCCACTGCTAACCTCCCACACCCTTGATTTTTTTTTCTTTCTCTTGTTGATGGCCTCCCCCAGGTCAGTAGATGGCAGTAGAGACTTTTGAATGAGGACTCAAGTTGCTGGTAACTCAAGTTACCTAATCCCCCTTCTAGCCAGGCACTGCTGGGAATGCTGCCTTGGAAGGCTTCTGCATTGCTGAGTTGACAGCTGCTGCTTGAATTTACTCCTCTTTGAGCCACCAAGGGATAAGATTTAAAGGAACAGCATTTCTTAAGGGTTCATACTCTAGCTCAAGATCAAGCTGGCTTCAGAAGTCAGCTACTTCTTCCCTTGGCCACTGGAGCACATCTGATCTGTTTCTGGTGTTTGCCACACATGGGATTTTTTTTAAGGCAATTTAAATAATATTTATTAATTTTATTATTTTAAGTAGCTGTACAAAGGAGTTGCTGTTTAACAAAGCAGCTTATGAATGCGATGCATCTTGGTCAGTGTTAACCCTTCCATCATCCTCACCCGTCCCTCCCCTACCCATCCCTTCCCTTGCTCTTCTTAATTTTGTAGGCTATACATTGAATTCTGGACTACGTTCTTCCATTTATTTATTTTTACTGTAAAGGTGAAAAACAGAGGGTTACAGTTACATAAGTCAGGTAGCGAGTCCATTTCTTTTTGAACAGTTTCTTCCAGTTTTTTTCCTTCCCCTCCCCCATAAGTTGTATAGTTCATTTTCATCATAGTGTCTAGTGAGTTCTGCTGCTGCATTTGTCCATCTTTTGTTCCACCATTTCTGTATTCCCCTTATCCTTCTCAAAACAGATAAACTTACATTCAAGACAAAAGGAACCAAAATAAAAAGACAGTTACAAAGGAGAAAAACATTATTGTTTCCATTACTTGGAATACATTTCAATAAATATCATTTTATATGATCATATGCACATAGCTATTGAGCCTTTGTGATCTTCTTCTAAGGATATCCTCCTTTAGTTTAACTGTGTGAATGTTTAATTTATCATGTCCAAGTGTAATTTTTTTTTCCAAGTGTAATATTTTTTGTCTTTTGCCATCCAATATGTTTACAGTTGCAATCTAGTTACCACAAATGAGGAAAACCATGCAACCTATATTTTTTTGGGTCTGGCTTACTTCACATAATATAATTTCTTTCTAGGTCTTTTCATTCCCTTACAAATGATGCAGTACCATTCCTTCTGATGGAAGCATAAAATTCCACTGTGTACACATACCACATTTTCTTGGTCCATCATCCACCAAGGGGCATCTGGGTTGATTCCAAATCTTGGCTATGGTAAACAATGCTGCAATGTATATGGTTGTGCTGGTAGCTTTAGCGTGGCCTTGTTTGTGGTCTATTGTGTAAATGCCCAAGAATGGAATTGTGGGGTAATAGGGAAGCTCTATGTGTAGTCTTTTGAGGAATCTCCATAATGCTTTCCAGAGTGGTTGAACAAGTTTACATTCCCATCAACAGTGTAGTAGTGTTCCCTTTGGATACCATCCCTGCCAGCATATGTGAAAGGCTAGGGGCTCCTTGGCATGGGTCAAAATTTCCTAAGTATAGATCCAGAATCACAAGAAATCAAAGAAAGACTGGAAAATGAGATTGTACCAAATTGAACAGTTTCTGCATGGCAAAGGACATAGTAAGATAAATAGAAAGCACACAGAATGGGAGATTTTTATTAGTTATGGATATATCATATGCCTTATATCTAAAATATATTTATAGCTCAAAAAATTATCCCCCCAACAAACCCTCAAAGAAGCAACAAACCAATTAGTAAATGGGCTAGACTTAAAGAGGGGCTTCTTTGAAGAGGTAAGAATGACCAATAGACACATGAAGAAATGGTCAACACTTCTGGCCATAAGGGAAATGCAAATCAAAAAACAACATTGAGATTGCTCCTCATCCCAGTTAGAATAACCATTATCAAGAAGACTTATGCGCTCCCATTATAAGGGAGAAAGAGCCACCTGGTTCATCTTTAGTCAAGAATCAGTTTCTAGGAGGGTCTTGTGTTTGCACATTTAGTTTATAACTTACAAACATCAATAAACAGTAACTCATTTCATTTTTGAAACAATCCTTTGAGCTCATTGGAAGTGGAAAGATCAGTTTGATTTGTTGAAGATGGGAATGAATCTCAAGGTAAGTGTGGAAAGTGTGCGGGGTAAGTGTGTAATGTGTTTGGGGTCATTCTGCTAGGAGTGATAATTGAGGCTCAGACCTGTGTCAATCTAGTCCTATTCTACTAATAAAGGCATATTCATGGAAATGTCCCTCATTTGGATTTCCGTAGATGTTTTATAGGATTGTAAATTTGAAAAATCTTCATCATTTGCTCACTGTAAGGCACACACCACATTCTGAAAAAAATAGATCACTAGGCTTACATATTATGTTCTGGGAACTGTAAAATTACTTTAACTCCTTACAGATAAGTGTGGCTTTAACTCAATTTGCAGATGGAGAAATGGAGTCACAGCGAAAGTACATAACTTGTCCTAGATCACATTGCAAGTAGTGAATTTGGGATCCAAAGGTAGGCCGGCCACAGTATTCTTTTTCTTTGAAAAATAAAAGCTTCATTAAGATATAATTCATACACTCTATATTTCACTCATTTTATAGTACACAATCCAATATCTTTTAGTATATTTGACAGAGATATACATACATCATCAAAGTCAAATTTAGAACATTTCCATCACTCCAAAAATAAACCCTGTGCCCATTAACAGTTGGCCAGTGGTATTCTGTTTTCCACATGGCTCCTGTCTTGAAGAGTTCTGTTGAGTAGTTCAGGGGACTGGCATGTAGGTAGATTGTTACACTATAGCCCAATAACTGCAGCAGTGGGTGGCTAAAGAGCAAATGGTCTGCAGAGTAATACAGACAGAGTGATATAGACTTATAAAATGTAGGTATGTGTGTGAGAGAGGGAGAGAGGGAGAGAGTGTGCATGAGAGAGACTGACAGACAGAATCAAAGACAGACAGAGCCAGAGCCAGAGAGAAAGGAAGGGAAGTATTTTGGTATAAGGCTTGTATTTTCTGCTTATGATAAAGTCATGTGTGGATTACAAGATTGAATATTCTTGGAAATGTTCAGAGAGGGAATTTAGAGCTAGTGATGCCCCCGGGGACCAGTTACTATGATGTTATTGGATTAGCCAGGACCCTTTTCTGTTCTTGGTGGAGGGTTGGTGGGCAAGGGTTGTGGGTTCAATCTGGGATAAACAGGGGCTGGTTGAAAGTCTTGAGTTTCTGGCATTTGAGCAGCCATGAGGAAACTTGGTCACTATTATTCCCAGGGTAGATCTGTGTTATACACATGCTGATTCAGCAATAATGTTTATCTAGACTGTGATCATCTCCGGAGTCTCAGAAACTTCAAAGAAGACGCAAAAGGCCCAAAGAACTCTCAGGTGGGTTTCACTTGTCCTCATGCAGTGGTGTGGACTTGGCCTCTCACCATTTCTAGTTTCTAAAAGTCCATATAACTGGCTCTAAACCCAGCCCCTGTGAGAATCATTTCTGGGAGAAATTTCAGAGCTGCATTTCAACTTCATGAGAGGTGAGAAAAGAACAGTTACAGTCTCTTTATCATAATACTATGATAATGACAAACAGTTTGTCTTTACTGAATGCTTCCCAGTAGCCAGTTAAAGGTGTCTTCACTTCCTGGGTTACATTCCGAGGATCAGACGAGGAGAGGTTAGGGGCTGGGCATTGTGGTTCCCAGCTGTAATCCCAGCTAGTTGTGATGTGGAAATGGGAAGAATCGTAGTTTGAAGCTAACCCAGACAAAAAGTTACCAAGACCCAATCTAAACAAGCCAGATACGGTGGTGTGCTTGTCATCCAAGCTACACAGGAGATAATATAGTTAGGAGTCTGCCACTTGAGGTAAAAATGGAAGATCTTCTCTTGAAAAATAATTAAAACAAAAGAGGGGTTAGAGACATGGTTGGAGGCATGGTTTAAGTCATGAAGCACTTCCCTGCCAAGTGCAAATCCCAGTACTATAAAAAAAATAAGGGTGGTGGGGAAGGCATTGGATACAGTTCACATAACTAGAGAGTAAGACATGACTGGAATGCCAGCCAGGGTGATCAACCTATCCCGCTTCTGTGAGACCTTTTCTTGGGTTTCAGATAGAAAGTTCCATATCCTGACAATGACCTTATCCTGGCAAGCTGGGGTCTCTTTCCAGCCCAGTATCCAGGCCTACTGGGTTCATCTGCAATCCATGCAGTGCCAAGAAACTTCCTTAGTTCCCCTCTGGCTAGTCAGAGCGGTTTGGGTCCCTCCTGGGCTCCCTTTAGCTGGGCCATGTCCTGCCCCCCACAACATCCTCAGTCCCTTGCTTCTTCCTTATTCTCAGAAGCTTGTCTCCACCCAGCTGTTTCCTGGCCTCCTCAATTGCCTGCTTTCTCCGGAGATAGTTGATGTTATTTTTTGAGACAGGCCCCTTACCGTTTATCTACTGGGAGCTTCCCCTAGCACTGGAACCGCTGCTGGCCATACAGATCTGGAGACCTGGCCTTCAGTTCCAGCTGAGCCACTTTGGGCTGGGCCCCTATGACACCTTCCACCTCCCCAGACCTTTTGCTTCCTCATCTGAGACCTGTGTAACCACCAACTCATCTCCTAATATTTATATGAGCTGTACTTACTTGCCAGATCTGAGAACCATTTAGCAGACTGAAAGGCACTGGACGTGGTGTCTGTCATTACCACTGTCTGCCTCCTATGTCCCCTGCCTCACTTGATGATGGATGATGAGGATGGATGAGGATGGATGAATTCAGCACTGCTATGGCTTCCCATAGCAGTTTCTGGAATCTGCTGGCATGATTACATATGGATCGTGTGCTTTGGGTTTCTTTTCTGCACTTTACAAGCTTACCACTGTCTGACAAAGTAGTTAAGAAATGCTGAGTCTTTTATCTGGACTGTCAAGTTGGCAAGCAGGTTAGAACTTCAACTTGGTCCCTAAATACAATATTTGGAATATTGCCTACACTGCCAGTAAGCATTGGTGGTTTGAGTGGACGAATGGGGCACAACATGTACTTAACAACTGTAGGGAATGCATTAGAATTGACAGTAGATAGAACTGCTTCACAATATTAAAAGCATTCAACACAAACAAGCTCATTTCTGACCAAACCACTGTAAATCTTAAACAAAGTGGCTTGTGGAGAAACACATTAAATAAATAAATAGTATAATACTTGTGTGTTTCCCTTACCTTTTCACCTTGACTCAATCTTCTCTCTTTACCGTGGTTTTGCTACAGTTGTTTTCACATTAACCCTGTTCTGGCTGCTTGTAGCTTGTCAACTGAGCACAGACGTGTGACATTTTTGCACTATTTTAGAAGCATGTATGGAGATGTGGTGATTTTATTGTATTTTTTAATGAACCAGTCTGGATCTCTTGGCCATTCCATGTATTGTGTTATGGCATTACATTTTCGCAGTTTCCTTTGATGATTTCTCTTTTCATCCCAGACCTCTTTGATTAGGAGACCAGGGGCTGCATGGAGAGTTATCTTTGCTCTATCTACACTCCTTCCCTCTGCAATCTCACACAGCCTTTTGGTTTCAATTATTATTATTTGTATCTTATGACTCTCCAGTTTGTACTTCTGGTCCAAACTTCTCTCCTGAGCTTGTATGTCCAACCGTCCACAAGGTGTGTCAACTTGTGTGTTTAGTAGACATGAAACTTAGCTTGTCACAGGCAGTGTTCCAATCCAGATTTGACCATGCCTCAAGTCCTGTTCCTCCCTGGACCTTTCCCATCTTAACTGGGGGCAGCTTTGTCCTTCTAGCTGCTTTGCCCTCAGACTATGGAAGCAGGTTGGATTCAGGCTCTCATCTTCACTTCCAATCTGCCAGAGATCCTTTCAACTTGAGGACACCAAAATAAAAATATTATCTTTTAATACCTTTGAGTTAGGAATGTGTCCCACAGACAGTCTTAGAGTCAATGAAATGTGATGCACCAAGTATTAGTCAAGTTTCCAGCACTCTACTCTTAACTCTAGTCAAAGTATCATTTCTCACCTGCATGGTTGCTGTGGTCCTCTTACCTCTACCTTATACTCTGTTGTCTGTTCTCATGTGACTTAGGATGATCCCTTTAAAAAATACAAATTTTGGTCTTGGAAGGTGGGTCAGTGGTAGAGTGCCTGCCTTGTATGCATGAGGCCCTGTATTCGATTCCTGGTAGAAAAAAGCCAGAAGTGGGGCTGTGGCTCAAGTGGTAGAGCACTAGCCTTGAGCTGAAGAGCTGAGGGACAGCACCTAGGCCCAGAGTTCAGGCCCCACACTGTCCCTCTCAAATATATATATATATACATATATATATACATACATTTTTGTTGTCATTATTAAGGTCTTGTTTTTTTGGGGGCAATGTCACCCCTTCCTTCATTGTCCCCCAGTTTTCCCTTCCTATCCCTGACTACAAGTTGCACAGTTCATTTTCCACAGAGTGTATACTGAATACCATGATTACATTTGTTTATCCTTTTTGCCTCCCCTTTCTGTACCCCCCATGTCTCCCCTAAAAAGACAAAACAAATCAAACAACCCCAAAGCAAAACAAACACCACCACCACCACCAACAACAATGCCCCCATCCTATGTTTCCATTTAGGATGAACCTTTTAAAGCATAAATTGGATCTGAATTGTTCATTCTCATTCTCAGCAAAAGTTGATGAACCTATCATGCACTACATGACAGCTCCGTCTTCTCTGAGCTCATTTCAGGCTATCCAGTAGCCTAAGACCATACCAGCTTGATTGTTGTTCTTTGAGCAATTGAGACTTGTTTCCATCTTCCAGCTTTTGCCATGTCTGTTCTTACTCTTTAGAACACTCTCCCCTCAGATATGTACCTCGGTAACCCTTTTTATCTACTAGTCTTTGCTCAAATATCATCCTATTAGTTTCATTATAATTAAAACAGCAAGTGACCATTGATCCCAGAACTTCTCATTCTCATTTCTATTTGTTTTACATTTTACCTAGCATTTATCACTCTGTAGCACAAATGGCCATTTACTTATAAGTAACTTGTCTTGTCTGACCAGAATACAGGCTTCCTCAGGGCAAGGATTTTCCCATACTGCTTTGCTTCCTCTATTATATCCCAAGCCCTAGAGCAGGTACTCATGAATAGCAGCTGAATGGGTGACTATATTTCATATTAAACACAAAAGCAGCAGAGGATAAAAAGGCAGGCACACAGCCTCGAAGACACTGGCATGATTTGGATAGCTACAACAAATATTTCCCCTCCCTTCTCTTGAGAAAAGACTCCTAAAACTGAAGCTGTTATGGAAGAGGGTGGGAAGGAAGGCTCATAAAAAGTAGCAGAGTCAGCATCTTTAGTGAGCTCAGCCAAGTCAGAAGTTGGGCAGTCAGGGGTGACTTTCATTTATCATCCTCTTCATACCACATCAACGTAAGTGACAACTTTTGTCTGTACCTCCTGCCTCCAGGGCATGATGTATGGCCTGGGGTGAGTCCTGGGCACTAATAGTAGGAGAACTCTGAAAGATGGATGCTCTTGTCCTGGCCTTTGAAGGAAGAGTTAATCATGATGAAGGGCATGGGGCTACACAAACCTTCCTTGGCATTGCCTACTCCAGCCTGTCCTAGTAATGGCAACCATGGAATAAGAGATGGCACTTATGAGTAACGTTGTCACCATGTGGTTGCTGGTATGATCCTTGGAGACTTCAACTGGATGGTGGACAGATGGGTACAGTTATCCAATCCAACAATGAGATTCAGACCTGTCTTCCGTGCTTTATCTTTCCCATCCTTTCCATTTATTTCCACCCCAAAGGGCCTCCAGGTGAGAGTAGGGCTTATAGGCAAACATGAGGGCTTGGTTTTTCCATACCCTCACACAAAAGATAGATGATTTATTCTTTTTAAATGCTTTTTTCCCTGTGTTTTATAAAGTGACAGTCTCTCTCTCTCTCTCTCTTTTTTTTTTTGGTTCAGTTGTGGGGCCTGAAACTCTGGGCCTGAGCACTGTCCCTCAGCTCTTCAGCTCAAGGCTAGTGCCCTACCACTTGAGCCACAGCGGCACTTCCAGCTTTTTTCCTTTTGCTTATGTGGTGCTGAGGAATTGAATCCAGGGCCTCAGGCATGCAAGGCAAGCACTCTACCACTGAGCCAACTTCCCAGCCCCTGTGACAGTCTCTTGTACCTAACTAAAACTTAAATCCGAGCCTTGTCTTATCTGAAGGGAAGAGTGAGAGTTACAGGGAAGAGAGTCAGATGAATGGAGAGATGAATGGTGGGTGAATGTAGTTATAATATGCTATGTGCATAGGAGAAAATGGAGCCAGGTAACTTGAGGAGATGGGTGGGGTTGTGAGAGATGGGTGAAAATGATGGAAAAGGTGACACTTTAAAATGCACTGAACTCATGAACTGACATGCTGAATTGAAACCCCTGTGTACAACTATGAAAAGACAATAAGGGATTAATAAAAATAAAACATGAGTAGCTTTAATATTTATTAGCTGATATGATTATTTTCATTCTTAAAAGTTAGAGAGGATATGATTATCTCTATTTGGCAGATAATCATTCCTGTAAAATTCTGAGAATTCAGGTCATTTTTTCCTGAAGCTACCATGTTTAACAGTGCAGATGAAAGCAAAAAAAAAAAAAATCAGCTTCTTTCTACTGTCTAATTTTACAGTATTCTCCCTGGCATTTAGGTTTAACTCATTGACATTGGGGTATAGTAATGAATAATAACTAACCCATGAAGTGTCTTCTTAGAATCAAAAGATAAGGGAAGGGCAGAAAGTAAATGCACACCCTGAACCTCTAAGTCCCAAGTTACATTTGTTCATTCATTTATTCTAAAATTGGATGAACATTGTCTATGTGTTGCAAACCATGCTAGGCATTTGAGGTTTACATCCTTTGCCACTAGAATCTTAAAATAGCTTTGTGAGGCGAGGAAAACTTTTTAAAATATCACACCACGCGAGGATGCATGGCGTGTTTGCAATTCTCAGAAGGGGCTACACCTTTGTTCATGTTGCTTTTCCTGCTTAGAATGCCTTTCCCTAAACTAATTGACATCCACATACCTCTCTCCTTCAAACACTCAACTCACTCATGACCCCTAGACGAAACACTGCTGATGGAACTCAGGACCCTGAATATGCTGGGCTATATCCCCAGTCCTCAGAGGAAATCTCTCTACCTACAGGGACCAGGTCTCTGCCAGTGCCTCAAACCTTGCAGACACGATCATGAACTTGAAATCTTTCTGGACTTTGGTTTTTGTGTCTCTCTTTCTCCCTTTACCAGGCTCTGAGCATCTTGGAGAAAGACAGTATCTTTCCAGAAAATTTTGTAACGTGGAAAAGTAGAAACAACAAAAGTAGAGACAACCATCATGGACACTTTCAAATATTTCATTGTTTTTTTTCTAATATATGCCTAAATATAATTTGTCTAAATCTTTATTTTTAAATTTTTTTTGGGGTCTGGTTGTGGGGCCTGAACTCTGGGCCTGGGCGCTGTCCCTCAGCTCTTCAGCTCAAGGCTAACACTCTACTACTTGAGCCACAGTACCACTTCCGGCTTTTTTCTTTTTGCTTATGTGGTGCATGAGGAATCGAACCCAGGGCCTCATGCATGCAAGGCAAGCGCTCTACCACTGAGCCACCTTCCCAGCCCCTTGTCTAAATCTTTAGAAAGCCATAACAGAGACAGATCATAGCCCATTGTAATGCTTCTAAAATTGGAATACATTTAAAAGGTGCATGAGCCGGGCACCACTGGCTTACACTTATAATCCTAGCTACTCAGGAGGCTGAGATCTGAGGATTGTAGTTCGTAGGCAGCCTGGGCAGGAAGGTCCATGTGACTCTTATCTCTAATAAACTACTCAAAAACCAGAAGAGGCACCCTGGCTCAAAGTGGTAGAGCGCTAGTCTTGAGTGAAGGAACTCAGGAACAGTGTCCAGGTCCTGAGTTCAAGCCCTAGGACAAAAAAGTGCATGAAACCATCATTAATAGCATATCTATCGATACTCAGAATTGCTATGAAATAAACGGTGAATCTTAAAATTAATAGCCTCCAGAATTTCAGAAATACCATGTTTATTTTGTTTTTCTGAGTATATAATCTGCTTTCAAGTGCATATATGTTATTTTAACTAATGCACTTATATATATACACACATGCATATATATTCATATATATGTATATATACATACACATACACATATACATATATATTCATATATATGTATATATACATACACATACACATATACATATGTACTCTTTTTGCTGTCACATTATCAGCATTCTCTCATGACAGTAAATATGCATTGCAAATAACATTTTCCATGGCTGGCTGCTCTCTGGTCTATGGATTAATCACATATTCTTTGATAATAGTTTATCCTTTGGGCTGTTTTCTAGTTTTGTCCCTATTTACATGAAATTCTGTGATGAGTATCTATGCACATGTGTCTGATCATCTCCATGAGCTAACTCTCAGAAGAAGCATCATTAGTCCAAAGCCACACACCTTTTAAGTTGGTCACTCCAGGCCGGTTGTGTATGCAACCCCTCTCTGCTTCCCTACCCATACTCCACTCAGATCCAGCTTCACAGAATGAGTCAGGGGTAGCTACTGTTTGGAGTCCCATAGGAGCCTTGAGGACACGTGTCCATCTTCCTTCCTTCCTTCCTTCCTTCCTTCCTTCCTTCCTTCCTTCCTTCCTTCCTTCTTTCCTTCCTTCCTTCCTTCCTTCCTTCCTTCCTTCCTTCCTTCCTTCCTTCCTTCCTTCCTTCCTTCCTTCCTTCTTTCTTCCCTCCCTCCCTCCCTCCCTTCCTCCCTCCCTTCCTTCCTTCCTTCTCTCCTTCTTCCCTTCCTTCCCTTCCTCCCTTCCTTCCTTCCCTCCTTCCTTTCTTCTTCCTTTCTATCTTTCTTTCTAAAAGACAGAAACTTTTTTTCTTTTGTTTTTATTGTGAAAATACTGTACAGAGGGGTTACAATTACGTGGGCAAGATAATGAGTACATTTCTTATTAAGCATTGTAGCCTCCTCCTTTGTTTCCCCTTACCATCCCTTCCCATCCTCCCCCACCCCCCCCACCCAATCCTCCTCACACCCCTCACCCCCCCCTGCACCAAAGTTGTGAAGTTCGTTTTCGACATAATGACTTGTACATCTCATTGTTGCAATGGGTCCACCTATATCCCTATTTCAACGATTTGTTTTTTCAACAATTTGTTTTTCCCCTTCCCCTCCACAAATTATACCAACATCAAATACAGTGAAAGCAGGGGTTATACTGTGGGGGAGGGACATACAAAGCAACAAAGAAATCATCTTATAAATGTGTTAGAAACAATCGCATGAAAGAAAAAAATAAAAATTTGAATACATATCTTAGGGTTCATTTCCCTAACATCACCTTATCTGACCTTTTCTGCTTGACTCAGACATATACTAGATATTGCAAATAAGGGAAACCATGGGACCTATGTTTTGGGCCTGGCTTACTTCGCTTAATATAATTTTTTCCAAGCCTTTCCATTTCCTAACAAATGGGGCAATGTCATTCTTTCTGATGGAGGCATAGAATTCCATTGTGTATATATACCACATTTTCTTGATCCATTCATCTACTGAGGGGCATCTGGGTTGGTTCCATATCTTAGCTATGGTAAATAATTCTGCAATAATCATAGTTGTGCTGGTAGCTTTAGTATGGTCTTGTTTGTAAACATTTGGATAAATGCCCAAAAGTGGGATTGCTGGGTCATAAGGGAGCTCTATGTGGAGTCTTTTGAGGAACCTCCATACTACTTTCCAAAGTGGCTGAAAAAGTTTACACTCCCACCAACAATGCAGTAAGGTTCCCTTCTGGCCACACCCCCTCCAGCATCTGTTGTTATTAGAGTTCTTGAGTTTAACCATTCTAACTGGAGTGAGGTGGTATCTCAATGTTGTTTTGATTTGCATTTTAAAAGACAGAAATTTTAAAGGAGCACATTCTATTTTTTATACTAAATGAAATGGAAAGCTATAATCAGAGCAAGATCATTTCAGGGGTACCCTGTCCTTGAACCTGTGCCAGTTAATCTGGAGTACTACAAGCCCCATGTTCAGTCTTGAACACTTCGTTTAAGGTTGGCCCAGCACTGACATGAGGTAGATAGGGAATGACTCATCTAGGCTGACCTGCGCCAAGAAAACCTAGTAAAAGATGGGAGCCACTTTCTATTTTAAGGAGGGCATGCTTCCAGCATTTAAACATTAATTAAACACCTTCTGTATATTCATACTGCGTTGGCTCTAAGAATTCAAAATAGCCATGATGCTGTTTTTTTTTTCTTCTTTTTTCTCTCAATGGGCTCAGAGTTGTGGGAGCTTCAGACTGATAAATTGAGGAATTGAATAAGACATCCCGGTTTTCTGGGTAGGTAGACAACAGCACGGGCATATGGGAGGAAGAATTAATTGCAGATGAGAAAAGAATTGCAGAATGCATTCAGGAAGGAGTCAGAGTGAAGCTGGGGCAGGGGCGAGAGAACAACACTTAGGGAGTACTCACCGCGGGGTCTTCTCCCTCCCTTCCTCCCGCCCTGGCCCCAGCTCGCTGTGTAGTGTTTGTCGTGAAGGTGCGTGTGCGCTGTTTCCAGGGAGGGCACCGAGACACCCTTCATCACATTCGCACCCCGGCCCATGGGGAGTGCCCACCAGTGCATGTCCTTTCTGAGCTGTCACGAAGAGCCAGCCCAGACTCGTCTCGGAAGCTAGGCTGACACTGATTAAGAATGGCTCCTTTTCGCAAGATGACAAGACCTCTCCTTTCTTAACACACTTGTGTCCCCAAATAAATTCAGTTTTGCTAAGAAAGCAGAAAGGGAGAGAATAACCTTCTGGAAAGTACCCCAGAGGTGTGGGAGCAGATGTGAACATTAGTCTGAGTAGTTTAATGGGCCAGCACTAGGGATCACACCCAGTAATTTACCGAGGCATGGGCAAGACCTTCCTCACTCAGAGGTCACCTATCAACAGTGTGACAAGCCTCGGAGAACCAGGCAAGGGGAAGAAGGCTCGGAGATGCCAAAGTCAGTGTGGGAAGCAAAACAAAACAAAAACCTATGGAGTAGAACAATGTACGTCCTGGCGTTGGTGCAGAGCTTATTTATTCTCACTTAGGAGACATTTCTAACTTGGCAATCTGCTTTCCCAAGACACAGAAAATTGGATACTGAAAATTAAAATCATGAACAGAAGGGCTGTGCAAGGTCAACCCAAGAAAATGACATTAAATACAGAGGGGGGCGGGGGAAGGAGGGGAAGCAGAGAAGATCCCGTGAATGGCAAAGCAGAGAAGACCCCGTGAATGGCAGCACCAGCGTTTGTGAGCAAGGGCAGCAGCGAGGAAGACTCAGTCATGATTGTGTGTGTCAGAGGACATTGAATGGTGAGCCTTGGTCACCAAGTAGGGCTCAAATAGGTTTCTATTCTCAATTTACAAGAGGGATGAGGCACTTCTCCATCTAAATATAGCTCAGATCATTGAATTCCCATTTAACTTTTTAAAATTGGAAATGGGAGGAAACTCTTTCTTGATAAGAGTACATTAATGAAACACGGTTGTACTCTTGGCTCAGAAGCTAGCTTCTGTCCAGGGTAGAGAACAGGTCTTCTGTGTGGAGATTTGTAGAGTGTGAGAAAGCAGAGAGCAACTAGGAAGATGGCGGGGGTGGGGGTGGTGGTGGTAGAGAAAGGACAGGACAGAGGAGCAACTCTGAGTGCTGTATGACTCCTTGCAGGTTCCAGGAGCACTGGGGGCAGTGAATGTGGAGATGGTGGCAATGATTAAATTGTCGGAGGCCTTAAGAAGGGAGTGGAGGAGTCAGGTGCACATTTTGGATGGGGATTTCTACCATTACAAGGTGTAGGGTGGTCTGAGCATATGGCACATTTGACATTCTACCCATTCTTCAGAAAGTCTCCCTTGTCCCTAACGGACAGACTGACAGTGTGTCCAGTCTTGACTGTAGTTGGAGCAGGGAATAGCTGAGATTGGGACATGCGTCTCCAGGGCTTGGCACCGTTACCTTGCACACCTCTCTCCCTGCGCTTGTCTTCCCCACCCTTCCTCTTCTCCTCTCTCTTTTTCTTCCTTTCTTCCAGTCCCCTTCTCCTCATCCTTCTCTTTCCCCCCTCCCTCCCCTTCCATTCCTCCCCTCCCTCCCTCCCTCTCTCCCTTCCTTCCTTCCTTCCTTCCTTCCTTCCTTCCTTCCTTCCTTCCTTCCTTCCTTCCTTCCTTCCTTCCTTCCTTCCTTCCTTCCTTCCTTCCTTCCTTCCCTCCTTCCATGCTACCTTCCTTCTTTCCTTTTTTCCTCCCTTGGGTTTTTCTTTCTTGGGTTTTGGTCTGTAGCAAAATGACCTTTCTTTCTTATCTATTATAACATGATGGCTATCATTTCTTCTCTTCTTTTCTTATTGAAATGTTTTCTTTTTCCTTTTTGAGAATCCAGTAAACCGGGGGATACGAAAACACCTCATAAAATAAAGTATTACCTACTTTCCTCTCCAAAATGTCTCCCGTAGTTCCAATCACCAATAAAAATGAGGTCTTGGGCTGGGAATGTGGCTTAGTGGTAGAGTGCTTTCCTAGTATGCACAAAGCCCTGAGTTGATTGCTCAGTACCACATAAACAGAAAAGACTGGAAGTGGTGCTGTGGCTCAAGTGGTAGAGTGGTAGGTTTGAGCAAAAGAAGCTCAGGGACAGTGCCCAGGCCTCGAGTTCAAGCCCCAGGACAGCCCTCTGGTTTGTGGCTGGGTACAGAGGAGAGGAGGATAGAGAGAGAGAAACAAGTCAGAATGTTTAGTTCCCGTGACTATGCCCTGCTGGAGCTCTGCCCAGCACTCATCCTGCAGCTTGCTTTGGGTCTTCCTCCCAGGCTGTACTAGGACTAGATTTTAGGAACTCTTGGGGATCTGTGTGGCAGTGCCCCGCCCCCTCCCTCTTCATGGCGGGACCCTGGGCCTCCGCCGTCTTTTTCTAGATCTCTTAACTCTGCATGCATCTTTGTAGGCAGTCCCTTCCGCATGCATCTTTGTAGGCAGTCCCTTCCTTTCTGAAACTTCTTTCCGTCTTATGAGTAGAGTATCATCTGTTTACAGCAGGACTCTGAGCGAGCAGCCATCAGAGGACTTGGTCTTAGATCTTGGTTTGTGTTATTGGGAATTGTTTTGAGGACTTCTTTTGTGGGTAAACTTCTAACTAGTTTAAAGCATCTGTACTGATCTTTCAATTCTCCCCAAATCTATAATTTGTAGATCTTATGATCAATGGGTTACCACGTGAATTGTCCTTTCCATCCTAAAAATTAAGCAAATCAAGCCATACCCAAAGAAATATCAGTTGCATGGTTTTCCTCATTTGTAGATGGTAAAAAGAAGAAATATACTGGGACATGATAAATTATACAGGTCTCCAGGCATTCACACACAGTGAGACCAAATTAGGAGAGGATCACAAAGGTGCAATGCCACAAAGGTGCATCTGATCAGATCAAAATCATATTGATCAAAATGACTCCAGGAAATGGAGACAGGTTTTTTTCTTTGTTGGTGTTTTTGTTTTCTTTTCATTTTTCTCTTGTTTGTTTATCTGTTTTTGGGAGGGTAAGCAAGACATCCAGAATTGGAGGGATAAAGGGTAAACAAATGCAGCAGTGGTCTTCACTAGATTCTATGTTGCAGATGCACAATACAACTTATGGGTGGGGTCAGGAGGGAAAAACTGGGAGAGCAAGGGAAGGGTGATGCTGTTAACAAAGAAATGCACTGGTTATCTGACTTATATAACTACAATCACTCTGTAAATCGCCCTTACAACAATAAAAATGCAAAAAATTGCTCTACATAGATATTTTGGAATAAAATCCCTGGGCAAAAAATCCACATCTATTTGAAAGGTAGTTGATGAATTTTGATAAAGGCAAATGTCCATATAGTTACGGTGACTATTGATATAAAGAATATTTCTACCACTAGATTTCCTTGTTCCTCTTCCTATTCAGCCTCAGCCATATGTAACCACCGATCTGTTTCCCATCACACTAGATTTGATTTATCTTGTCAGTGATTCATGCTAATAAAATCATATAGTACTTACTCTTTCATGTTTGGCTTCTCTCACTTAGGGTAATTGTTTGGAGATGATTCAATTCTGTTGTGGGTATCGGTAGCTCATTGCTTATTATTGTGTTGATTCATTTGTCCATTGGAAGTTATTTTTTTAATCTGTCATAAATGGAGCATATATGGTCACTCCTGTACAAATCTCTGTATGCACGTTTTCATTTCTTTTAGGTGATTATCTCAGAATGGAACTTGTATGTTGTATGGTAATGGTGTGTTTCATTTTGTATGCCACCTAGTTGTCTAATATGCTTGTGTTGTTTTATGTTTTCATCAGAAATGTGTAAGAGCATCAGATACTTCCTTGCCAGTGATGAATATTGATAGTCTTGTTAATGTTAGAAATTCTAATAGATGTGTAATAGTGAACCATTGTGATCTTACTCTGCATTTTATGATAAGCAGTACTTTTTTTTTTTTAGAAAAGTGATGGGTATCTTTATATACATGTTTTTATTGTAAAAATACTGTACAGAGGGATTACAGTTACATGAGTAAGGTAATGAGTACATTTCCTATAGAGCATTATTACCTCCTCCTTTGTTTTTCCCCTACCATTCCTTCCCACCCCACCTCCCTACCTCCTCCCTTCCCCCAATGAAGTTTTAAAGTTTCTTTTCAACATAGTGTCTTGTACATCTCATTGTTATAATCGGTCAACCTGTATCATTATTTCAGCATTTTGTTATTTCCTTTCCTCTCCCCAAATTATAAAAATGTATGTACAAGATGCATCGCACTGGAATCAAATAAAGTGAAAACATGGTTTATACTGTGGAGGAAGAACATACAAAAGAAACAAAAAAACTCAAATAATACATTATAATTACGTTGAAAGCAATAGCAAAAAGAAAAAAAAACTACTTGTGTCCCTATCTTGGGGTTCATTTCACTTAAGATCATCTTGTATGGTTATATGTACATAGCTTTTGACCTTTTCTGCTTGTCCTAGACATATACTAGTTATTTCAAATAAGGGAAACTTTGGGCCTGGCTTACTTCACTTAATATAATTTTTTCCAAGTCTTTCCATTTCCTAACAAATGGGGCAATGTCATTCTTTCTGATGAAGGCATAGAATTCCATTGTGTGTGTGTATAATATTATATATATAATATATAATATGTAATATTTATATATGTTATAATATATATAATATATTATATATAATATATATAATATATTTGGGTAAACTTCTAACTAGTTTAAAGCATCTGTACTGATCTTTCTTTCTTTTTTTTTAAATTTTATTTTATTTGTGAACATACTGTACAGAGGGGTTACAATTACATGGGCAAGATAATGCATACATTTCTTACCAAGCATTGCAGCCTCCTCCTTTGTTTACCCTTCACCTCCCTTCCCAGCCTCCCCCCTCCCCCCACACCCAATCCTTCCCCCCCTTCCCCCCCCTCCCACCGACATTGTAAAGCTCCTTTTTGACATAACAATTTGTACTTCTCATTGTTGCAACAGGTCCACCTGAACCCTTAAATGACTTGTTTTTCCCCATCTCCTCCACATGTTATACTGACATCAAATATATTGAAAGCGGGGGTTATACTGTGGGGGAGGGACATACAAAGCAACAAAGAAATAAAGTTATAAATGCGTTAGAAACACATGCATGAAAGAAAAAAAACATTAAAATACCTATCTAAGGCTTCATTTTCCTAACATCACATTATCTGACTTTTTCCGCTTGACTCATACATATACTAGATATTGCAAATAAGGGAAACCATTGGACCTGTGTTTCTTTGTGCCTGGCTTACTTCACTTAATATAATTTTTTCCAAGTTTTTCCATTTCCTAACAAATGGGGCAATGTCATTCTTTCTGATGGAGGCATAGAATTCCATTGTGTATATATATCACATTTTCTTGATCCATTCATCTACTGAAGGGCATCTGGGTTGGTTCCATATCTTAGCTATGGTAAATAATTCTGCAATAATCATAGTTGTGCTGGTAGCTTTAGTATGGTCTTGTTTGTAAACATTTGGATAAATGCCCAAAAGTGGGATTGCTGGGTCATAGGGGAGCTCTCTGTGGAGTCTTTTGAGGAACCTCCATACTTCTTTCCAAAGTGGTTGAACAAGTTTACATTCCCACCAACAATGAAGTAAGGTTCCCTTCTGTCCACATCCCCTCCAGCATTGTTGTTGTTAGAGTTCTTGATTTTTGCCATTCTAACTGGAGTGAGGTGGTATCTCAATGTTGCTTTGATTTGCATTTCTTTTATGGCTAGGGATGTTGAGCATTTCTTCATGTGTCTATTGGCCATCCTTCTTTCTTCTTCAGAGAAGTTTCTCTTTAAGTCTTTAGCCCACTTATTTATTGGGCAGTTGTTTCTGTACTGATCTTTCAGTTCTCCCCAAATCTATAATTTGTAGATCTTATGATCAATGGATTACCACATGAATTGTCCTTTCCATCCTAAAAATTAAGCAAATCAAGCCACACCCAAAGAAATATCAGTTGCATGGTTTTCCTCATTTGTGGATGGTAAAAAGAAGAAATATACTGGGACATGATAAATTATACAGGTCTCCAGGCATTCACACACAGTGAGACCAAATTAGGAGAGGATCACAAAGGTGCAATGCCACAAAGGTGCATCTGATCAGATCAAAATCATATTGATCAAAATGACTCCAGGAAATGGAGACAGGTTTTTTTCTTTGTTGGTGTTTTTGTTTTCTTTTCATTTTTCTCTTGTTTGTTTATCTGTTTTTGGGAGGGTAAGCAAGACATCCAGAAATGGAGGGATAAAGGGTAAACAAATGCAGCAGTGGTCTTCACTAGATTCTATGTTGCAGATGCACAATACATAATATGCACAATATATAATAATATATTATAATACATATTATATATTATATTATGCTATGTATTATATAATAATATATAGTATATTATAATATATGATATATTATTATATAATATATCATATATTATAATTATAATATTATGATTATATTATAATATATAATATTATATATTATATGTAATATATAATATATATTATATTTTATTATATATAATTAAATATAATATATAATTATATATATTATATATATTATACACACACACACACACACACACACCACATTTTCTTGATCTATTCATCTACTGAGGGGCATCTGGGTTGGTTCATATCTTAGCTATGGTAAATAGTGCTGCAATAAACATAGCTGTGCTGGTAGCTTTAGTATAGCTTGTTTGTGATAGTTTGGGTAAATGCTCAGAAGTGGGATTGCTGGGTCATAGGGGAGCTCTATGTGGAGTCTTTTGAGGAACCTCCATACTACTTTTCAAAGTGGTTGAACAAGTTTACACTCCCACCAACAATGCAGTAGGGTTCCCTTCTGTCCACATCCCCTCCAGCATCTGTTGTTATTAGAGTTCTTGATTATAGCCATTCTAACTTGTGTGGGGTGGAATCTCAATATTGTTTTGATTTGCATTTCTTTTATGACTAGAGAAGTTGAGCATTTCTTTATGTGTCTATTGGCCATTCTTATTTTCTCTTCAAAGAAGTTTCTCTTTAAATCTTTTTTTCATAGGTTATTTATTGTGAAAATACTGTACAGAGGGGTTACAATCACATGAGCAAGGTAATGAGTACATTTCTTTATTTTATTTTATTTTATTTTTGTGAACATACTGTACAGAGGGCAGGATAATGCGTACATTTCTTATCAAGCATTGCAGCCTCCTCCTTTGTTTACCCTTCACCTCCCTTCCCAGCCTCCCCCCCCAATGAGTACATTTCTTATCAAGCATTGTTGCCTCCTCCTTTGCTTTGCCCCTCCCATCCTCCCATCCCTTCCCTCCCATCTCCACAACTACATTACCTCCCCATCTCCCCCTCCCTGGCCCACCTAAATTGTAGAGTTCTTGATTCTAGCCATTCTAACTGGGGTGAGGTGGTATCTCAATGTTGTTTTGTTTTGCATTTCTTTTATGGCTAGAGAGGTTGAGCATTTTTTCATGTGTCTATTGGCCATTCTTATTTCCTCTTCAGAGAAGTATCTCTTTAAGTCTTTAGCCTACTTATTTATTGGGCAGTTGTTTCTTTGAGGATTTATTGTAGGGGGATTTAATTTTTTGAGTTCAAGGTATATTTTAGATATGAGACCCTTATTTATTGTATGGCTGGTGAAGATCTTCTCCCAGTCTGTGGGCTTTCTATTGATCTTGCTAGCTATGTCTTTTGCCATGCAGAAGCTCTGCAGCTTCATGCAATCCCATTTGTTCAACCTTTCCTTGATTAGTTGTGTTTCTGTGTCTCTATTAAGAAAGTTTCGGCCTGTGCCAAGGAGACCTAGGGTTTCTCCTATTCCATCCTGTAATGTTTTTAGGGTGTTTGTTTTGACTTTGAGGTCTTTGATCCATTTGGAGTTGATTCTGGTGCAAGGATCTAGCTTTAGTTTTCTACAGGTTAAACCAATTTTGCCAGCGCCATTTACTGAAGAGGCTGTCTTTCTTCCATTCTATTTTTTTAGCTCCCTTATCAAAGATTAGATGACTATAGGTCTGTGGGTTCATTTCTGGGTTTTCAATTCTATTCTGTTGGTCCTGAGGTCTGTTCTTGTGCTAGTACCAAACTGTTTTGATTACTATGACTTTGTAGTGGAGTTTGAGTTTGATATTGATATTCCTCCAGCACTGTTCTTTCTGTTAAGGATTGTTTTTGCTATTTGGGGTATTTTATTGTTCCATATGAATTTTTGGATTGCTTCTTCTATTTCCTTGAAGAATGAGGTTGGAATATTGATAGGTATCGCATTGAATTTGTAGATAGCCTTGGGAATTATTGCCATTTTCATGATGTTGATCCTCCCACTCCAGGAGCATGGGAGGATTTTGCACTTCCTAAATCCTGCTTTAATTTCCTCTTTCAGGTTTTTAAAGTTTTCATCGTAGAGGTCCTTCACTTCTTTAGTTAACTCCTAAGTATTTTATTTTTTGTGGGTTATTAGAAAAGGAGTTGCTTTCCTGATTTCAGCCATACTTTTCTCATTGTTGGCATACAGAAAAGCCATTGACTTTTGAGGGCTAAATTTATACCCAATAAGCAGTACTTCTGAGCACTTTTTAATAGTCTTAGTAGCCATGGCTGGATTTTAGTTTGAAAGTGTTTGCTCACATGTTTTGTCCAGTTTTGGGGGTAGATGTGGTTTGGCTATTTTCCTTACTATTAAATTACATTTTTTCTATATTCTCTATATGAATTAATTGTCATATATACATATTATGAATATTTTCCCCAGGCTTGCCTTTTGTTTTCTCAATGAAGTCTTTGAAAAGTAGAAGTCTTATTTATTTTTTTATTTATTTTGCCAGTCCTGGGCACTGTCTTGGAGTTTCTTTTGCTCAAGGTGAGTGCTCTACTTCTTGAGCCAAAGCGCCACTTCTGGCTCCTATGAGTAGTTCATTGGAGATGAGTCTCATTGACTTTCATGCTTGGGTTGGGTTTAAATTGCAATCCTCAGATCTCAGCCTCCTGAGTAGCTAAGATTACAGGTGTGAGCCACTGGCACCTAGCTAGGAGTTTTAAGTTTTGATAGACTCTCTTTTCATTTTTTTCTTGATGATTCATTTTTGGGGTTGTAATAAATGTTTTTTTCCCTTAAAATCCAATGGGAGGAAACCTTTTTTTCCCCCATGGATTATACACCTAGAAGTTTTGCAATTTTAGTGGTTACATTTAAGTCTTTCATGGATTTCCAGCTAATGCTTTTGTGAGGGTCATTTTGCTTCTCCAGATAAATACACAGTTTTCCTGGTACCATTGGTCCACATGACAATTACTTAGCACTGAATTACCATGGCTTGTTGACCTAGTAGCAGCTAAACTGAGGGCTGCATTTCGTGTCTTCCCATTCTCTTATCAATTGCTAGTTTTATCCTCATGCCAATACCCCACTGTCATTTTATAATAATTCTTTAATTCTTGTATTGCTAATCTCTATGCCCCCATTGCTGTTCTTTTTGATAGATTTGATGATTTCAGATGCTTTGAATTTTCATATCAGTTTTAGAACCACAAAGCCTTCTAGGATTACAAAGCCTTCTTTGGATTATGTGAATCTACTGATCAATTTGAAAGGAATGAGCATTTTAGCAATATTGATACTTTTAGTCTATGAACATTTTGAGCATAGTTTTGTATATGCTTGGGCATCTTTATAAATGATAGTTTTAAGGTGTATAAGTTTTGCCTATAGTTTAAGTTAATCCGCATGTTCATTGTAAAATACCATCCTAAATGGTATTTTAAAAATGTCATCTGCAGTTGTTGTTACTGATGTATAACATGCAATTTATTATTTTTAAAATGAGGGCCAAACCTGTGACCTTACTAAACTTATTTGCCCATTTTTAGTTTTGTAGAGTTTTTTTCTTTAGTTTTGTAGGTTGCTTAAGATTTACTTCACATATACTTAGATTATGTGCAAACCAAGAAAAATTTGCTTTTCAGTTCTCAATGTGTTTATCTTTTCTTGTCCTATTATACACTACCTATGACAGCTTGTAAAACATGGAAGAAAAATGTTGGCATCTTTTCTTTGCTTCCAAACTTAGAGGTAAATGTTGTTCTTTTTTTGTGGGTCTGAGGATCAAGCTCAGGGCTTTGATATGTTAGGGCACTGCTACGTCTCCAGCTGTTTAGTTTGTCTTATGTATGGATTTGTGTGGCTCTTTCTTAGATACTCATCTGCTTGAGGAATTTCCTTCTCTTCCTGGTTTGTTTGCAGCTTTTATCATGACTAATTTTCTAATTTTTTTCCATCTTCAATTGGTTGTGCAAGGGGGCTCCAATTTAGCGTGTCCCTTTGCGTCCAGTGCTTCTGTATCTGACTCACCTTTCCAATCTTTCTTCCCAGCCCACCTACCCTTCCTCCTAGACTCATGTTCTGCTTTCAGTCAAGTACTTTTTCCGTATCAACTGGGTTGGCCTTCCTTCTTCCTTCCTCTCTTGATAATATTGGGATTTGAACTCAGATCTTGGTGCTTGCTGGGCAGATGCTCTGTCATGTGCACTGTGGTCCTAGACCTTCTTTGTTTTGTTTTGCTTTAGCTATTCTTCAGTTAGAGTTTTCCATTTTTGCCCAGGGCCAGCCTCCGATCACAATCCTCCTACTTATAGCTCCCTATTGGTGGGATTACAGATGTGTATCACCATGCCCCACTTGATGGTTGGGATGGAATTTCACCTTTCTCTAGGCTGGCCTTGAACCACAGTCTTCCTTATCTCCACCTGCTGAGGAGCTGGGATGACGGGAGTGAAACACTGTGCTTGGCCCATATGCTTTTTTTTTTCTTTATCCCGTTGGTATGATGAATCACATTCATTATTTTGAATTTTGAAGGAGGTTTGAATTCCTGAGATGAGTGGTTTACTTATCATATGTTAAGGTGGTACTGCTCTGAGGTCTCAAACCCTTTTTGGATGCTGCTTAATTTGAGAGCTGTGTATGTGACATGAAATGCTGCCACTTTGGGTGACAATGGCTAAGTTCAATTAGAAACTCCTAATTGCTCCCTTGCTACCTTATTACTTTTTACAAGTATGTGTTTTAACTACATGATGATGATTACTTTCTTTTTTATCTGGGTATCTTTCCCTACTGGATTTATACTTTTATTTGGTGCCAGTTTTGGGACTTGAATTCAGAGCCTGGGTGCTGTCCCTGAACTTTTTTGCTTAAGGCTAAGACCAAGTGGTCTACCACTTGGGCACACCTCCAGTTCTGGCTTTTTGGTGGTTCATTGGAGATAAGAGTCTCACAGACTTTCCTGCCCAGGTTGGCTTTGAACTGTGATGATCAGATCTCAGCCTCCTGAGTAGCTGGGCATGAGCCACCAGTGCCAGGCTAGATTTATACTTTCTAAGAGCTGCTTTGTTCTTATTTTTCATTCTGGTAATCTTGAGGCCAAATTATCATGCTGTTAAGAACAATAATAGTTCTCAAGAGATGCTTTGCCTCTGCTACTTTTAATACTTCCAAGAACTTCATTATCATCCACCACAATACAGACCAAGTTCAGAAACTTGAAATCTTTTGTCCCAAGTCATCTAGCTGGCACACCCCAATTCACTATTTGACGCTCAGAAGCTCTGTCAAAGTAATGTCTGAAATAATTGTTCATTGTCTGAATGAGTGAATGAATTAAAGTAGCCTTGTCTCCCGCCCACCCCCACTCCTTTTAGTGAATGGAACAAGTCTACCTGATGGGAGAAAAATTTCAGCTTGGAAACTGGCATGTTGAGAAAGTCTGAGTAAAGAGGAACTGAGCAGATGGGGAGTAGTTGCTAAAAAAAAGAAAAGAAAAAAAGGAAAGGAAGTCTGAACTATAAATTTACTTGACAAGGTTGCATCTCTGTGGTTTAGACGTTGGCCACTTCAGCTTAGCCTGATTATTATATAACAGGAGGATGGAGAAATGGCCGGAAAGTATTGCTTCCTATTACATAACTCCTATTCTGTGCCTGACAGCATTTCTGATAATGGAGAGAACAGAAAGTATGCCTCCCTTTTGGTGAACGTCTCAAGCCTTTTGTAGGACACTCAGCCCAATCTGCAGCCGTTGAGTCGTTACAGCATGATTTCTTCAGCCAGCCTCTGTCTGTCTCTCTACCACTCTCCCTCCAGTGTCTTCTATTCATGTTCGCCACAAACATTTCTCAGATCTCAATATGGGGCCCGTTAGAGACCAGGTTAGGATTTCTGGTGGAGCATGGACTAGGATATTGGAGCATCGTTTCTTGGTTGCTTTGGCTCCAGGGGAGTTGGGCCGTGTACTCTTGCTTTTTCGTAATTTGACGCTTGGGGATAAGAGGTTGGAATAGTCTTGAAGAGCTCCTTTATTTTTGTTTTTCACAGTAGTGCAGGCGAGTTGCTGCCCACTGAAATACTGTATGAATACAATGCATTTTGATCACTCACTCCCTTAAGTCATTCTCTTGTCATCCTCCCAATCCCACCCCTTTTCTCAGTGTTCTGAAGTTTCTAGAATATGCATTGAATTTCGTGATGCATTTTCCCTCTTCCTTGCTTCATTGCTCTTCCCCTCTCCACTGGGCCCCACCCCTCACTTTCGAGTACCCAGTTCCTGAGGGTCATTTTATTGGACTGTGGGTTAGCCTTTCTAAGGAATTATATCGCTTGAGTGCTCACCGGAGTCTATTTCTTGTGTGGCTTGCATGTTGCAAAACTTGTATCATCCCACAGGCATTACCTGTCAGGCATTGTTGTGCCAAAACAAGCCACCATGCTGCACAGTGAAGGTCTAACCAGCTGTGTGATCCATCCACATCACTTTTCATTGATACTACAGACATTATTCAATGCTCTGCAACTGTCAATAGACACAGGCCAGGATCCTACATTGTCTTTCCTCTTCTGTGAACTGCCAGAGATCCTGGTGTCTCCACCAGCCCCTAATTCTCTCCGGAGTCCAACAGTCCTCTGCTTTGTGCTGTTCCCAGTGCAAGTCACCTTCCTGCTTTTCCTCTTTTGCCCTTGAATTTCTAATGGAGCTTCACCATGTTGGAGCGTGGGACTGTACTCTGAAAGCTGTCCCAAATGCTTTCTGTTGCACGTGGAAGATCCTACCTTCTCCTCCTGCTTAATGCCTGATGCCTGGTCCTGCTCACCTTTTGTGTAGATGTGAGAGCCCTTTTCTGTTTCTCACACATCCTATCTTACTGTCTTCCTTCTAGTTGTCTCCACTGTGAAGACAGGCTCTTCCGGATAAGCATTCTTGTCTCATGTCAAATATGACCACCTCTCTGTGATGCCTGAAGCCACCTCTGATTCCTCCTTTACCTTGTTACAGGCTTTATTTTCCTCATTGACTTCATCTTTATCTCTGTACTTTTGTCTACCTGTCTTGCTTTCCTCGTTTGCTGTCTGTCTCTGCTTTCCCAGAGTACTGTGGGTCAAATCAAGTCAATATGTTTTTAAATAAAGTTTTATTGGAACACATGCTGATCTACCTTTTTTTGTGTGTGCCATCAGGTGCACTGGCTGTATGAGGGTGTTGCTGAAAAATTGCGACAGAGACATCAGAACTGGAAAGCTTATGCTATTTATCATCTGGCATTTTGCGGAACACTTTGTCAACCTCTGCTCTAGCCTCCACTCGTTACCTGTCTTGTCATCGCTGCTTCCCCAAAACTCACCATGGTTCCAGGCCTGTGATGCGGCTCCACACATATTTGTCAAATGAATTTAATAAATGAGGGAACACAGGCCACTGTGACAGACTTTGACTGGAGGTGTTTATGTCTATTGAGCTCACACTTCTTGCCAGCAAAAGCATTTAGATGTGTGGGTTATGTTGCTGTGCCTATGTGCTTGTGTGTGTGCATGCACACACACACACACACACACACACACACACACACACACACACACATCTGCGAATCCAAGGATGAGAAAATAAGCAGGCTCAGTGGACCATCTGCAGCTTCTGTAGCCACACTGGTCATCTGTCCCTTAGTGTCTCTGAGGGATTAAAAATATTTGCCAACCTGTTCTGACTAGATTCATTATAGTTTAAGGGGAAGATGAGGAAAGGTCATTATTAGAAGTACATCCATATGTTTTCTTACTTAGAAAGAAATTTGAAACTTGGCCTTGGATCCTGGTTCATGGGTTAGTCACTCATGGCTTATTAGGCAGACTTGTTGCCCTCTGTGTCGTTCACTCTAGGTTTATGTTTAAAGAAACCTTCCTTCAATCTCTTTGTTTTGAGAACATTGCCAATGATATAAGGATGGAGTGAGGGGATCAGAAGACACAGAGAAGAATGGTCTATAGTTGATTTATTTTAATTTTTTCAAATCATCATTAAGTAGCTGTACAGAGTGGTTGCGATTCAGCATGTCAGTTTGTGAGGACAATGCATCCTGATCAGTGTCACCTCTTACATCATTCTCCCCATCGCTCTGAATCCCAACCACCCCCTCAACTCAGCACATATTCCAAAGCAAGCTCCTTGAATCTGAATGATTTTGTGGCTCTAAGCTCATTCCATGCCCTATTAGTTGTTCGTAAAGAAAGGATTAACATGTACAAGCTAAACTGCTCACATCTCTCAGCCATTTGCTGGATACAGCTCTCTATAAGACAAAACATATTACTCAATTAAGCAAAGTCTGACTTACAGGAGCTTAGTTTTTGGGATCAGATATTGACTAGTGAATTGTCAGCGTTTGTAGTTTGAGTTTTATAACCAACAGTCAGTAAAGAGTAGTTTCTGGGTTCAAACAGCAGATCTACCCCACAAGCTAGACATTGACAAGTAGATATAGAGATTGTGACGTTGTCTAACTCATAGTAGGTGAGAGATTTGCATGAGAAAACAGTGCTTCACATACATTACCCAGGAAGCATGCAGCAGGAGGAAATACAGTTTAGAGGGTGCAGAGGCTCAAACATGGCTTTGTACTTTCAGGAAGAATCTTCTTGAACTCTTCCCTTGGGACCCAAGAAAAATATTTTCATCATGTGTATTGGATTGATTCTCTAGGACATAATTCATTGTCTCTGTTTCTCTTCCTCCTCTTCCTCCTCCTCTACATTCCTCCTCCTCCTTCTTTGTCTCCATCTCTGTCTCTGTCTCTCACTTGGATTCTCAGTGAGCCCAATGGGCTCAATATAATTCTGATTCTGCCTAATGGCAAGCATCTGTAGCACTGAGATGCCAGCTATTTACAAAGTTAAAAAGCCATTGTGTCACTGAAGTTCCATTAGCAGAGTCATTTGAGACTTTAATATTCCCTAAGACAGAGGAGGCCAGGGACTTGCAGGTAGAAAACTACATTCACTCTGCATATTCAACTGGGAGTGAGGAACAGTAAAGCAGCATTATGTCAGCTTCAATCATAGTTTATTAAGCCATAGTGACTTCATGTCCCCATGTAATTGAATACAATGTGTTTCTAGCAAGCTATGGATATTCATTCATTCTCTGGTCATTGGTTGCAACTACTCTTTGTCAAAACCATGTGGTAGACATTGGCCATAGTGTGTCATATGGCAACTAACACTATGTTTCCCACTTCATGATGATGCAAAGAGCTAGCTAGTTCTTATCGTTACTGGGGGAAAGAAATCAAGTTAACTTTTTTTTTTGGTTGGCTGTGGAGCTTGAACTCTGGGCCTGGGCGCTGTCCCTCAGCTCTTCAGCTCAAGGTGAGTGCTCTACCACTTGAGCCACAGCGCCACTTCTGGTTTTCTGGTGGTTCTGGGGATAAGAGTCTCATGGACTTTCCTGCCTCAGCTGGCTTTGAACCACGATCCTCAGATCTCAGCCTCCTGAGTAGCTAGGATTACAAGTGTGAGCCATCGATGCCCGGCTTACGTGACATTAATTTAATACCTTCTGTGTTGAACTCATAGTTTGGGTTCCACTTCAACCCAACTCATTTCAAACCAATTCAGTCCAATCCATTTCAGATGAAGCTAAATCATCACTTGCCGATAACTCAGCCTGATCCACTTTGAGAATGAGCCCAGGTAAAGGCTAGCTGCATGGCCATCAAGGTTTTCTCACAGGCTTGGGTCTGGAAGGGGATTTTTCCTATGTAAAGCCATGCTTGGGGTCTTCTGGTGACAGTGACCAAAAGGGAAATTTTCAGCTGTCCCACATAACTGAGGGGGTAGTACTGTGCATTCAGGATGAAGGGAAGTGACAATCAACAAGACCGCCTTTGCTCTTCAAGTCTCCTCTCTGATATAACTCATCTCCTATCTCAGTCAAGTAGAGGAACGTTGCTTTGAAGTCTCTCTACCACTGGAAAACACCTAAGAATTCTTCTCTTAGGTCTGTTGTAAAATATTGAGGGAGAGCTCTGATTGGCCAAGCAAAGATCATCTGTGGCCACTCTCCAAGTAATAAAAAGATCATTAAACCTTGCTTTTAGAAATATCCTGCTGACTTCTATGGCATTCACAGAACACTTTGAAATGTGGAAGAGGAGTGGTCCCCTAACATCTGATTGGTTGCTTATTTAATTAAAATTGTATATCCATAGCTAGGTGCCTGTGACTCATGCCTGTAATTCTAGCTATTCAGGAGGCTGAGATCTGAGGATTATGGTTTGAAGTCAGCCTGGGAAGGAAAAGTCCATGAAACTCTTGTCCCTAATAACCACCGAAAAGCCAGACATGAAGCAGTGACTTAAATGGTAGAGCACTTAGGCTTGAGCAAAAGAGCTCAAGGACAATGCCCAGGCTCTGAGTTCAAGCCCCAGGACCAGCATACACACACACACACACACACACACACACACACACACACACACCACATACACAATTATATCCACACCAGCAATTTAAGAGAAAAATTATGGGTATACTATCTAGAAATAACTGTTAAGTTAGAAACTTGTATTTTGGAATACTTTTAGATTTACAAGAAATGGTAACATTTCTATATATTGCATTTGTAAGTTCTCTTGATATTAGCAGTTTTCCAAGTGTCAAACTAGAGAGTTAAAATAGTACAGAGCTATTCATTAACTAGAAATTATTTAAATTTCTAGTTTTCTACTAATATCATTATTCCTGTTCAGGGTCTAACCCAGGATACCACATTATATTTGTTAGATTCCTTTGATTTTGATGGATTCTCAATCTTTCCTTTTACTTTATGGCCATGACTGATTTGAGGAGTTTGCAGGTAAGTGTTTTGTGGAGTGTCTCTGAATTCTGGTATATCTGACATTATTTTCTCATCATCAAACTGGAGTTACAGGTTTTGGAGTAAAATACACAGAGATGAAGTGCATTTCTCAGTATTATCACGTTGATACATTTGATTAATTGAATAGCTTCTCTTTCCCTTCTCTCTTTTCCTCGCTTTCTCTCCCCTTCTCTTTCTCCCCCTCTTCCTTCCTTCCTTCTTTCCTTCCTTCCTTCTTCCCTCCCTCCGTTTCCATCCCCCCCCCTCCCAACTCCGGGCCTTGTGCTTATTAGGCAGGTATCCTACCAGTTGAACCACATCCCCAGTCCTTTTTTTGCTTTAGTTTCTTTTTCAAATAGGGTCATATTTTTTGTCCAGGACCAGCTTCAAACCATGAGTGATCTTTCTACTTCTGTCTCTTGAGTAGCTGGGATTACAGATGTGCACCACTAAGCCTAGTTTTTTCTTGAAAGAGCCTTGCTAATAATTTTTAGCCTGGGTTGTCTTTGCATTATGATCCATCTCCCTGCTGAACTTATTCTTCATGAATAGTTTCTCCAATGTAAACATCAACATATGTATCTTTCTCACTCTGTTCTCTGGAACTGAGCAAATAAGTTCAGCCCATACTCAGGGGGAGAGAGGTAGCAGAGTTCCACCCTCCTGAGGGAGAACCTATCTACATTAGAAAAGAGAGATTTTAGAACAAACTTTTCTTCAAAAAAAAGGAATCATAGAATTTGTGTTGTTCTATAATCTGTTGTTTTCCTTTTAATAACTGGCATGCATACATCTTCATATTAAATATTCTTTCGTAGCATAGCTTTTACAATCTATTTTCATTGGCATATATTAGTAATATAAGGAGAGATCTTATTGTGATGATTCTATAGGTGTGTATGGTGTACTTGGAGCAATGTCTTTTAGACGTGGCTTAGTATTTGGCTGTCTGGAAATATTGGAATTCAACCTTCACGTTAGTTTGAATATTTTACTTGCTCCCACTTATAGTTTTCCAGAGATTTTTGGAAAAAAAATCACTGTTAGAAACAGTGATTAGGAACTTTATTAAGGTAAGAAGCTATTAAAAATAGATGTATATGTCAAAATATATAGATGCAGCTTTTGTCAAGTTGTCTGTATCATTGTACACACTCTAGCTTCTGCTGGATTCTTAGGAACATACTGGTTGGGAGTTAGGCAGAAAGGGGTGGTGGGCAAACCTGGGCCATGCTGTGTTCTTAAGGGCAGTGTAAGGGAGAGGAAGTAGCAGTGATCACGGGCTGAGACCTGATCAAAGACAGCACCTCCGTACTGAGAAGAGCAGCTACACCATTTGTGAGTCCATTAAAAAAAGTCTTATTAAAAATGTATGGAAAAGTGGAATACACACTGCATAAAACAAACTTAACTATTATAAATAATTTAAAAGTGATCATGCATGAAACTCTTATCAATTCTAATGGGGAAAAAATCAATCTGGGCCCAAATATTCCATTCTCAGTGATGCTTCCAGAACATTTATCCACTAAGAGGACAAGTTGACTTGTTTTTAATGCTAATCACTTCTTCTCTGTTCTTTACTGGGTTGCAGGAAAGACAAATGCTTAAAATAGTATGGACAAATAATGCAGAAATTTAGCAAAGCCGAAGTCTGGAATTTCATTACGCACCATTCTGCTTCCCTAGGATCCCCATTATTAACCACGTATGTAGCCATGGAGATCAGTGCCATGCTCTAGGACATTTTGCAGTGATAAAATGTACGGCTGCAGTACTGTTTAGCACAGTAGGACCTGGCTTTGGTGACCACTGGGCATCTGAAGTGGAGCTTCTGTGATTCAAGAACTGGATTTTCACTTCTACTTCATTTTAATTAGTTTAGATTTTATTAGGCACCAGATCAGTGGTTCCTTATTGGAGAGCACAGGTCTCTACTCTGAGACAGGTGATACTCACAGTCATGTGCTCAGGGGGAATTATATATCTTCAGGAGATGCAGGACTAGCTCAGGTGTCTCAGTGAACATCTACAGGGGTCCTTCCCTGGTGTCACACTTTCCACACTGCCCTAGACTTATCCACCAACACTACCAAGATCACCTGCGCATCAAGTCTTAAAAAAAATAAAATGTCTCAGCCAGGCAGTGGCTCAGGCTTGTAAAACCTCGCTACTTAGGAGGCTGAGATCTGAGGATCGTGGTTCAAAGCCAGCTTGGGCAGGAAAGTCTGTGAGGGTCTTATCTCCAATTAACCACCAGAAAACCAGAAGTTGTGCTGTGGCTCAAGTGGTAGAGCACTTACCTTGAGCTGAAGAGCTGAGGGACAGCGCCCAGGCCCAGAGTTCAAGCTCAACAACCGACCTCCCTCTCCTCTCCCCCAAATGTGTCTCAGCTTACAGTCTCCACTAGAATTGGAGCCATTCCTTCAGGATTCTGTGTGGTTTAGTTTCACAAATTAGAGTGATTCTGTGTGTGTGTGTGTGTGTGTGTGTGTGTGTGTGTGTGTGTGTGGGGCGGGGGGGCGGGGGGTAAGATCTGAGACTTGCCTCCCCCAGGAATAAATTTCCTTTGACTCTACATTTCTATGCAGGTATTTTTAAAAGCTGAATTTTGTGTCTAGCCCTGTGTTATCACCAAAGTGATATCATCTTAAAAAATAACCATTTTTCTTTTGAGACTGAGCAAGCAACAAACAAAAAGGTGAAGGATAGTACTTTTTTGGTCAAGAATCAAGTGACATATTTTAAAATCTTGGTTTTTGTTTGGGACCTTTCACCTTTCTACTATTAGGTGTAGTATATTGTAAGAGCCTAGACCTGAAGTCAGCCCTCAGATGAGGGTCCAAGGATTGTCTGACTACTAACAGGGAGTTATAGCCTGTTTGGGACTGTTTGGATGAGCCCCAGAAGCTTCATCTAAAGTACTCATTTGAAGGTGCTTAATATTTACAGTTTAGGTGCATAATTTCTCTTTTATAACGCAATTGAAATTATCTTCTCCTTGTACAAGAAGGCAAAGTGCTATGATGTTTGCTGTTGGCAAGAAAGAAAGAAAGAGAAAGAGAGAGAGAGAAAGAAAGAAAGAAAGAAAGAAAGAAGAAAGAAAGAAAGAGAGAGAGCAAACACCTTGCCAGAACCTGTATTGAAATGTGTGCTCCACTGAGAGTCAAGAAAGGAAACACAATAGAGAAGATGCAAGAAAGATAGGAAGGAACAATAGCAGAGGGAGGGAAACTGGAAATAAACATCCTAGTTAACCAATGAACTGCTTTCCATACCTAATCTCATATTGACTTCTTCCAATAATGGAACAAGAGGAAGAACCAGAGGCTCAGAGATGTCAGATAACTTACTAAGGCCACACAGTTGCACTACAGTGGAGTTTCTGCTCTACACCCCAGATTCCCAGAATGACTAGTTGTGTCTAGAATGGGGAAACACAGGGAAACGGTTATCTTTGCTGATTACCAGTGCCCCAAGCAAGTGCCAAGGATGACTTGAAAAAGACGAGGAACTTAGATCAATTCTTTTTTGCAATCCTTTTAAAATTCCTGCCATCCATCACATCTCAAGCCAGGTTCCTAGGCCAGCATTCTCACACATACGGATTGAGGGGGTGCAGCTTCCTCAGTGGACCCTGGGCAGTGCATTAATTTCATAGCGTTTCCCTCAGCAGCATGGGGCCCTACATCACATCATCTCATTCTTTGTCTGAGTTGAATCTAGGCATTACTGTCACTTTAAATATCCTTGCCCCACACCACCTCCATTTCCCCCTCAGCAAATTCTTTGTTGTAGATGACCAGGCCAGGAAGAGAGCAGGCTTGGTGGCCCACCAGCTTGGAAAAGACCAAAGCCCTGTGGGAGGTGTCCCAGCCCAGGGAAGCCCTGAACCCCAAGCCCTAATCCCCTGTAATGACCTGTGTTGAGTGTCTTTGTGAAACCCATGAAAGGAAGTGGCCCTGTGGAGGGGCTATGCCATTCTCTTCCATGCTGCACCGGGCTTGGGTTGCTTCTAATGACTGGGTAGAGAGAGGATATTCTTAGCTGGAAAAAAATTCCCTGTCACCAAAGTGGAATGGAGAGAGAGAGAGAGAGAGAGAGAGAGAGAGAGAGAGAGAGAGAGAGAGAGAGAGAGAGAGAGGGGAGGGGGAGGGAGGGAGCGTGAGAGAGAGCACAGGACTCCAGCAGTTGAAGTCTGTCTTCCCTCCTCCCCTCCATCCCTATCCTTTGTAAGGAGCTAGCTGAACTGACACCATGAAACCAGCACAGCGGTACAGTGGCATGGTCTTAAGGGATCAGAATTGAACTGTGCATGGAAAAAGCTGTGCTTGAAAGGCATGGAGTGGGGTCAAGGGGAAGGAGGTGGACAGATGAAGAGAAGAAGGGCAAATGCAGACAAGAATCCAATTCTTAATCCAAAATTAGGAATGAGTGAGGCAAGGGGTGGGTTGGGAAGAATGGGTGAGAATGTTGAAAGGCGTGACATGGATGAAGATGTATGGCATACATTGTATACTGAGATTTGACGCCAGCCTGGGTAGGAAAGTCTGTGAGACTCTTATCTCCAATTAACCACCAGAAAACCAGAAGCAGAGCTGTGGCTCAAAACAGTAAAGGGCTAACCTTGAGCAAAAAAGCTCAGGGATGGCACCTAGGCCTTGAGTTCAAGCCCCATGACCAGAAACACACACACACACACACACACACACACACACACACACACACACGAGTATTCACAAACTGCTTTGTTAAGTGGCAAGTCCTTTGTACAATTACTCAGTTGTAAAAAATTAAAAAAAGGTAAAGTGTAAAGATTTCAAGATAGTAAATAACTAAGGGTTAGTATGTTGCCACACAAATGAGTTTTTGAACCCAGACTTAAACCTTCACTGAGACTCACTTCCCTTGGTTTGTAGTGAGAATCAGAGATAAACATGGCAGGCCCATTGTCCATTCTTTGTAAGCAGTGGATACTCAAATGAATTTGAGCAATCAACTAGCAATCGCTGCCAGAGAGGGGAAGGGGTTGGGTAGAGGTTGCATAGCAAGTGAACAGCAGGGCTAAGACGAAAACACATTACTCTTGCTATTCAACTCAATGATCAGAGGGGCCCTACAATGAACGCCCATCTTTATTTTAAAAGCTGAGTTGGCACTGTATACACATGGAGAGAGAGAGAGAGAGAGAGAGAGAGAGAGAGAGAGAGAGAGAGAGAGAGAGAGAGAGAGAGAGAGAGAGAGAGAGAGAGGATGATGTATGCCGAGAGACCTGCCTTCCCTTGGAATATGGCAATCACATTTCTGGAGGGCGTTTTCATTGGAGCAGAGATGAAAGACCGTGATTTTAACAATTAGTAGTTAATACTGCTTGAATGGAGTTGTGTAGAGACCAGTTCTGTTTCTGGAAAAAAAGATAATGTGAAAGGAAAGAAAGCTTGAATGATGGTGGAGAGGAGGCCACCCAAGTCAAGGATGTCTGGTTTGGTTAGAAGCACATTCAGCATGATCCCTTTAGTGAAATTCTAGCTGGTGTGAGTTGGAAAAGGGTCTTTCTCTGGCTCTCGTGAGTCAGACAGGTTGCTCAGCCTGTGTTCATGGACTCAAGCAGAAAACAAATGAACTATATTCATTCCATCACCGTTAAGGAGGCTACCCCATCCTTACCTGCTGTCCTGCAATTCTTGCAAGATTTTTAAGAGAGAGGATTTTTTGTCAAATATTTTTTTAAATAAAAAAGTAGTTATTAGTTTTATTTACTTATTTTTGCTTTTGTTTGTACTGGGATTTGAACTCAGCACGTTTCACTCGCTGGACAGGTAGGTACTCTACCGCAAATCTTTTTTAGATCAACAAATCAAGGTAATTTACCAAGTGTCATTAGGAGAGGAAGTAGCGCAAGTGAGCCCAGGGACCCGAGTCATGTGACAGAACCTGAAGTATTCTTTATAGTTACCTCCATAATGCAGCCAATCAATTGGGCTCACTGCTGGAGATAGTGGAGATAGGGTTTTCCCTGTTCTTTTGGGCAACAACTAGGGAACTGATCACACTATTGACGTCATTGGGCTATTTCCACTTCTCTCTATTCAAGGCATGGAAGTTGTGTGGTACCTGGTACATATGCATTTCCATTTCAGCAATTATGTCTCCTTCATTTAGCCTTGATTGCTGGATTCTTCTCTGCCCTTGATTTCTGGGGGTCCTGGTTCCCTCATTGTGTCTTTGTTTCTTTACTGGGCCTTCATTTCAAGACCTGAGCCTCGGGGCCTGCCTTGCTGCTAGAACTCTAATTTGTTCAGGTGTCCTCACTGGAGGACTGTGGAGGGAGGCGGGCCGGAGCACCTGGCAGTCCTCAGGCTCTGCGAAGAAAGACTAAGCCCAACTCCTCATTGGCTCTGTCCACTCTGCAGCAAACTCATTCATGATCCAAATCTGCTCAGGGGCTTTTGGTCGGGGAAGTCCAAGATCGTCAAAATCATAGGTATATTTGGTGTCTGGTGAGGACTTCATCTCTGGTTCGGAGATGGCCCTGTCTAGTTCTGTGCTCGCATGCAAGCACCCACAAGTGTCCTTTTGCCAGAGCACTGGTTTCACTCCTGAGAGTGGAGTCTTTATGGTCTGACAAGTTCACCTTGTCAAAGCCACACCTTTTGATACCACCACACTGTGGATTACATTGCAATAGATGAATGTGTGGTACCCAGGCATTTGGAAGCAGTGGCATCCCTCTGGAATGTCCTTAGTCCTACTAGGGTGCAAGCCTCTCTCCTCACCTCTGTGCTTACTGCCTTTACCTGTTGTCATTTGTGAGTACAAACAGAGTGGCCCACTCTCAAAATTGTCCTTCCATCAGGTGGAGCCTCCATTGTTACTTTGGTCCTGATGCTGTTCTGATCACCAATCTTCTTGGATGGACTGATGCTTAGCATCTGCTCACCTTTTCATAGGACTCAGATAATAGGAACGATTATGAATCATGAATTATGGCCTTCATGTATATCTTGGAGCCTACACCTGAGAGCACATTTGGTGATATGACTGTCCAAGAGGTAAGGTAAAATGAAGTCATACGGATGGGATCCTCATCCAGTATGACTGATATCCTTATAATAAGAGCTAAAGACACTGGAGATGTGTACACAGAGAAAAGCCCCAGTGAGAACACAGTAGGAAGGGAGCAAGGTGCAAGTTGGGGAAAGAAGCTTTAGGAGAAACCAGCCCTCCTGACATCTTGATGTTGATGTACCAGCCTGTGAGGAACTGAAACTCTGCTGTTTAAACTACCTACTCTGCGTCATTTTGTTACAGCGGCTCTCCTTGGCTAATGCATAAGTCATGCTTGTCATGCCAGATGTCCCTCAATTCTTTTCATTTGATTCATTTATTAAGCAACCAGAGAGACACGATAGCATATAATGAAATTTCTCAATAGGTGTCCCATTGAATATTAATTCTGTAAGAGATTCTGGGATCTGAGGTCATATTATATGCCACATTCCTGCTTGCAGAGTCACAAAGCACAGTTTTATGTTAAAGACTGAAAAGTATTGCAAGACGGAAACTTGAAAACTGTTGTTTGAGCAGCTATTCACAACACTGGGCTTTGACTAACTTCGCTGACTAACCCCTGCTAACAATTTAACAACTAGGAAGCATGCTGAGGCTCTTTCAAAAGATTTAAAAATCAGCCAGTTCTGCCACTTGGCTTGTAAAACTTGGTTTTTGTCATCTGGTAAAGAAAGCTAATGGTCACTACTTAAGGTGTTATGTTGAGGATCAAATGGGAGAATCAATGTGAAATGTTAACTCAACGTGGCAGTATTTTCATTCTTCTCAATTCCTTAATTCTTTTGTTTATTCAAGAAGTTAGTTATTTGGTATGTGCCAAAGTGGACAACCATTTCTGGATAGAGATATTCCTACCATCTTGATTTTTTTTTTTGTTACCCTAAGCTGGGCTTAGGTCTTGAAGACTGAGGAAAGCTTAGCTTCTGCCTCTTAAACTCTTTTTCTTTATGCTCTCTCTTTGTGAATGATAAATCCAGGTTCCCTCTGGATTTTTGGATAGGCCATGTCTTAGAGTGAGGCTCTAGATTTGTGAAAAGTGAAGTCCAAACCTTCAGAGGTGCTGCTAGGGCCAAAGGAAACGAGGTGCCAGGTGAACCCACAGTGGCATTCAAGCCAATACCTGGAGTGTCTGGTCACAGACAGAAACATATTGAGGGGAAGCTCTGCTGTTAGTCTCTTAGCTTCAAAGTTCTGCAAGCCTTTGGTCTCTCTCTCTCTCTCTTTTAGCACATCCAGAAATAACGCTTCTGAGTAAATTCTGCTTCATACGAATCGTAATGTAGAATATGTTCTACTAAGTCAAAAATTTCTGTCTTTACCAAGTACATTTGTTTCTGAGAGGCTCTAGTTAAAACTCACGTATCCACCACTGAATCTTCATTAGTGAGCCAATTTATCATCCTCAGGTTTTGAGAGAAGGAACAGCTTTAAGAAGACACGTATGCACGTATGTATTATCTTTAAGCAGCTGAGCAAAGGAATTGTCATTTGACAAAGCAGTTATGAAGACAGTATATCTTGAGCAATGTCACCCCTTTCGACATTCTCACCCATTCCCCTCACCCCTTCCCTCCCTGGAGTTAATTTTGTAGATATACATTGAGTTCATCACTGCCTTTCCCCTCTTCTCAGCGCCAATGGTCTACCCCTTTCCCTTTGACTCCACCCTAGCACTCCTTCAAGCATCTGCTTCCTGATGTTTGTTCATCTTTGACCTTGCCTTTCTAAGGAATTACATTATTTCAGTTCTCCCTTGAATCTACCATATTCCAGTTAACCCACTTATATACACGTGCATACCACCCAATGCATTTACTTATATGTTTCTAAGCTAAATCTAGCTTCCACAGAAGACCCTTAGCTACCATGATCTTCTTGCTATACTATCATCAGCTTTTGAAGTGTGAACAATGAGGCTCAGAGAGGTGAAATTATCTGGTAAATGGCATAGTCAAAATTATGTAACAGCCTCTCTCTGCTGCAGGGAGCGCTATGTGTCATCGTGAGTGACATGGAGTATCTGGTTGCAGCCTAGAAATGATACCATGCGCCCTCCCTCCCCTATTTGCTGATGAGGCTTACAGAGTTAAAGTCATTTACCCAAAGCATACAGTTGTCCTGGAGGGAGTCTCTGTTCCCACCCTTCCCCCATGTGTTGGCCTCCAGCCTGAAAAAACTTCCCTCCATTCTTCCCTTTGCTAAATCCTATTCATCATTCAGATCTCAACTCAAACGCCACTCCCATAGGAAGCTTTCTCTGGATCTCCAAACTAGTTTACTATCACTTTTATGGAGATTTGTAGCAGATCCTTTCAATTTTCCTTCTTACTTTCCAGTGATCTATTTCTATGATTATTTTTATGAATATTTGTATTCCCTTAGTTGTCCACAGCAAGGGAAGAACACATGTTGGTATTGTTCAATAATATCAATGGCACTTACCACATTATTTAGTATATAGCCAATACATTAAAAATGGTAGTTATTTGTGGATATAGCAACATATGTAAATTTTATCTATAAATCACCTCCATCCCCTATCTATCTATCCATCTATCTATCTACCATCTATCTTTCCAGAATTGTAGTCATTAGGTTCGTCCAGTCCCTTGTCATTAGTGCGTCAGAGATGTCAATTAGCAGTATGAGTTTTGCAGTTCCCTACTTATTTACTCTTGGCAGACATTGTCAATCGATCATAATCCTCTCTTCCATCGAGACCCAAGGGATCCTCAAAATCCTTCTCAAGGAAATGTTCCAGGCAGCTACTATCAGTTGGAATTAGACCAACGAATGACATTTATACATCCAAAGAAAACTTTCTCACATACATTCAGTCATAGTTTTCTGTAATCAAAATTACCCATTTTTGGCGTCCCCGTCTAGGGAGTCTGATTAACAGATGGCTCTACTGGATCAAAACCCATTGGTTAACCAAAAAATGGTTCTGATCAGTTCCTAGCTGATTATGCTTATTTTCTCCTATATGTAGTATGTAAATACTCTACTACAACAGACTGGAAATTGACTGCCTAGTCCTCTCAAACTGATGAAGGAGGTGGGTAGGCAGATATGAAGAATTCTTGAAAGAGACAGATGGTATGAGTTAATTTGTAGATTCCTGAAAGTACCAGGGAGGTGTGGCAGAAGAAGAAATAAATTCCACTTCTGAGTAGCTGAGAGATGTTTTTAGAGAAAGTTGGGATTAAACTCTCAAGGGAAAGGTGGCTGGGAGACCATGTTGAGTTCAAATCCTGGAAGGTTTTCATTATCAGGAAAAGTGATGACAAGCTAATGGGGTAAGGGAGCAACATGACTTTCAGAATTGATCTTTAGGAAATAAACTTTGGCAGTACGAGAGAGGATGAGTTAGAGAAAAATGATAAAGACTAGAGGTTTGGTACAGATCTTGTATCTGATTCATAGGGTATTCTCTGTGTGTGTGTGTGTGTGTGTTTGTGTGTGTGTGTGTGTGTGTGTGTGTTTGTGTGTGTGAAACTATTATATGTAAATTGGAAACAAAATAGGATTTTTGCAATGTGGGACTAATATTGAATAGAATTCATAGCAAATCTTATGAAAATTAGATTTATATTTGTGAGCTCTTTGGAAAACCATTGTTTATTATGTTCATAATCTGGCCCAAGTACCTTGTTAAATATTTTGCTCATGCTTCCTCATTAATCCTCACAATTACAGAGTAATCTCATTTTGTGCATGGAGATATGGAAGTTAGAAATATATTAAATAATTTCCCCAAAGTCCAAAACTAATAAACGGCCAGATCTAGATGTGAACATAGCTAGTTTTACAAGACAGCACACACATTGAAGTGTTATGATATGGTTGTCATTATTGCTCTGTACTTTTCTTTGGGGCTAGGCATTGATACTAGTATTCAGTGGTAGAGGTGAGGTATGTTGCTGAAGGTTTTGCCATGCATGAGACAGTGTCCATTCCAACCTCTTCGGTAAGAATTACTTGGTCCCAAATGTTAACAGTGTTTAATTGAAAAACTCTGTTTTATTCCCAAGGTATAATTCAGTACCATCCATGGCATAGAACAAATCTACATTTTTTGAATTAAATAGCACTACTAAGTGTGCATCCCTATGTATATAGTTATATATTTAAACTCTATGAATAAAAACCTTAACAACTATATATCTAAATATCTATATCTATATATACTTTATATATTTATATGCATATATACTTTAATCTTGACCTAGACTCTTGATCACAGACATTTCACTCTTTGTTTCCTGTCAGCTTTCCTGTAGCTTTGGAGTGATGCTTCTCATTTGTTCTCTTCCAAGTCTTATCTCCTGTAATTATCCTATCCATCTCCTGGCTTGGCCTTCATCCCATGAAGAGGAATTTCATGGTAAATCCTGCAGTTGCTGTAGTGACTTAGGAAAGATTTGGGGTAGTCGAGTGTCTTTTTTTCTTGTTCTTACCCCATGCTGTTGGAATTCTCTTGCATCATCACTGTATGTTCTTCTCATGATTACATGGTGTGTGTTATTAGGCGAGGCCCGGGGTGGGGAGTGGAGGAGGGTGGGGGTGGGGTCAACATTTACTTTGGACAATGAGCTGCCTGCTCTGGCCCACCAAAGAAACTCCCTGAATAATCAGATCCATGTCAAAGCTTGCAGAATGAAGTGGTTGTGGCTAAAGCCTTGGTACCCATCCAGAAGATTACATATTCCCGAACTTGGTTATGTGTGCTCACAAAGTCCTATTCCCTGTTGTAAACCAAATGGACTTTGCAAATCCGACCTGATTACATTACCTAGATCAGATTTCCAGCTGACAGCTGCTGCTCAGTCTTTTGCTGCCCCCCACCTTTGCTACCCTCTTGGATTTTTTAATTAAAAAAAAACTTAAAAAAAAATGATGGTCACTTAAGAGCTTTGCTCATTTCCTCAACCCCTAAATTCTTCATTTTTATCCAGTGCTCCCCCCACCCTGCCAATTGCCTTTGGTGCAGTTGCAATTACAGAGAAGAGAGAGGAATACATACTTGCACAGTCCACTTTAGTAATACAGACGTTTTTCAGGAAAGAGCTGGGGAGTAGAGTAGTCTTAAGGATTTGCCTAGTGATGAGAGATGAATTGGCTTTCTCTAGTGAACCCTGAAATCTGTTTGGAAGGGTAGACTGGGGCTGAACTAGCCAAAATTTCCAAAATACACAAGAATAACTTGTGAGAGGGGAGTTTCCTTTCAGTCTTCGCACACCTACACCTTCACTGCCATTGAACCTTGCCAAGCCTTAAAGTCATGGGACACTGTTGTCTATCCGGCATCTTCTGGCCCACAGAGCAAGTGTAGATGCCAGAGGGAGCTGAGCATCATTGGACGATCACTCTCTCCCCTCACCCTCCAGATATGATTTTACTTGTTATGTGATGGTAATATCATTTTAATTTTAATTTTATTTTAATTTTTTGTCGGTCATGGGGCTTGAACTCTGGGCCTGGGCTCTTCAGTTCAAGGCGAGCGCTCTACCACTTGAGCCACAGCACCACTTCCTGATGGTAACATCATAATATCAAAAATAACAGGAATACGAAGTATTGAAAAGTGAGATAAAGCTTCAGTCCCAACACTGTCATCAGAATCTAGAGTGCTTCCCATATTTCTACCTGGCTGTACATTAAGTAACCTTCCTTGTTGCCACCAGATGGTCCCAGACTTGCCATTGGTTCAGCATGTTTTTTCAATGTGATCATGGTGAAAGAATGAGCTACATGTGATCTTTTTTTTCACATTTGATTTTTTTCTACACATTCAGCAGAAAGCATACTTCTGGCAGTGAGTCACAGGAGGAAAAACATTCTATACTCTAGTATACTGCATTGCTAAGCTGGGAGGTCCTGTAGTTAGGGTCATTAAATTTAACTCTTTTCCCTCCCTTCTTCCCTTCCTCCCTCCCTCCTTTCCTCTCTTCTTCCTTTCCTCCTTTCCTTCCTTCTTTCCTTCCTTCCTCTCTCCCTACTGTCTTTTTGCCATTCTAGAGATAGAACCTAGAACACCATATATGCTAAGCAAATGCTCTATTGAGCTCTATCACCAACCCTGTTACATGTATTTTTAACTTAAAATATTTTCAACGTATGTTGGATTTGTTGTACAGAACCCTGTTTTAGGTTGTATTTGTTTTTCATTTGTATTTGTATTTCATTTCCTCTCTCTCTTTCTTTCCTATTTTTTCCTTTTTTTTTGTCCAAACTAGTTTCTTTTCTATAAAGATGAGACATGGGGATCTTAGTGAACAAACCAGCTTTAGGTAGAGTCTTTGAGCTTGTTTTAGATGCTGCTATTTATTTTATAAGTAACTAAATAGTTTAAAAAAATTTGACATACATATGCTGCAGTTTTTATATATATATATTGTCTCATTAATCAAGTATGTCACCATGAAAATGAACAGAGCAAATGATGAGCTATTATCTTCCCAAAGTGACATATTTTCAGCACTCATAGCGAATGGTGTTCTCAGCTTCCTGTTTGTAATACTAGCAGACCTACAAAGAAGTAACTGTTGTCATCACTGTAATGAAATAAAACATCTATTCAGCAGCTTCTATGAGCTAGGGACTGTGCTATGTGCTTTCTGCTTTCACATATATTTTTTAATCCTCCCTAATAAAATACCTTAGATTCTTGGAGCTCCATGTCAAGGGAAGAATGAGATATTTGCCTCTGCAAACTTTCTGTTTCGTGGTGGCATTTTCAGCAATTGTGGGAAATCTCCTCAAATAGCCAGGCATAAAAGTGGTAATGCTTCACACATAATGGGCCTATTTGCAGATGAAGTTACAATTTCCTTCTACATTCCTTCTGAGAAATGCAAAACTTTGCATGGCCTGTTTATTCATTCCAACTTCCACGTCTATATTCATTATGCAAAACCGGAATTTAGAACAATATCTAAAAATCTATTCTCTTCACAGAGTACTATATCTGTACACCATTTCCATGCCATTTTTGACTACTTTTCTACAAATAAGATAAATTCCCAGAATTTAGCTGACTGTAAAATTCTATGATTCTTGCTTTGTAAAAATTCTTCTAAATTCATTCACTTCTTCCCATTTTTTTTCCTCCACAGTTCTAATCTCCTCTGAAACCCTCATTTCTCACTGGACTATTGCAGTAATTATGCCAGTTACTCTTTGCGGATCTTTATGCATAGAATTGTATTCAATCGAACCAACATTTTTGAGGATAGAAAGCATTTGTACACCTATTTTCAATATAGAAACTGAGGCGCAAATTCAACCTTCCCACAACTTGTACTTGTCAGAAGTAAGAATGTAACCAGGCCCTCTGACTTTTAGCCCAGGTTTCCAACCACCATTCACTTTTTACCACTTAAATATTTATGCAAGCATCTCCCAACAGGTTTCCTTTCATCTACTTGCTGCATTCCACAAAACTTTCACTCTGCATTTTGCTCAAAGCTCATTCTATATACAATATAAAATCAGTAATAGTCTCATGCTGGACTTACTGGATGTATTCATACCTCTTCCTACTCCTCCTTCCTGCACGGTGAGTGGGTGTAGCTAGTGTTACAGAGATAACTATAAAAGGTGATGGGTGAGATAATTTGCTTGTCTGTAGTAATCAGATTACTACGCATATGCATATCAAAACAACAGGTTTTATATTGTGAACATGAAAGATAAAATTTCTTCTGATCATCTATCCTCTTGCTTGAAAGTCTAGTAACTTTCCTCTTCTCTAAGTATAAATTCCAGATTCCTTCTGTGTGTCAGTAAACATGAATTCCTTATTGCTTCTACATGTCTGTGCGTGGTCTGGCTTTGCCCACCTGCCTGCTTCATCTCACTGTGGTCATACTCACCTTGTGAATCATCAGTCCATCAGTTGTCTGATTATGTTGTAGATTGTGCTCCCACAAGGGACCTTGAAAAAAAGAGTGTAATTCCACTTAAATTACTTGGATTATTTTCCTTGTATTCAGATCACACTGCCAATGGCTCTCTTCTGGGCTTAGGCATTAATGATCCTTCTCTGATTTTCCCCCTCAAGGCTCGTGCTCTACCACAGCTCTACTTTCAGCTTTTTGTGGTTAATTGGAGATAAGAGTCTCATGGACTTTCCTGCTTGGGAGGGATTTGAACCATGATCCTCAGATCTCAGCCTCCTGAGAAGCTAGATTTACAGGTGTGAGCCATCAGCATCTGGTCCTACTTTGTTTTGTTCATATCTCTTTGATTCTTCCCTCACATCTTTTTGTGGCCTTTTCCTCTCTATGTACCTCAGGGATCCATGAGCTCTTTCTAACTCATAAACCCTTTAGCAGCTAAGGAAACTTATGACTTAACACTGTGGTAAATTACTGCCAAATCCCATCCTCAAACTCTGCTGGCCTTCAGATTTGCATATCCAGCTGACTTTTAGATTTCTCTTCTGGAAATGTGCCTAAGGACTTGAATGAAGTTCAGTATGTCTAAAAGAATATGGATTATCTTCTTCCAACTGTTGTTGTATTGCCACAGTAAATGACTTCCCTATTCATCAAGTTATTTGTATTAGAAATCTCAAGGTCATCTTTATCCATGTAGGATAGACCAGGTCTTTGGTTCTTGACAAGTCAATCTTTTAAAGATTATATTAAGCCATTTGTACTATATATCGAATGAGCGTTATCTCCTTCATTTCTATTACTTTTGACCTGACAGAAATCTGTCATTCAGCTGGCTTACCTTCTGGTTCACTTTCGATCCTCTCTCTAATTGGAATCAAACCAAAGGGCTCAAATTTAGTGTGATCTAGGTATCTAGGAGGCACCTACAGAAAGTAGAAGTGATATGTATTGATTTGGCTGTCTGTGACCTGCGATGTGGATTCTCCTGGCTTTATCCTGGCTCCTCCACAGATGTCTGGCATTTCTGTGTTAAGAATAACAAGAGTAGAAAAAGCAGCAATTGTAGCATCTACCACCACTGCTTTACTACAGCAATAACCCGAATGCATGGCACACAGTAAATTGGGTGCAATTCACATTTTGAAAAAACATACCTTATCTAATCTATACATTCATTTGAAAGTGATCTTGGAGGTAGTAGTGGATGCTTAAAAAGTTCCTATTATCCTAAGAGGGCTTAGCTTCTCTTTGGGACTCACCTGCAACCTGAACACTGCTGGTGGGATTAGAAATCAGGTCCTTATGAATACATTAGAAACAACAGCAAGAAAGAGAAAACCACTTGTGTCCCATCTTGGGGTTCATTTCGCTTAACTTCATCTTATCTGGTCATATGTATATAGCTTCTGACCTTTTCTACTTGTCTCACACATATACTAGTTATTGCAACTAAGGGAAACCATGGGACCTATGTTTCTTTGGGCCTGGCTTACTTCACTTAATATAATTTTTTCCAAGTCTTTCCATTTCCTAACAAATGGGGCAATGTCATTCTTTCTGATGGAGGCATAGAATTCCATTGGGTATATATACCACATTTTCTTGATCCATTCATCTACTGAGGGGCATCTGGGTTGGTTCCATATCTTAGCTATGGTGAATAATGTTGTAATAAATAGTTGTGCTGGTAGCTTTAGTGATCCCAATGGCAAGGAAGATAGACTCATACAAGGACAAGTAAACTTTCTTCTGGGACTTTTTGAAGGTCAACATAAGAATGGGAGAAGATTTTAGGGGCTCATTGCCTCTGTGGTGGTACCTGAGTGTGATGGCTTAATAATCATTTCAAGCAGATCTCCTTGTCTTGCTGATTCCAATCTTTATTTTTCCCTGGGGCCTTGACCTATGGGCCAGGGTACTGTCTCTAAGCATCTTTTGCTCAAGGCAATTGTTCTACTACTTGAGGTACAGCACCACTTCTAGCCTTTTCTGTGATTAATTGGAGATGAGTCTCATGGGCTTTGGTGCCCAGGCTGGCTCTGAACTGTGATCCTCAGATCTCAGCCTCCTGAGTAGCTAGGATTATAGGCATGAGCCACAAATGTCCAGCTTGATTCTAATCTTGTTTTTTTTTTTTTTTAAACCAGTCCTGGGGCTTGAACTATGGGTGTGGGCACTGTTCCTAAGATTTTTTTTTCTCAAGGTTAGTACTCTACCACTTGAGCCACAGCGCCACATCTAACCTTTTCTGGTTATGTGGTACTGAGGAATGGAACCCAGGGCTTCATGCGTGCTAGGCAAACACTCTACCACAAAGCCACATTCCTAGCTCCCCTAATTCCAGTCTTGATGTATACTTAGTTTCCAATCCTGGATCTCCAGCCTCCAGTCTTCTGGCTAGCTGCCTAAATACCTTGCCAATAAATTCTTCTTCTTTCCATTCTTTCTTCTTTTCCTGTTTTCCTCTCTTCTCCTTTAGTTTTCTTCAACCAATATGGATTTCGGTTTTCTATAAGTATAGAACCCTAATGAGAAACCGTCTCATGGAAGTTACAGTCTGTCAGCAACTTGTACAATGTCTTATAGTGAGTCATATGGATAAAAGGATATTTCAGCACTCCTACTCTAGTATTATTTGTAGCATAGCTACTCTTGAAGGGTCTCTTGGTCCAGGATCCCCAGATAGGTACTTCTACCTCCTGTTTTTTCTGAGTGTGTGATTTTAGATTGTTTAATAATAATATACTGTGAAAAAAAAAAATAATATACTGTGGATTGTCATTTACACGGTATTTCTTCATATTACATATATAAAGCATGCATTGTTATTGCCTAGTGCATAGAAAGAGAGGCATAAATGTTATTAGCTACTACTTTTATTATTTTTACGGCATCAGTTGGCCATTTTCAGTTTAAAATTTCATTGCAAGTGCAGAATTCTTTCACTGCATTACCCAAGTATGACTTAGTTGAAGAAACTTAATTCACATGCAATGGCAATTAAGATAGGTGTTTGTGGCTTGGTAGTCTTTTTACTCTGAAAAATATCATTAAAAAGACTGTTCTTTTCTCTTCTTTCCCTAACCAATGAAAAGGACATCAAAGTAGAGTGTTTGACAAGAAGACCAGTTGGTTCCATTCAGGGGCACGTTAAGAATTGTTCCTTTTTGACAAGAGGAACAATTCATCACATTTTGTTTATATAGCACCTCCTGAGGGTCCATTTCTAAGTGGTTCACAAAAGGCGTGTTCTCACTGGAACATACTTGTCCTCCAGGGTTCCCAGGGACTGAAGATCGTGTGTGCAAATAAAATAAACTCACCCTGAAGGCCAGTAATTTAGATTAATAAAGAGCTATGTTTACATAACTCTGTTAACAAACTTCTACATGGCAAGTCAAATCCAACTTTCTCAGGCTGCACTACCATTTCTAAACAAGACTTGATGAAGAATGTCTAGTTTTGGGCACACAAAGTAAAGGGAAAGTCTTTTCAGAATCCTTGGACTCTATTCCTGTGACTCTTGTTTCTCAGGAGATCGCTCAGAGGCTGAAGCAGCTTGAATATGGAAGAGTTTGTATTTGTGGGAATTAAGTGTCTTAGACACATCCATTCCTCTTTCTAGCCTCTGTCATCTACCCATTCATTCATATACTTATACAAATGAACTTATCTCAGGTACGTGATAATATCAACTCTGCTCTTTTGTTTCTATTTGGATCTTCCAGTGAAGGAACTTGGCCAAAACAAAGTGTTATCAGTGTTGAGAGGTACCTAAGCTATATAACACCCAATAGTTTTTATAGTTATACTTTTAGAAAACGTGTGTGATAAGTAGGGTTTACTTTTATCTTCTCTTCTAAAAGAATAGATAGAGGCCCTGAGCACACAGTTATAAGACTTACCCAAAAGAAAGAAAGTTCCAATTTGTTGAGGACTATTATATACTATGTCTGATCTAAGAGATTTTATATTCATAATCTTATTCTATTGGCCAGAAAACACTGAAACGTGTGTGCGTGCGTGAATGTGTGCATGCGTGTGTGTGTGTGTGTGTGTGTGTGTGTGTGTGTGTGCGTATGCAGATGTGTCCATTTGACAGATGAATGAGGAAATGGAGACACTCACTGAGAAGTTATGGAATGGCTGAGGTCTCCAGGAAGTGGGAAGCTGAAATTCTGTGGTCTTCCCTGGCCTTGGACAGCCTCCCCAGAGACCACAGAGGGTCAGTCCCTCACCCATGGCCAAACCCTGTGTCTTTGTGACATCCTGGCTTTCTTCCCCTTTTCCTCCAAAGTTTCAATGAGAAGGGTCAGAGAGGAAAACCACAGTGCCAACACAAATAGATGAGGGAGGACGAGGGTGGGAGAAGGGCCTTGGTCGCGTGTGGTGGCATGAAGATAATGTTTGACTTCAGGGGTGAGCGCCCAGGGATCATGTGCTTCCCCCAGGCTGCCGCTCCCTTTGGCATTTCCTGACCAGTGGCAGATGAGTTTTTGCCTCCTTTTCTATAGCTGAACTCAGAGCGGTGTGCTCAGTTTTGGTTCCTGTACTAAGTATCATCATTTGCAGCCCTTCCTTGCTGCATTTGAATTCAATGAGCAGCTCTGCATTGGTGATCCCAGACCGGCGCCTCCATACCACACCTCTCCTATGAGCACCACCCAACCCATTCACAAAAATGCCTAATGGCTCCTCTATGTGATGTGCCCTGTTCTTGCATTCTTTTTTTTCAGATAACAACACTCTGAAAACGTAACTCACTGAGGTCGTAGTAACTGACTGATTCACTCTAACATCTTTTATTTTGTGAGTACTTAATTTACCATCAGATAATGTGGTAAATGCTGGTGTGCAAACAAAAGATGTTTTAATCCTCCTGAAGTTCACAGTCCGTGATGGCATATTATATGTATGTGTGGAGGGCCCAGGGAAGGAGAGAGAATGCTTCTGCACTGTGTAATGGTCTAGGTGAAGTCAGGGCATATGAAAGAGATACAAAACACAGGTGCCAGGCCGGTTGTTAGTGACATTAGGACAGCTTCTTAAAGGAGGCAATTGGATCACTTGTCCTTAAGAGGAGTGTTCTCATTACTCTCTCTCAATATCCTGTCGTTTCCCAGTCCCTCCAATCTTTTTTTTTTTTTTTAATTTAATTTTATTTGTGAACATACTGTACAGAGGAGTTACAGTTACATGGGCAGGATAATGCGTACATTTCTTACCAAGCATTGCAGCAGCCTCCTCCTTTGTTTATCCTTCACATCCCTTCCCAGCCTCCCCCCTCCAGTCCCTCCAATCTTAAATTTAATATTACTTTCTTAAAATATTTCCCAAAGCAAGAAGGAAGAATCAGACTTCTTTCTGTATGGTTTTCATTCTTCCATTTGAAGAATAGGCTTTCTTCTGCCTGTTGCTTAGGTTTTGCACATCTGTCATGTCCCTGAGAGAGTAAGCCTCAAGGCTCATTCTCATTCATCTCCATGTCTCTCCTGCTGTAGCACTGGCCTCCAATGCAGGCAGACACATTCGTTGCTGTGTGAGTACGTCTTGAGAAGAGAGGAGTGTACACAGATCCATCAGTATCCTTTCCCACATGGTCACCTGTGACCAGTAAGATGATGTTAACTGGACATTAGTAATAAGGTTAGACAGACTGGCGCTATCTGAGGCCTTGAGAGGCTCAATCATGAGATCCAAAGCAACTGAGCTACTGACTACCATACGGCTATTGGTAAACCAGTGGCTGATTTACAGCAGGTGCTCAATAAATAAATGTTGCTTGAATAAATAATGCATGTAGAGGTAAATGCATGGGTAAGTAAAAATTCTTTCACATTGCCAGAGCAGGCTACCCATTTCTTGTTACCTGTTACTCCTACTAGCATTGTCCTAATCTTAGGTTCACTTCAAACACTCTGCATAGTTAACACTCCTTCTCTGGAAGAAGAAAAGAATTGGAAACTCAAGTTATACATTTTAAAAGTTATACTTATGCTTGGTATTCTCTAAGCATGTTAGAGAGTGTCGCTTTATCTTCCTGAAGTTGTAGGACATAGTGTTATTTTTCTTGATTTAGAGGCAAAGACACTGAGGTGTATAGAAACTATCAAAACCACATAGGTGACATGTAACAGAGCTGCACTTTGAATTATGGATTTGTCATCACCCAATGTTCACATGTTTTTCTCCTAAAAAGATTCCAGCTGAGATAAATACCTGGCTAAAGATTTAAACATCACTTCATTCCAATGCCTCTTAATGTAATTTCAGTCCAGATCTTCCAAACACTTTCAACCGTCATGACGAATGAAATCTCAAGCTTGTTTGACATGGATGTGTCATTTCTGTATTTTACCTGTTTTAATGAACAGTTCCCAGGGACAAGGTAGATGTTTCCGTGGTTTCTGATGAGACTGTGGTTTTCTCTGGAGGATGCTGATCTCTTAGCATCCATGGGATGCCGGTCTCCCCTCCCCCAGGCTTGATCTGCTGGTGGCAACCATCAATAAAGCCCTTTAAGCAAATCTGTACATTTGGGGGCCTGCTGGCGAGGCACGTGCCGTGGAGCACCCCCTTCTCAATAATCAAACTCTTGTAAGCAGCATTGAATGGGATTCTTTCTCTGGGGACCAGTATATGTTTGTTTGTTGGCATGGTCCTAATGACTTAAAGAAAAATGCCGGAAACTAGTCCCGTGCTCTTCCCTGAAAGGAACATTGGCCCTTTGTTCAAGCAATGCATTTGCAGAACGACTTCTGAGTTAATCCTTGGAATCCCTCATGGTTTATATGTCTTTGTAAGCTCCTGGCATTGAAGAAGTAAGGTTTTTTTTATTTTGCTTTTTTTTCTTCCCAATGAATCCAACATTGTATTGAGAACACTCTCACTCAATTTTGATAAAACCAACAACTTGCAAAGCCAACTTGGGTGGAAAAAGCAGGAACATGAGTAAAATTTGAAATGATTATAAACTGTTTGGTTTCAACGATGAAGAATGTGAATAACAAAAGTGGAACGCCATTTTCACTGCTATTTTCTTGCATTCTTTTTGTTCAGGAAGAGTATCATCACACTGGTTATGTTATTGCACCTACAATGGTACTCAGATACACAGTGTTTAAAATATTTTCCAAGACGATTACACACAGTTTAGCTTTTGATAATTTTCAACTTTGAGAGAGGCAATAAGAGTTCCTTGGTGGCTAGGGATTTATGGTAATAGTGGTAAAGCAACAAAACAAGGTCTCTTGAGTTCTCTCTTTGGGATACAGGACAAATTTTTCATCTCCCTGAGCCTTATTTTCCTCTCCACACAGCTTGAGACTCCTACATGATTTACCCTACATGATTATGTCGAGATTTAAATAGATAGAGTGATTTGCCCAACAGCTTCTCATCCCTATACTTAAACATTTGCTGCCTTCCTGCTACTTTTTCTTCCTGGAGAGCCAAGTGGCAATGAAGGAATGGACAAATTATACTGTTTGCCAAGGTTACTATCACAAAACACTATAGACCAAGTGATTTAAGCAATAGACATTTATCCCTTTGTCATTTTGGAGGCTGGATGTCCAAAATGAAGGACATTGGTAGGGTTGCCTTTTCTAAGCTGTCTCTTCTTCTAAGTTGAAGATGGCCATCCTATCCCTATCTTTGCTTGGTTTTCCCTTTGTGAATGCCTGGTAAGTCCCACAATGCCAATGAGATCGAAAGTCCTTGGAAGCCAGAATAGCCTATTACACTTGTAACCCTGAGCACATTTACTATGCTGATGACATAGGAAAAATTCATTTGGCTTCTCGTTGTATCATATATCCATATAAACATATAGCTAGATTCTCAGTTACTGTTCATGCATTCAGTACTGGACTTGAATAACGTAGGCCTTTTCCCTGAGGAGCTCATGGTCTGTTTGGAGAAGTCAAATGACCACATTTCTGATGGACAATTCCACTGAAGCGTGGCAGACATTGTGGAGATGTTGAGGAGAGCAGAGGAGGGAGGGGCTGGACTTTGGGACGAGAGGCTCACAGTTGGGGAAGGCTAGAATTCAAGAATCTTGCTACTGGAAGGACAAGGAGGATATAATCATAGATTAGTGCTGTCAGCATCACTGGAGAGTTCATGTTGTACGCAGACTCTCAGGCCCAAGCCCAGACCCATGGTGGTATCATAAGTAAGTGTTTCCTCTTCACATTCTGGAATTACCATCAGAGATGGCTATCCAGTGGGAACTTAGAGTTCCTTGCCCATGAGACTAGTACACTTCTTTCTATTCTAGTACAAGGAAGTGGTATTTTTCTCCTTTGGACCAAGGCTGAATTGTTTACCATAGACAAGATATGGAATCAACCCGGATGCCCCTCAGGGGATGAATGGATCAAGAAAATGGGTGGTAGGTATACACAATGGAATTCTATGCCTCCATCAGAAAGAATGACATTGCCCCAATGGTAAGGAAATGGAATGACTTGGAAGAAATTATATTAAGTAAAGTAAGTCAGACCCAAAGAAACATAGGTTGTATGGTTTTCCTCATTTGAAATAGTTCTAATATGCCTGTAAATCTACAAGTAAAACCAATGGACAATAAGAGACAAAAAAATTATACCTGGACACGATTAATTAAACAGCAATCTCAACATTAGGAAAGGATTGCAAGGGCTCAAATGCTAGAAAATAATGTTTATTGAGTGAACTCCAAGAAATGGAAGCAAAGGCCTTTGTGTGTGGTTCTTTGTTTCCCTTTCCTTTCCTTTTTTTCCCCTTTGGTTTATTCCTTTCTGTCCCTGTTTTTGATTTCTGTACCCTTTGTCTTATATATAAGTTTATCTGATTGGGGGGAGGGGAAGGGGAAGCACAGAAATGGTGGGACAAAGAAGGAACCAACTCAGCAGTGAAACCCACTAGACCCTGTGCTGGAAATGAACCCTACGACTTTCGGGGAGAGGGAAGATGGGAGGGGGAAAACTGGGAGAGAATGAGGGAGGGGGTGACGCTGTACAAAAGGAAATGTACTCGTTACCGAAATCATGTAACCCTTCTGTACATCACCTGTACAATAAAACGTAAATGACAAAGGATAAACAGCTGAGACTTTTAACACTCCCTGAACTCCGGCTGAAGGACAGATATCAAAGCTCTAAAGGGTGATAACAGCACAGATGGAAGGAGCTTGGGTAACTGAAGCGGCATGTGGTGAAAAGCCATCACCATCAACTGAGATCAGACTATGAAGTAAGCATTTATTGCATTGAGTCACAGACATCTGGGAGCTTTAACTTACAGGGCGAGTGTTCCCCTAACGAACGTACACGGACAAAGTCTTTTCTGTAAGGACAATGGCAATCTAATCACCATAACACGTGGAGCTGACGCTGAGCTGCAGTGTTGAGGAGGCCATGGGGAGCCGTGAGGCCTGCAGCGCACTGGAGAGGGCCCGCCAGTGCGAGGAGGAAGCCCACAGCCACCTCTGCTTCATCACCGCCTTGCGTATGACTCACTGCCGAAGGGCTTCCATGTTTACAACCCTGTCTCGAAATTTCAAATAAAACACCCAGATGGGATCAGTCTGCCCTATCAACAGCCAGAGCGCATCCTCTCCAACCTCCCACTTATACCTCCCTGCTGGCATCACCAATCATTTTGCAGACAGGAGGCAGAGAGGATTCTGGGAAACACATGTGAACCGCTGGTCACACGATGGATGGAAGTGGAAGGTGGTTGCTGTAGGTCAGCAGGCTGTGAGTAAGACAGCTACATCCCTCTGCCACCAGGATTCACGCAGCAGCTGCATCTCTCGAGTTACTGCTCCGGGCAATGTCATCTGAGCATCCCTGTTCTGTCAGGGGCCAATGGGAGCACAGAGAAATGGCTTCCTGAAAGTCCCCTGGGCTTACCTTTTGCCATGTCATTTGAGCCTGGAGGACTTTCCAGTTCACCATACGTGGTAAAGCGGAGGAGATGTTTAGGTTCTTCTAAAGGGCCAGGGCCAGGTGACCTTGACTGTCAGTTAGTCTGGGACAAACTCCATTTTCATTTGCTGGGGGTCATTTGATGTTGAGGGCGGGAACATGTGTGTGTGTGTGTGTGTGTGTGTGTGTGTGTGTGTGTATGTGTGTGTGTGTGTGTGTGTGTGTGTTCTCCTAGAAGAAAGGGGTGTGGCTCTAGCTTCTGGGATGGTGGCTCTGAACCTCTCTGAAGCTGTTGGCACTGCTGGATAGATTTCTGGCACTTTTTAGCTGTGTGGCCACATGCGTGTCCTTTGACTCAGTTTCCTCCAATGTAAAGTGAAGAATCTGGAACAATACTCAGTAGAGTATTCACTGTGGGGATAAAGAAGCCGTGAAAGGCGAAGACTGTGAGGCTATGTTGCGGGGGATGTGAGCAGGCTGCACACAGGCCAATGGTAATAACTGCATGGTTGGGGTGTTGCCAGATCACCCATGAATCTGCCTCCCATCTACCAGGTCTGGGCTGTGGGTGCATTTCTGATGGCCAGAGGTCGGCCTTGCAGGGAGAGGTGAACAAGGGCATCTATTCACAGCTCCTTGGCTGGTCTGCCAGCGCCCGCGAGGAGCTTGGACTCAGAGAGCTATTGAAGGCGAGCCACAAAGACATGCTCTCTCCCCTGCGGCCTGGAGGGAAGACAGAGAGGCCTGGCACAAGAAGAGAGTTGTTTCAAATCAGCCGGCAGCCGGCACATTCTGTCAAAGCAGCTGAAGGGGAGAAATCATCCAAAGGCCCAGGGAAAACAAGCCTGGTGGCTTGGGCAGGAGATAGAAGATAAGGGGCCGGCCAAAGCACAGTGGGCCCTTCACGAGGTGCTGGCAGCCACGCTCCAGCCATTATCGCCCTGTGGGCTGGAAGGATAGGGCCTTTCTCTCTTTTTTTAATGTCTCTTTAGAGACAGGATTTATGTCAGAGGAAAGAGAGTGTGCGTTGTATGAACAGTGACTGCTGAATGAAAATCTGCGGTGTTAAAAGAGTGTGGCCGGAATTCAAACTGGTGCTTTGTCCCTGTGGTTGGAGAAGAGGGTAGAGGGGAGGGGAGGGAAAGGGGGGGTCTCTCCCCATTCCATGCCCTCACTGCTGTCCCTTGCTGTGGGGTTCTTGTGCATCTCTTCTTGCAAAATGGAAGGCAAGGTGGATGAGCGTGCATCACGTCCCCTTGCATTTCCCTGGGCGCCCCCTCTCTCCCTGCCCTTCAGTTTGTACCTTTCTAGACAGAATGCTGCCCCATCCTCTCCCACCAGCATCTCACACTCTACATAGACAAAACAGATCTCGTTTCTCTTTTCGAATTCTTGCGACTGCATCAGAAGTGTCTGCTGAGTTTCCACGGAGCCAGGGTTAGGAGATGACATCTCAAGTTGGTGAAGAGAGGCCTGAGGAGCAGGGGATTCAATCTCACCTCTGTGCTCACCACCCAGCAGCTGTCCATGTCAAGGAATTGGGAGGGGTGGCTAGTGGCATTGCAGAGGGAGAAAGGAATGGCTCCTTCTAATAACTTCCATTGGAAAGAGTGACCCGTCTCCATCCTGGCTCCTCCTTGGTTCTTGTGCTGTGTGATGTGCATCAGCCATCAGAAGTGATAGCGTCCAAATCTGTTGAGTGCCATTGTTTTCCTTCCTGTCTCCCTCCCTTACCTCCCTTTTATGGGTAGGAAGAGGATCTATATTGTCCAGTTGCCCTCCAGTTCATGCTATCCTCTTGTCTTAGCCTCTAGAGTACCTGGGACTACAAACGCATGTCACAGGGCCCCAAACCGGAGGCATTTGACTGAAGACTTGTTATATGACCATCACCATCAGCCAGGGCACATCTGTAGATGTGTAAGGGAGACCTTGGTAAATTGTGGCCAGTGTAACTTATAGATTCCTGCTTCCTGTCCATGCAGAGGTCTTTTTCTGTCTGAGCCCAGCTGCCAGTGTGAAGAAGCTTGGGTTATCAGGAGGATAAAGCTAGGGAAACAAAAGCTCTCTTTGTTTTTCTTTTTCTTTTGATTGACGATTCTGTCCTCTTTTCTTTATGTATATATTCAGATGTCTATCTTTGGTGGCGGAAGGGCACAGAACTCGAGGGACCAAGAGGTGAAAAAGTGTAGCAGTGGAGCTCAGTGGACATTGACACAACTCATCCATCGGTGGAGATGGGAGGGAGGGACTGGGAGAGAGTGAGGGAAAGGAAGAATGACACTGTATGAAAGGAAATGTACGCATTACCTGACTCCTAGTTGCAATCCCTCTGTACATCATCTTTATTATAACAATAAAGTCAAAAGAAATGTGTGTAGAAGGCAGCAATGGTAAGTGAGAGGTGATGTGGGAAAAACTCAGGTGCTACACACTTGACAGCCGGCATCGATGCCTGCATGTGTGTGCACCTTAGCAGACTCAACCCAGTCAAGTCAAGAGATTGCAACCTATTTACAACTTGTTGGCAAATGTTGGAAAGATTGGAAAAGGAAGAGTTAGGTTCTTCGGTTCATATTTGTAGCTCCAATGTCTCTCATGTATTAGATACTAGTGGGGGACCTGGAGAAGCACTAGGAAGTGAAACAGATTTGTATCCAATTTCATTGACTATCTGGACTTACACAACTTAATAAATTACCTGAAACCTCAGGATCTTTGTAAGAGAGTAATAACCAATACTTAGCGAACTTTTCATGTACCCATTGAAAAACAGATTGGATATATCTTGCAAAGACAAAACTCTAAGACTTTTTTATTAGCACATTAATTGTATAAAGTTATGGATTTCATTGCGATAACTTCAAACATCCACTTGAAGTACTGTGGTCATACTTAACTCCTTTCATAGATATCTTAATCCCTCTTTCTTGACCTCTCTTGTTTCTAAATCATACTCCTGCTATTTTAATATCCTTTTGTTCATCTAAATTCCTCATATGAGAGAGTTTGGTGTAATTTGCTTAATGTGATGATCTCCAGTTCCACCCAATTTCTTGCAAATGACATATTTTATTCTTCCTTATGGCTGAATAAAACTCCATTGTGAATATGTAACATGTTTTCTTTACCTGCTGATGGCCACTCAGGCTGATTCCATATCTTGGCTATTATGAATAGTATTGTAACGATCATGTCTGTGCAGATATGTGCATTTTTGTTTCCTTTGAGTAGATACCTAGAAATGGTAGAGCTGGATCACGTGGTATTTCTACTTTTAGTTATAAGAGGGACCGCCTTACTTACATTCCTAGTGGCTGCATTGATTTGCATCCCACAAACACTGTATGAGGGTTTTGTGCTTCCTGTGTCCTCAGTAAGATTTGTGTTTTCTGCTTTCATGATCAAAATCATTCTGATTGGGGTGAGATGCAATCTCAGTGTAGTTATGATTCTAATTTCTCTGATGGCTAAAAGATGTCTGGCATTTGTCATGCAATGGTTGCTAATTTGAGTGTCTTTTGTCTTTTGAGAATTGTCTGTTCAGTTCATATGCCCATTTATTGATTGGGTTGTTCTTAGGTGTTATTTTTAAGTTATTTGTATATTGCTGAACTTCTTTCTTGTCAAATAGCTGAGGAAGATTTTTCTCCCATTGTGTACTTAGCCTTTTCATTCTATTCATTGTTCCATTTGCTGTTTAGAAGTCTTTTAACTTCTGCTATTATTTCTCTGCGCTTTTGGAAATCTTAGCCTGTGCCAATATCTTATTTCTTAGAAAGTCTATATGCTTTATTTAGAAAGGTTAAGATTTTTATTTCAGCTTAGATCTAAAAACCATAGTATGGAAATATTAGTTAATGTTATGTAGACAGGTGATGTGAAGCTGAAATGATTAGAAACATTTTAAGACTGATATTACACTATATGTTTTTTATATTCAGCTATATTCATTATAGCTTTTCCCAGTAGGATAGTATATAGGTAGTAACCTTTATAGACAAGGTAATTGAATCTCAAAGAGATTCAATAACCTTTTTAGGGCCCTAGAACACAGAATCTCACAGCCCAGATTCGAACCCCATTCTGTTCAATTCCATGTCCTATGTGTCTTTGCCCTTCGCCTGGCTGCTTTGCTCAATTAAAACAAGCATCATTAATGTAGCATATTTACTTTTTATCTGCAAAACAATATTCTAAGCCACTGTTCATTCTCTAGATCTTCGAGTTTTCAGTTGTGCACAGGTTTCCTGTCAACAGCGAATCTCACTTTGTTTATCAGGGTAAGGCTGAGGAAGTGGAAAGAGAGAATGAGCTAACTTTTGCATTCATATGGCTCTAGAATAGCGAGTTATAAATGTCTTCCCGTCCCTTCCTCTGAATACTCTTTGAAAAACAAAAGATGGCAACTTGATCCTGCCTCTTCCTCTTTGATTCTTATTGCATTCTTTTTGGATTAAGGGTGTCCCGTTTCCTTGGGAGGAACAAATATGGCCATCTAAGGGAGTCAGGATAAGCCCTTTCCTTAAACTCCTCAATGGGGGTTTTTATGGGATATATTTTCACCTCACTGAGCTTTTTATTTTACTAAGATTCTTTCATCCATGCAAGCAGGTGAAGAAAATGGGAAAATGATGGCAGAAAAAAGAAGAGCTTTAGGAGCCTGAAAAGAAAGAGAAAAAGAAAAGAATCTGTCCTTACACTTGTTTATTATAAGGTTTTAAACTCAGGCCCGCAGGTCAGTAACAAAAGAACAAACAATTTATCCTTGACTGACACTGTAGGATAGAAAATAGGCCATTTATGAAGAGAATCGGCCAATTTATTTAGCCATGCATTTCAGTATTTGTTTATGCATTGATATTCATTTACTCATCCATTTCTTCCCTCACTCATTGGAACACTTGCTTCGAAGGTCCTCTCTCTTCAATGAAGAGGATCTATATCTGAAAGGTTAATCAAAGTTAGCTATAAAATGGATTCACACAAGAACGTATACAATATACTTAGGTATTTTTTAGACATAAAGCATTTTCCTGAATATATTCATGTATACATCTTATGATACAAGGCCAAGGTTATATTGTGTATTGGTTGTTATCTTCCTTGGAAACACAAACAAATAACAATGAAAACACACTCATGCCACAATGCAACATCTGTCCTTCTAGTTCTCTTTTTCTTTAAAGTGGATAAGGAGCTTGAAGATACTTTCAAAGCAATTTAATTTTAGACTTTGAACTTTTACCATTTTTTTTACTGCAATATTTTGCTCTCAGTTAATTCCAGGATCATGAAGTGAGCTAGTGTGAGCAAGAAATTGACACTTTCATTTTATTCAATTTCAATTAAAAATGTACATAGTGATGCACAGAGTAAGTGGCTATCAAATGTGGCATCATGGCTTTAGAGCTGCAAAGAGATCTTGGAAGTAGATAAATCATCCTCAATGATAGATGTTGGTTTATGAAGAATTGTTCTGGATGGAGGAAGATTTTAAGTAGTATAAGGCACAGATGGAGTCCAATTTAATTGAATTTATGATTAGGACAGGGCTTTACACTAACAGAACTGTAGATATAAAGAAAAAACACTTGGAGCTTACAAGCAAAAATGAGTTATGTAGGCAGACATTGATTGCAACTTTGGTTGAGAATATGGTACCTCTCATATATTCAATACAAATGATAAGACAAGGCAAAAGAATATATATAAGTAATATTTTATTTTATTGTAAAGGTGATGTACAGAGGGGTTACAGTTACATAAGTAAGGTAATGAGTACATTTCTTGTTGAACAGTGTTATCCCCTCCCTTGTTTTCTCCCACTTTCCCACCCCCTGACTCCCCTTCCCCCCCCCAAGTTGTAAAGTTGGTTTCCCACCTAGTGTCCTGTGAGTATCGCTGTTGCATTGGTTCACCCTTTGTCCTTTGTCCCACCATTTTGTGATTCTTCTTCCCTTCCCCAAATCAGATAAATATATATACAAGGCACAGGATACCAAAATCAAAAACAGTGACAACAGGGGATAAACCAATGGAAAAAAATGAAAGAAAAAAAGTAACTTCACACAGTACATTAAAGACAACAACAAAAACCCCTTTTGATTCCATATCTTCTAGTTCATTTTGATTAGCATCATTTTATATGGTCATATGTACATAGCTATTGAGCTCTTGTGATCTTCTGGTAGGACTATCGGCGACATATGCTAACTATTAAAAATGAGGAAAACCATGGAGCCTTTATCTTTGGGTCTTGCTTCATTTAATATGATTTTTTTCCAAGTCTTTCCATTTCCTTACAACTGGAACGATGTCATTATTTCTGATGGGAGAATAGAATTCCATTATGTAGGATGGGAAGGGGAAACAAAGGAGGAGGCAACAATGCTTGATAAGAAATGTACTCATTATCTTGCCCCATGTAATTGTAACCCCTCTGTATGGTATTTTGCAATTAAAAAAAAGAATTCCATTATGTATTTATATCACATTTTCTTGATCCAAATTTAAGGAAAGTTATCTATTAGCATAAAAGCATGTTATATATGGTTATAAAATTTTAATTAGAATATACTTAGATAAAATTATATATAAACATATATGCAAATACAAAAAGTGGCTATCTCTGAGTTTACTTTTCTGCCTCTTTTGTATTATCTATAGTATCATGTATCTTCTGGAATGAGTGTTGTTTCTATAATAAGACAATAAGAAAGCAATAAAACATGCTTTTTAAATTTTTTTGTTTTTTTGTTTGCTTTTTTAAGTTAGGAATTAAGAGAAGACAAGTAGATGGAAATATCAATGATTGAGCTGGGCACTGGTGGCTCATGTCTGTAATCCTAGCTACTCAGGAGGCTGAGACCTGAGGATTGTGGTTCAAAGCCAATCCAGGCAGGAAAGTCCATGAGACTCTTATCTCCAATAAACCACTCAGAAAACCAGAATTGGCACTGTAGCTCAAGTGGTAGAGCACTTGCCTTGAGCTGAAGAGCTCAGGGAAAGCTCCCAGGCTCAGTTCAATATTATTAACTTGGAAAGTATTATAAATGGCCACCCATGTTGTGATGTCATTTATATAAAATGCTCAGAATAGGCAAATCTATAGAAACAGAAAGTAGATTAATGGGGGGGGGGGGGGGAAAGGAAGTAGAGAAGTAATTGCTTAGAGTTGGAAAAAGAAAAGACAAATATCTTGAGGAAAGACAAATATCTAGAGTTGGAGAGAGGAAAGAAATATCTAGAAAGACAAAAATCTAGGAAAGAAAAATTTGGACTGATGAAAATATTCTAAGCGTACTGTGATGATGGTTGCTAGTATCTGTGCCTACATCAAACATCACAGAACTATATACTTTAAATGGATGGGTCATACAATGTGAGAATTTTTGTCTTATGAATCTATGATGATGATAAATGTCCACAAGAGGGGCCGAATGGAAATAGCCAGAGATAAAAGAAAATCCAAGAGATTGAGGAGTTTTGTTTTTTAAGCTTCACACTTAATTCTAAACATGACAAAGAACGTCACTGGATCCAAGCATTTCTATGGTTTGACTGCAGTCTGTCCCTTTCAAAAATCATGTTGCGCTTCAGGGCCCGTCAGGAGATAGTAAGAGAGGGACCAGGTAGAACGTTAAGAGGTGATGAGGGCTCTTCCCTCTCGAATGGATGAACTCATGGCTGCCATTAATGGGTTAAGGTGTTAACGGGTAATCTGGAGATAGCTGGGTCTATGTAAGACTAGTTGAACTAGGTCTTTGTTTTTCTCTTTAAAAAATTATTTTGTTGTAAAGATGCTATACAGAGGGGTTCCAGTTACATGAGTAAGGTGCATTTCTCGTTCAACATTGTTACCCACTCCACTGTTGTCCTCCCACTACCCCGCCCTTCTCCCTTAGCTCCCACCCCCCAAGTTGTCAAGTTCATTTCCTATGTAGTGTCCTGTGAGTATCATTGTTGCAATGGTCATCTTTTGCACTTCCTTCAGCACTTTGCTATTTCCTTTCCCTTCCTCCAATCAGATAAATGCATATACGAGATGGAGGGTACCAGAATCAAAGACAGTGAACTAGGTCTTTTATGTGTTCTTTGTCTCTTGTCATGTGATGTTTTGGGATTCTTTCTTCAAGAAGAGCATCAACCTTGTTCTGGAACTATGAACCGAGATGTGTCTCCTTCTTATAACTTACTCAGTTGGTAGCATTGTGTTATTAGAAACATAAAACAGACTCGAAAGTAATTTAAGAATAGTAGGGCAGAGGCTGGTGGAGAAGGGATTCTGTCCTTGAAAGGCTCCCACTGTCTCAGTTCTCTCATGCTATGTGTTAATAAAAAGTGTTCAGGGTGCTCATGAGTTCAGAAGGCTGGGGATTTATAGACGGTTTCCTACAAGAAGTCACTTCTGAGGCCAGTCTTCAAGGTTGGGTGGGAGTTTGCCATCCAGGAAGTGTGAAAAAAAATATGAGCAGTGATGTAAAGTAGGAAACATTCTGACATTTCTGGGAATTAAAAAAAGCTTGGTGTTAACAAGCTATAAAGAGCAACTGTTTAAAGGAGAGGAGGGGGAGGGAAGGTCAGAAAAGGTTTGCACTCTAGTTATACTCCAGTATATATATGATGCATCCTGGTTTTAATCTGAAAATAATGTGAGCAAAGCAACATATCTCCCCAAGAGAGACTGGATAGACCAATGAGTCTGAAGTCTGCAAGTGGGCAGAGGTGAGCAGAGGTAGTGTAAGACTAACTAAGGGACTTTTGTAGGATGCCCTAAACTAGGTCAGTGGGTCAGTCAACAAGCAAAAACAAACCCTGAGGAAATTGTTATGATTTGGTGATTAAGAGGAAGTAGATGAAAACGGTGGATGATGATGGCTTTGCTGGAAATTAGAAATGTAAGCAAGTGAGGCTTAGGACACCAGAGTCCAGTTAGGGCTGCTTAAGAGAAGGAATAGTTCTGAGTACAATGGTAATGGCGATATTGTTGATAGCATACAAGCTTGAAGCTCATTTTTAGCTTTTCTTGACAGCTCTACTTCCTTTCCTAGAAGCAATTGCTTAGAAACTGTTCCTAGTAAAACTTGGCTAAAGCCTAGGATAGATCAAGCTAAAAGGGATGGAATGCAGGACTTAGGATAGATATTTGAGCCAGACATAGGAATTTAGGATACAACAGAACATTATCGGCTGTTTAAATGGTACGGTTTTCCAAGGAAAGAAGGAAAGTCAAGAAGTGACTTTCTTATTTAAGTAAATGAAAAATGGAGAAAAACCCTAGGGACAATAATGGGAAGGAATAATTATCAGAACAAAAGGAGGATCTACGAAGGGAAAGGGAATTTGAAAGAAGCAGTGTGTAATACACAGGCCATTGCAGTACAGTTGAGCCAGAGAGCGCTTACATTTTAACATGGAAGGCACGTGACGGTTTGTTGACTCATGGAAGAGAGCTGGGGGGCGGGGGAGGGAAGGAGGAAGGAATCCAATGGTCAGCAAAAGGGGGAAAGGAGCAGAGCTCCTGAGGACAGCAAGGAGATGGGTGGCCATGAAGACGCTTGCCTGATATCACAGTTACAGGTGCATTCCCACTGCGGAGTATGCAGAATTCCTGGCCAAGCCTTGTCTACTGGGGTCCCATAGCCAAGCGCATTTCTGGGTTGGCCAGTATGGAGCTCATAGAGCCTGTCTGATGTCTGCTGACCTTTGTGATCTCTCCAGGACTGGCCGTGTCTACCTGGCCTATGTGGTACATTCATGTCTGTAACCCCAGCTCAGCAGTCATCTCCTATAGCAGACAGCCTTGCTTGTCTCCATCCCTCGCCTCCTGCCCTGCAGAGTGGCGCTCATCCCAGGCTATGTACTGCTTTTGACCTTCACGTGAATACATGGAATGGAAGTCTTCTCTGCCCACTTTTTCTTGGCTCTCTCTCTAGACCCTAAGCGCATCACACCTTAGGTCTTCTGCCTCTCCAGGACTGGGAGAAGACCCATACACTGCATAATCATTGAGGGCTGCAAGAGAAAGAAGAGTTCTGAGCATAGTGGTAGTGGGAATGTGGTTGAAAGTGTATAAGCTTGGAGCTCTCGTTAGCCCTCCTTGATGGAGCTACCTCCTTCCTGAAACGCAATGGTTTTAAAAGGGATTGTCCACAGTACACACAAACACACAAAACACCCAGAGCACAAGGGGCCTTCTCCAGGCTGGCTCTGTCTTGATTGCTAGGAAATTCCTCTCCTCATTCCCACCCTTCACCCTGGCTGAGCTAGTTCTGCCATCAAGAGACTAGAGCTCCCCTCCTCAGTTCTTCCCATCCCTTCACCCTCCTGCATCCTGCCACCTGTTCTTCTAGGCATGAAAGAGCTGATGTTATTGGAGAGAGGCCCAAACTCTCTGTGAACCTCCTGTCAAATCACATGGTTTCAGAAAAACCCAGAGGCCGTTTGAAATTACAGTTGAAATCCCATGGACAATAAATGACAGGAGCAGCTGACCACCCCTCCCCCACCATCTCCAGCTCTCCTCCCCGGGTTTTTTTTTTTAATCGTTTCTTCCCACTCCCTCTTCAGAACAAAGTTTGTTCATTGTGGACATGAAACCTGAGCCTTGCACAAGATTGGGGTGATGATGTGGCGCATCCAAGGACAGCAGCTGCGGGGGGCAGGGTGGAGCCCCCCCAAGCCCCTGGGAAGTCCTCCAGAGGATTGCTGTTAGAGGGTCCTTGGGGGCTGCCTCCTTTCTGTTTTGCGCAATCTATCTTTAGAGAACTGCAAGTTCATTTCTCAGAAGGGCCCCAGAGCTGAGAGATGTCTTCTAAACGGGCAAACCACTTCCTGCAATCTTTAACTGAATTGGGGCTGGGGGGGTATGACCACTGAAGGGGGGCTCCGTTCAGCTCTGTCCACTCTTATGTCTTTCCACAGCCCACCCCAACTCTTGGCTGAGAGAGATGGAGCAAGAGTGGATCCTGCAGGGCAAATACAGCGGTGGGGAGGGGTGGGGGGGGCTTGTCATAAACTAGAAGCACAGGCTTGCATCCAGCGGACGTGGAAGAAGAGTAGAGATCTATCCTGGTTCTTCACTTCAGCCTGAGCTGCCGCCACCACCTCCTCGTCCTCCTCCTCCTGCTCCTTCTCCTCCTCCTCTTCCTCCTCCTCTTCTTCTTCCTCCTTCTCCTCCTCCTCTTCTTCCTCCTCCTCCTCCTCCTCCTCCTCCTCCTCCTCCTTTTTCTCCTCCTCCTTCTTTGCTGGTCCTGGGGTTTGAACTCAGGGTCTGAGTGCTGTTCCTGAGCTTCTTTGTGCTCAAGTCTATCACTCTACCACTTGAGCCACAGCACCACTTCTGACTTTTTTGGAATAGTCTATTGGCGATAAGAGTCTCACAGACTTTCCTGCCCAGGCTGGCTTTGAATCACCATCCTCAGATCTCAGCCGCCTGAGTAGCTAGTATTACAGGCATGAGCCCCCTGTGTGGTGCCGGCTAGCCTGGGCTCTCTTACACATGAGCTGTAGGAGGCGACCCGCGGCTGTCCTCGCTGCTCCCATAACCCTCCCAGACAGGCTGCCAGGAGGCTGTTCCAGAGAGAAACAGCACAAAGCCACTCAGAATGGCTTTGAGTCTCCACAGGATATCAGTGCCCAATGGGTTGCTACACATGAAGGTCCCTGAAGGATTCTTTCAAGCGGTTTGACTCAGTGTAGAAAGACAGACTTTCTATAAATAACAGTGGGTTCAAGTCTCGTTGCCACCGCTTCGTGTCTGTGGGTAGGTGTCCATTTTCCTGCAACCTAGTTTAAACCATGACCGATGAAAGAAGAAAGTCCCCAGAGGATTGCGTGTAAGAGACAACAGGTGTATGATTATATGATATGTTTAATATGTGCCAATTCTTGCTTTTACAACAACAACAACAACAGTTGAACAACAATGTTGAAGCTTGTGAAAGGCTGGGCCTTGGCACTGATCATTGCAATGACTCATGGGAGATGACTGATAGCAGTCTGGAGGCCTTATGGAGCCCCAGGATGAGCACTGGTGTCCGGTGGGTTATGCCTGGGACTGTACAGCGAATTCCTTCCCTCCCATCTGGATGGCTCCGCTTCCCACCCGTGTGGATGTCTTTTCCTTCCCATGTGGGCAATCTCTTGTGGATTCAGGAATCCCGACTTCTTACTCACTGTCACACTGTCCCTCCTTGTCTCTCTTTCTCTCTGGCATTCATAAAAAGGGTCACCTGGTCCCCAGCACCCAGCTGCTGATGCAGAAGGACTTAATATCCCAGGTGACTGGCAGGGCTGAGCTACATCAGTGTTGGGGTCTGGGTAGGGAAAGTGTCAATTCAGACCAAAAAGTAAAATGCAAGATATTCAGTTACATTTGAACTTGAGGTTAAAAAACAGATCCATGAACAGCACACACAGGTGTTTGTTCTAGATAATGCATGGGACATAGTTTACTGTGCAAATGTAGTTTGTTGTTCACTTGCAATTTTGATTTAATCATGTAAGGGCAGTGGGAGGGAGAAGACAATTTGTATCGTGTTTACTAATGAAGCAACGCTGGCCTTGGATCCAGAGAGACCCAACACTGACCCACTCTGAGCTGTCATCAGCTTTCCTAGGAAAGTCACCGCTTCTTTCTAAAGCTCAAAGGCACCAGTAAAAAAAAAATAGAATAATAATCCTTATTTACCACCAACCCTGAGTAAGTGAACAGTCCTTTCATTTCATTGGTGCAGTATCACACACATGATTTCATTGAGTATCTGAACTAAGTGGAGGGGCTGGGAGGCGCCTGGAACACGGGCTTGGCTTTGAGCTAGTCAGAATTTGCTCGAGGGCTGTAGACACAGCTACATAAGAGTCAGCTCCCTATAGCAGTGGCACAGTAGCACTGGGAGAAGCACAGAGGAGAGTCTGAAATTATCCCAGATAGGCTGAAGAAGCTCCAAAGAACCCCAGAAGCTGGGTCTTGAAAGATAAGAATGATTGCAGAACTGACCATTTTCTATCAAACCTACTCTCCTTTTCCACAACCCAGCATTGTACTTAGCCTTTAACCCGCCAGCTTCATGAACTCTTGCACTTGATCAGCCTCCTCTATTTGTTTATGAACTGCTCTTTTGTGCAGCTTAATAACCTTGCTCCCATTATAGAGAGGAGAAGGGCAAGTCTCAGAGGAGCCCCTGTCCGAGTAATTCAGTGGGTAAGTGATGGAATGGGAATAAGACTTGAAAGTATTCATCAGCCTGCAAAGTCACAGAGGTTTTCAGTGTAGCCTGAAAGCTACAGAGAGGAAATAGGAGAATCAAGGAGGTTTTCAAACAAATTACGAGTGGAAAAAGGCAGCTGATGCAGCCTGGTAAGCCTGAGCTGCACTTCTGAGCCAGTGTCAGAAGTCCAACGTGGAAAGGTGGAGGCGGGTGCTGGTGGCCTTTATTATTGTGTAATGAAGAGTTATTTGATCACAGTAGTTATTGGACCACAAAACTCTCTGATGTTTTCCTGGGAGACAGAACTTTGGAAATACAGAAGATAGATCCAATTGCAAGCTTGACCTTTTCTATGCACCAAATGCTGATGGAGGAGGAAGCTAGAATTGCTCCTCAAAGACAACTCTAAATGCACTGCCAGCTGAGATAGAGAATGGGCTAGGACCCAGGGAGTTTGCAGAGTTTCCAAAGACAGGTGTCTGGCGTCTGTCTATACTCAGGCAGCTGCTAACATAATGATTATGTGATTGCTTTTGTCTCTGGTCTACTCTCTCTTCTCCCATTTTTTTGGCCATGCATGTGTGTGTTACCATTGCACACATACCTTAATTGATGCATATTCACAAACATTTGAGACATCCATGTCCAATTTGGGGAAAATTTTGACTTTAGGAATTACAGTCCCTTGTATCCGAAGCAGTATGCATTTACTTATTTAGTAGTAGTTACAGATGGACTGGTTTGTTAGTTTATCCACTCCTCGATTCAGGATTAGTCCACTTGATATGTAATGCATACCTATCACGGTGTAAACTGTCCAGTGAGTAGAGGAAGATGGGAGCTAGGGATGGGTAGAATTCAAAGAACTGCTATTCAGTTCATCACACCCCAGGGGCAGGTTGTAAAGTCACAAGCACTTGGGTTTGAAACTGGGCCTTGCTGCTCACTAGCTACGGGAAATTCACTTAACTCTTTGCATCTCAGTTTCCTCACTTGAAAATTGGGGTTAATATCTATTTTGCTAGTTTTCTATGACACTGGTGTGAGTTGTCGCAGGTAACGTTACATGCATTTTCCATACGACAGGTTGCTCTGTATGCTTAAGGCTACTCCATCCATGACTGAGAAGCAGACGTGAGGATGAACCTTTAGCATGGAGCTCTAAAAGTACAACTTCCTTTACTTCTTCTCAAGTTATGCTGTAAAGCCTAGTTAATTCCTTCTACGAGGTTCTACAGCAAAACATCTTGGCCCCACTACCATGATATGTTAGAAACAAACCCTGTGGAGTATGTTTGTTTTAAATAATCAAGATGACAACGACCACCTCTGCAGTTAGCCTTGCTTTCTGAGCTGTAGAACATGATGGATACATCCAAGTCGGTACCACATGATGTCTGCAACTATGCGGGGCGTGCGGCTGAAGGCTTCCACTAGCTTGCTCCTGTAGAGTGCCAGCTCCTAAGTGTCTCCGTGTAGTTTTTCTAGTTTTTAATGTTCTCTCAGCGATTCACCTCTGAAAGTATGTACTTGAGATTCTAGTAAGAGAATGATGATTTCAGCCACCATCAGCGCTCAGAAGTGAATCTTAGATGGAGCGGCTTCTGAGTGTCTCTGGGTGTACAGAAAGATCAGCAGCCAAAAGTCACCGCGAGGCCACGGTGCCCATCTCGTTAGACACATCTTTGCCCCATCCACATCAAAGCCATGTGGGTATGAGGGTGCTTCCCTATGAGTTAGAATCAGGCCATGACACTGTACAGACACGGCTATGAACATAGCTCATGATATATTGGAGATGGAAGGGAACTTTGTATCATTTTATTATCTAATGGTCTGACGATTGTTGGATCTCACTGTCTAAAATTCTAAAATGGGGCTGCAAAGGGCCCCATTTTGGTACCTGGCCTTAAAGTGGTTGCTCTGGCCAAATAGATGTTATCTATTATGCCTCAGTTGACATTTGCAGTGTCCAATAGAAAGATTAATGCTGCTTATTTAATAGATAATTTTTAAAAAATCTCTGCTAGCACTGGGGGTTGGACTCAGGACCTTGTGCGCTCTTACTTGGCTTTCCATTCATGGCTGGCACTCCACAACTTGAACTATGTCTCTATTTTCAGCTTTTTTGTGAACTTGGAAGATGGAATCACTTTCATGGAGTCTTTCTGAGCTTAGATAAACAGCGTTACCACCAATGCACCTCTTTTGAATCATCTATTAGCATGTGTTGTGATTGCTGCCATGCTAGACTATTGAGATCCCTGAAGGGCTGAAATTAGATAGTAAACGTGAAGTTCCAGCTTAAGTTTAATGTTCTGGACCAGGAGGATTGACTTCAAACCATTTCTGGGCTGATGTGTGAAGGACCAATAGAACAATACCATTTCTGGGCAGTAGGGGGCACTCATGCACTTCCTCTAAATGTTCTGAACCAGCTAAAGGGAGGCAACAAAATTGTCTCTGTTGTCTAACGTAGCTTGGGGGTCATCGTGTAGGGTGGCAGGTTACGTTGTGTAACCATTTCACAATTCCTGAAAACCCAAATGGTACTGGTCTGGGTTGAGTATAATTTTTGTTTACATACCTGTCTGTGCAGGGCAGGTGGAAGTTGACCACATGACTTCGGTGGCATGCACAGAGCCCAGCTCTACAAAGAAATCAACACGTGGTGCCCATAGCACTAGGGACCAGTGTCTGCTGACATCTTCATGAGCTGTCTGTGGTGACGAAGCCCTGTAGTAGAGAAGGTATTCTGTGGCCTTCCATCCCTGATGGAAGGGATGAGGTAGACTATGGGTCCAAGAGGTAAAAATTTAAGACCAGCTGACCAGGAGATGACAGTTCTAAGGACACTGCTGATGTGCGGATGGGAAACCATCAACGGGAGAATGGGCCAGTTCAGCAGCGTGTCCCATCTTGTCATGAACATTGGATTCCTCGAAGATGGAGGAGACATGGGCATGACATTTCGGCATCTGGGATTTCCAGAAAGCTCAGCCAAGCTAGTCCCCACGCCATACTTTGTGCTGGTTCTGGGATAGTTAAGGGTATCAACAGTGTGTCCCCCACCTTTTTTGCTGTTTTATGTTTTAAACATTTTATTCTGAGAAAATTTTAGGTTTAGGAAAATTGAAAGTGTAGTACAATTTTCCCAGTGTTAAAGTGTACCAACTTTACTTAATTATTTATATTATTTAGCATATGTAATATTATGTATACTGCTGGTCCTGGGGCTTGAACTCAAGGTCTGGTTGCTGTCGCTGAGCTTCTTTGGCCAAGTCTAGCACTCTATCACTTGAGCCACAGCTCCACTTCCAGCTTTTTTTGTGGTTAATTGGAGATAAGAATCTCATGGACATCCCTGGAGAGCTCAGCTCTCTGAATAGGCAGGATTACAGGCGTGAGCCGTGGACTCCTGGGCATGTCATATATATTTAATAAAATACTAAACTTCCAACAATGCCATAATTTTGTTTTCATTTAGGAGTGAGTTATAAACATAGTGCTACTCAACACTAAATCCTCCTTGTGTATTTCTGATATTAAAGACATTTTCTTACTTAACTAACCACTGTTAATCATCACACCTTGGAAAACTGGCAGTGACACATATACTCTGACTTAAGGTATGGATCTCATTTGGATTTCACCCATTACACCACTCATGAGGTATATGGCAAAAAGAAAATACTGAATGGCACATTGAATTTCTGTCTGTTTAGCCTCCTTTAATCTGGAGGAGGTTTTCTGTCTTTTTTTAAAATAACAATGGTGTTTTAGAAAGTATAGTAGAAAGGAGATTTTCTGTAGCAGTAGTACAGTAGAAAGGAGATATTTTGTGGATAATTCTTCAGCTGAGTTTCCTCTGTGTCTCCCACAAGGAAATCCAGGTCATGCCTGGCTACCTGGGATACATGGAAATGGACTGAGGCCACTTTCTGTGTTTTGTGGCAGGACACACACACACACACACACACACACACACACACACACACACACACACACACATTGACCACTTCCCTTGTTACTGGTGATGCTGACCTTGAGTAAGCCAGCCCCTGCCCTGTTTCTCCACTGCAGAGGTTCTGTCTTTCCCCTGGCAATGAGCAAGTATCTGGGTGGGAGATACTTCATAATGCAACTGTTACTGTCCACATTTAAGTCCTAGTTGCTGAAGGGCCATTTTCTATTTCTATTCTCCTTTCTATGCTTGCTTGTTAGCTGTCTGCTATTGAAAAAAAAGTGGAGGGGGATTTCCTTTCAAACTTACTTAGAAGTCCTAGCCATAAGACAAGGCCTATGTAGCCCAGATTGGCCTTGAACCTGTGATTCTTCTGCCTGAACCTCCCAAAAGCTGGAATTATAGATCTGTACCACTATGCTAGACTCAATATATATATATAGATATATATATGTATGTGTATATGTATATATGTTTATACTGAACATACCTGCCAATCAGACTTCAACCTACTGCCATGGGTTGATGCCAGGATTGACCAATAACCTCAAGAATTCAACTCCCACTTTCCTTGAATTATTTCCAACTCCAATGTCTTGCTCTTCTTGATTGAAATTGGATGTGAGGACCAGCTGGCCTAATGAGTGTCCTTGGAGGATGTTTACACTCTTTCTTTTCCCTGGGTTTCATGCCTTGAAGACAATGGACGTCCTCATCTTTCAGAAGCTCGCGGCCCTGCTCAACATGAACTGATATGTTGAAAGAGTTCCCCTGAAATAACGATGTGCCACCTTTGTGTTTTCAAAAGGCGACTGCACTCCATTCAGCAGGCTGGATGGCCGAGTCCAAGGCTGGAGCATAAGTGAGCGTCACCAGGACCCAGAGCAGCTCCGCTTTGCTCTGGTATGGCTTACAGTCTTTGCTTATGGTCTATGGCTGTGTCTTTGGGCACAGGAAGCTGAGGAATGGAGAGGGAAAGGACTCATGCAAAGCCATTGCTTCTGCAGAAGAAAGTCAGCATGGCTTTCTCAGCTGTTGTTGATGCCTCAGTGGATAGTTTCAGTCACAGCGAAGGTCCTGTATCAGTAATGGGACTCCCAGATGGACCGCTGTTGGTAATACTTGGCCAGTCTTTCTGTGCCCTCATCCCAACGGAAGCTGGAGGGTGAAGGATCTCCTCACAACAGCAATGGCCACCGGCACAATGACCCTGGATTCGGGAAAGCCCTTACAATCACCCCTCCCCCGGCCCCTCCATCCACTCAGGAGCACCCCCAGTGCTCTCCTGGCTTTCTGTGCTCCTTGGGGGCATACTCCTGCCTTAGGCCGGGGTAGCTTGGTCTCCCAGTGATTCCATGTCCTCTGCTCTGATGTCCTCTTCCCAGGGAGCCCTGCTTTGTATGCTGTTCAATCCTGTGGCTCACCCTTCCCCCCTCCCTCAACTGCTTGCTCTATTGCCTTGCTCCTTTTCATTTGTCACCTACTAGCTGGCCAGGCCATTTGTTGATCATTAGGGCTTTTATACTAAAACAAGCGCCCTCTGGGGTAGAGTTCTCTGTGTTGTTTCCAAATACTTAGCATGGCAAGCACTTGTTGAAGGAATGACAGGATAGCGTTTCCCCTCTGCTGGTCCTCCAGCCTGCATTCTGGAAGCATCCTGAGCTCCAGGCCCAGCTGCCCCTGCACCTTTTCATGGGGAAAGCGCCCTGACAGGAAGGCGCTTACACAACCGGAAACTTTTCCTAATCGCTTGTACCCTAGAGAAGGTGAAGAAACTTGACTGGTCGGAAGAACGTCTCCCACCTTCGTGTCTCCAGCTTCCTGTTCTAGGAATGCTCAGCCGCAGCAGCCAGAGAGAAACCAACGGAAAAGCCAGTTCCCTCCAATCTACCCTTGCACCTTGCGCCTTGAGGTTTAGGAAGATGCCGGTAAAGCTTATCCGAGACCACTGCGGGCCCTGCCACGCTGCGGGGCTCCTTCCCCTGCCTAAGGGGGAGATGCAAGGCCCAGGGCCGAAAGGAGGGCTCGGGGGTATCCGGAGTAGGGGTGGCGGGGCTCAAAGAAAATGCATCTTGTAAAGAAACGCTGAGCTGCTGTCAAAGACCCAGCCCTGCAGCAGCTTCCTGTACGAGGTTCCCACCCTCTCGCTGTCTTCCTGCTTCCCAGCTCTCTTCCTCTGCTCCCCACAAACCCCCAGCCAGCACACTGCTAATGTCCACCGTGCAGAAGAGGCTCTGCTGTGCTGAGCTATCTCCGAGGGGGAGAAGGCGCACGGCATTCTATGCAGGCTGAGGTTCCCATGTTGCACATCTGTTTGGCAACCACACAGCTGCATTTGGGGCTGTCCAAGGGGGTGGACGGCAGGGCAGACTCTGAATAAAGAGAGAACTAGATGATGCTCAGGTGCACACAGGTGGGTCTGCTTGTACATGCTTGCTAGTGGCCTGTTCCAGAACCCGGAAACTTACAACTGAGGGTTCATTAGAGAAAGGGCAGAAGAGGCGATTTATGTACATTTCACCCAATTTGTAAGAAAACAAAGGGGAAAAAAGAAATAAAAAGATGATTTCCCAACGTTATTATTCTTTCTCTTAAAGTTCCAGAGTGAAGTGAGGCCCGGAGAGTTGACTCAGTGAGCCTCTAACAAGTAGTTCAGGGAAAATCAGTTTTGTGCCCTTCACATTTTCTGTGTAGGGGCTGCGAAGGTGGCTCAGTGGTAAAGCGCTTGCCTTGCACGCATGAGGCCCTGGGTTCGATTCCTCAGCACCACATATGCAGAAAAAGCCAGAAGTAGCACTGTGGCTCAAGTGGTAGAGCACTAGCCTTGAGCTGAAGAGCTGAGGGACAGCACCCAGACCCAGAGTTCAAACCCCATGACCTACCAAAAAAAAATTGTGTAGTGGTCTTAATTTCCTAATATTTTATTATCTGTTGAAGTCATTTTTAGTTAAATCTTAGTTTTCTGCTTTTATAGACATTACTCTCCTTTCTGTAATCTTTCTAATATATACAACATTTGCAGTATTGAACTAGATTTATTCTAGATGGATACAGTTCTATTCTTTCAAGAAAAGAAACCCTTTCTTTTGCTCAGTAACTACATATCAAGAATATCGCTGGGTAGGTGGCTCGAATAAACCTTATTAACAGATAGATTGACCATTAAATAGTCCCAGGGACTTGAGGGTATATTTGGCAAGATTTAAAAACGTGACAAAAATATGCTTATCAATAAGCCACTTATTGAATGCAGTTTAACTTAAAATTTTAAATTATTTTAAAGTAGTTATAACTTGTATAACAAAGTACTTTACAAATATATCTTTTTTTTTTTTTTTTTGGTAATGGGAGGCTTAAACTCTGGGCCAGGGCGCTGTCCCTAAGCTGTTCAGCTCAAGACTAGTGCTCTACTACTTGAGCCACAGCGCCACTTCTGGTTTTCTGGTGGTTAATTGGAGATAAGAGTTTCACAGACTTTCCTGCCCTGGCTGGCTTTGAATTGCAATCCTCAGATCTCAGCCTCCTGAGTAACTAGGATTACAGGTGAGAGCCACTGGCTCCTGGCTATCAAATACAATATATCTTGATCAGTGTCAACCCTTTCGACATTTTTATCCGCCCCTTCCCTACCCATCATTCTTTCCCTCCCTCTTAAGTTTGTAGGATACACATTGACTTACTTCTCCCTCTTTTCTCTTCATTTGTCTATAGCTTTCCCTGTGGCTCCACCCCACCCCTTTCACGTATCCACTTCCTGGTGTTTTATTTTGCTAAACTTTGACCTTGCCTTTCTAAGGAATTACACTATTTGAGTTCTCCTTCTACCACATGTCAGTTTATACCTTTGTGTACACTTGCATATCACCCAATGATTTACTTTATAAGCGAGATCTAGTTCTACAAATGAGGGCAAACATGCATCCTGTGTCTCGCTGCCCTGACTTACTTCATTTAGTACAATTTTTTAGCCAAATCTTTTTCTGATGACATCCAAAATGTACACATCATAAATTTCTCATCTGGTGACTTTTCAAATATAAACTCTCCCCAGTACCTGGCACATGGGGGGGGAGGGAGGAGAATCAGTAGCCTGGCTTAATTTTGCTTGGTTTTTAACATACATAAATGAAATTGTAGAATATAGGTGTGTGTGTGTGTGTGTGTGTGTGTGTGTGTGTGTGTGGTTTGTTTTGCTCAGCTTCATGTCTGTGTTATTTAGCTATGTCATGTATAACAGTAGCCTTGTTACATGCTTCTCTACCACCCATTTCATGTATGAAGATACAACATCTTACAATTATCTGTTCTATTGTCAATGATGTGCAAGTTGCTTCCAGTTTTTCCACAGTTACCCTTGCGATGCTCTTGCTCATGCCTTTTAGGCTGTATGGAGACCCATCCCAGCTGGGATAATGTGATAAAGGATGTGGAACTTCTGCCTTGGTGCTGCACACATGCACTGCCTTGGGAGGCTGCACTAAATTGGTTTTTGAAAGTTGCACTTGCTGTTGTTTGCTCTTGATCATGGTCATTCTACTGAGTGAGATGAAACCTCAATATCCTTTTGATTTGCTTTTCCTTCATTGCCAACGATGTTGCACATTTCTTCACGTACTTATTGGCCATTTGTACTTCTTCTTTCCAAAATTGTCTGTTCAATTAATTTGCTCATTTTTTTCCACTGGGTTACTGACTCTTTGGGAGTTCAGTTTTTTGAGTTCCTTGTATATTCCTTGTCAGATGAATCGCTGGAAATCCTACCTCCCTCCCCCCAATTCTGTAGGCTGTGTCTGTAGTCTAGTGATTATTTCTGTTGCCGTGTAGAAACTTCTTAGTTTGACTCATCAAACTTGCTCTTATTTGTCAAGATATTGGAGAATTCTTCAGGAAGTTACTGCCTATGCCAATATGTCCTAGAGTTTTCTGTATTTTTTTTCCTGTAGTAGTCTCAAAGTTTCAAGTTTTGCTTTAAGGTCTGTGATCCACTTTGGATTATTAAGACCTAAAGAAAGATAGGGTTCCAGTTTCAGTTATCTGTATGTAGATATCCAGTTTTCCCAACACTGTTTGTTGAAGAGGCTATCTTTTTCTGAATATATATTTTGTCAAATGTCAGATGATTATCGTGATGTGGATTTAATTCTGGTCTTTCTAGTTTGTTCACTGGTCTTTGTGTCTATTCTTGTGTCAGTACCATGCTGTTTTTATCACTCTGGTTTTATGGTATTATAGTATTTCTATGGTATTATAATAGCATTGTGTTTTGTACTTAGAATTTCTGTGGATATTAAGCCTTTCTGTGTATCCATATGAATTTTAGTATTGATTTTCCTAATCTGTGAACTATGACATTAGGATTTTGATGAGAAGTGCACTGAGTCTGTAGATTGCTTTTGTTAGTATAGCCATTGTTTATTATTTTAATTCTGTCATTCCTTGAACATGGGACCCCTATGCTCCTTTTTTATTTTTTATTACAGTGAAAGCAGGGGTTATACTGTGGGGGAGGGACATACAAAGCAATAAAGAAATCATCTTATAAATGTGTTAGAAACAATCGCATGAAAGACAAAAAACATATCTTAGGGTTCATTTCCTTAACATCACCTTATCTGACCTTTTCTGCTTGTCTCATACATATACTAGATATTGCAAATAAGAGAAACCATGGGACCTATGTTTCTTTGGGCCTGGCTTACTTCACTTAATATAATTTTTTCCAAGTCTTTCCATTTCCTAACAAATGGGACAATGTCCTTCTTTCTGATGGAGGCATAGAATTCCTTTGTGTATATATACCACATTTTCTTGATCCATTCATCTACTGAGGGACATCTGGGTTGGTTCTATATCTTAGCTATAGTAAATAATGCTGCAATAAACATAGTTGTGCTGGTAGCTTTAGTGTGGTCTTGTTTGTAAACACTTGGGTAAATGTCCAAAAGTGGGATTGCTGGGTCATAGGGGAGCTCTATGTGGAGTCTTTTACATCCATATGAATTTTAGTACTGATTTTCCTAATCTGTGAACTATGACATTAGGATTTTCATGAGGAGTGCACTGGGTCTGTAGATTGCTTTTGTTGGTGTAGCCATTGTTTATTATTTTAATTCTGTCATTCCTTGAACATGAGACCCCTATGCTCCTGTTTTTAAAAAAGAGTTTTATAGTTTTCATTGTACAGATAGTACACTATCCCAGTTAAGTTTGTTCCAATGTATTTTTAGGCCTATTGTGAGATGTCTTATACCCACAATCCTAGCTACTCAGTAGACAGAAGTCAGATCACAGTCCAGGGGTAGTCTGGGCAAAACGTTTGAGAGATCTTATTCTCAATCAATTAAAAAGCTAGGTACTGTGGAGCACCTATTATCCTGCTTTTTTTTTTTTTTTTGTAGGATTGCAGTTAAGGCCAACCTGGAAAATAAATGTGAGCTCCTATTCTAAGAAACACAAAAGGGCTAGGGAGGAGGGGGTTCAAGTGTTAGGGTCTTCCTGGCAAGTGCAAGGCCCTGAGTTCAAACCTCAGTACTACCAAAACAACAACAAAAGGACTTTAAATCTTTATGAAAAGCAACTTAATTATGGTATATGCTATTCCTGCTCTGTTAATTTGCCAGTATTGTATTAAGAATTTTTTTTTAATTTAATTTAATTTTATTTGTGAACATACTGTACAGAGGAGTTACAGTTACATGGGCAGGATAATGCGTACATTTCTTACCAAGCATTGCAGCCTCCTCCTTTGTTTACCCTTCACATCCCATCCCAGCCTCCCCCCTCCCCCCCTAATCCCAATCCTTCTCCTTCCTCCCCCCCCCCCCCCCCCCGCACCAATGTATTAAGAATTTTTTTTAAAAGGATTTTGTATCCATGTCTATCTAAGGTATTGTTCAATAGTTTCTTTTTATTGTTATTTGCTTGTTAAGTTTTAGCTTGTTAAGTAATAGCAAAGAGATGACTTTATAGAATGAGTTTTGAAAGTTTCTTTAGCTTCAGGTTATTGAAATAACCTGAGGAGCATTGGAGTTAGTTCTTTATAAGCATGATTAAATTCCACACTGAAGCCATCCAGTGCTTGCTTTTCCTTTGCTGGAAAATCTAACAGCTGTTACTTTCTATTCAGTTTTAAAATATTCCATGTAGAGTAGTTTTGATAGTCATATGTGTTCAGAAACACATTAATTTCTTCTAATTTGTTAGCATATAACAACAGTCCATAATGAATTTCTGTAATATCAGTGTAACATCTCATTTTTCCATATCTAATTTTGCTTATTTTGATCTTCCTAACTCATTAGTCTAGTGTTGATAAACTTGGCCAGGTGTGTCATGGATAAAGGATAAATATCCCTACATACAAAGAGCTAAAAAATAAACCCTAAACAACAAAAGAACAAATTATACCATCAATAGATGGGCAAACGAATCAGTTTTCAGAAGAAGAAAATACTAATGGTTACAAATGTAGGAAATGCAAACCTAAACTACACTAAGATTTCATTTTATCCCAGTTAGAACAGCATCCATCAAGAAAACAAGCAACACAGACTGGTGAGAATGTAGAGGGAAATAAAAATCTTCAACATTATTGGTACAAACCAGTGCAACCACTATAGAGGTTTAGCTTGTATCCTGGAAAAATCTAGAAGTAGATAACTATTTGACCCCACCATGACACTCTGAGGAATATATCCAAAGAAAAGTAAATCAATACATGATATATGAGATATCTGCACATCTATATTTATTTTAGCTCTGTTTAATCTACATTTCAGGTTCATAATAATCAAACTGTGTATCTAGTGTAAAAGATTAATAGATAAATGAATAAATTAACTAGATTAATAGATAAGTAAAACATGAGACATTCAATGGAATGTTATGGAGCATTAAAGAAAAAAATGAACTCATGTCCCTTGCAGGAAAATGAATGAATCTGGTGATCATTATGTTGAGTAAGATAAGCCAAGCTCAAAAAGCCAAATAGGGCATAATTTTGCTCATCTGTGGAATCTAGACCCAGTATCTCTCTATCAATCTGTCTGTCTGCCTGTGTATTTGTCTATCATTCTCATGGTTTTAATGCTGGGACTGTCTGAGAGAATGAGGAGGAGGGATCAGAGAACAATGGAGTATGATTTATAGGTAGATTCAATATGCTTACATATAAAGATGGCATAAGGACTCTCACTAAAAGCGGTTAATGATAGGGAAGCATGGGAAGAAGAAAAGAGTGCACAGAGAGAGTTAACTTGATCAAAAGAGAATATATGAAAATGTGAGTTATCCTGGCCAAAATCTGTGGTATAATTAAGATCCACAAAGGAAAGGGTCAGATCTTAGCAGGAGGGAGGGAAGGTGGATGGAGAAGGTGAACGAGGACAGTTCTTTATCTGCATCCATGAAAACAAAACAATAAACCTCGTTGAAATTGTTTTAAGGAGAGGTGAAAAGGAGAGTATGGAGGGGTGAGGTCGATGGGAATGTATCGCATGTATTCATGGAAATGTCACACTGATTCCCTCTTCATACAACAGATACATGCTAATAAAACACCTTTAGACAAAACTTCCGGTGTTCTCTTCCCATGGCTAAATGTTCACATGTATGTTCTGTTTAATCGTTTTTTCCACAAAAGTGTCAAGATATTATTCTAAGTTTTGTTGTAGAAGCTATTACTTTTTAATCATTTTTATCTAGATCTACAATGAATCTGGGAATTTTTAATCTTTTTATAACAGTGAATGCCAAAATTATCAAGGCACCATTTATTAAACTGACCATTTTTCCCTATTAAACTGTAGTGTCATCTTTGTTATGAACTGAATGATTATTGGATGCTATTTTTAGTTTTACTGATCTTTTTGTTTATCTTTGAATTGACTTAATTAACTGTAACTCTATGATCAATCTTGATATTTGGTAACATAAGTCTTTCAACTTAAAAAAATAATTACCCTGGTTATTTTCAGTCCATTTAATTCCCTATAAATTTATACTCAGCTGGCTAATACCCATAAACAAATTTGGAACTTTTATAAGGATTGTGTAGAATATATATCAATTTTCAAATATTGTTATTTTTTACATGCTGAGTGTTGTATTCCATAATTATTGTCTGGTTTTCTTTGTAGGGGAAGGGGTGGCAGTCCAGGGCCTTGGACCCCTGGGCTGGGCACCTGTCTCTAAGCTTTTTTTGCTCAAGTTGAGTGCTCTACCATTTGAACCCAGCTCCACTTTTGCCTTTTATTTTGATACTTAATTAGAGATAAGAGTCTCATGGACTTTCCTGCCCAGACTGACTTCAAACCATGAGGATTACAGGAGTGAGCCACCAGCTCCTGACTTTTTCCTACTTTTTATTAAAGTGGGAGAGGGCAGTAACAGAGGTTGAAAGTAGGTGTTCTTCCACTTCAACCATGCCTAACCTTTTTTTGGCTGTTGTTTTTTGAATAGTATCTCATATTTCTGATTTATCTTCTCTGGACTAACATCCTCCTGTTTGTGTTTCTGGCATAGCTGGAATGACAGATACATGGCACTGAACTCCATCTTCTTATTGGTTTGAAGTTAAGCTGAAGTCTCAGGAACTTTTTGCTTGGGCTAGTCTTGCACGGTGATCCTTCTACCTCTGCCTCACAAGTAGTCAGGATTCAAGGCGGGATCCACAGTGCACAGTGCAGAGCTTTCTACAGAGTCTACCGTTCTACAAAAGGATTTAAAGCTTCCCCTACATAATACTTTGCATTTGTCAGGGTATAAATCTTCTATCCCTCTGATCAATTTATCCTCTACAAGTGATTATTTTGGTGGATGCCTTTACATTTATAATCAGTTAACAAAATCTACTGTTTTAATAGTTTATATAGTTCTAAGGATTTAAACTGTATATAATCACATTCTCTGAGAACAATTGTGCTATTTATTTATTTTTAATCTTATGTCATGCAGTCATTTTTTGTTACACTCTCTGGAGTTCTACTAGAATGCTGAACAGAAATATAGTGAGTATTTCTGCCTCATCTTTTTTAAATCCCAGGGAATACTTTTCAGAATCATTTAATAATATGTTTTATTTTCAGATCTAAATGCTAGAGCTACAAAGGAGTTTTTCACCAGATTAAGAATAATCTCCCAAAGCTAGGTGTGGTGATGAATGCCTGCCAGTCTAATATTCAGGAGGCAGAGGCTGGAGGATCATGAATTGGAGGCCAAGCTACTTACAGAGGAAAATTCTGTACCAACCAACCAACTACCTGCCAAATCCCTCAAACCAAACAGAAATAAAACAAAACTCAACAAAAGATAAGTTTTCATATTTTTAGTTTAGCAAGAGATTTTACAGTTTGTTTCTAATCTGTAGTGATAACCATTTTCCTCTTATTTGGTCAATATGAATAACATTGTTGATGAACTATAGTTATTGCATCTCTGGAATAAGACATTTGGTTGCAATATCATACATGTTTTGGGCACTTCCCACACATCTACGTCCATGAACTTGACTTCAAGTCTTATCCACCTTCCTTGGTCCACTTATTTTTAGGATAGTTCCTCACTTAGCCAATGTATAACAGGGAAGCTTTTGGGGTGTGGAGATAGGAAAATGCAGGGTCTTCTGCTCTCACTAGCGGAAAGAGTTGACTTTAAGACTTCTAATGTGATTCCCCTACACAGCTCAGTAAGAAGCTGAGATGAGCAGTATCCTGCATTTGTTTGTAGCACAGGATGCAAATCTTCCACCTTGAACTTGACTTTTGCCAAATGTCAGCTTGTATACCCATGGAGCTTCCCAGGGCTTTCCTTCTCTCCGTTTCTACTTTTCTCATTCCTCTTTCTTATGCTTCTTCATAATTATTGGCTGCATTGTGGAACATTTTGTCCAACAAAACAAGTTGCAGTTGCATATTCAGTTTGTTTTTCTTTTGCTTGGAGTGCTTGGCAAATTTAATAGTGGGCTTGGTAATGCTGCATCACATGGGAAGGTGATACTTCAATCAATACTGGAGATGCAGGAAAGTAGATTTATTTTATTTCTGTATATTGCAGCCTTTTTCCATTTTCACTACTTGCTACCCTTGATTGGAGCCTAATTACATCTTATCTGAATTCTCAGCCAACAATCCCACTTTCAACCTCTTAATTTATTGCAGTTTTGCCACAGCCATTAGATTAAAATTTGCAAATTTCCCCTTAGGTAACATTATTTCTTCTGCTCAAAGCTTGCAAAGACTAAATTCAGAAAATGAAGATTCAATAATACCACTAACAAAATCTTTATATTTTCTTCTCCCATTAACCTCCATTTGTAAGAAAGAAAGTAAAGGAACTGAAATCTTATTGTCTAGCTTTACACTGTCCATACAATCATGACTGGCACATGATAATTGTTGAATGATTTCTCATGGTTCTTCATCACTCTTGGCCTGGGCACTGTCCCTCAGCTCTTTCAGCTCTAGGCATGTGCCCATAATGGGGCTTGTACTCAGGGCTTGGGCACTGTGTGTTTCTCAGCTTTTTCCTTAAGACCAGTGCTCAACCACTTTAGCCACAATGCCAATCCCAGATTTTTGGTGGTTGGTTAATTGGACACAAGAGTCTCACAGATTTTTGTGCCCAGGCTGGTTTTGAACTATGAGCCACAGATCTCGTCCTCCTGAGTAGCTAGGATTACAGATACGAGCCACAGGTGCCTAGCCCAGCAATTTCTTTCAGTTATGCGGATCACATGGAATCTAGAATAATTGCTATTACTATTTTTTGAATATAGCACTTCAATTTAAATACCTTCCTTTGCTCAATTAAAGGGAAGATCAGGGTACAGGGAGAAAGTAAATGTAATTCAATGTAACTTTTTCCTTTTAATGAAAACATGCTCTTTTCTTCACCTTTGTGGCTATAAATTTGATGTTTTACATAAACATGCCTTGTAAACTCTATAGCACTATAAAAATGAAAGCTATTTTACTTAATAATTAACATTAATGCAAATAAAATATTGTCTTCTATTAAAATGCAAATGCTCTTTGGAGGCTGAGACATTAAACCAATTATGCATGACTTGGTGAGAAATATTTCATAAGCAAATTTCCCATGCAATAAATGATGTGGTATGATGATGTAAAGGAGAGATGTGTGTGTGTGTGTGGGGGGTTGGAGATTAGTCCCAAACGCCCCTCTTCTGGACAGAGCTGGACTGAGGACCTGGTGACTGGGCTTATTTTGGTAAAGCCACTGAGAAAAGGATGGGAACACCTAGCTTGCATGCCGTGTGACTAATACCTTTGAGAACTGCCTTTCTTAGGAAAACCCTGAGAAGACAGGGAAAATGTTCTCCATTTCCAATAGCTAATGATGCTGTACAAGGATCCATGAAACAAAGTGGCAAAATTTGATATTTTCTTCAAGTTCTATTAGTCGTGAATAGGACCCATGCTTCATGCAAGAAGCAGACATTTCAAGATGGAGGTGACTTGAGGCATGAGCTAGTCTTACATTTTTATTTTACAGAGGAGGGAAGTTAGATGCGGGAGGAGCACATGTCTGGCAGTCAATGCTCTGATGGAACTCAGTGGCAGATCCAGAATTGTGACCCCTATCTCCAAGTTCTTTGAACAGGTACATGAGTCACTTGCTCAGTGCCATATCTATAGGGTTTCTGGTTTGGAAACATCCACGAGGGAGCCATAAACACAAGCTGCCGAGCGCAAAGAACTCATCTTTAAAGTATGTCCCCTCTTTCCTTTGCTGTTCTCAGTCCTTCCTTCATGACTGTCCTTACTCTATTTTGCCTGTTTTCCTTCGACACTGAAAAACAGCGAGTATCTGTGGGCAGAACAGGGGTGAGGTGAGAGTCAGATGTGCGAGACCAGCTGCAGTATTTTGCTCTAATACCATCTTCTCACAAGCAGGGAGGTAGAGGCTAATTAGTCTTGGAGTGGTAGGGAGGATTTGCCAGGGAGTAGAGAGGAGGGGAGGAGGGATGGGAGGGGACAAGAAGGGAGGAGCATTGTAACAGGTGAGGCTGGAAAGATAAGGAGGACCCAGTCAGGCTTTTTGGTCATCATAAACACTGTTTTATAGTCTAAAAGACAAGGGGCATCATGTACAGCATAATACTTTGAAATATGCATGTATACATACATGTATATGTATGTATATATGCATATATATCCTGTGAAAGTCTTCCTTTGGTACAGTTTTTAACCCTCCAGAAGTTACCATGATTTGGCAAGTGGAGGCCTTTAACACCATTTCCCCTGCTCATGGTAAGAATGGGAATACGCAGGAAGGTCTTTGGTTCATACTGCTCTCAATACGCACATTGGAAATTCCCAGTAGAATTTTGGAGGAAAGCTCATGGAAAAAAACCAAAAAAGAGCCCGAAAGCTGTTGAAAAGCTGACAAAGGGAAGTGATATTTCTGACATATATTTATATGGGTTTTAAGTATTTTTGATACTGTTTGCTGTTCCCTATGGTATTCATTTGCTTTGTGGGTTTTTAATTGACTGATCAAGGTGAACTTTATTTGGACTGTGGTCACGAGATTATTTCGAGTGTTGGCGACTCTTTTTTTTGTATATATTTTTATGTAAAAATATTGTACAGAGGGGTTACAGTTACATGAGTAAGGTAATGAGTACATTTCCTATAGAGCATTGTTACCTCCTCCTTTGTTTTTCCCCCACCATCCCTTCCCTCCCCACCTCCCCAACTCCTCCCTCTTCTCCCCAAGTTGTAAAGTTGGTTTTCAACATAGTGTCTTGTATGTCTTATTGTTACAATGGTCCAACCTCTATCTTTATTTCAGCATTTTGTTATTTCCTTTCCTTTCCCCAAATTAGAAAAATGTATATACAAGATGCAGGGCACCATTCTTTTGGAGGTAAATTACATTTGAAAGATAGTCATTACACTCAAACTTTAGGTTCTGTGCCCATCAGAGTGAAAGGCAAAAAGAGAAGGAAAGGGAAAGAACCTTCCATAAACCTACTACAAAGCTGGTCTTATCAGTAGTCTAGGAACCAACGTTTCTTTTTTTTTTTTAATTGTGAAAATACCATACAGAGGGGTTACAATTACATGGGCAGGATAATGAGTACATTTCTTATCAAGCATTGTTGCCTCCTCCTTTGTTTCCCCTTTCCATTCCTTCCCATCTCCTTCCCCTCCCCCCTCCCCCCATCTACCCTTCCCAACTCCCAGCCAAATTTGTAAAGTTGGTTTTAGGAACCAACATTTCTATCCTGTCATTACAGATGAGAGCATGAGGTGGGATAGGTTGAGAGCTAGTTCAAATTTACATAATTTACATGAAAGAAATAGAAGTGGAACTTGATCTGATGTCTACGTAGAATAAAAACCTCTGTTCATTACAGTGTTAATTTGGGAAGAATTCTATGGATAGTAGAGAAAAGTTCTATACTAAACCCAAGTGATCCAAATACAATAACTCATATTTTGGAGTTTTTAAAGCAATTGCCGGCAATTTTTTTCTGACTTTTCAATTCTAACCTTTCTAGTGGACCTGAAATGGTATTTTATTCTTTTCTCATTTTAAAATAATTTGTTCATATATTATTGATTTGTAAGTTCTTTTTATTTCTAGATATAAATGTTTCTAGTTCATTACTAGATGTGTAATTAGCAAATGCTTTCTTCCATCCTTGGGTTTTTTTTTTTTAACTCTTGTTGACATCTTTTGAAGTACAAAAGCTCTACATTTTGATGAAGTCTAATTTATCATTTTTCTTTTATTCCTTGTACTTATGAGGTAGATACCTTAACTTTTTATGTAAATATGCCATAATCCAGCAACATTTGGTGAAAAGAGGAGGGTCAAGTGGAGTTTTGACACTTTTGCTGAGCTTGAGGTCTTCAGTTCATCATGCTATATGTGTATTCTACTACCAGTACAATATTTTCTTGGTTTGTGCAGCTTTATAGGAAATTTCAAGTAGAGTAAATGTTCGCCAACATTCTGTTGCACACATCAATTGAGTGAGGTAAGGAGTTCCACTATGATTCTCCCACCCTTGCATACAAGGAATTTTGATCCTATTCACTCCTCTATTTTCTTTTCTGTCTGCCATTCCTCTTTACCCCTTCTTCTTCTATATTCCTAGTAGTCACCTTTTTCTACTTTCCTGCCCTTCTTTTTTATGTCCTAAATTCTACATATGGGAGAAAAGATGCTATACATCTCACTTTGGGATTGGCTTGTTTCACTTAACATGATGATCTCCAGTTTCATTCATTTTTCATTCTTCTTTATTGCCAAGTAACAACTTCATTGTTCATGTATAACGTGTTTTCTTTCTCCATTTCTTTGTTTAATAAGCATCTAGGCTGATTCTACAACTTGGCTATTCTGAATAGTGCCACTATGAATATATGTGCACAGGTTCTTTTTTAATCATAATTTGACTTTGCTTCTTTTAAATATGTACCCAGAAGTGGTGTGGCTACATACTGTGGGATTTCTATTTTTAAATTTTAATTAAAAGTTAGATTTTTTCCAATCAGCAATGAATAAGGTTCTTTATTCTTCTCCTAGAATCCTCAAAGCATTTTATTATTGTTTTCTTTATTATATACATTTTCTTATTGGGTGAAGTGGAATCTCACTGTAGGTTTGACTTGTATTTCTTTAATAGCTAAGGATATTGGGCCTTTTGATATATTTATTGTCATTTGTACTTCTTTGAAAACTGTCTGTTTAATCCATTTGTTTATTTCTAATCAGATTATTTCCTCTCTGGTTGTTTAATTGTTTGAGTTTTTCATATATTTTGGATCACTTGTTGGATACATGTCTGGCAAAGATTTTCTCCCATTCTGTAGGTTGTCTCTTCACTTTTGGAACTAGGTCCTTTTCTGTGAAGAAACCTTTATTTTGTCACAATATCATGGGTCATTCCTTGCTCTTATTTCCTGAGCAGCTGTAGTTCAATTCATAAAGTCATTGCCCATGCTTGGATCTTGTGTTTTTCCTATGACTTCCTCTAGTATTTACACAATTTATAGTCTTACATTGTATCAAAGAGTGTGGTTGACTTTGAGTTTATTTTTGTACAGGGTGAGAGATAGCTTTAGTCTTCAATATGTGGCACTGCTTGTCACTGAAGCAGTCTTTCTTCCAACATGAATTTTTGACCCATTTTCAAAAGTCAGATGCCAGTCTGGGCCTTCCATTCCATTGATTTATGTACTATTTTGAGTCAGAACAAGCTGTTTTTGTTTCTATGATCTGTAGTCAAATTTGAGGTCAGATATTATGAGACTTCAAATATTGCTTTTTGGTCAGGAATGCTTTGGCTATTTGAAGCCGTTTGTGTGGTTATAAATTATAGGATTTTTTTCTAGTTCTGTGAAGATGTCAGTGGAATTCTGATGGAGAGTCCATTGAGTTGCAACCTTCAACTTTTGTTTTGAGTTTTTAATATTGTTGAAATATTTTGGTTTATTATCTTTTCTATGTGAATCTTAAGGTTAGTATTAACTTTTGCAAAAAGCAACCCAAGGATTTGATAGGGATTGCACTGAATCTGTAAAGCCATTTGGGTAAAGATGTCATTTTAATAATATTGGTCTTTCCATATATTAATGTCTTTCTATATACTTAGGTGTTTAATTTCTTTTTAACATTTTATGTATTACTCTTTAGCATGGTTGTGAATTAAATTTTCTTAATTTAACCTCATTTTTGCACGTATACATGTGGCTAATTTTTGTACATTGATCTTCTATCATGGAGTCTTGATGAATGAATTATTACTAGTATATCCTTTCTGGTTTCATTAGTGGATATTATTGTATATGATAATATATTTTGATCAAATTATTTCTAGAATTTTTAAAGGTCAACTTAGAGTTTCTATGTTCTGGGTCATGTTTAATGTGGATATTGGAAATGAGCTTTAATGGGAGAACAACAAAGGAGTAACAATTCTCGACAAGAAATGTACTCATTGCCTTACTCATGTAACTGTAACCCCTCTGTACAGCATCTTTACAATAAAATAAATTAAAAAATTTTACTTTTATTTTTCCAAGCTGGCTAATTTTTAGAAAAACTTTATTTTATTGTCTGATTGCAATGGTTGAACACTCTAGTTCAGTGGAGAACAGGAAGAAGAAGGGCATATATTCTTGCTTTGCAGTTTGTGCAGTGTTTTGTTAATAAGTGTGACATTGGCTGTAGCTTTTCCTGTGGATGGCTCTTTATCAAGATGAGGAAGTCTCCTTCTAGTCCAAGTTTGAGATTCTACTAGAGCTGCTAATCAGGATCACTTTGGGAACCTTTTTAACCATGATACTGGAAATCAACAACATTTTTTGTTAATGTTGAAGCAAGACAGAAATGAAATATACCACAGTTCTTCCATCTTTCAGCCTCAAGCTAATAACATTTTGACTTTAATGAAAAGCACATTTGTGCTCCCTTATGATCATTGATGTCTTCCCAGGTCTCTGAAGTCAGCAGCCTTCACTTGCCTCTGAAAGATGCTCACACTCATCAGAGAATCCATCACTCTCTTCCAATCTCCTGTTTGCTCCTCAGACTCATTTATCTGGTCTTTAGGCCCTGGAGCTAATTTTAGTTTGTGTAAGCCTAAACTATAGGGTAGTCTCTGACCTTGTGGATGATTAATAATCTTTGAAATAAATGGATCCGTGCTAGGTAGACTGTGGCATTTGGAGATTTGTTTTTAGAAAGCAGTAGCTATTTTGAAGGCACGGCAGGTGGATTGGAGTGAATGACCACTTCCTGGCGCCATTTGTAATTTCCTCCACTCTGCTCAGCTGTTGAGAAGAAGCAGTTTGTGGCTCCTTCATTTGCCCAGGAGAGTTCCGCAGGAACCAGCCACTTCTTGCCCACCAACTTTCTGTGCGGAGAATCTAGATTCCATAGACCTTCCTTTGGACACAAGGCTTTAAAGACACTACCTCAGCCCCACGCTCAGATCTAAACTTTGTTTAATTCATGTGCTGCTTGGCTTCTCCTAGAGGACCTCAAAAAACAAGCTAGATTTAAACATAAACAATAAGAACCCGGAAGCATTATTCAAGTCTCATTGCCCCATGCCTTACCTGAAATCCTATCCAGTGGTTTCCTTCCATTCCAAAGTCAAAGCCTACCCTGCTTAGTTTAGCAGGATACTCTCCCCTTTTTTTGAGTCAGTTATAGGGCTTGAACTCAGGGCCTGGGTGCTGTCGCTGAGCCTCTTTGTGCTCAAGGCTAGCACTCTACCACTTGAGTCACAGCATCACTTCTGTCTTTTCGAGTGGTTATTTGGAGATATTTGAGTGGTTAATTGGCACCTCGATGCTTACCTCTTACCTTTTCCAATCCAGTCTCAAAAGCAGTCAGTTCAGCAAGTCCTGAATTTTTTTTTAAATAGAGAATCTGAGTGCCAGATGTGAGTATTGTGGTTACAAGTGATAGTAACATTGTTATTAGACCATTTCAATGGAATAAGATAGAAAATACACAAAGTATAGTACCATACGTTCACTTAAGTAGTATCACTTCCACATTGGCTCAAATTTTTCAAAATGAATGCACACACAAACATATATGGAACTCTTCAGACTCTGAGACAACATGTTAAAATGCTTCAGCTTGAGAAGGAACGTGGAGTCACAGGCCTCTCCTTCCTCCCAGCAAGGAGGGCTTCCGTTCCGGAAGACCTTTAGAAGATGGATTCTCCACAGCCGCAGTTAATGAGTACAGTTGTGACTTTATTTTCCTGTCCAGTAATAAACAAGCAAATTTATCTGGGAAGGAAAACAAACATCATCCGGATCAAGTTGTGAAGGTCTAAAAGTAAGTTTGAAATGACTATTTTAATGAGGAGATTCATACTTGGATCACTTTCCCACTACCATGGCCATCCCTATCATGACTGTCACTAGATGAAGACAGGTAATCTTTCTGAGCTCTTCTCAAATGCATGTATGCCAGCATCATGCCCAACATTGTCTGTGGATTAAGTCATTTCATATCTACAAAGCAAGGATGGTTACTACATTCATATAGCAATAATGAAAGTTAGCTTTAGAAAGGCTCAATAATGCCGTGTGCTTGTGGCTCATGCCTGTAATCTTAGCTACTCAGGAGGCTGAGATTTGAAGATCTCACTTCAAAGCCAGCCCAGGCAGGAAAGTCTGTGAGACTCCTATCTCCAATAAACCATCAGAAAACTGGAAGTGGAGCAGTGCTAGAGTGCTAGCCTTGAACAGAAAAGCTTAGGGACAGAGCCTTGGCCCTGAGATCAAGTCCCATGACTGACAAAAGGTTAAATAAGGCCCAACATTGTCCTTTCCAAACAATAGCTTTTGTAACACTCACAATGACAACATGAGGTGAAGCCTAATGTTATCCCAGTTTTATCAATGGGGGCCCAAGATCTCATAGTTAAAGAAACTTTAGGACTGGTGTCTGGACTCAGATCATTTTGACCAAGGTCCACAGTGTGACAAAGCTGAGGGGAGGCGTTCTTGTCATTGTTGCAGTGTGTGAGGGGTGGGCTTTGCTCACCCTCCTAATTTAGGGCATCTTTTGCTCCTGACCTGCTGGTTTATGCCAAGGACCAGTGGTGATAAAGGGCCTGCGTGCAGTACTTATGAAGGAGTGTTAACTAGCTCCAGCCCTCGCCCTGTATTCTCTGTGCTACCACATCTAAACCTGCAAGACTCTTTGCTACTTGCTCATTTCTTCTCATACCGCAGGAGCCTCTGCAATAGTCCACAAGTTAACAGCTGGAAGTTCTTTTTTCATTTCTGTGAAGTCTCATTGACTCTCACACTCCTTTTGTGAAAAATGATCGTATGTGCAGGGAGATTCATCAAAGATGGACAAATTTAAGAAACTTGCTCCAACTATCTCCTACTATGCACAGGAAGTAGCATTTGGACCCCAGCATTTTTAATTCTTATCTGTGTCATAAATACCAAGGTCTTTGAAAACAGACAACAACTCTAGTTTGGAATCTAGCCTTTCCTGTATAATGGATATGTGCCATAATAAGCTGTTTAACCTTCTCTGAGCTTCAATTTGCACATCTATAAAATATTGGGAGTAAGATGGTCACCCGGGGGAGAAAAGAAAGAGAGAGAGAGAGGGTGAGAGAGAGTGCAAGAGAGAGAGAGAGAGAGAGAGAGAGAGAGTAGTAAATGCTGCACTTACTGTCCAGTGCATAATCAGCTGATAACAAATGTTAGCTCTCTTTCAGTGGGAACTTGGTGAGATGAATTGCTCCCTAAAGGCCGACAAAACAAGAACTGCCTACCTTAGACCACCAAATGAGGCTTAAGGCATTACACTGGGCAGCTTTAATTGATCGCCTTGTGATTTCCACAACTGGGTGCAGATTAGTGGCACTGTATCATAGACTAATTACATTCATCACTCCATGGGGCCTGATGGAATATATTGTAGCTCTGCTATTAAAATGGGGTTCATCTCACTAAAAAAAGCCCATGAAGTTCTGCAAACAGCCCATGGTGATTTAATCCTGGTAGGGTGTATTTAATCAGAACAATGGCCCATGTGTGTACTGATTATGTTTCTTTGGGATCAAACTCTCCAGTTACTATGCCATAGGTTTGCACTATTGACTGAAGTTGTTGGGAGACTAGTTAGGGAGATTAGAACAGTTGGCTGAAAGATGAGTGGTCGCTGTTTTCCCCACTAGTTATTTGGGCTTCTCCTCTTGCTATTTCAATAAAATGTTAATAAGGATGAAACAATTGTCCTTTTCGTCATTAACTAGCCCTTGAATGAATTTATTCACTAACATGACATGGATCACTTAAGTTCACCCACTAAATGGTGACATATGAGACCCTGGGTGATACAGATCTTGCTGGAGAGATGGTCTCTGATGTCGAGAGCAAAAAGAACCCAGGATATAGGTGGTCAGATATAAGGCAGTGAATCACAATGTTACCATAGATTTGAAATTAAACATTTGTATGATTTATGGCCTAGAGAAAAGTCACAAGCTTAGAGTTGGCCTAACTCAGGTTGGTATTCCTACTCCTCTGATTTTCAGCACTGTGTTCTTAGGTAGGTTATACTATTTCTTGGATCCAGTTGCCACAGTAGGGTTGGGATAATGAAGATTTCTTTCTGCTGTTGATCTAAGGAGATATATTATGCAGATATATTATGCAAATGTTAACATTAAAATGTACATATTGAAGCAAGGTATGGGGCAACAGGTTTTGAATTCTTAACTCTGTAAGAGATGCTTAAAAGATGCTCTCTCCCCCCTTGAGATACATTGACTCCTTACTGCGAATTAACTGGTTAGTCGTCCTCGCCTCCTACATTTTGTCCCTATGTCCTTTGTCCTGAGCCATTCTTTCCTGTAATCACTTTGTACTCATCTTGGAAGCCAGGAACTAGTGGGCAGAAGATGGGACCCACTTTCAGGCATCCATGACTCCTCTTTTTTTTTTTAAGTCACTTGTCTTTTAAAATTTTTCAAAATTACTTTTAGTTGCACAGAAGGATTTCAATTCAACGTAACAATTTATGAGTACAAAGCATCTTGATCATGCTTCCATCATTCATCTCCTTTACTCATCTCCATCTTTCCCAACCCTGCTCATCCCCTCAATTTATCTAGCTCTGTTTTCAAATACATACATTAAATATTATAACTGTATTCACTCTCCATTCCTCTCTCCATCCATCCATTGTTCCTTTCCTTGACCTTTTCTTCTTTTGACAACACATGTTTCAGCTTCTAGTATTTCTTTTGTTAAACTACAAGTTAGTTGTTCAAAAGAGCTGTAACACTGCAAACCCGTCCTGTATGCGCTATTCTTTTTAAAATTATCTTTAAATAGTTTATCAATGATTCTTATTGTGGCAAAGCTTCACTTGGTTAATCCTGAGCCAATGGACTGTCAGACCACTGCGATAATATCTTTTTTAGCCATTCCAAAACCATCCACACATATAGTCTAAAGGACTATATCCTCTAATGGATCTGGAGCCACAAGAATCTAGTGTACTTTTGTTTTAGTGCTGGTCCTGGGGCTTGAACTCAGGGTCTGGGCACTGTCACTTAGCTTTTTTTTAAAAAAAAATTATTTTATTTTTCTATTTTGTCGGTCATGAGGCCTGAACCCTGGGCCTGGGTGCTACCCCTCAGCTCTTCAGCTGAAGGCTATTGCTCTACCACTTTAGCCTCAACCCCACTTCCAGCTTTTTCTGCTTATGTGGTGCTGAGGAATGGAACGCAGGGCCTCATGCATGCAAGGCAAGCGCTCTACCACTGAACCACCTTCCCAGCCCCAGTGAGCTTTTTTTTTTTTCTCCTCAAGATTAGTGCTTTACTATGTGAGTCACAGCTCCAAAATCAGCTTTTTTGGTGGTTAATTGGAGATAAGAGTGTCATGGACTTTCCTGCCTGGGCTGGCTTGGAGCTGAGGTCCTTAGAAATCAATCTCCTGAATAGCTAGGATTTATAAGCGGGAGCCATTAGCACTTGGCTCTCTAGTGTATTTTTTTCTTGTTTCCATTTCCTGGAATTCATTTAGCTAAATATTATTTTGTATGGTCAGATGCACATAGGCATTGCATGTTGGTGTTCTCCCAAGAGTATCCTCCTTTGGTCTCCCTGTGTGTAAAGGCCTAGAGTCCTATATAATTTATCATGTCCCCGTGCATTAGATCTAACTTCTGCATATGAGGGAAAACATGCACCATTTGTCTCTCTGAACTTAGCTTACCTTCTCTACTGTACTTTTCCACAATGAAGTTTCACCATCCAATGTATATTAAGGAAATGAAAGAACCTGAGGGGCCTGCTTGACACTGCTTTTTCAGGCCAGCCCCTTTCTGTTGCAATAAAGCTCCTGGGCTGAGGGACGATCTCATGGTTCTTCCGTGTCAAGTTTGAGGAGTTGTTAGGTATAAAAAAAGAAAAAACAAATCGTTTAAATAGGGATACAGGTGGACCCATTGCAACAATGAGATGTACAAGATATTATATCGAAAAATGAACTTTACAATTTTGGCATGGGGGGAGGGGGTCAGGTGGGGTGCTGGGGGAGGGATGATGAGAGGTGGGGGTGGGAGATGGGAAGGGATGGGAAGGGGAAACAAAGGAGGAGGCAACAATGCTTGATAAGAAATGTACTCATTATCTTGCCCATGTAACTGTAACCCTCTGTACGGTATTTTCACACAAAAAAATAAAATAAATAAAAGAGCATTAGCATGGACTAGCACATCTTAACAGAGGCTAAGAGCTTTCAGCAGTTTACTGTCCACAATTTGGAAATTATATTTATTGATTGTTACTAAATTATAGTTATTGAGTTTATGTGAGAAATAAAAGACCCATAACAGATATTTATTATTTCAACCTCTTTTCCCTTTCAATGGCTCCTGAGGAAACAGCAAGGAACAAATGAAATGTTGATCTCATTTTGCTTGTTTTGTGTGAAACATGGTAAGGAAAGATAAACTACAAGGAGCCATTCACCATGGTAAAGAAAGATAAACAAAATGAGCCATCCACGGCAGAAGGCCCAATAATTGGTATTTGACAAAACTCTGTGTAGACTGAGATGTGTGCAGAGGTGATCAGGTAAGGTCCATCACTGAAAAATAGTGAGGTATTAAACAGATACATGAGCATAAATAGGAAATAAGCAGGAGATTATTTTTTGAGTTAAGCAGAACATTACCAAGAGGGAAAGCAGCTTTCTAAGACCCCCAGAGTGGGAAGGACTTTATGGGCTGTGGAGGATAGTGAAGATGTGGGCGGCGATCCCTGTGGATGTGGGGAAGATGTATATCTCTTAATCTCCTTGGTGGCACAGGTGCCAGCCTCTCTTGAAGTTACTAAAGGGATCACACCAAAGACATAAGCCTTTCTCCTAACCCAGGCTTATTGCTTGAAAATTAATGAATTGTTTTCTCAAGACTTGGGATTTGAATTGATTAAATAGGATGACCTTAGGCCATGATTACTGTAAGAGACTCCTGACATATCCACGTGATATCACTGTTATTATTCACAATTATCATTGTAATTACTCAGCAATTCTTTCATCCTGAAATCAATTATAGTTTGGGTGATAAATTACGTGGTTATTGTACCCTTCACACGTGGGATGTGTCTAGTCTGGGGAATGTAGCTCACTGTTTCTTGTGTGTCAGCCTGGGTGAAGAGATATGCCCCCCCCTTTTTTTTTTGCCAGTTCTGGGGCTTGAACTCAGGGCCTGGCATTATCTCTGAGCTGCTTTTGCTCAAGGCTAGCACTCTACCACTTGAGCCATAGTACCACCTCTGGCTTTTTCTGTTTATGTGGTACTGAGGAATCGAACCTAGCACTTCATGCATGGTAGGCAAGCACTCTACCTCTAAGCCACATTCCCACTCTACCACTAAGCCACATTTTTATACAAATTCAATGCAATTCCTATTAAAATCCTAATGACATACATTTCCGAGATTCAGAAAACAGCACCAAAATTCATATGGAACAACAAAAGCCCTAGAATAGCTAAAACAATTCTAGGCAAAAAAGACAACATGGGAGGGATCTCGATGCCGGACTTCAAACTCTACTATAGAGCCATAATAACAAAGACAGCATGGTACTAGCACAAAAACAGACCCAAAGACCAATGGAATAGAATAGAGAAATAAAACCACACACCTACAGTCAGCTGATATTTGACAAAGGAGCCAAAGACATACAGTGGAAGAAACACAACCTCTTCAACTACTGGTGCTGGGAAAACTGGGCAGCCACATGCAGAAGACTAAAAGTGGACCCCAGCCTATCACCATGCACCAACATCAACTCAAAATGGATTAGAGACCTTAACATCAAACCTGAATCTCTGAAACTACTTCAGGACAGAGTAGGAGAGACACTTGAACGTAGAGGCACAGGCAGGAACTTCCTGAACAGAGTCCCAGGGTAACAACAAATTGGAGAGAGACTTGACAAATGGGACTACCTTAAAATAAAAAGTTTCTGCACAGCTAAAGCTATAGCAACCAAGCTAGAAAGACAACCAACTAACTAGGAAAAATATTTACCAGCAATATATCAGACAAGGGTTAATATCCAGTACATACAGGGAACTCAAGAAACGAATCCCTCCCAAACCTAACAAACCAATTACTAAATGGGCAAGGGAACTAAAGAGAGACTTCTCAGATGAAGAGATAAAAATGGCAAAGAAACACATGAGGAAATGTTCACCATCCCTGGTTGTGAAGGAAATGCAAATAAGACAACCTTGAGATACCACCTTACCCCAGTCCCACATCCTCAAGTCAGCCAACGACAAATGCTGGAGGGGATGTGGAGAAAGAGGAACCCTACTACATTGCTGGTGGGAATGTATACTTATACAACCACTTTGGAAAGCAGTCTGGAGGGTCCTCAGAAAGCTAAATATTGACCTCCCTTATGACCCAGTCATACCACTTCTAGGCATCTATCCTGAACAACAGGAACCAATATACAAGGACACGTGCACCTCCATGTTTATTGCAGCACTGTTCACAATAGCTAGGATATGGAAACAACACAGATGTCCCACACAGATGAATGGATCTAAAAATTGTGGTATCTATACACAATGGAATATTATGTGGCCATTAGAAAGAACAAAATAATGGCATTTGCAGGGAAATGGATGGAGCTAGAAGAAATCATGTTGAGCGAGGTAAGCCAAGAGCAAAGAGACAAACGGTACATGGTCTCCCTGATAAGTGGATATTAAATCCAAAATGTAAGGTGATATGACAAAGTAAATAAGACTCAAGAAACAAAGGACTTCCACTCATTTGGTTGAATCACTACTAAATAACCCCACACTGCTGATCACATATATGGTATATATGTGCACACCGGAGGGAAACCAGGAGGACGACACAGAACTAGAGGGAATCAGGGAAAAACATACAACAGCGGGACCCATCAGCTGCACTGGACATTGACCAAAATGAACTAAGCAACTCAATGGCAGCGATGGGAGGGAGGGAACAAGTGGGAAAGAGGGAACAGCTGATGCTATGCAAAACAAAAGAAATGTACACATCACCCATGTGGAAGAAATAACTGTATTGCAATGCTCATAGAACTCATAAATGTTATAGATCATGATAGACAGAAAAAAAGAGTGCTAACCTTGAGAAATTGTTCGGGGATAGCGCCTAGGCCTAGAATTCAAGCCCCATGATAAAAGGAAAAAAAAATGAGTCTCATGGATTTTCCTACCCAGGCTGCCTTTGAATCATGTTCCTCAGATCTCAACTTCATAAGTAGTTAGGATTACAGGTATAAGCCACCAGTGCCCAGCTTTGTTTTTATTTATATTTCTGTACCTTTGATTCAAATGTAGAAAAGCATAACCTGACCCAAAGTTATAAAAATGTATCCCTATGTTTTCTTCTAGGAGTTCTATAGTTTTAGCTTTTATCTTTGGATCTTTAGACCATTTTTTTTGGTTGTGGGGCTTGAACTCTGGCCTGGGCACTACCCTCAGCTCTTAAAAGCTCTACCACTTGAGCCGCAGCACCACTTCTGGTTTTCTGGTGGCTTATTGGATATGTCTCATGGACTTTCCGAACCGGGCTGGCTTTGAACCATGATCCTCAGATCTTAGCCTCCTGAGTAGCTAGGAGTACAGGCATGAGCCATCAGGGCCAGTGTCTTTAGACTATTTTGAGTTCGCGTTTGTGTGCAATGTATGGTACGAATCTTTACTTATTCTTTTGCATATAGATACCCAGCTTTCCTTAAACCATTTGTAGAAAAACTATTATTCTTTCCCTATCAACTTGTTTTTAACATCTTTGTTGAATACCATTTGACCATGAACATGAAGACTTATTTCTGGATTCTCCATTGTATTGCACCGATGTCCATGTATACCTTATGTCTACATAGCATTTCTTGATACTGTTGCTTTGTATTAAAATTTGAAATCAGAAAAAAATACATTTTTATTGTAAAAATACTATACAGAGGGGTTACAGTTACATGAGCAAGGTAATAAGTACATTTCCTATCAAGCATTGTTACCTTTGCTTTCCCCCTACCACCCCTTCCCTCCCACCTCCACAACTACACTCCCTTCCCCTTCCACCCCCTCCCAGCCTAAATTGTATAGTTCATTTTTCAATATAGTGTCTGGTACATCTCATTGTTACAGTGGGTCAACCTGTATCCTTATTTAAGCATTTTGTTTTTTCCCTTCCCCTCCCCAAATTAGAGAAGTGTATATACAAGATGCTAGGCACCAACATTAAATACAGTAAAAGCAGGGTTTATATCTTGGGGGAGGGACATATAAAGCAAAAAAAATCTTATAAATATGTTAGAAACAGTAGCAAGAAAGAAAAACCATTTGAGTCCTTATCTTGGGGTTCATTTTGCCTAACATCAACTTATCTGACCGTTTCTGCTTGCCTCAGACATATACTAGTTATTGCAAATAAGGGAAACCATGGGACCTATGTTTCTTTGGGCCTGGCTTACTTCACTTAATATAATTTTTTCCAAGTCTTTCCATTTCCTAACAAATGGGGCATAGATGGAGGCATAGAATTCCATTGTGTATATATACCACATTTTCTTATCTGTTCATCTACTGAGGGGCATCTGAGTTGATTCCATAATAATCTTAGCTATGGTAAATAATGCTGCAATAAACATAGTTGTTCTGGTAGCTTTAGTATAGTTTTGTTTGTGATCATTTGGGTAAATGCCCAAAAGTGGGATTGCTGGGTCATAGGGGACCTCTATGTGGAGTCTTTTGAGGAACCTCCAACTTCTTTCCAAAGTGGTTGAAAAAGTTTACACTCCCACCACAATGCAGTAAGGTTCCCTTCTGTCCACATCCCCTCCAGCATCTGTTGTTATTAGATTTCTTGATTATAGCCATTCTAACTGGGGTAAGGTGGAATCTCAATGTTGTTTTGATTTGCATTTCTTTTATGGCTAGGGAGTTTGAGCTTTTCTTCATATGTCTGTTGGCCATTCTTATTTCCTCTTCAGAGAAATTTCTCTTTAAGTCTTTAGCTCACTTATTTATCAGGCAGTTGTTTCTTTGAGGATTTTTTGTTGGGGGATTTGAGTTCCAAGTATATTTTAGATATGAGACCCTTATTTATTGTATAGCTAGTGAAGATCTTCTCCCAATCCGTGGGCTTTCTATTATCTTGCTAGCTATGTCCTTTGCCATGCAGAAGCTCTGCAATTTCATGCAATCCCATTTGTCCAACCTTTCTTTGATTTGTTGTGTTTCTGGGTCTCTATAGAGAAAATTTCGGCCTGTGCCAAGGAGCCCTAGAATTTCTCCTATTCCTTCCTGTAATGTTTTCAGGGTGTGTGCTTTGACTTCAAGGTCTTTGATCCATTTGGAGTTGATTCTGGTGCAGGGTGATATATAAGGATTTAACTTTAATTTTCTACAGGTATTTAATCAATTTTGTCAGCACCATTTACTGAAGAGGCTGTCTTTCTTCCATTCTATTTTCTTAGCTCCCTTATCAAAGATTAGATGGCTATAGTTCTGTAGGTTCATTTCTGGGTTTTCAATTCTATTCCATTGGTCCTGAGGTCTGTTCTTGTGCCAGTACCAAGCTGTTTTGATTACTATAGCTTTGTATATTTGTTTATCTTTGTTGCACCTTTTCCGTGTCCCCCTTTACCCTCCCAAATACAAATAAATTAACTAGACAATAGGAAAAGTAAATAAAAACAACAACAGCAACTAAAAATCTCTTGTTTCTTTTTCTTGGAGTTCATTTCACAAAATATTATTTTATATGATCATATGCACACAGTTATTCAGCCTTTGTGATTTGCTACTATGCATATCCTCGTTTGGACTCAATGTGTGGATGTCTATATAATTTATAATGTCCCTGTGTGTGTGTGTTGCTTGTACATTTATAGGCACATTGTAGCTACTACAAATGAGGTAAACCATGCAACCCATGTTTTTTTTGGCTTTGGCTTACTTTGTTTAATATGATTTTCCCCCTAAATCTTTCCATTTCCTTATGAATGGTGTGGTATCATTATTTCTGATGGATGAGTAGAATTCCAATGTGTATATATACCACATTTTGTTGATTCATTTATTACCTGAGGGCCATGGGGGTTGATTCCATATCTTGGCTATGATCAACAATGCTACAATAAACATGGTTGTGCTGGTAGCTTTAGTGTAGCATTGTTTCTCTTTCATTGGATAAATGTCCAGGACTAGGATTGCTGGATCATAGAGTAGCTCATTTAGTCTTTTTGAGGAACCTCCATACTTCTTTCCAGAGTGGTTGAGCAAGTTTACATTACCACCAACAGAGTTTTCTTTTGGCACATACACATCAGCATTTATTATTGTTAATAGCCATACTAACTGGAGTGAGGTGGAATCTCAATGCTGTTTTGATTTGAATCTTTATAATGGCCAGAGATGCCGAACATTTCTTCATTTGTCTACTGGCAATTCTTACTTCTTCCTCTGAGAAGTCTGTCTTCAAGTCTTTTTAGCCTATTTATTGATTGGTATGTTGAGATTTTTGGAAGTTTAATTTTTTCAAATTTTTAGAAATGAGGCCCTTGTTTGATGCATAGCTGGTAGAAGTCTTCTCTCTCTATCTTCTTAGCTATGTCCTTTGCCATGCAGAAGCTCTTTAGTTTAATGCAGTTTCATTGCATCTTTCTTTGATTTTTTTTTTTTTTTTGGTGTGATTCTGGATTTTTACTTAGGAAGTAAAATCTCTATTTCCAGACACTTTTTTCCCTCTTGATTGTAGTGAGAGATCCAGCATCTTTTAACTGAATGATTCCAGGCAGATAGATCACTGACCCCCTTTTAGAAGAAGTTGTTTAAAACGAGGGCCCCAAATTCAACTGACGTGATCAGAAGGTAAGCTGAAAGTGGGGTCTGTATTTAAGGAAAGCTATAATCTCATTGTTTCTCTTGTTCAATAGAATGTTTCCAGAACAGACTTTGAGATAATGCCATTGATATACTGCCTCCAACATGACTTTTTCATGATCTCATGTGGAAGACTTCTCACACTAGCCCCACATTAATCTTAACTAGAGGTAGGGTCTTAGCCTTAAAGCTTAGTAATGCCACTGAACTCTGGTTTAGCATTTGGATTTAGAAGCCAGTCAGAGGGAGAAGTGGTTTTTCTGCTGGCTGCTTTGTCTTTTTTCACTCTAGCACATGACAGGATCTGGCTGAGGTAGTGGTCAGGGGAGTTATGATGGAGGAAGTAACCTTTTCTCTCATTGGGGAGATTTGCTCCATTGAAACATGAAGTACAACTTCAAGGACTGGGCCTTAGCTGTCTGGCAAAGGGCAGTGTGTTGGCAAACAAAAGTGCTCTTATTTTTTTGTCAATGAAAACTCAGTTAACCGCAGGAAGAGATGACAGCACTTTTCCCACTTCATTCATATGCATGATAATGAACTCCATTGTAGACCAGGCCTTTGGGCATTATCTGATGCTGCTATTTCTGCTGGCCAGAATTTACACATCTCCCACATGACTCAGAGTTGTGCAGGCTCTTTCCCACTGGGTAACTAACTGACAGTCAGTTCTCAGATTCTCAACTCTGACCTTGATATTCAGCTTTCTAAAATAAGCGTAGCCACAGAGCCTCAAACCTTCTGACATGGGCATAGTTGGGGGACATTTAAGGGCCCTCTTTTCAAGAGGCTTTTCTTATGGCTTTAACTATCCAGTGGCTATTGGAAGTCACATATACATGCTCATGCACCCAATCCTTTGTCTCTTTCTCTCTTTAGAGTATGGTTAGAATATCCAATGGACCATAACTTGTAAACTCAGTTCTGTAGGAAGATAGCCAGGTGTCAGGGTACCTACCATACTCCAGATCTGTGCTCATTGCTTCACATATACCATCTTCATAACTTCTTCCAAAACCTCATTGCATTTTGATTGCACTACTGGGGAAATTGAGATTCAGAAAAGTTAAACTGTTGGCCTAAGATGACTACAGATGAAAAGAATGTATTCAGAAGCCAACACCAATGGAATATCAATTAAGTGCCTGTCACAGTGTTAAGCATGTCATCAGCAACTCCTTTCTGAATGGGCAGAACAAATTTATGTGATAAATAGTATTATTTTCACTTATAGATTAAAAACAATCAGCATTCCAAGAGGGTAAGTACAGTTGTCTCCTATCATAGGGGAACAATGTTTGTATCCACATCACATTGATCTGTGATTCTACTTTCTGGAGCCAGAGATTGTTGATAAGCAAGAAGCTTATCTCAAGATAGGATGAAAAAAGGGAACACAGACAGTGCTGACCGAGCACAAGTTCCCATCTATGTCAAAAGTGCTGTTCAAGCTTGCTTTTCTTCCCTAGAAGAATGATGAAGGCATACTGTGTGAATCAGTGTGGGGCATGGATGTTCAAAACAATGATGTTAGTGTTTGTGCAACAAAGCAAGATGCACACATGTTCACTATGCAGAGTCAGATAAGCAAAGTAATTCCATCTTAGAAATGTGAGAAGGAGCTGTTGTCTATTGAAAAAAATATCTTGATAAGATCCTCTTTGCTCTCCAAGCACTTCAGCAATTGCTGTTGAAATCTATGTACTTGAAAAACTGTCTTTTCTTATCATCCACAGGCCAGATTCCAAACATAGGCTGCAGACATCTTGTATTTGCACATATAGTGACCACTTACCAAACACCAACTTGGAATCAAGACTGTGTTGAATGCACAATCTCTGCTTTCGGTAATTATATGGAAGGTGGATATTATTTTCCATCTTCTCCCAAGAGAGGAATTTGAGAATGAGATATGTCAAGTAGCTGGAAATATCAAGATGGAGGTTAAGATTGTCAGGCCTAACTTCAGCTCCACTTCTTATTGGGTATTGTTCTGAAATCCACGAAGCACTTTAGCGACAGTCTCAATCATTAGGGCCCTAGTTGTTAAACTTCCAAGGTGTATTGATTCAAATTTTATTTATGATTCTAGGCTGTGCTGTCACTGGAGGTCACAGCAATATGCCCTCTCTACTTATATTTTCCCTTCTTCAAGGGTCTGGGGTGCTTTATATATACTAGGTACCCTGCAAATGTTTGCTGAATAAAATGGAACTTTTTGTTTCACTGTATTTTTTTTGTTGCTGTTAAAAGAAGACTACAAACAGACACCATAAAGGAAGAATACTCTAGATTGTAAGGTGTAGTAATCAAATGGAAGAAAACAGAAAAAAAGCAGAAAAAAATAGAGAGAGACCTAAGAGGAAGAGACGATGTTTGTTTAGCCTGCTGGGATCAGGTTTAACGTTTGGTTAATTATCCCTTTGTACTGGTCAGCTAGTGTCTCCCTCAGTACTGCACGGATTAAAATGTTAGAAAATTGTGTTGTGAGACCTGACACATAAATTAGAAATCACTTGCTTAGAAAGGGCCCCAAAAGTACTTGATAAGGGACTCTATGTTGTTTTTATACTTCTGCATGGCAACTGCTTGGCATCCAGCAAGCCTTCAAAAATGTTTACTGAGTTGAAAGGAATGATTACTTTTCTTTCTTTTTCTCCTCTTTCCTTCTTCCTTTTATTTGTGCCAGCCCTAAGGTTTGAACTAGGGCTAGGTACTCTACCTGAGCTTTTGTGTTCAAAGCTAGCACTCTACCATTTGAGCTTCAGCTCCACTTCTAGCTTTTTGGTGAATAATTGGAGGCAAGAATCCAATGGACTTTCCTAACCTACCTTTCAAAGCCTGGCTTTGAACCACAATCTTCAGATCTCAATTTCCCCAGTAGTTAGGATTACAGATGTGAGCCATCAGTTCCTGTCTCAGAAATGATTGCATTTTATTTTCCAAGGTAGTATTTAGCATTCTTTAATGAAGATAAAGCAATGCATAATAATGCATGTTGAAACATTTTCAAATGATAGCTAAAGGAATCTTGACCCAGTGTGGGAATTAACCCTTCTCTCAGGTAGTTTTTTCCAAGTGATGGCACACTTGCTTGGGAGGTTCACCTTGATTGACCAAAAGCTACCAGATGTTTCCAGGAGATAGAGCACTGTGAATAGATGTCAGATATGTAGGAGTGTTTTATCTTTGGGCTAAGATAGGTAGAAAGGAAGCAGTCCATTAGCATTATATACTGCATAGGTTGTATTCTATGTCAGGTTTGAGATGTTTGTGATTATTTGTGCTCATTTTAAATTTAAAAGCTTTCAAGTGAATTTTTCCAAAGTTAAGGCTAGAGGACACGTCTCTCTCTCTCTCTCTCTCTCTCTCTCTCTCTCTCTCTCTCTCTCTCTTCTCTCTCTGTCTCTCTCGCTTTTCCTCTCCCTCTCTGTGGTTTCCATGCTGGGAGTTACTTGAAAACAATCGCAGGCTGCTGACAGCTGCCGTTAAGTTTTGACTAGTCTAGCATGACTTTTTCCCAAACAAATGCAACACTGGTCATCCGAAGCCTTTCCACTACCCAGAAAAAGAAGAAACAAAGAAAAGAGAGACAGAATGATCTTAAAGGGAAGAGAGGAAGCAAGCTTGTGAAGCCGTCTGTACCCCACATTTTCTTCTGCAAAAGTCACCTTCTTGAAAGTGATACAGGAGAGCTGAAGTTCTATTTTTTTCTCTCTCTCTTTTTAAAACCATACTCTTGGGAAGTTGCAAAAGCTGAACAGAAAGTATAAAAGCTGGAAGTTTAAAAAAAGGCACAAAACCTCCTCAAAGTAGCCCTAAAGTATCTGGTTCTGAGAAATAGAGGACATTTTGCTCACTTTTAATTGTTCCAACTTTTATTTGGTTGATTTTCTTTTTTTCTTGCTCATATGGAAAATTAAAAAGGCTATTGATTAATGTCTCACATTATTGTCTCATGAATTCTGTTTTTATATCATGAAAATTTTCTTTTGATTTATCATGCTCTGGGGCTTGAACATAGGACCTGGGCATAGTCTCTTAGCTTTTTTGCTCAAGGCTGGAGCTTTATCACTTGAGCCACAGCTCTACTTCTGGCTTTGTGATGGTTCATTTCCTGGGCTGGCTTTGAACAGAAAGCCTCAGATCTCAGCCTCCTAAGTAGCAAGGATTATAAGCCTGAGTCACCAGTGCTTCACTGTGAATTGTTATTCATAACAAATTTCCTGAAAGGCCACTGTAAACAGAGAAAGTCCCATTGAGACTGCTTCTAAGGCCTTGAAGCAATGTCAGATGTAACAGAGCAAGATTTGAGACAAGGTTATTCTGATGCAGTGTCTAGTATCAAACTTAATAGGGATCTGACTTGAGTGGACTGGGAAAACCTGGAAATTGACTAAGCTCATTGTAGACAAAGCACTTGGCCTCTTAACTAGCTAAATGATCTTGAACATCACTTGAACTCTCAGGCTATTTGTCAGTTGGGAAATGGGCATATAGCACATAAATTCTAGGTCGTTCATTGAGTTGTACAAGTTGAATCAGTACATATGTCAAGTATTTGACTCTGATGATCAGTCTTCTAACTTTTAGAGGAAACTGGCATTATATGGAGCTTGACAGGTGCTTCAACTATTAGAGCAGCCATTGTGTGCAAGATGTAGGCACCAAATTCCATCTAGGATTTACAAGGGGACTGGGAGGAATGGAAGGTAGGGGCTCACTTTTGTTCATTTCCAGCTGTGTGTCAGTCTCTTGCTCAATCCTCTTACACAAGTCATGTTTACTTCTCAAAAAATCATACAGAGTGGGGTTTATTTCATATTTCATACATTTTATAGATTCAGAAACGGAGGCTCAGGGAACTCTACCATTCTAAGGTCAGGATCTTAAGTGCCAGATTTGGGAAAGGAATTCTGCTTTCCTTGAAGTTGAGCATGCAAATGACCAAATTCTAAATCTCAGACATATATATATATATATATGTATATATATATATATACATATATATATATATACATATATGCATGTATATGTATATATATATGCATACGTAGTAAGTATATTTCTTTTTAAACAGTGTTACCCCATCCCTCATTGTCTCCTGCTTACCCCTCCCTATATTTTTAGGAAGTTCCCCATAGTTGGACCACATCTCATTGCTTTCATTTTTAACAACCATTGGTTTTCTGTCGTGCTGATTAACTGTGGCTCTCCTTGATCTGAAGGTGATGTCTGTACCCCAACCACTTTGCTCTCTTTTAAGGCCCCTGCCATGAGTGTAAGAGGACAGGTGAAAGAATCTTTAAGAACCTCAGCTTTATATGGTCACACTCTGCTGGGTTAGGGAAAGCATTTGGACATAACCAAGTTCCTTTTCAAGTTCTTTAAGAGCTACTTCACTTTCATTCCTTTGTGCTTTCGCATGAGCTGCTTTCCTTATTTTGTGCTGCTGTGCTGTTCATCTTTCTGCATCTTGCTTGAATATTAACTCCTTCGTTAAGGCTTTCTGTACTCTTAAGGAGAATGTAATGTTTCTTATTTTTCTTATAACATAGGGGCTGTTTACAGTGAAGTGTGTTTAACTGGGTTCTCACCCAGCTCCACTATGCTGAGAGCTTCTCAGAGGCCTTAATTTTATCTGCACATTTTCCTCTCCTCTAAACAGTATGCACAGGATTTGGTACATCAATATCTAATAAATTAGCAAATCAAAGAAGACTAGCACTGGCCTCTGAATGCTTATGATATATCTGAGAACAGTGTTACCTTCTTGAAAGGCTAGCTATTCTTACCCACTTTTTAGGTTTTAACCCGTTCACAGCAGCCCTGTTTTTTTATTCTTCTGTGGGCAGAGTGATCTCAAAATATTTTCTATTGATGGCTATTTTGGTTCAAACTATACTTTGTTGGTTTCTATTCTCTGCTTAAGGCTCCTGGGGATTGATTCTTGCTTAATTGGTTTAGGCACATGCCTCATGCAGTGAATTGCTTACATATAATTAGTACAATATTGGACTGCAGCACTGAGATCCCAGTATTTGAGGAAGAGACACACATGCGTGCAAGAGAGAAACCATTCATGAATGCTGGCTTGGGGGTGGGGATAGCAGTTGGAAAGGATATGAAAGCCACTTCCCTTTCTCATGTGAGTAGAAACCTCAGCAGAAGTTCTGAGAACCACTCATCTCTATGAGCATTCATTTGTGCATTCATTCATTCATTCATCTTGGATTACCTGCCTTATTGCAGGAGACATTTAATGGTTTCTCTTACTTTCTTTTGGCCTCTGTCCAGACCATCTTAAGCAGAAGTGACCATGACCTCTCTATAGTTCTCTGCTAGTCACAAGATAAGGTTCAAGTTCCTTAGCATGGCATGTGAGATTGCTGAGCTAGACTCTGCCTACTGCCCTTCCCTACCTCTCTAAGCTCTAGCAATATTGGACACAAAAAGTCACCACTGAAATGCCAAGATTTCCCCCTCTATCTTTGCTACTTGCATATTTAATTTTCAAAGCTCAGCTTAGCCTTATCTTGACTGTAAAGTCTTTCCTGGAGCCTGTCAACCAAAAGGAGGCACAACTCCCTTTTTCCTAGTATAGTGTTGTAGACCTGCGCTTATCATTCATTGCTCTGATTACAAGCACAGTACCTCATTGATCTTCTGCATTCTCCATTCACCCCCTGCCCCCAGTCAGAGCCCATGCAGTTTCTGTCATACGTCAGGACTAAATACAGAGTAAATGTACACATTAATTGTATGTTGTATGCTCTGGGTTAAGATGTGATTCTGAATTCAAATAAAATTATTTGTAGATTTTAAAGCAGTGATAGTAGCAGAATTCTATTTGTGTTTAGAGATAGACTGGAGAGGGCATGGGGCATGAGGCAAAATGAGCAGCTTAATTTTTCGCTCTCCATCCTGGTTCTTTCTAATTCCAGCCACCCTGGAGAGTGTCTGCTTCCTCAAAACAGTTACAACATCATCTTCAGCTGAGTGTAGTGCCTCATACTTGTAATCTTAGTTACTTACGAGGCAGCAATGGAAAGGATAGTGGTTTGAGACCAGAATGAGAAAATTGTTAGTGAGAACACATCTCAGTGCATAAGCTTGTGATCCCAACTAGGCAGGAAGTATAGGTAGCTATGACAAGAGGCTATTTTAGTCTGAGGCCAAAATATGCAAGACATCATCTGAAAAATAACTAAAGCAAACAGAAAGAGCTAGGGTATGGCTAGATAGAGCCTGTGTCTACATATATCTATGAAATGTACTGCAATCATGATCAGCCCCTAGTGCCTGCTCCTTTATCTTTCTCCTCTCACACGGACTTCCTCCTTCCTCAGTTGGTCGCTTACATCAAAGTCCTGTATAGCTTTCATTTCATTTCTAAAATATACATCACATTCAAGATGGGTAGATCCTTGTTCAATAAATAAAATCAGGGAGCAAGTCAATAAAGGACCTATGTATTCTTTACCTACTCCTACCCTTATTCTGACCAGTGGTATATTACTCATTGTCCCTCTTTTACTTTGAGATTGATCTTTTCAGCATGTTCATATTGAACCCAAATCTTAGAATTCCCCTTACTCCTCAGACCTTGATATTCAAACCCCAGTTTGCATGGCATGCACTTGAATATTCAGTGGCTTAGACTGGCTAGATTCCATTTTTCCAATGTCCATTGCTGCTTCTCTCACTGCTTTTGACAGGGGCCAGGCTCACCACATCACACTTGGCCTGTTGGAAAGGGTGAAGAAGTTTCCCCAGATTCAAATATTTGGTGGCTAAGCTGATGTTCCTTTGCCTTATAAAACCTTTAATTGAAGATAACTCATGGATTCTAATGTGTTTAAAATATCTCCAAGCCCTGGCATGAATGGAATGAGACTTAAGACGCAAAGAGCTATCATCCCCAGAGAAACACAGCGTGAGAGGGGACAGAGCCTTAGAGCAGAGAGCTCTGTAGAATATAGAGGTCTGTTAAATAAATGGCTCCAATACTCTCTGTGAGGTTTGGCAAAAACCAGGCCTCTTATAGCCAGACACGTTCTGCATGAAGTCTAAACTGACTTAACGTTGTGGTAGAGGAAGTCCTTGCTTGCAGGTTCTATTAATTCATGATTCATGCCTCAGGATTGTGTTTGTGTAAAGGGTCCAAGATTTGTAATGGGGCTTGCTAAAGTAAGTGACTCCTTTCCTTCCCTCCTCTCTCTTTTCTTCACATATTTGGTCAAACTGAAACAGTGTTTGAAACTGGTTTAACCTGATTTGCATTTGGGTCTTGGAAGCCAAATCATCTGACACCATATAAACTTGGCAGAATGGATTCCCCTTTCTCTCTAAAGTGACTAAGGCAACAACCTTTTCTTGTTGTTCAGTTGAGTTCTCCAGTTAGGCTCAGCTATTAGGCAGTGGAAATCTCAAAACAACTTGCTTTGGCTATTATATAGCTTTGGCTAGCATCAACCTTCCCGAACTTCAGGTCTGTACCTTCTTAGGGACACACTCTGGGCATCGGGGAGGCTTTATCTTGTGGAACGCTCCATTAGTCACTAATAGCTCATGTTGGAAAGTTGAGAGTTATTCTTGACTTTTCCCTCTCAGTGTCTATAATGGTTCACCCAAGACATGCTGATTCCATTTGTACCCACTTCTGCCAAGGTTACAGCTCAGGTTCTTGTCATTATTTTCCAGAATGTTGACTTGGCTGGCTGACTAGCTTCTTTGCTCATACTTTTTGTCCTTTTGTATGCCACCCACCAGTCAGAGATTCTACAGATCTACGTAAAGAATGAATTTAATTATGTCACTCAGTTGCACAAGCATCCTCAGAGATCTCTTTAGATGTCCTTAGGGTAACGCCTCAAATAATAGCCATAATCTACAAGGCCCAGCACCAAAGTCAAATGTCTTTGCCTTTTACTTCAGCTGGCTTTTCTCCCATTATGTCTTCACCCTGTGATCTATGTATTAAACTCTTGGCTGTACCTGAAGAGAAGCCACAGTTTTGTTAACTGCCATGCCTTTAGTGTGGTCCTTCTGTCTTGACAGCTTTTGTCTTGGCCTGACTTTTACCAGCTTTATTTAGCTTTTAAGACTCAACTTAGCATCTCCCTCTCTCCTCAAATTCCCCTTTGCTTGGATTCTAAACTCGTTTATTGTAATTTTTCCAGCATCTTGGACTTCAGCCTATCATAACACTCATCAGAGAGTATCGTAAGAACTCCTTTCCTTTCTGGTTTAAGTGATTGCATAGTAAATTTCCTGAAGAATAATCCATATCATCATCACCACTCTATTTCCCATGCCCTAGAAGATTTCTAAGGAGGAGGAATAATTTGTTTTCTCTCTTCTTCCTTTGCAGTACATGTTCAAGGCATATGTGGAGATTTTCTCCTTTTGAATATGCTAAACTGGATTTTTCTTTTCAAGACCCTGTTTTGATTCTTGATGTTTCCTTAGCCAGAAATGTCTTTTTCCTTCTTCTTTTTCCCTTTGAGTTTATTCTGGGATAATCACATAATGTTGATTTTTAATGTCTTATTTTGCATAATTTATGATAGGCAGATAGTTAAGATGACTCTAAATGTCATCTGGAAGATGGAAATAGCTTTGCATGGGCAGCATGAAACATCTTGGAAAAAAACATTGAGATGAGTCAGGAATCCAGAGCCCTGGCCACAGCTCTGTGGGTGAAGTTAAGCAAGTTGATTTCAATCCTAAGTCTTCACATCCTTTATCTTAGCATTAGGACGTATCAAAATGAATGTTCTTTAAGAATCCTTCCCATGATAATTCTCCATAACATTTGATATTTGAGATAGCAAAAGTAAAGAACCTTTAGGGAAAGGCCTGTCAACTCCAAACAATGAGCTGTATGCCCACATACAAATCTGTTAGTAAACCACGTTATTGATCATTACTTTGTTACTCCATGTCTCATGATGGACTGTATGGAGACACAGCTTCCAGTCCAACTTCCATCACTTATTTGTATTGTGACTAGATCAAGTTCCTTTTCTCTAACTTTAGTTTCTTCTACAAATTGAGTATAAAGGATGCGTATTTCTTAAAGTTAATGGAGGGATTGTATTTAAGAAAATTCCTGTATAGCACTTGGCAGAGTTTGCGTAGTAAGTACTTAGTAGTTGGAACTGTGATGTAATAAATTGATGTAGGTAGAGTGCCACAGGTAAAATGAGGATTAAGATAGGAAATATTTAAGATAAGATTCCTACTATCACATGGTGAGCACGAAAAAAATTGTTGATTTAAACAGTTCATTACACCTGTAGAAACTCAGTATTTGTTCAGTAAGCAAGAAAATAGTTCTTCCTTGTATATAGGTAAGGAGAAAACAATTCTGAAGTTTAGCTGTGCTGTCTGAAGGGTTTGGAAATGATGCTTCTCTGTTGCAAATGCTTTTGACTTCTTACTATAAAGGCCAAAGGACTATTTGAATTAGTCCCTTGGGAAATAAAGCTTAACTTTGTCTCCACAAACATTTCTTTTCTTGGTTTGTTTTCTAAACACAAATAAAGCCAGGTCTTTTTAATTTTCAGTACTTACGTACTTTTCAATTAATGTAAAACAATGATAAAATGATTAGGAAAGCCTGTTTCCTGAAAGTCATTTTGCTGACATAGTTTCAGTAAAATGATATACATTTTCAGCTTTGAAGAATGTTCCTGTTGAGTCAGTCTTTCTTTGAGGAATGAACAAAAGCAACTCTTCAAAAGTGGGGAAGTGCTGTGTCCACTCGAAATGGAGGAGCTTGAAAAGCAGGGGAATAGCTCCATACATCTTCTCATTCCTTCCATTCTCATCTACCTGTGTATCTGTCTGTCTGTCTGTCTGCCTTCGGTCTTTCCTATGGAAAGCTCAGAGCTTTCCATACAGTGTTTCTAATTCTTAACAATCCTGCAACATATGTAGTATAATTTTCACTGTAATAGGAGAAAGTGTGTACTCAGAGGATGGAAGGTAAATGATTTACTGGAGGCAATGGATATGTAATTTAATTTTGGGTCTGTTTGTTCCTACAATGTATCCTGTTTTCATTGTGCCCCATGGGTCCCTAGCTAGGAGCTGGGCATTATCAGTTCCATTTGGCTCCTGAGTGAAAAGCTTGGAGGAGTTAGAAGGCACAAGGGATGTAGTTAGGAAGATTATCTCTTGAGACAGTCTTTGGGTCTAGGACTCGCCCTTCACACATGACTCCATTCACTGTGGATGCATTCAGTCACCCTAAATCCTTCAGCAAACTTGAAGACCAATAAAAGAAGTAGCCTGGTGTGAAGGCGGAGTTGTACATTATTTAATGATGGTTTCATCAGAGAGTAACAGAGTCATAGATTACTAATGGGCATGCTAGAGAAGTGTGATCTTGGTGGATTCCTCAACAAGCATTATGGATCTCCTACTGTGCGTCAGGCACGTGCTTTGCCCTGAATGTATAGAACATAGGGAATATCCAAAGGAGCTCATAGCTTGTAACAGAAGTTCCTAACCTTGACCATCACTAGAATATTTAAGGAAGTATTGTTTCACTGTTACTTCAGAAAAATCTTAATGACTTGAGTTAAATGGGCTCTGGGCATCAGCATTCTTGGATGCTTCTACACCCAGAGTTGAGTCTGATCTATAAAAGAATGACTCAAAAGTAATGATACATGCCAGGCTCTGATATTCCTAGCTATTCAGGTAGCTGAGATCTGAGGATAGTGGTTTGAAGCCAGCCTAACCAAGAAAGTCCACGAGACTCTTTTATCCATTTAACCACTAAAAAGCCAGACACAGAGGCATGGCACAAGTGGTAGAGCTCTAGCTTGGAGCAACACAGCTCAGGGAGAGTACTCAGGCCCCAAGTTCAAGCCCCAGGAGTGGCACAGGAAAATAATGGAAGAAATTTAGGAAACATGGACAATTCTGGATCCCATGCATGAGTTATAGTACCTCTACATGCTAATTGTACTTTTACTTCATAAAGGATTCTTCTAAAATTCTCATCTAGAAAGTAACTTAACATTTTTAAATATGAATTTTTTCATACCTACCAAATTTGAGAAACTTTATGCTACTGTTAGTGAAAGGTAAGACTCAAGCATAAGCAAAACCAAACAAAAAAGCTTGCTTACAATTTATATCCAATAGCCTAGGAAATATTAATAAGGAATCAAGAAAGCAAGATTTGGAGATGGGTCATCTAGGCTCATCTGGATTGCCCTTGGCCAGGTGTGGTGCTCTAAACATTGTTTTCCTTACATCTAAACAGGACCTACTAACCATCTGTTGGGTAACTTTTTTACATTATGTAAAAGAGGTCATTCTAAGCAAGTGCCTAACAGTGCTGGGCATTCAGGGAAAATACTGGCTCTGTGATGGATATTCTGGGAAAATGCCTTGATCAGTGCTGGGCATTCTGGAAGAAAATGCCTGGCTCACTGCTGGCCATGTAGGAGATGCTTAAGAATTCATAGCTTTTAATTGCACCAACAGTGATATTTCCTGCATAAAACTTATGAGTAGAAGGAGGGGTCATGCAGTGGAGTGGGTGTGGGAAGGAAATGTTTCAAGGATTGAAGAGTGTTTTCAGGTTCAAAGTATGATTTGATCACAGTCTTAAAAAATGATTAAAATTGTTCTGATGGGATGATATGGCACAACTAGAAGAAATCATGCCTTTTCATTCCATAAATTGAGTTTTGTTTAAAAATCAAGTTGGAGGGGTTGGGAAGATGGCTCAGTGGTAGAGTGCTTGCCTCACATGCATGAGGCCCTGGGTTCAATACCTCAGCACCACATAAGCAGAAAAAGCTAGAAGTGGCACTGTGGCTCAAGTGGTAGAGTGCTAGCCTTGAGCTGAAGAGCTGAGGGACAGCGCCCAAGCCCAGAGTTCAAGCCTCATGACCCACAAAAAAAATAATCAAGTTGGAGTGTTCATTATTATTCAAGATTTTATATATGTCTGTAGAGAAATGGAATTACTCTAGGGAGAGCCCAGCCACCTCTGACATCGTCTTCTTCAGCTTAGGACCCCATCCTAGGACAGGAGACTCCAATGGCGGCTCTTTCTAATAATTACAGTCATTCTTGGAAAAAATTATATTAAGTGAAGTAAGCCAGGCCCAAAGAAACATAGGTCCCATGGTTTCCCTTATTTGCAATATCTAGTATATGTCTGAGTCAAGCAGAAAAGGTCAGATAAGGTGATGTTGGGGGAATGAACCCCAAGATAAGGATTCAAATGTTTTTTTTCTTTTTTCTTTCTTTTTCTTTCATGCAATTATTTCTTACATATTTATAAGATGATTTCTATGTTGCTTTGTATGTCCCTCCCCCACGGTATAACCCATGCTTTCACTGTATTTGATATTGGTATAATTTGTGGAGGGGAAGGGAAAAAAACAAATCGTTTAGCTAGGGATACAGGTGGACCCATTGCAACAATGAGATGTACAAGTTGTTATGTCGAAAAACAAACTTTACAACTTTGGTGGGGGGGGGGGATCAGGTGAGGGGAGAGGTAGGGGGAGTATAGGAAGGGATGGGAAGGGGAAACAAAGAGGAGGCAACAATGCTTGATAAGAAATGTACTCGTTATCTTGCCCATGTAATTGTAACTCCTCTGTACGGTATTCTCACAATAATAATAATAAAAAAAAAGCTTAATCCAAGTTTTACCTGGTCAGTTCTATCTTCTTCATGTTGATTTTTCCCGTTGATCTTTGGCATGCTTCTTTCTGAGTAGCCTTAAATATCTTATGGTTATTTATGTAAATTGTAACTGCCTTATCTACGCCTTGTCCAGCATCCTTTCTGACAGATTGCTTGTTTAATAAATGGCAAACGATTTGCAATGACATACTTGGATGAAAGCACTCAGCTTTGATAATTGTGTTGGTTATCAATAACTGTGTCTAGAGTCCCATGCAAAATTTTATGGATATGCTTCTGTCAGTAATATTTTAAATGGATCAGCAGGCCGATGGAATGCAATTGTTTTTTTCTATTTATTTGCTAAAAAATTCAGCTAGCATTTATTTTCTTATTAGATGTAGGGAGTTCTTGAGATAAATAAGAATTTTCCTCTACCCTTACTCAAGAAGCTGGAGATCTCCTGAGTATACAGACAAGTCTTAACTGTTATGAAAATAGATAAAATGCAAACAAAAATGGAAAACCATGGTGAAAATACCTTGCACCAACTACTTAAAGATAATTAAAACATATAAGTAAGAAAGTATGCACAAGATGGTGTGTCTACATTGAGAGTAAGAAGAAAAGCTTATCCCAAATTCAGCTTCATTCTACAGTTAATCAGTCTTCATGTCCAACTTTTTCCCTTTGACGAATTCATCATCTCTGGCTGTGGATAATCTTCTGGAAGCCATGCAAACTTCATGAGGGCAGTATCCTTGGATATCTTGTTGGTCACTGTCTCCTCAGAGCTTTGCTTAGCACACAGCAGGAGCAGCATGTATGCTACTTTCAGGAATGGTGGATGAGTAAAGATTGGGCCCAAGTGCTAAGTCTGACATAGGCCTGAGCAGGGTACAATGTTGGAACAATGTTTAGTATTCTAGAGTACATGCTTGCTTCTGGAAAGGAGATTGTCTTTCCAGATCAGTGACCTGAATTGTGTGTAGCCACATTGCCATCTTTCCAAAAGCCAAGAGACCCTTTGACTGTAAACGTAATTCCAAATGTACAGAAATTCCTGGTAACTGAAGGAATACCCATGAAAATCAGTAGGGCTTTCTACAAGCAGACCAGATTTACAGGGTGAGAGAGCTATGTGAATCTAGGCCAGAGGCCAACGTTTTCTCACTTATTCCATTGGTTGGCACATCAGGGCCTCAACAAGATATTAAAATTAACTGAGTTCTGAAAACATGCCCATGAAACCAGCTCAGTCCAGTAGTCTCTGCCTGTACCACTTTCTGGCCTCTCGGTCCCGGCTTCTGGTTGATCCAGGCATAGGTCAATCACTTGGGTGTATTAAAAAGAACACAAGCATTGTAAGAGTGGCTTCTTGGTTTAGCTTAGCTATTTTCTAGCTGTGAGGTCCTGGTCGTCTGGCTTTGCCTCCCTTTGGCTACAGATGAGGAGCCAGGCCCTGTGATGTCCAACTCTGCTTGCAATATAATGCTGGATAGACAGCCTCAGCTGGGTCACTGGCCTTCCTGGCTGTGTGATTCATCAGTGGGTAAATCCATCCTGTGTTATTATTACAAGAGGGCTCTTTCTTCTTCCAGAAACTAAAGTAAAGAAGTCTTATTTTGGAGCCTAGATTGCACGTCTACTGAGGGCAGAGGCTGCATTGGGCTCTGTCACTGCAATGTTCCCATTCATGGCAGATCCTCATCACAGATGGAGGTTCCTCTCTGTTCTGGGTGCCCAGTGCATCTCCACTGAAGTCCCCGTGGGACCTGCCGGTGTGTTGGTATCCTCTAGATGGCAAACTCAGCCTAGTTTTGGACTAGTGTCAGGGCAGTGCCCTGGCATGGAGTTGTTTATTGGAAATGCAGCTTTACCCATTGCACACAGAATCCTCAGAATTCCTGCAAGGCTCTAGAAATGCCAGGCAGCCAGGGAAATTCTCTCCTCTTTACCAGGGAGATATTGGGTGCGGATCTGTCCCCTCCCATTTGCCAGCCCAAACTTTATTTGAACAAGAGAATTGAGTCTGCTGCTTTGTAAGATGTGAGCAAGCTGGAGAAAAGCATTATTGGATGACATTGCATGATTTCCTATTTAATTTGAATCTCAATCTACAAAACAGGAGTGTTATTATTTCTCCTCACATAAGTGACACTAATGCTTCTGATTGATCAAGCAGTTATTCTGAGACTTGGGTCGCTACACCACGCTCATGCTAACTCCAATGTCACAATCAATTTATTTTATCATTGTTTTCCTCAGGCAGAGAAAAGGTCAAAAATCAAAGGTGAGGAAACCAGAAGTAAGGCAGTTTCAATGAATTCTTTGTATATGATGTAAAACAGGAAGAATAGCCAGCTCTAGCCAGTGAAGTCGGCTAGACCAGTGCCTTCCAGTCTTGGCTGGATGGGGTTGTATGTGTCGGTGGAATTCTGCCACAGCTTGAGCTGTTTTTGTGACACAGTTCACTACAGAAGTTATAGATGCTTTCTGGCTTGGGAAACTTGTCTGAAATAGATCTCATTTTCTCCAGAAACAGATTGCTACATCTTTCTCTTCCACATATTTTAGAGTTGGCTGGCCCTTTTGGGAGAGGGGTAACTGGGAAAATTCATCATTCATTTATTTAACAGATATTTATTTATTGTGTTCCTATTATGGTTTTGGACCCTGTTCTGTGAGGCATAATCCATGCAAAGTTGAAGCATATGGAAGCTCTGCTTTAATAAAAAGAGAACTGAATACATGTGCAAAAAGAATTAGAACTCACAGTGGGAAATGCTAAGAAAACTTAAATGAATTTCCAACTTTTGAGATGGCAGAAATGACATATTCTTAAATATAGTCTCTGGGAAAGTTGCATGGAGGAGATGCTATTTGGTCTGGTCTTTGGAAATTATGGGATATAAAGATTTTTCATCCATCCAGTGGGAGGAGCAGAAAGAAAATGGTTTGATAAAACCCAAACACCATGAATCCTGGAGTCCACCAGGGTACAGAGACATTGGAAGTTATGGTCAGGAAATGCAAATTCCAAAGTGAAGAAGATCCCTTGGCCTTGCTCTATAATTATGGTTGTATTTCTTTTTCTCACCCTTTCTATAAAGTTTTGTTTCATATTTTTGTTTTATTATTAGGTGCATACAAATGTACAGTTATTACATATGGTGAATTGACTTTTGTATCATGAAATATGCCTCTTTAATATCTTTAACTTGTGAAAAATGGACATTGGATGGTATGGGTACAGTTATACCAGATTTCTTTAATGGAGATTTTGCATAGTTAATTTTTTTCAACTTTAACCTTTCTGTGTCCTTATAATGAAGGCATGTAAATATTCAGGTTTTATTTTCTGAGTTTGACAATGGGTGCCATTTAATTAGACATTTGACCAAGTGGCACTAAATGCAATTTCTGATACATTTATGTTTTTTAAAAATTACTTTCTGCTTGATTTACTTTTTAATGTCTATTTTTCTTGCTTGCCTTAATTAGAATCATGCAAATATTTCTAATCTCACTTCTCCTCTTTATTGGAATTTTAGCTGTGCATTGTTTTATTATACTTCATGTGGTTATTGTAGAAAATGTAAGATCAATTCTAAATTTTTAAAAATTTAAATAAATTAGTATTTTGACCACCTTCTCAATAATGCTAGGACTTCAAATGTTTCACTTTTATTCTCCTGCTTTAAAATATTAATTATAATTATGTATATATTTTAAACCCATAAAACTTAATTTTTGTGGTAGCCATTTACTATTTTTTAAAATTTTATTATATTGTAAAGATGCTGTACAGAAGGTTTATAGTTACATGAGTAAGGTAATAAGCACATTTCCTTAAACAATTTTTATTGTAAAGATACTGTACAGAGGAGTTATAGTTAGATGAGTAAGGTAATGAGTACATTTCCTATCGAGCATTGTTTCCCTCTCCTTTGTTTTTCCCCTACCATCCCATCCCTCACAACCTCCTTAACTTCTCCCCCCCATTGAAATTTTAAAGTTCTTTTTCAATATAGTGTCTTCTACATTTCATTGTTACAATGGGTCAAACAGTATCCTTTTTCAGCATTTTGATATTTCCCTTCCCCTACTCAATTTAGAAAAATGTATATACAAGATGCAGGAAACTGGAATCAAATACAGTGACAACAGGGGTTATACCATGGGGAAAGAACACACACAAGAAACAGAAAAACACATAATACATCAAAAACAAGAGCCACAAAGATAAAAACCTCTTGTGTCCCTGTCTCGGGGCTCATTTTGCTTAACATCATCATTTATGGTCATATGTATATAGTTTTTGACCTTTTCTGCTTGTCTGGTAAGATTATCCTAGACATATACTAGTTATTGCAAATAAGGGAAACCATGGGACCAATGTTTCTTTGGGTCTGGTTTACTTCACTTAATATAATTTTTTCCAAGTCTTTCCATTTCCTAACAAATGGGGCAATGTCATTCTTTCCGATGGAGGCATAGAATTCCATTGTGTATATATACCACATTTTCTTGATCCATTCATCTAGTGAGGGGCATCAGGAGTACATTTCTTGTCAAGCATTGTTACCCCCTCCTTTGTTGTTCTCCCACTATCTCTTCCCTTCCTCTACCTCCCTCACTCCTCCTTACTAAAGTTTTTGTGACTTCTACTTAAAAATATTTTAGCCAGGCACCAGTGGCTCACGCCTGTAATCCTAGCTACTCAGGAGGCTGAGATCTGAGGATCACAGTTCAAAGCCAGCCTGGGCAGGAAAGTCCATGAGACTCTTATCTCTAATAAAAACCACTCAAAAACCAGAAGTGGCACTGTGGCTCAAGAGGTAGAGTGCTAACCTTGAGCTGAAGAGCTGAGGGACAGCGCTCAGGCCCAGAGTTCAAGCCCCATGACCGACAAAAAAAATTTGCCTGCACATCTGGAATCTTTTCTCTCTCTGTGTAAAGACCCACTCAATATGAATTTTTAAAGTTTTTTTGTGTTGTGTGGCAATATCTTTATCATACCTTCTCTTTGAAGATTAATATCTTTCATTGGCTATAGAGCTCAATTTTTTTCTTCTTCCACTCAGCTCTTTAAAGACATCCTTTTATTCATTTCTGGCTTCTATTGTTTCTGTTGAGAAATCAACCTAAGTCTTATTTCTCTTTTAAAAATCAGTCCCTTTAAATTCAAACTCTAGACAGAGCCATAGTAACGAAAACAGCTTGTACTGGCACAAAAATAGTCCTAAGGATCAATGGAATAGAATAGAAGACATAGAAATGAACCTACAGACTTATGGTCATTTAATATTTTCTACAGTAGCCAACGATATAGGCCGGAAGAAAGATAGCCTCACAGACAAATGGTGCTAGCAAACTGGATATCCACATGCAGAAAACTGAAAGTAGATTCCCCACCTATCACCTAGCACAGCCTCAATTCAAAATGGATTAAAGACCTCAATCTAAGACCAGAAACCATGAAACTTTTGCAGGAAAGGGTAGGGGAAACACTAGGGCTCCTGGGCACAGGTCAAAGATTTCTTAGTAAAAATCAGAAAACACAACAAATCAAACCAAGAATTGATAAGTGGGATAATGTACAACAAATTTAAACATTTCTGCACAGATAAAACATAGTTAACAAATAGAAATATGACAGAATGGGAATAGTTTTTTTTTTTTTTTTACCAGCTATACATCAGACAAAGTCCTAATATCCACAATATACTTAGCACTCAAAATAATCTCTCAAAAAATAAACCCTGAAAAAAACCCAAACACACAGTGGTCATATTGGGCTTATGACTTAAAGAGAGACTTCTCAGAAGAAGAAGTAAATATGGCCAATAGACACATGAAGAAAAAACATCTCTATCTATAAAAGAAATACAAAGCAAAACAATCCTGAGAATCAACCTTACTCCAGTTAGAATGACCATTATCAAGAAAACTAACAACAACAAATGCTGGCAGAGATGCAGCCAAAAGGGAACTAGCTATATTACACTGTTGGTGTGAATGTCAGCTATTCAACCACTCTGGAAAGCATTATGGAGGGTCCTCAGAAAACTTAACAGAACTACTCAGCAATTCCAGTCCTCCACATTTTCCCTACAGAGCACAAACAAACCGGCACAACCATATTCACTGCAGCATTATTTACTATAGCCAAGATATGGAGGCAGCCTAGATGCCATTCAATGGATGAATGGAATATGTGGTATTTATATGCACTGGAATTAAACTTACCCCATCAGAACCGTATTGTACCATTTGTAAAGAAACAGAAAGACTTGGAAATAATTACATTAAGTGAAATAAGCCAGACTCAGAGAAACACAGATTGTATGGTTTTCCTCATTTGCAAGAGCTGGAATATGCCTCTAAGTCTAGAAGTAAACATGTTGGGTGATACCTAAGCAGTTATAAATGAAATAACTGACGTATAATACGCCCTTTGGAGAGAGCAAATAGTATAATTCTTTAGATAGAGTATATATAGATATATAGATATATACCATAGAACTGAGAAAAGTAAGGGAAGGGTGAGTTGAAGAGGAGTGAAGATATTGAAGTGATGACATAGATCAAGATACGTTGAATACATGAATTGCTTTGTTATATGGCAAGAAATTCTATACATAATCTAAAAATTAGGAAAAGTAAGGGAAAGAATGAGGTGGGAGAAGTGGCTGAGAATGTTAAAAGGGGTGATGTTGACCAAGAGGCATTGTATGCATAAACTACTTTGTTCAATGACAACTCCTTTGTATAACTACTTAAAGAAAATAAAAATACATTAAGATAAATTCCCTGTTTTAAGATATTTTTCTTTTTGGTTTTCAGACATTTAACTATAATGTGCTTAACTGTGATTTTATGCTGCTTATGTTTCTTAATATACTTTTTTCTATTCGGTGCTTTTCTGTTTAATTCTCTATCTGTGTTTTTTGTTGTTGTTTTGTTGTTGTTTCTACTGATGTATTCTACTTGACTAATACTTTCCTTTGTTTCATGTAATTTTCTGCTAAACCCATGTATTGAGTTTTTAATTTCACATTTTAGTTGTAAGATTTCTGTTTAAATTTTTGGTTTAATTTTTGTGATGAAATTGTTTCTTTCACTATACATTAAGAAAACTCAGATCAGTTATAGATAAAACCAATTGTTGGGTCCTTTGGCAGTATAGTTGTAAGATAGTCCCTAAGATATTTCTCGTTCCCATTGTATATTCTATGTATAACCCCTAAGGAATGTGAGTGTTAGCCATAAATAGTATGAGGTACCGCTTTATGATTGGTTATGATGTGTACTGAAGGCTATGAAAGTCACTTCTGGGTAATGCTCCTTCCTGGCATACTAAAGAGAGATTCTCTTGCTGGCTATGAAGACATAACCTACCCATTTGTGAAAGTTCAAGGATGGTCTCTAAAAACTGAACAAACAGCATGAAAATAGTGTGACGATTTCTACAACAATAAAGATCCACATTTTTTATAGCAAGCAGAGTAAGCTTGGAGGAGGACCGAAGGTCTAGATAAGTTGCAGCCCCACTGATTCGAGTGCTGTGAGATCGCCAGCAGAGAACTCAGTTGTACCATGCATGGTCTTCTAACCTTCAGCAACTGGATGAGATAGTAAATGAGTCTGGTGTTAAGTTTCTGAGGCTGTACTAGTTATATGAGAAAAGTAATACGGGCAACTTGTGCTTCTATTTCTGTTTTCTGTTCATCTTGTCATTGTTATATTGAAGGTCTGGTGTTTTATGTGAAAAATTATGTAGGCCCTGGATCATGTTCTCCTCTTAGAGAGAGTTCAACTCATTCTTTATTGAGCATTGAGAGTAAAGTCATTAAAATCCAATTATGAGAGGACCCCATTTACGGTTGGGTTGCAGTGTTTGTTTGGGTATAACTGAAATTATTTTTGTTCTCTCTGCTAAGTGTAGTCCTTCAGAGCTCCCATCTCTGAGTTGAAGAGGCTTTTCTTGAAGCAAGTCCTAGGCTTCAATGTTAGCTTTTTCAGCATCTTGGTATTGAAAAATCTTTGGCCTTCATCGCAAATGCTATATACTTAACTTTCTGTTTTTCAGCAATTATTTTGCTACAAAAAATGCTCTTCATTTTGAAATTCTCACTAATAAAAATCTTTAACATCTCTACATCTACTAACAGTGTAATTTTATTTTTGTTGGTCATGGGGCTTGAACTCTGGGCTTGAGCACTGTCCCTCAGCTCTTCAGCTCAAGGATAGCACTCTACCCCTTGAGCCACAACACCATTTCCGATTTTCTGGTGCCTTATTGAAGATAAGAGTTTCATAGCTTTTCCTGCCTGGGCTGGCTTTGAATGGTGATCCTCAGAACTCAGCCTCCTGAGTAGCTAGGATTACAGGTGTGAGCCACCGGTGCCTGGCTAACAGTGTAATTTTTGTAACTAAATATGCACCTTAGAGTTGTTCTGGTTTTTACCCATTGTCCATTTCCAAAGCCAGTTTCACATTTTAAGTGTTTATTATACCATCAGCTCACTTCAAGATAATCAAAATTTGACATTTGGTTGACCTTAATCGGAGTTCAAGTAGAGAAGCAGATCAGGGGAATAAATATTGAGAGATTTATTGCATTAGATTGGCATATGTGATTTGGGAGACTGGCTAGACAAATCCAAAATTCATAGAACAAGTTATCAGAAAGGAAGATTGGAAATTTCTGGCATAGATTAGAATTTCTGCACACATATTTTCCCTCTTACAAGGAAGCTTGAGTACTGATTTTTATTCAGCCAATTGAATTGTGATTACTCAGATCATGTAGGATAATATTCAGCTCAAGGCTAGTGCTCTACCACTTGAGCCACAGTGCCATTTCCGGCTTTTTTCTTTTTGCTTATGTGGTGCTGAGGAATCGAACCCAGGGCCTCATGCATGCAAAGCAAACGCTCTACCACCTTCCCAGCCCCAGGATAATATCTTTTACATAAAGCCAACTGATTATGGTCTTTAATCACATCTATTAAATAATGTAAAGATAATGCCTAGATTATCATTTTATTGAATAATCTGAGAAGTGTAGACTAGGCAAGGTGATAGATCTAGCAGACCATCAATAAACTTACCTTATGTATGCAATTATGGATATTTGTGTGGCTTTCTGCATTGGATGAAATATCTGCATTTACTAGCAGTTACTAGTTTTTTTTTTTTTATAATGGCATCAGTTCTCTACCTATTTATCTAACTATTTGTCCTCAAAGTCAGGAACCATACCATTATATCCAGTGTCTGATATTGAGCTAATGTTTCATAAATATCATTTAATGTTTATTGATGTTCATTGAAGTAAACTTTTGTTCTTATCTAACATTTCAGTAGAGAAGTTGATTTTCTTGTGAAAGATTATTTCAATTAGGCATCTAATTATGCAAATACATAGGGGATCAAATATCATTAATTGTATCTTAGGTTGGCAGAACTTCTTATCTCAGTTTCTAGGATAAAATGAATGCAGAAGTGAGCACTCATTGTGTGTTACTGTCACACTTCAGAGCCAACAAGGAGATCATAGGCTTTGAGGCAGAAAGTGACTTTTATATCCACTACCTATATCATGTGGACAGTAGTTGAAGCTCTCTGAGTATCATTTTCTGCTTTTGACACGTGGATATCCATTCATGCCTGTATTAGAAGACTTGCTTTTGTATGTATGAGACTATACAGATGTTCTTATTCTCACTTAGACCTGCCTTTTACTTTTCTTTTATGTCACTGTACTTACAGTCCAGTAGTTTTTCAAATTCTAGAGCAGAGCCATTGTGTTGAAATAAGACACATAAATTTATGAAATTTTATCAAGAGTGCCACTCTTACATCAGTGGTCTGCCATGTTGGTCTCTGCAGAAAAAGAAATGAATAAATTTGCATGAAGATCTCAAAAAGAAGCCACAGCAAACCTGTCCTCTATTCTGGAGATTCTAATTTAGAGAGAATTATTGGAAGGAAGTTGGTGGAACTACTGAAGAAAGGCAAGAGACTCTTCAAATAAAGTTCTCCTTAATCAGGCTCTATGGCCATCAATAGCTGAATGGATCAAGAAAATGTAGCATAGTTAAGTCACAGAGTCTTATTCAGCCATAAAAATATATTGCATTCAAGAAAATAGATGGAAACAAAGATTATTATGTTAAGAAAAATTAGACAAATTCAGGAATGCCACTGCTGAATGTTTTCTTTCATCCATGGAGTTTAGATAGAAAAGAAACAGAGGGATACATATAACGGGGTCTACTTGTTAAGGAGGAGTCACTGTTGCTGGGAATGGGGATAAGAGAGGAAAGGGATGGAGTAATACAATAAAAGTACTTTGTATGCATGTATGAAAAGATCCCAATAAAAAAAACTATTTAAAATCACAAGAAAGTTAAGAATGGGAGGGGTGGAAGGATAAGAAAAAAATAATATATCAGGAGTGAATATGATGAAAGAATATTTTATGTGCTTATGGAAATGTCAGAATGAAACCCCACACAATGTACAATTCATATATAATAAATAAATAAATAAGTACATTGTTAACATAGGAAGATCTAGGCTAATATCTAGTTGCCTTCTAACTACATATCATGTCAGGAACTCCTGAGGACTTTTCTACCTCTACCCAGTGTTGTATTGCAAGAGCAGTAGCTGAAGGCAGTGGTAAAACTTCACACTGGTCTCGGCCTGAAGTCCCTCTGTCAGAAATTGTGAGATTATTCTCCAGCATGGCTACTGATGGAATATGGCTGCAGTGATGGAAGGGGGTAAGTATTCATTACAATAATTTGGATTAAAAAGAGGTCGTACCAGTAGTATCAGGATGAATTTTGTTTCTCTGCTTTTTTTTTTTCCGGTCGTGGGGCTTGAACTCTGGGCCTGGGCGCTGTCCCTGCACTATTTAGCTCAAGGCAAGCATTGTACTGCTTGAGCCGCAGTGCCACTTCCGGTTTTCTAGTGGTTTATTGGAGATAAGAGTCTTGTGGACTTTCCTGCCCCGGCTGGCTTTGAACCATGATCCTCAGGTCTCAGCCTCCTGAGTAGCTAGGATTACAGGCGTGAGCCACCGGCGCCAAGCTCTCTGCTTATTCTTAGGCAAGTTTGAGGAAAAAAAAGGCACGGATTCAATTGAAACTAGATTGTATTTTAGTGAAATTCTGTGGGAGAACAAAATCCAGAAGAAAATAACATTTTCCTCATCTGGCAAGTAAGGGGGTCAAATATCCTTAATTGTATCTTAGGTTGGCAGAACTTCCTGTGTCAGTTTCTAGAATAAAATGAATGCAGAAATGAGCACTCATTGTGTGTTACTCACACTTCAGAGCCAACAAGGAGATCATAGGCTTTGAGGCAGAAAGTGACCTTTATATCCACTACCTATATCATGTGGACAGTAGTTGAAGCTCTCTGAGTATCATTTTCTGTTTTTGACACATGTGGCTATCCATTCATGCCTGTATTAGAAGACTTGCTTTTGTATGTATGAGACTATACAGATAGTCTTATTCCCACTTAGACCTGCTTTCTACTTTTCTTTTATGTCACTGTCATATAGAAACTACTTGCAGACCACTAGTTTTTCAAATTCTGCCAAAACCAGGGATGAGAAAGCAGCATGTGGAAAGGCATTTGTTATGACTATACACAGGAATCTGTTCTCCATTCAGATTGAGTGTGAGAAAGTTACCATTGAGCATTACCTACAAAATTATACTTCCTCTCTACAGCTAGGGTTGTCTTTTTCTGTCAAATAGAGACAGTAGTTGGATCAAAGTAGGATCAAACATCACAAGGAAACTAAATAGTTGAAGAGAAAGTGCTCTCAAAAAGGAAGTAAGAAAATGGGAGGCTCTAGATTGTTCAAGGTTGTGGTTTTATGTATTAGAAAATCTATTCGGATAATTGTCCTTTTTATCAATTTTCTCTGGGGAAAAATTGATAGGAATTTGCTTCACAGAAGAATTTTCTAGTAGAATCGAATTCACTGTATGATTGGATATTAAATTGATACGCTTATAATCATTATGGCTTATTTTGTTCTCCAGATAATGGAGGTTTTAGAAAGACAAGGTTTGTGTTCACCTTCTCTATTATAGGGTCCATAGACTCACTCACTCAATGGCACATATCTTGTGCTACTGAGTTTTGAAAGGGCTGTTATGCATGTGATGAAAAGGACCCCAAATACCTCGCTCTCAAAAGACTTTATTTCAATATTGGAAGTAGATAATGATTAATAAAAATAAAATATATTTTTGGTATGATAGCCTAACAGTAGGAAAGTATTACAGGCAATTGGGGTGCTGTTCTACTTTAGATAGAATGAACCTTCATGGGCTAATGGGCTACCACAACATTGTCACATCATGTTATGTTGAAAGATGAGGATTTAACCAAGGTAGGATTATCCTAGTTTAGCCCAATGAATGTGAAAATGGTGATTTACTGATTTTGTTAAGAGCAACTCTGTCTTCTAGATTTAACATGCCCTTAGATTGTGATAGTTGTTTGGCTCTCGTGTAGAAAGCCAGAATAAGAGCCAAACAGAGATGGGAGTGGTAGAACTTCAAAAATTACTGGAAGAAGGATTTAAAGACTTAACTGTGTTTAATCCCCGTTTCTTTCTCTAGACTTCAGCTGGTAAGTTGTCAATTTGATTTGTTGCTTAAGGCATTTTGAGTAATGTTTTCTTTTATATGTGCAATTCTGCATCTTAGTTTTGGCCTTTTCTGTCATATTTTAATATGGGCCATTAGGTTCTTTTTCTAAAAACAATAGTTAATGTTTATTGAAGACACATCACAGTTTCCATATTACTCTAGCAGTTTAAATGTGTCTAATCAATAATTCACAATAACCTTATGAGGGAGATATTATTAAGGTAGTTTAACATATGAGGAACCTGATGTCTAGAAAACTTAAGTGAGTTGACCACAGCCGCCTAGCTAAAATAGAATAACATGTGCATTACTTGTGCACAGTTGAAAACTTGTGCACAGATAGAAAACTATCACCATGTTTATAGCTTTTAAAAGCCAAACAGTAATTATTTCATCATGTCTGTGGATGAGGAATCTGAGTACAGCTTAGCTGTTTCAAGATCTTGATCTCAGGGTGGGTAAGATGTCTCGTAGGCTGCAGGTAATCTGCAGTTTCACCTGAAAGCATGTTTAAATCTTGATTCAGTTTGGGTATATCAATGTTCTCTAGGAATGCACCCATTTCTCCCTGTTTATCCAATTCGTTGACATAAAGGTTTTCGAAGTATTCCTTTATACGGTTCTGAATTTTGCTTGTTGCTGTTGCTGTTCCCATTTTTGTATCTAATTTTATTTATTAGTGTGAGTTCTTAGATTTGCTAAGAGTTTGTCAATTTTGCTAATTTTTTTCAAAGACACAACTTTTTGTCTTGTTGATTCTTTGTATTTTTTTTTTAGTCCCTACTTTGCTTATTTCTGATCTGAGTTTTATTATTTGTTTCTGCCCGCTGGCTTTGGGTTAGGCTTTTTTCTGTTTTTCAAGGAGCTTAAGGTACATCCTTAGAATGTTAATTTGAGATTTCTCTAATTTGATGTAGGCACTCAAAGCTATAAATTTTTCTCTGAGTACTGCTTTGCTGTGTCCCAGAGGAGCTGGTATTTTGTATGTTCACTTATATTAAATTCCATAGACGTTTGAATTTTCTTTCTTATTTCTTCAATGACACAGGCATCATTCAGCAAATGTTGTTCAGGCTTCATGAGTTTGAGAATTTTCTGTGATGACTATTTCTGTTGAGTTCGAATTTTATTCCATTGTGGTTTGACAGGATACAGGGTGTAATCTAAATTTTTTTGAACTTGCATGGATTTAATTTGTGAATTAGGACATGGTCTATTTTGGAGACTTCCATTGGCTGCTGAGAAGAATGTATATTCTGATGCTGCAGGGTGAAATATTCTGTAGATGTCTGGTAAGTCTAGCAGGCCAGTGTAGATACTTAGGACTGAGGTTTCTTTTTTGAGGTTTGCTTGGATGACCTATCCAGAGGTGACAATGATGTGCTAAAGTCATCAAAATCAATGTGTTTGGATTTATGTGTATTATAGGTCAAGTAGTGTTTTTTGGATGAAGTTGGGTGCTCCAGCATTTGGTTCATAGGTATTTAGAATTGTTATATCAGCCCAGATGTCTTTTAATGAATGAATGGATCAAGAAAATATTGTATCTATGCACAGTGGAATTCTACTTATCCATCAGAAAGAATGATATCATACCATTTGTAAGGAAATGGAAAGACTTGGAAAAAATTATAGCAAGTTCAGTAAGCCAGACCAAGAGAAACATAGGTTGCATAGTTTCCCTCATTTGTGGTAGCTAGAACGTGCCTATAAATCTACAAATAAACACACTAGGTGGTAAGCAAGGGGTCACAAATTAATTAACTTAAGGAGAATAGACTTTAACCAAGTCAAGGCCCAATGAATTAAGTACCAGGAAATGGGTACTTGCAAAATGGTAGGGTGGGGCCAAGGGAAGAGGGATAGAAGAATGAAGTGGGGAAGGGTGAGGGGGGTGAATGCAGGCAAGAATTCATTGTACATACCACAGAATTGGGAACTCTAGGGGAAGTGGTAGGTTGTATGGGGGCAAATATTTTGAAGTGATGACACAGATCAAGATGCAGTAAAAAGCAATAAATTAAACATAACCTAAAATTAAGATGAGGGAAGGAGTGGGTTGGGAGGAGAAGATGAGAATGTTGAAAGGGGTGACATCCATCATGATGTACTGTATTCATAAACTGATTCAGTGAATGGCAACTCCTTTGTGCAACTACTTACAGATAATATCAATACTTTAAAAACATTAAGAAATAGCTATAAGTGTGGTCTTATAGGTCAGTTGGGGATCTCTTCCATCCATTGTTATTACTGTCATCAGCCCAGAGGAGAAATCTGCTTCCCACGAGATAAACACACCTGCTCCACGGTGCAGCCTCATCATTATGGGTCACTGTCCTGGGGTTTGTGTGTGCTTGGCCTGATCGCTGGTTGGTGTTCTCCCACATGGTTGGCTGGTGTTAAGCCACATGTCTAGCCCGTCGTTTTTGCTGGTTAGTCTGGAGATGGAATCTTGCAGACCTTTCCTGACTGGGATGGCTTTGGATTGTGAACCTCCTGAGTATCTAGAATTACAGGTGTGAATCACCAGGGACCTGGATTTAGGGACTGTTTTGGCTCCTTATAAAGATGTTATCATCATTCCTGTCCTTTCTGAATGGCTCAGAACAAGGGCAGATACAAAATGGAGGTTAGGATGATAAGATTTTCTCCCACTTTTAGTGACTTCGTGGTAGTTACAAGGAGGTCATGGAGGCTTTTCAGTAAAAGCAGATTTTAGCCGTCTGTTACATCATGAGCCTATTCAAAGTATTTCTTTCTTTTTTTTTTGCTTTTTTTTTATTGTGAGAATACCATACAGAGGAGTTACAATGACATGGGCAAGATAACGAGTACATTTCTTATCAAGCATTGTTGCCTCCTCTTTGTTTCCCCTTCCCATCCCTTCCCATACTCCCTCCTCTCCCACCCGATCCTTCCCCCCCACCAAAGTTGTAAAATTCGTTTTTTGACATAACGACTTGTACATCTCATTGTTGCAATGGGTCCACCTGTATCCCTAGTTAAATGATGTGTTTTTTCCCTTCCCCTTCACAAGTTATACCAACATCAAATACAGTGAAAGCATGGGTTATACCATGGGGGAGGGACATACAAAGCAACATATAAATCATCTTATAAATGTAAGGTCCGCTCCTGGATGGCTAGCAGACTCCACCCTCCTCGCAGCAAAGTCTCCACCCATTACCTGCGTTACCTAGGCAACTGGGACACCTGGAAGAGGTCACATCTGCATCCGCTGAGGTCACATCTGAATTTGATGTGGCCACACCTTTCCCCGCCCATACCGTACATAAGGCCTAGCCCAGGCCCAGAAGCTCTCTTGCTCTTCTAGCTCTCTTGCTCTTGCTCTTCTTTTCTAGCTCTCTTGCTCTTGCTCTTCTTTTCTAGCTCTTTCCTCTCTCTTTCTCTCTCTGTTCGTTTCTAGCTCTTGCTCTTCTAGCTCTCTTGCTCTTCTTTTCTAGCTCTCTTGCTCTTGCTCTTCTTTTCTAGCTCTTTCCTCTCTCTTTCTCTCTCTGTTCGTTTCTAGCTCTTGCTCTTCTTTTCTAGCTCTCTCTGCTCTCTCTCTGCTCTAGCTCTTTCCTCTCTCTTTCCCAGCCACGTGGAGTGCCAACCTTGCCTGGTCCCAGCAGGTCTTCTGAATACCTGAATACCACGTGAGTGCTACTGTTCTCACCCCTCTCTCTGCTCTTTTCTAGCTCTTTCCTCTCTTTCCCAGCTCTCTCTCATTCCCAGGCCTTTCCCAGCCACGTGGAGTGCCAACCTTGCCTGGTCCCAGCAGGTCTACTGAATAAACCTACCCCTTACCTGAATACCACGTGCGTGCTGGTGCTGTTCTTACTCGGCTACCTCTTTTTAAAAACCTAACAATAAATATGTTAGAAACAATTGCATGAAAGGGAAAAAAATTGAATCCTTATCTTGGGGTTCATTCCCCTAACATTAGCTTATCTGACCTTTTCTGCTTGGCTCAGACATATACTAGTTATTGCAAATAAGGGAAACCATGGGACTTTTGTTTCTTTGGGTCTGGCTTACTTCACTTAACATAATTTTCAAACCTAAGTAGTGTGTCTACTGGCAATTGAATATACTGATGTCTGATAAAACTTTATAATGATAGCAGTAACACCCTCCTCCTCCTCTTCCTCCTCCTCCTCCTCCTCTTCCTCCTCCTCCTCCTCCTCTTCCTCCTCCTCCTCCTCCTCCTCTTCCTCCTCCTCTTCCTCCTCCTCCTCCTCTTCCTCCTCCTCCTCTTCCTCCTCCTCCTCCCCCTCCTTGTCTGCACTTGTTAGGCAGCTCTATTACTTATACTTAGGCTGAGCCTCTAAGCAATTTTGGTGTTGGCTATTATTTAATTTAACTAATTAGTTAACCACTTAATTTATTTTTGTGCCTGTCCTGGGGCTTGAATTCAGGAATCTGGGCACTGTCCTTGAGCATTTTTGCTCCACTTCTGTCCTTTTTATGGCTAGTTAGAGATAAGAGTCTCATAGACTTTCCTGCCCAGGCTAGCTTCAAACCACAATCCTCAGATCCCAGCCTCCTGAGTATGTAGTACAGGAATGAGCCTCCAGCACCCTGTTAAGTGTCAGTTATTTGTGTGGGCTTCAGTCCTCTTGCTGTGCTTTCTCACGTTGATGGGTTGAGTCCTCAGTCACTGTGCCCATCCTTTGTGCTTCCCCAGTAAATGAGATAATATGTATAGTCTATTACTCTCTGTCAATGATTGAGATGGAATCTTGTAGCTTTTAGCCTAGCTGGTCTCAAATCACAACCCCTTGATCACTGCCTTCCAGTTAGCTAGGAAGGAGTACAAGATTACTGGATTTGGAATAACTGACCCCAGATCAATTATTCTTTGATCTTGAAATATGTTTTCTTTTTTCACTACTTTCTTTCTTTTCTTTCTTTTTTTTTTTTTGGTCCAGTCGTGGGCCTGAACTCTGGGTCTGGGCGCTGTCCCTCAGATCTTCAGCTCAAGGCTAGCACTCTACTACTTGAGCCACAGTGCCACCTCCGGCTTTTTTCTTTTTGCTTATGTGGTGCTGAGGAATCGAACCCAGGGCCTCATGCATGCAAGGCAAGCGCTCTACCACTGAGCCACCTTCCCAGCCCTTCACTACTTTCTTTACTGCTTGCCTTTATTTCTTCCTTGGATTTCTTTGACACTCTTTTCCTTCATCATTTGTGAAGTTCCCATTTATGCTTAATGCTTCTTCCACATCCAATCCCTTTCAGACAGTGTCACAGAGTTCCCGTTCCATTCTTGTTAGCATTCATCTCCTTTAACTATGCTATGGTTCTCCCTGCCCCTTCCTGAGTTCTTTCAGTCTTCCTGCTGTTGGAATTTCCTGGCCATATGTTTATTCTTAGTAAATTCCAAGGATGCAAGGACTGTGTCTATTGAGATCAAGGTGGGAGCAGAGTTACCTATATGAAACAGTCCCTTCATGGAGCTATTGTAAGGATTAAATGAGTCTAGGTCATTGTGTAAACACAATAGAAAGATGCTCTTTTCAGTAAAAGCAAAGTAGAAATGAAGTCTCACACTGAACTGACTCTTTCATTTGTTCTGCTCAGAGCTTTCACTTGAAATTTCCCCAGGGACTCTATTGCTTCTGTTTACCTTGTTCAAATTTTAGTGTGTTTTAATTAGATTCACCTCAGTGTCTCAGCTTTTTTGGTTAGGTTTTGCATGCACTTTTTTTTTCCCTCATGGAATCAAGACTTCTACACTAGAAATACATCGGTCAGGGGAGGTTGAGTTCCAAATTGCAGTGACTTAGGGCAATAAAAGGATATGATTTACTTACACTGAGTATCTGTTAGGAATTGGCTTCATGGTGTTTTCAGTGGGGGAACTCAACCTAGAATATTTAAGGGAAACATGCAGAGAGAAAGATTACATCCAGTCTTGCAGCAATAATGAAATGCTATAGGCTGGCAAAGATACATGTCATTTCTGCTTTCCTTTACCGACCAGAACCATTCATCTGGACTGTGGTGGGCTGGATTGTGTGTCTTTGGATATGGTGCTGTCCTAACCTTCAATGCTTATGAATAAGGTCTTGATAGATGTAATCAAGTTATAATGAGGCCATATACTTTTAGGGTGGGCCTTCGTCAATAGGAGTGAGCTTTTTATAAGACACTTATACGAGAGTGCCATGCTTTAATAGAAGAATAGCTTTGGGGCAGCTGCTGCAAGCCCAAGATTGCTTGCATTTCAATGCCATTCAAAAACATTCTAATACCAATCAAACTAAGAATGACTAGAAAGAAACTAAGAAGGGATTCTCTCCTTTATTAGTGACCATTTCTCCCTGCAGCGACCAAATCCTCAAAAGAAGCAATCTAAAGGAGAATGGATTATTTTGCTCATGGTTTTAAGAGGTTGTTTGGCTCCATTTCCTTGAATCTGAAGATTTGTATCATGGTATGGTGATAGAAAAAATTAATTCTTGTAATAGATATGCATGAAATCATGCTGAAAGTAAAACCTAATTATTGACAGTAGGTACAAGAGTCCTTTCTGGTATTTTTTTTTTCCTTGACATGTTAAAATTATCACTAAGGCCTAGATTCCTAGATTTCCTGGGATAGGACAACTAATATCCAGAAAAATATCAAGAAACTGTTGCAGATATGATTTGAAATCTGGTCTCATATTGCTTAAAAGAAACATGGTGGCCAGGTGTCAAAGGGGGTACAGGAGAGATTACTTCTCTCCTTCATCGTCTCTTCAGCATACAAATGTCATTAGCACATCTTTAGTTGAATGGATAGCTCAGGGGCATGGAATGCTTTAATTTCTCCAGGTAGCACAGAATGCATAAATATTTCATATGTACTAAGTAATCACAACTCATTGCTTCTTTCTAGAAAGTCAACTTGCATAAATTAGTTCATGTTTGGTTTAGATTAATATTTATTGGATTACCATTTACATTAAATTATATTAAAATATCAATTTAAGCATACATCAAGCAGATCCAGTTCCCAACTGTGGAATATTTGCAGTGTGTTTATTGAGTAATCAGACATTTATAAATCATTATAAATCATTCCTTTACACATAGGAATATAAATACTAGATATGCTAAAGATATCCTTTGAGGAAAATAAATTATATTAATTCAAGGTGATTTTTGCCTCTTGGTATATATTAGAAGTCTTAAAAGATCAAATTACTAAATAGGGCATTACTTTACCTTATTTTCCTTCTTTCTTCTCTCTTCTTTCTCTCTCTTTTGCTTATTTCTCCTTCCTTCCTTTTTCCTTCCTTCCTTCCTTCCTTCCTTCCTTCCTTCCTTCCTTCCTTCCTTCCTTCCTTCCTTCCTTCCTTCCTTCCTCCCTTCCTTCCTTCCTTCCTTTCCTCTTTCCTTTCTTCCTTCCTTGCATCCTTTCAAAAACACCACCACCAATAGCTTAATCCAAATATGAGTTTATATGTAAAGGTCATATATGAATGAATGCACTATATATGTATAGGATGCATATATCTAATGCATACGTATATAAAATATATACTATGGATGACACACACATAGAATTCACATATATTGGAGTCTGTGAAAAATCTATGCCATTTATTCCTTCATTATTTCCATGGACTAAGCTTTGCTCTAGGCAATTCACATTATTTTCACATCAAATTCCTTCAACATCCCCTCAAGACAGATATTGATGGTCCTGTTACTGAAGTTTGGAAAAATTAAGTAATTTGATAAAAGATAATTAGTGATTAGCTGTAAAACTTGCCTTTGAACAACAATCTTTTTAACTTCATAGTCCTTACTTTTAAGGACTATATAACAGAGCCTCTGATGTCAAGCATACTCTCCATTTACTCTTTAGAATCAAGGGACTGGGTGAATGAAGCCATTTCCTATTTATGTTTCTTTGATGATTCCTTATCATCTTCAGAACAAAGTCCTGATTTCTCATACAAGTGAATACTGTCTTCACTAACTTCTCAGTACTGCTTAACTCTCCAACTGACTATACTTATGGAATAGCACTCTAGCATAAAGTACTCTAACACAAGAATGATGAGCTGACCTTTCTCAGAACATGCAATATTTGCTCCTGAAGTCATTACACATGTGATCAATGGCTGTTCTGAGACTTCCTTTGTCCTTATGTTGGGTTGATGAAGCTGTTGACTCTTGGAAATGTTTCCTGGAGAGAACTTCCTTCTCCCATATGCCCTTTGTGATTTCAATCTAAGTCCCAGTCCTTTCATACTGTAGAACAAGTCAAGCCACTTGACCAGAAGTTTGTAGAGGGAGTCCAGGACTTGAGTAATAACTATGTGTCCTGCTTACTGAATTCCACAGTGTTAAGACCTCCACATAAACTATCTTATTTTATTCTCTCAAAAATAAATGGTTCTGCCAGGCATTGGTGGCTCATGCCTGTACTCCGAGCTTCTCAGGAAGCTGATATCTGATTGTGGTTTGAAGTCAGCCTGGGCAGGAAAATCGGTGAGACTTTTACAAAACTCCAATTAACTAGCAAAAAAGCCAGAAGTGGAGCTGTGGCTCAAGTGTTAGAATCATAGCCTTAAGAAAAATTGATGGACAGCATCCGGGCCCTGAGTTCAAGCCTCAGTTACAGTTATATACATCATACGTACATATACATACATCATTCTCACAGTGAGAACAAAGGAGGACATTCTTAGGAGAGGATCGTAAGGGCTCAATAGCCATGTGCATATGACCATATAAAATGATGCTTACGGAAATGAGCTCCAAGAAGTGGAGCTCATTTGTCTGCAGTTATTTCTTTTTTTCCTTTGGCTTATTCCCTTTTGTCACTGTTTTTGATTTCTAAACCTTTTATCTTGTATATAAGTTTATCTGATTTGGGGAATGGAAGGGGAATCACCGAAATGGAGGGACAGAGTGTGAACCAATTAAGCAATGACACTCACTAGATACTATGTTGGAAAGAAACTTTACAACTTAGTCGGGGAAAGGGGTTGGGAGGGGAAAAGTAGGAGAAAAGGAGGGAGGGGTAACACTGTTCAAAAGGAAATGTACTCATTACCTGACTTATATAATTGTAACCCCTCTATACATCACCTTTATAATAAAATTAAAAAAGAAATATACATGCATCATTTCAAGAGTTGTATACCTAAACACTATAATGTTTTATAACTCTATATCTACCGACTGAAGCTAGGTGTTTTTAAAACCAATTTATAAGCATTGTGCTATTATATACTTATATTATTGAAAACCATGAATAGCCATGTACTTAAACAAAAAGTGAAAATGTTTCCCTATTTAATGTTTATTCAGCACCTAGCAAGTGTCTAGTACTGTGTTAGGTCCAGATATTAAATTGGGGAAAGTGTTGAGCAAAGAATGTGTTAGTGGTTAGAACTTACTGGTAATAGGAGGAGAAGAAAAACTTTTCTGGGTAAGACTGAAAGTTGAAGGTGAAAGAAGGGAAAAAAATAGCTTTCGGTGAACACTGTTGCAGTAGAGTCTCATGGAAGGAAGTTGGGGCCAAAAATTAACCCTTCCTATGTTTCTCTCCCCTATCATGTTTTTGTATTCTCCAACCAATCTCCTCAAGCATCATCATGCCATTTTCACACATATATATAATGTATTTTGAACATAACCATCTTCCATTATTCTCTTTGTCCCCTGTCCCCGTATCTACCACTAGTACTGCGTTCAAGGATAATGTCTATATTCACATCTTTAGAATTTTGCTTGAAATGTGAAAACATTACTGTGTAAATGAATTAATGACAAATAACTATTTTTTTACATTGTTTCAAATGCCATGTGCCAACCAATGCTGATACATTCACACATCTTTATTGGATAGAATTCTATATTGCCTAAAATGTCTGAGAACTTAGTAACTGACTTAGGTGATTATGTAGGATCAGTACTATAATTGTCATAATGAAAACAGCAACTTATTCATTGATTTATACATTTAGTTGTTCTAACATAGAGTGAATGCTGGATCGCACCAGGCTTTAGATTATCCATTAGGGAGATAACTCTTCCCATTCCTAATAATTTCTCATCATGTATAGGGAGTTTCTATCTCTGATTTACTCCTTCCTGGGAAAGGAATAATCCAATTGGTTACTTTAGATTGTGTTAGTAAAATCCAACTGTAATTTGAGCGTTGCTGGCAGATAAGGTTTGCCATGTGGAAGCTCTGAGAGGGCCCAAAGAAGAATCACAAAGCTGATCTACTGAGAGCTTTAAACTAAACTATGCTCACGTTTACTTACAACTGTTTTCCTTGGAGACAAATTTATTGACTTGAAATGAGTGCCGAGAGACTAAACACCAAGGCAAGGTCCCAAGTGGGAGCTGCCAACCATAAAAGGGCTGCTGTGTTGTCCACAAAGATCTAAGTTTAAGTGCTTACCATAGCAACCCATCATTAAGAGGAAATGGCAGACATGACAATGGGCTGGTGAAGGTGAAAAGGATGTATAAAGTGTGTGCACAGATAGCTCAGACTCCTCTGACATTTGCTCTGGTTGTACTATTGCCCCTTTCCCCAGACTTCTGCCTGGAAAAGTTCCTTGTGATCAGCTAGACTTGATTCCAGAGTTTCATCTCTTAATGATTGATGAAGTAGCTTGGATGAACAAAACTTCCCACAGGTCATATCAATAAAATATAGCTCAAAAAATAGACCAAAGAAGCTGCTTGATGGCACAGGAGGGTAATGGAATGGAATAAAGTCTATGGAAGAGGAGCAGAGCTCCTAGCTGGCGGAAGAGCCAGAAAGGTAGAAGAGAAATCCTGGAAAGGAGACAGCTCCAGAGGGACCAAACCCTAAAATCTGTGTGTGGCACAGTCTTGGCAAACTATTAAACCACACAAATTAGTGGTCGGGAAGGGGGTGTGTGGGGGGGGAGACATCAGCAAACCAAATGAAGGGCTCCAGCTGGAAGTTGAAAGCTTGCAATAGAAATTTTAGTGTCTATAAACAGCAGGGAAACAGTTGGGGATTTGAATCCAACCCGGGTAACTGCCTGCTAGAAAAAAAAAAAAAAACAGTTACAGAATCCAGAGTGGCAAAACATTATTTGCTATGTTTAGTATCTAATTTGGCACTCAATAAAGCAAGAAGTGTGCTTCTGAATGTGGAAGGAAGCAACTGGTAGAATTAGGTTGAGGGTTAGAATTAGGTTAAGGCTTGGGTTTGTGTTTGGGTTACAGATAAGCCTGGTATTAGGGTTAGGTGTGAGATTAGAGTGATATGCAGATAAGGTGAGACTGAGTGTTAGGTTTAAGGTGAAGGTTGAGGATTACAGTTGGTTGCCATAGACAGGTTTAGGGATGTTGAAGAGCAATAGCTAACATACCTGTTCAAGTATGGAATGACTGAGCCAAAGGCAAAAGCATAAAACTAGTGGGGAAATACTGCTATTAATGAAAGCTGGCATGTTGGGGAAGGCCTTGTTCCTGTGTCCAATGGCTCTTGCTCACATGCTAGCATTCATGCGAGTGTAAGAGCGAGTGCTCTCGAAGAACTGGACAGACTTGCTGTAGCAGAGGCTGTTGGTGCTCAGTAGTCCAGCCCTTTTGACCCCCATGACTTCAGCTTGAAGCCAAGGCTAACGTGAGAGCATGCCGAAGGCTTTCCATCTTACTCCCAGCAACATCTTCCAAGTTGTCTACCTTAGGGCTTTCTTGAAGCTATGGGATCTCAGTCAACTTACAGGTGTAGCCCAGATTGTAAGGGGCTGTAACTCAGTTGGGGGAGACCCTGTACCAATGATCAAAAGGCATCATTATACCCCATCTTCTGTTTTCCTGGGGGGGGCAATTTTGGGGTTGGTTTCAGATTGTGCGTTCAAGGGTCTCCAGTGAGAGTTAGCCCCGGCTGCTGGGAGAAGTAGGCTGTCTGCTAGGGAATCAGCTTCCCTTCCTTCCTTTCGACTATCTCTTCTCACATCAGCTTGACTTTATGGGCTCAGCTACTAGCAGTCATGTTGTTTCAGCTTTACCCCTTTATTTGTGTGAGTCGCTTTCAAGGTTTTTCCATCCTGTTAAATTGTTCTGGCTGTCTAGGGCTCTGACGGTACCAAATTTGCCTTGATGTCTGTTGCTCTGTAATAGCCTTAACCTTGGAAGAGTTTGACTCTTCTGTCAAGATTGTTTAGCTCCTCTGTGGCTTGCACATTGTCATGTAAATTGTAGACTGATCTTTGCTCACATATTACAAAGGTTCTTGAGTCTGGGAATTGCTATGCACATGCTTAGACAGACCGTTTAGGGAGGGCCCCTTTCTGGTTCATAGGTGGCCATCTTCTTGCTGAGTCCTTACACAGTGAAAGGGAGAGCAAGATGGCTGAGGACTCTTCCCAGGGCCCCGCCCCAGTCATGAGGGTGCCACCTGCATGCCCTCATCCCATCGGAATTACTTCTCAGAGACTTAAACCTTACAGGACCGTCAAGGGATGTTGAGGGGGACCCAGCATTCGCTCCATGCCTTCTGCATTCATGTTCCATGAATCCAGACACCACACCTCCTAACTGCCAAGTGGGAACAGAAATCCGGGTTCCTTCATTGGCCCCTTACTACTTCTGGGTGGCAGTGAGAGTTCTGGTGCTTCAGTAGTCCTCCACTGATATCTCCCTCTATTTTTTCCTTGACAGTACTAGGGGTTAAACTCAGGGCCTCACACTTCGTAAGCAAGCACTCTGAACACTCAAGCCACTTCAGCCAGTTTAAAAAAAAAAATTGTTGGTTGTTTTTGAGATACGATTTTGCCTTGACCACGCTCCTCCTATTTGTACTTCCTTGCTTCTTGAGATGAGAGGCACACACTACTGTGTCACTGTGTCTGTCCATTGATTGTGATGGATTCTCTTGAACCTATTTATTGATTTTTTCTTTTTATCTGGGGTAGCTTCAAACAATGATCCCTTGGCTTCAGCTTCCCAAGTAGCTAGGGTTACAGGTTTGAGTCACCATGCCCAGCCACCCTAAGTTACTTCCCTTGTGTTAAAATGCTAATAAAAATTTGTGATGTTTTCTAGATTTCCTCGACATTGTAGGACCACAGAAGTTGGAAGAAGCGAGTGGGGGCAGCAGTGACAGATTATGTATCCTGTTTCTTAAGGTGTTTTCTCCTGAATCGTGTTGTCTGGGTGGGCTGAGGGCAAGGTGAGGAGGTAGAGAGGGATGTTCAGACAGGAGAGGTATTACTATCAATGGATGATTAAGTTCCCCCAGTATAGACTCATAGTGAGGGACACATGGTTTGTGTATTGTGTGGCAGGCAAAAAGCCAAGGAATATGGAGATTAGACATTTAGCATTAAGAATTTAGGCTTCTTTTAAGGAGAACTAACATCTTTTGGTTTTATTATCCATTCATTTTCTTTGATATCAGTAAATCAAGTTTTATTGGCCTATTTGATTAATAAGTATCCTTGGGCTCAGTGGGTTTAAAGACTTGTTTTAGATCTGCCAGCTTGTTAGTAGTGTTAGGCAACAAATAATAAAAGTAAGTCAGCCTTAATTTTCGGATCCTTCACCTCCTGGAGGTCTGACAGACAACCTCATTCTAGCCAGAGGAAGCTGAGGCACTGCTAACGCTGCTGCAGAACGTCTCCCATGTTTCATAAACAGCCCTGGGGGGGGGGGGGTTGATAAACCTAATCGTCTAATAGAAAATTATTTACAAATGCTTTCGCCCAGACTGTAGATGCTTAAACTTATTTTTATAAGGGCTTTGACATTTACAAACATGCAGCGCATTCTCTAATTCAGTGCTAATGTTACACCAGCGTGTTTCAATGATAACCAAATATAGACAATCGCAAAGGGGGCAGATCAGGGTAAACACACCACCATCTCCTGAAGCCACTCCAGGGGTAGCGGTTTCTCTGCAGTTGCAATAAATCATGCAAGCTGAAAGGGTCCTGGAAAACAAAACAAAACAATGTTTTGCAAAATCCACTAGATCAACACCCTTTGCCTCGCAATTACCTGAGCTTTGGGGAAATGTCGAGATCACTTCCACTTCCAAGGAGGAACTCAGGGGCTGTCAGCATGGAGCCCAGGTTAAGGAGGAGGAGACCGTGTTTTGACCTACTTCTCTCCAGGGACTCTTACCTCCGCCTCCCAGTCCACTTCTCCCTTTGGCCACTGTGATTGTCCAAGTCACATCTGTAGACTGGCAACTTCAAATCCTATTATCTAGTCTCTAACTTCAGTTATTTCCCCTTTCCCACTGTCCTCTATCATTTAGATCGCCAGGTGCTGAATTTCTCTGTTTTCTTCCAGCTCCTGACTTCAAAGCCTGTGTTGTGCAGCACAGCTCGGTTATGGTTATGTTCTTTTGCATCAGCATTTCACTCATGCTTTTGCTAATCCCCTGTGTTTACTGTGAAACCCAATCCGGCACTAGTCTAGCCTTTAGGAATCTCCCTTTTTCCTTTCCTCTTTCCTCACTTCCCTCCCGTGCTTCCTTCCTCCTTGTCTCCTCCTCTCTCCCTTCTTTCACTCCTCTTCCTCCTCTTTTTCTCTTCTCCTCTTTGGACTCTCCAATGATATATTTTGGCACTTGTCCCATCAGACTGCTTCCTATGACCTTACTCTCCTACCAATGACCTTACTCTCCTAATAACTTAGTGGTTTCTGCCTTTAATCTTTCTATTTTTGTAGCATGTAGGGCTTTTATTTTTAGTTAAATCAATCAGTGTGTGAATAGGTATCAAATTCACAGAATTGAAAAGTCAAAAAGCTCCATAAAGGAAACCAGTAACAAATTCATGCTACTAGTCACATACTTTCTAGTCACTTGCTTCCCATCCTTTTTTTCCCCCCCATATATATATTATTGTGAAAATACTGTACAGAGGGGTTACAATTACATAGGCAAGATAATGAGTACATTTCTTATCAAGCATTGCGACCTCTTCCTTTGTTGTTTCCCCCTTCCATCCTCCCCCTCCCACCCAATCCTCCCCCTCCCTTCCCCCCTCCCCCACCACCACCAAAGTTGTAAAGTTCGTTTTCGACATAACGACTTGTACATCTCATTGTTGCAATGGGTCTACTTGTATCCCTATTTAAATGATTTGTTTTTCCCCTTCCCCTCCACAAATTATACCAACATCAAATACAGTGAAAGCAGGGGTTATACTGCGGGGGAGGGACATACAAAGCAACAAAGAAATCATCTTATAAATGTGTTAGAAACAATCGCATGAAAGAAAAAAATGTTTGGATACATATCTTAGGGTTCATTTCCCTAACATCAACTTATCTGACCTCCGTATATACTTTTTATTGTAAAAGTACTGTACAGAGGGGTTACAATTAATGAGTCCATTTCCTATGGAGCATTGTTACCTCCTCCTTTGTTTTTCCCCTACCATCCCTTCCTTCCTCACCTCCCCAACTCCTCTCTCTCCCCCCAAGTTGTAAAGTTTGTTTTCAATATAGTGTCTTGTACATCTCATTGTTACAATGAGTCAACCTGTATCCTTGTTTCAGCATTTTGTTATTTCCTTTCCCCTTCCCAAATTAGAAACAATGTATAAACAAGATGCAGGGCAGTGACAACAGGGGTTATACCATGGAGGAAGAACATAGGAATGAAACAAAAAAATCACATGGTACATTTTAAACACATTTAAAACAATAGCAAGAAGGATACAACCACTTATGTCCCTATCTTGGGCTTCATTTCACTTAGCATCATCTTATATGGTCATATGTACATAGCTTTTGACCTTTTCTGCTTGTCCTAGACATATACTAGTTATTGCAAATAAGGGAAACCATGGGACCTATGTTTCTTTGAGTCTGGCTTACTTCACTTAATATAACTTTTTTCAAGTCTTTCCATTTCCTAATTCTTGAAAACAACAAATGTTATCCATTTCCTGAGCAGTACTTGCCTGCAGAAGTAAACACATACACACACACACACACACACACACACCAACACACACACACACACTCCCTCTCACATCTGTCTCCCTTAAACTTTTTAAAGAGAACTGGATATTTGTCAATTTAACACTGTACAATTGAATGGCTAAGAGACCATACAAATTAATCACCTTAATAAAATTTAAGAAGAATTTTAAGAAAGTTGTGTGGAACGCGATTACCTCACACAGGTGTTAATGAAACATCAAAATTTTTAATTTTTTTCTGCATGATTAATATTCCACTCTGGTGTATTTTTAATTGCATTTATTTTATGAGGGAGTGAAATAATTTTCATGCACCTAAGTGCTGTTTATATTTTTCCCATGAAATATTCATATGTATTTTCTTTATCCATTTAAGTTCATATTTATCTCATGGATTTATAAGAGATCCTCAGGAAAAGTAGATGATTATGTGTTTTCCAAAAGAGTATTTATTCTCCCCTACCCTGATGGTAGTAGGCCTGCTCAGTCCTATTCTCTTGCGCTTCCTCGTATTCCTCTTTGGTCTTTACTTTCCCTTCAGTTTCTCCCTATTTTGATCTTTTGTGCTCCTTCACCATTTGTGGCTTAGACTGTAGTCTTCAGGTCTTTTTTTTTTTATTGTAAAAATACTGTACAGAAGGGTTACAATTACATGGGCAAGATAATGAGTACATTTCTTATCAAGCATTGTAGCCTCCTCCTTTGTTTCTCCTTCCCATCCCTTCCCATCCTCCCCCCCACCCAGTCCTCCCCTTCCCCCTCCCCCCCAATCCACGCACCAAAGTTGTACAGTTAGTTTTCGACATAACCTGTAGTCTTCATTTCTTATGTCCTATAAATCTTTCAGAATAACCAGGTAAGTAATATTGTTTTTATGACTTCACTACTGCCTTATATGATGCTGATATCATTTGAATCAAGTGTACAGACCTCCTTACTCAGTTTCAGAGTTTCTACTGGATATCTGCCTATCATCATGAGATGTTTCCCGGGTATTTAAGATGCAAATGTTACATAAGAGACCTTGTTTCCGACTCTTTGCCCCCTTCCATAACCTTCATAATTAGTCACAACTCACTAATCTTATCCATATAAAATCAACAAGAATATCATCAGTAATAACCTGTTTTTTTTTCTTTTTTTTGGTATGCTTTTTATTGTAAAAATGCTGTACAGAGGGGTTACAGTTATATGAGCAAGATAATGAGTGTATTTCTGATCAATCATTGTTGCCTCCTCCTTTGTTTCCCCCTACCATCCCTTCCCTCCCACCTCCACAACTATGCCTTGCCCCCAGTAATAACCTGCTACCTAGCCAGCAACCTGTAATGTTCTCGGAAGTTGGCTTTCCTTTATTACCTGATTCTACCAGTTTTAGGTTTTCTTGATCTAGATATACAGTCATCATGTCCATTCTTTCTTTAACTTCCAAACTCTTTCTTAGTTCAATTCCTTTGCACTCTTTAAGCAAATGATTCAAAATCTAGCTTCTTGCTTCTCTTCTTGATCCCTTGGTTCATCTTCCACCAGGTGGCTGTCAGAGCTTCCAGAAACCCATTTCCTCACTCTCCTATTTACCTTCTATGGCTTTCTGTACATCTTCTGGTGAAAATCTTTATTTCAAGCTCATATGGTTCTTGTGGTAGATGAAATTCAGATCTTCAAAGACAGCTATATCTTAATCCTTATAGTTTGTGAATTCTGTTCTGGGGCAAAAGCAACTTTGCAGATGTGATTAAGTTAGGATCTACAGATGGGAGATTTCCTTAATGATACAGATGGGCCCTGAGCATGACCCCAAGTCTCAGATCGCAGACAGTCAGAGGGGGGATTGTCTGCGAAGAGATGGTGACGTGGACACAGAGCTGACAAACGTCAGCAGCCTTAGTAGCTGGAAGACGCAGGAATGCTCTCTACTCTGGAACTTTGCGAAGGGGCCATCTCTGCACACACCTTGATCTTACCCCCAGGAGGACCCATTTTGAACTTTTGACCTTCAGCAACGTAAGAAGATAATTTTTTATATAATCTAAGTTAGTGGTAATTTTTTTCTAAATATTCTATTTTGAGATCAGATTACATGCAGGGTTTAGAAATAGTAAGAATCTCTGTGCCTTTCATCCTATTCTTCAAGGATAACTTTTTTTTAAATTCGAGAAATATTTTAATGCAATCCCTAGCACAGCTATAAAGTCACATTCAATCCACTGAATATACTCAAATTATTAATAAATATCTTATATGTCTTTATTCGGTATTCTAATATAATTAAAGCATTTGGTTCTTATAGATAAGACTAATACTCATGCTCATATATGCACTGCCACTGAATAGTATGGAAGTGAAATCTGTGGATTATAATAGGAGGGCTTCAGTCTTTTGATGTGAAGTTTATCAAAAGTGAATTTTTTTTGTCAGTTGTGGGGCCTGAACTCTGGGCCTGGGAGCTGTCCCTAGGATTTCAACTCAAGGCTAGTACTTTACCACTTGAGCCACAGCACCACTACTGGCTTTTTCTGCTTATGTGGTGCTGAAGAATGGAGATCAAGGCTTCATGCCTGCAAGGCAAGCAATCTACCACTGAGCCACCTTCCCAGCCCCAAAAGTGAATTTTTTAAATGCTACAATACTTGAGCCCTAGAAAGGACAGTTAAACAATTTAAGGCAAAATGTTAGATCTTTTATACAACTTTAATTTGAAAAAAAAAGTCATTTATCAAAAATAATAGACATGCCTTACCATTTAGGTAACTACAGATTTACATAAAGATAGTAAGAGAAACATTAGTGCCATTTCTACACTGAGTTCCTCAAAAGAGAAAACAATAGGTTTTAGGGTGAAAAAAATTACTTTCAAATTCCAAAAGGAAAGAATTCTGGTATACAACTGGAGCAGAATTACTTTACTGAAAAAGATAGTAATAAAATACTTTGATTAGACATAAAACTTTGGTGTCTTGGTCAGTTTCAGACTTTTCTCAAATTACTTTAAGGAAGTCAGTACAACTACTTTAGATTTGCTAGACAGTGGCGGTAGTAGCAGTAGTAATATAAAGAGGCAGCTCTCTACTGTTGCTGTTGCAGGTTTTTTTTTGTATGGGCTGAAATTAATATTTCACAAAGAAATAGCATATGTTTTAATGGCCAAAAGGCACAAAATTAGTTAAACTAAAATATGACTTCTTGTTCTGAATTTGCTAAGTGTACAGTTTAATCATAATACACACTTTTAGGTATGAATTAGGTATAATTGAAGAATGACATCACATTTTCTAGTTCTACATTATTTGTGCTAAAAGCAGACTGTAAGAAACCAGTCCAAGTTGACCCATTAACAATTATCTTTTGTGAAGACAGCTCTTTAAAAAAAAACAGAGAAGCAGTGGTGAGTAACAATTCATGGAATGGATTAGGTTTCAAAAGCTTAAAGTGAAAATTTCTGGAGCTATTTTATGTTTACAAAGCTACTTACATACGTAAACGAAAAAAGGCAACTGGGTGCTTCAATCTGCACTTTAATTCACTTATTAAACAGAAAACAGTTTTACATTAAATGCATCATACTCATGAGTTTTCTTACAAATGGACCATTAATGTTACACACCAAAAATTTCAATTTTTTAAAAACTTATTCTCTTGATATATCTTCAGCTCTGTTATTTCTTCTTTGCAAGTATTTGTTAACTTTTTGCAGCATACATTCTATTCTGGGCAAAGGAACTGGAGATGATACTTTCTCTTGGTTCTCTTTATTAAATAAACAAACTACTACAGCTCTATTATAATTTAGTCTTTGAATTTCTATTTTCACAATGACATTTATTATTTATACATGTTTATCGAAACTGCACAAACCTTCTGTCTTGTTGAATGAGCAACTAATAAAAAAGGAATCTTATTCATAATGGTTATTGCATGATAATTTTAAACAAGGATAAGTTAAAAACATTTTAGTAGAACATATTAGTCATATAAAGAGGTTTCATTCTGACATTTCCATATGTTAATACAGTGTATCCTAATAAAATTATCTCTTGTCTTCTCTCTCCCCTTTCCTGTTTTTTAAACCATTTCAACAATTTCTGTTTTCACTCAGGTGTACAAAGTATCCTCTCTGATCACCCTCCTGCTGACACCCTGCATTCCCTCACAAAGGGTCTATTTTCAACTTTCCTGCATACATTAAAAAATTATCCAGTATATATTAATTGTACAATAAAAATTCTCCATGATATTTCACATGTGCATACATCGTATTTTTAATGGAGATTAACACCCCTCTATTGTTTTCCCTTTCCCATTTCCCTCACTCTACTACCATTCAACAGCTTTGAGTGAGTTTCTTCTGCCATCTTCATGCTTAGATAGTATTTTCGTATTCTTCACCTATTACATTTTTTTCCCTTTTCCCCCTTCCCCTTGTTCCAAACAGTCCCACAGTTATAATCATGCTTAATGTGTACATATACAAATGAGGATGTAAATGTGCATATATGTATGACTATGTATGTGTCTCAGGCCTAGATTCCATGTATGAGCCAAAATATGCAATATTTGATGTTTTGAGTTTGGCTTACCATGCTCAGCATGATCTCCAGCTCTCCCCATTTCTAATAAATGCCATAATTTCATTGACATAATTCCATGGTACACATGTATCATATTTTCTTTACCCATTTAGTGGTTGTTGGGAATGTCAGCTGATTCTACAGGCTGGCTGTTGTAAGTAGAGTCACAATAAATGCGGGTATGCAGGTATGTTTCTTGCATGTTGATTGAATACTCCTTTCACATATATATCCAACAGTGCTATGGCAGGGTCATTTTACTAAATGAGATAAAACAGCCAACATTCTACTAACTGAGGAAAGAATGAATCCATTTTCTCTAAAGTTGGGAATGACCCAAGAGTGTCTACTTTACCTACTCTTATCCAATATATTATTGGAATTCTTAGCTAAGCAATAAAGCCAGAGAAATAAGCAAAAGGGATTCAAATAGGGAAGGGAGAAGCTAAATTACCCGAATTTGTTGATGATGTGTCCCTATACTAGGAACTCCAATTAAAAAAAAAAAAACAAACCAAAAACCGAAAAGAAACTCCTACATCTGATAAACACTTTTGGCAACATGGCAGGATAGAACATCAATATATAAAAATCAATAGCTTTACTATACCAACAACACTATAATTTTTTTAATAGCAACAACAGGAAACGTGGTACAGCCTGTTTTGCTTTTAGTTCCCCCTCTTCCTCCATAAATCCATTTGTGTAGCCATATTGAGTTTCTTTTTGATTTGTGAACACATATGCTCTTTCCAGCCTTTTCTTTGTATGTACAATAAATTTCCTTGTAGGATTTCCCTACTTCTGTCCAAATCAATGTTACTTCAACTCTAACCCCAATCTGATTTAAATCCCTGAATCCATGTTCCTGGTGAAGTACCTCCTTCCCCGTTCTGTAGACATTGACTTATCTACCTGTCTCTTCTACTTCCCTGGAGTTCTCCCTCATTAGTAAGTGGCATGCTCTTTGTTACTTTCTACCTTATGTACTTCATACAGCAAAGAAATAGAATCTATGGTGAGTTGGCTATATTATGAAGCAGTGCTTTATGTCTATTGTCTTCATTTCTTTGCCCAGGTAGACAAACTGGGAATAAGTCAGATTTAACATAACTCAATTCATTTTCCTACTTGTTTCTCAACTTGGCAAGCAGTTATATGGCTGTGAGACTTGGTTAACACAGAGGCAGTCTGTTGTCTGGAATGCTGGTGATCTACTATGGAATTGAATGTGTGTTATTGGGTATGGGTGGAGTTACGTAGGGAAAGTATTGGGCTACAAGCCAGGAGAGCCAAGTTCTAGTTGTGAATTTGCCACAAACCTTCTGAGTAATGTACTTGTATGAAAATGGTCTCTTTGTTCTTGTACAGCCTATTATTTTAATCTTTAGGTAGGATATAATTTCATCAAGACTTAAGATTTAATTTAGATTTAATTTATATTTATTCCATTTATTCAGCCAGTCCAGGCATCTGGATGACATTAAATATTTACATATTTTCCCCAATGACTTTAATAAGTACAGTACAGTTGCCCTTTGTTTATCAAATAGTCTAGCTTCTTCCATTTCCAGTAAAGCTTCGTGTTCCACCTACCTTCACTTTTGAAATGATTTTCAGATGTCTTTTCACTTCATACTCTTGGGAAATTTGAAAGAAAACCTTCTTTTTCTTCCTTCCTTCCTCCTTCCTTCCTTCCTTCCTTCCTTCCTTCCTTCCTTCCTTCTTTCCCGCATTGCTTTATGTCTTCTTTCTGGGTCTTTTTTGTTCACCTACTGACATACAAATCCTAATAAGAATTTACCTCTTTGAAGTAATGAATTGGCTTTAATGCTCTTGTATTTCTTGTATGTATGCTGGCAGCAGTGTGGTTTATTATTCGTGTTTTCTTTTGAATTCCTATAGTTTTAGCATGGTAGGATGTTTCCAGAACTGCTCATAAGTTTCTTGCTTTTATGCACACAAGCCCTTGTGTAAACCTCTCCTCTGGGTATGAGCTGGACTAAAGTGACTTGCTTCTAATGAACAAAGATGGAATGTCATTTCTTTTTTTTTATTGTGAAAATATCGTATAGAGGGGTTACAATTACATGGGCAAGGTAATGAGTGCATTTCTTATCAAGCATTGTTGCCTCCTCCTTTGTTTCCCCTTCCCATCCCTTCCCATCTCCCCCCAAACCTGTGTGCCCCGCACCCCTGTGCCAAAGTTGTAAAGTTCATTTTCGTGGAATGTCATTTCTAAGATGAGGTTCTGGAATCAGTCTAGATGCTCATCAAGGGATGAATGTATATATATATATATATGATACACATAATGGAGCCATAGGAAGAATGAAATTATGTTGTTTTGAGAAGATGAAAAGAACTAGTGATCATCATGTTGCAGGAGATATGACAATCTCAGAAAAACACGTATTTCATGTTTTATCTCATATACAAACTTATGCCATAATAATAATATAAACAATATTAATAATATTCCCAGGGGAAAGGAAAGGCTAATGAGGGGCGACTATGTAAGAAGTATGTAATAGATATGCATGAAAATAATACAATGAAACTAAGTAAAAATTGTTAAAATAAAAGTAAAAATTGTTAAAATAAAATAAAAATTGTTAAAATAAATAAAAAATTGTTAAAATAAAATAAACCTTTATTTTAACAATTTTTACTTAGTTTCATTGTATTATTTTCATGCATATCTATTACATACTTCTTACATAGGGGTTAAGAATAAATAATAGAAATGGCATAAGTTATATATTTACAGGCATGAAAATATCACAGTGAAACCATTCTGTACAATTAATTTATGCTAGTAAAAATTACAACGGCATATGAAACCTATTAACAACTACAAAATAATGTGGATGGGAGAAGCCAGTGGGAAGAGAAAAAAGAGAAATAAGGAGATTGAATTTGATCAAAGTACATACTCTGTATGTGTGGAAACATCAGAATGAAATACCTTTATTCAATTAAGATATGTTCATAAATTTTCTTAAAGCAATAGATTCCAAAAAGATGGCAGCTAATATCTTGTCTTCTCCCATTCTCTAACTTGTTCCCAAGCTCCTTCTGGGAGAAGTCAGGTGTCATGTGACAAGATGCCCATGTGACAAGGTGTGATGTCTTTGACGCATAGCCATGGAGTACGCAGCATCAAACCCCTGTCAACAGCCGTGGAAGCAAGTTCAGAAGTGCATTGTCCTCCGTTGATAACGAGATAACTGCAGCCTGGGCATGATTCCTGACCCACAAAAGCCTCTGAGACAGCGCCTGCTGATTTAAGGGATTCCAGTAATTTGTATGCAAGAATTGTTACCTAACATATATATTGCAAGACTTATAGTGGATGCAAAAACACAAGATCTTCTTATTAGAACACATCACCTCAGCCAATCTATGTGCTTCAATTTGTCAGTGTTAGGGGATGAAGCAGAAAGAGCTTTCCATGGGAGACAAGGACTTAGGATGTCGACATTTGTCCTGCTATCCACAGGGTAGTCTCAATTTCCTCTCCATGGGAATAAATTGGCTGCATAATGGGATCATTTGGCAAATGTTAAGGATCACTGATTCCACCATTCTGACTAAATTCATATGATTTGTGATATGACACTAGAATTAAAAGAAATCTTTCTAGGTGGTTCTAGTATGTAGCAAATGTTGAGAATGATTGCTCTAGACTAAGGGTCCTTAAACATGGTTCCTCCATCCAGAAACACTAGTGGCCTGGTTATTAATGCAGAATCTCATGGCTTCCCAGATCTTTGGTACTTACTAAGACTTCCAGTTGGGTCAAAAGTGTTCTAAAGTTTGGGTTTTACTGTGGGGACCAATAAGTGATCCCTTGATGTTATTCCCAATCAAAGCACATACAGGTACACTCTCCTGCTCTGGGGACATCAGCTTATCTCTCACACTCTAATGCCTTGCACCTATAGTAGGTGATCTATGAAATTTGTATGTTCCTGTTAGCCTGAACTCGAAGATATTAGTCTCTTGAAAAAATGAAGGAAGGGGAAAAACACATCATTTAAATAGGGATACAGGTGGACTCATTGCAACCATGAGATGTACAAGTCATTATGTCAAAAAACAAACTTTACAACTTTGGCTGGGGGAGGGGTGGGAGATGGGCAGGGATGGGAAGGGGAAACAAAGGAGGAGGCAACAATGCTTGATAAGAAATGTACTCATTATGTTGCCCAAGTACTTGTAACCCTTCTATATGATGTTTTCACACAAACAAGAAAATGTGAAAAAAAAAGAAAAAAGAAAAAATGAATTTCAGTGTAATTCCTTAGAAAGGCTAGTTCACAGTCCAACAAAATAAATGAGTACTTGAAAGGAGGTAGTTGGATCAAAGGGAGGGGTAGACAAATGAAAAGAGGAAAGGGGAAGAATGAGCTCATCAAATCCAATGCATAGCTTCCACAATGAAGAAAATTGAGTGAAGGGGTAAAGTTGGAAGGAATGGGAGAGAAGGATGAAAGGGAAGACATTTGATCAACATGCGTTGTATTCATAAACTGCTTCAGTGAATGGCAACTCTTTTTTTACTTTTTTTAACTACTTAAACATAATTGAAAGAAAAACGTGAAGAATTTTCCTGATTTGGCATTTGTCACTAACCTGTTAAGTAGTAGTTCTTCCTGGTTAACGTTATGGGGCGAAAGTTCCTAAGAACGCTGGATGGATGTCAACCAGTGAAGAAGCAGTCCTTGCGTGTACGTTGCTTCATCCTAGATGGATCAAGTGTGCTCTGTGAAGCCTAGAATCTTCTTACAGAAGAACAAATGAAATGAGTTTGAAGGCAGAGGAAAGGAAAACAGAGGGAGATACTGAGATCCCAATTTGAATATGAACTTATCAGATTCTATTTAGCTGCTTTGTTTACTCACAGTTGATGCTTGGCCTATTCACATACAGAAGAAATGACAAAAGCAGTCCAGGAAGAAAAACTCTAGTGACTTTGATAGGAGTAGATTTTAATGGTTCACCAAGTTGGTTGTTTACTATTTTCATCAATATAGTCAGCATATTTGTGGTTACATATTTGACATCTGATTTTAGAAGAGGATTTGCATCAGAAATGACCATTTTGCATAGGCCTTTCCATAGCTGCAAAAGCAAATTAATATTAAAGTTCTTTGATGGAACTTAACATCTGGCCTTGCAGAGAACACACACACACACACACACACACACACACACACACACACACACACACACACACACACACACACACACCTTTACCTATAGATGTTATGGCTGTTACCTTCCTTCATACATATACATCTTGTTTTGCATATATAGATACATTTCTAACCTATTATTATATGTGTATGTATACATATAATATCTCCTTATTATACTTATGGCCATTGTTTGGTTCTTGACAAACTTTTCGATGTAGCTGAAGATGGTTCAACAGAATTAACAGTGTTCATTATATGCGTATTATTAGATTGGCATGCAGAAGCAAGTCAGGTGTATCTAATCTTTATAGCTCTTTCCAATGTAATTTTGCTTCCATTTTGTAGATGAGAACACCATCTTAGATAGTAAGATCTTAAGATAGTAAGAGTCAGATAGCAGATGACCAGATTGGAATCTAGAATTTTTTCAGGCTCCTCCCCATTGTCCAGTCTTATGTTAATAAAAGCTTATGGAGATGTTGAATGGTCTTGAGTCATGTAGTGGCCCCTCCCCTTTCCCATCTCCCTTTCCATCACCTTTCTTTCACCTTCCCTCTCCATGACAAGTGGTAATGCAATCGTTATTTAATGATGGCTGTGTCTTTAGGTACATTGTCTTCTATCCCTCTGAGATGTGACAGTTAGACGACAGAAGATAGTAAAAGGCATTCATCATTAGCCAAATTGGCTTCTTAGTAGTTAGGTAAGAGACAGATATCCTTAGGCATTTTTTGGTCACTTTTGAGAACCAGCACCAGTTTATTCCTTTTTTGTGTGTGTGTTGGTCCTGGGCTATGAACTCAGGGCCTGGGTGCTGTCTCTGAGCTTTTCTTGCTGAAGGCTAATGCTCTACCAACTTCAACCACAGCTCCACTTCTAATTTCTTGGTAGTTTAATGGAGATAATCTCATGTTCTTTCCTTCCCAGGTTGGTTTTGAACTGGGATCCTCAGATCTTAGCTTCCCGAGTAGCTAGTGTGAATTCGGGTGCTGGCCACCTGTATACCCCTTCTCATAAAAATTCAAAGGCCTGTTTCTTAAAAAAATTTTTTTATTGTAAAAATGCTGTACAGAGGGGTTACAGTTACATGAGTAAGGCAATCAGTACATTTCTTGTCAAACATTGTTACCCCTTCTTTTGTTTTTTCCTACTATGTTTCCTCACCTCCCCTACCTCTCCCTCCCCCCACTGCCAAAGTTGTAAAGATCATTTCCAACATAGTGTCTTGTGAGTCTCATTGCTGCAATGGGTCATCCTGTGTCCTTGTTTCAGCAGTTTGTTATTCCCTTTTCCCTCCCCAAATTAGATAAATGTATATATAAGATACAGGGTCCCAAAATCAAGTACAGTGACAATGGGGGATATACCATAGGGGGAAGAACATACAAAAGAAACAAAAAATCACATATTACATTAAAAACAACAACCAAGAAAAACCTCTTGTATCCATATCTTGGGGTTCATTTGCTTGGCATCATCTTATATGGTCATATGTGTGTAGCTTTTGAGCTTTTCTGCTCATGTGATAAGATTATCCTACATGAATACTAGTTATTGCAAATAAGGGAAACCATGGGACCTATAGTTCTTTGGGCTTGCTTTACTTAACATGATTAGAAAGGTTGTACAAATGGGACTGTATTAAGCTGCAGAGCTTCTGCATGGCAAAGGACATAGCTAGCAAGATCAATAGAAAGCCCACAGATTGGGAGAAGATCTTCACTAGCCATACAACAGACAAGGGTCTTAGATCTAAAATATACTTAGAAACAACTACCCTCAAAGAAACAACCACCCCATTAAAAAGTGGGCTAAAGACTTAAGAGAGACTTCTCTGAAGAGGAAATAAGAATGGCCAATAGACACATCAACTTCTCTGGCCATAAAAGAAATGCCAATCAAAACAACATTGAGATACCACCTCATCCCAGTTAGAATGGCAATAATCAAGAACTCTAATAACAACAGATGCTGGAGGGGATGTGGACAGAAGGGAGCCCAACTGCATTGTTGGTGGGAGTGTAAACTTGTTCAACCACTTTGGAAAGCAGTATGGAGGTTCCTCAGAAGAGTCCACATAGAGCTCTCCTATGACCTAGCAATCCCACTTTTGGGCATTTACTGAAATGATCACAAACAAGACCACACTAAAGCTACCAGCACACTATGTTTATTGCAGCATCATTTACCATAGCTAAGATATGGAACCAACCCAGATGCCCCTCAGTAGATGAATGGATCAAGAAAATGTGGTATATATGTGGATTCTGTGCTTCTGTCACAAAGAATGACACCGCCCATTTCTTAGAAAATGTTTCTTGATAGCTCCTCTTCTCTTTTCTCTCCTCTCTCCTCCTCTCCTCTCCTCTCTCCTCCCTTTCTTTCCTCCTTGCACTCCTCCTCTCCCTTCCCCTTTCCTCTCTTTCCCTCCCTTTCCCTTTTTCCTTTTTTCTTCCCTTCCCTTCTCTCCTCTTCTCTTCCCCTCTCCTTCCTTCTTCTCTCCTCTCTTCCCTTCCCTTCTCCTCTCCCCTCCCCTCTCCTCTTACCTCCCATCTCATCTCCTCTTCCCTTCTTCTTCCTCTTCCATTCCCTTTCCTCTCCTCTCTTGTCCCCGCCCCTCTCCTCCTGTCTCTTTTAGTTGTCAGTCATTCACTGAAATGGAATTTCCATTCTGTTTTGCTCATCAACATGTAGACTAGCACCCAGCACAAAATACAAAGTAGGTGCAAAATAGATATTGGTCATATGCATGTTAATATATAATTAAGGGCATTTTATAGTTATAATTATGGTTTGAGAATCAATCATAAACTTTCTAAACCTTGACAAATTAAAAATAATGCTCTAGCTGATAAATGTGGGAGGGAGGGGGATGAGGCAAGAAACAACATTAGTTATGCTAATTCTCTGTAGGACCAAGATTATGACATAATTGTTTTTTGTTGGTCATGGGGCTTGAACTCTGGGCTTGGGCACTATCCCTCAGCTCTTCAGCTCAAGGCGAGTGCTCTACCACTTGAGCCACAGCACCACTTTTGGTTTTCTAGTGGTTTATTGGAGATAAGAGTCTCATGGACTTTCCTGCCTGGGCTAGCTTTGAACTGTGATCCTCAGATCTCAGCCTCCTGAGTTGTTAGGATTACAGGCGTGAGCCACTAGTACCCGGCCACTACTTACTTTTAAGTGTCTTCTCTCACTACAATTTGCAATCCTTTATTTCTTAAACATTATAGAAATCTCTCATTAGTTAAAAAATTTTTCAGGTGAGTGGGAACAATTTTCCATTAGTTCCCATTTGCATTAAATTCACATAAATATAAATACAATGATTTTTATTCCTTTTTTACTTTTATTTGTTTTTACATTTAGTTCTTTTTATTAGCACACATTAATTTTACAAAAATAATGGGCTTTATTATGACATCTTCCACCCCCCCCCCACCCCCACACATACATTTTGATTATATTTATCCATTGCTCTCCTTTTCCCCCAGTCTTCCTTCCACTGGTTCCTCCCTGCTCCCAAATATTCTCCCTTCTAATTTTTACCTATTAGCACATAATTAGTTCTACAAAGTAAGAGATGTTATGATGACATTTCCATCAGTGTACACAATGGACTTAAATCATTTTCATCCCTTCCATTATACTTTGCGATCCTCCTTCCTCTTCTCCCGTTTCCTTAGCAATCCTCTCTACTAGTGCATCTTTTACTTTCATGACCTTGTTCACATGCCCCTTTCCACTAATGAGAGAGAAAAATTCAATCCTTGTCTTTGTTGAGACTGTCTTGTTTCAGCTACCTGAAGAAAATGAATGCTATCCAGTCTATTCGTTTTCCTTCAGATGACATAATTTCATTCTTCTTTGTAGCCAAATAACACCCATTGTGTATCTCTCTCTCTCTCTATATGTATACACACATGCATATATATATACGTATATACACACGCATATATATGTGTATATACACACACACACATATGTATATTTGTGCTTTATCCATTCTTCCAGTGATTTGCTCCTTGGCCGATACCAGAACTTGGCTATTGTGAGCAGTACGGAGAACTCTACCAACATTCTCTGCGTCTGTCAGATGTTTATCTCCTTTATCATCTCTTAAAAAGTCTCTTTCTATTTATATTCTTAGCAAGAGTGCTGACCAAATTGATTTTCACCAAGTGTTTTTTTTTTTTCTATGAATGTGGCCATGGCTTGAATTTTTCATAATCAGCACTTTTAAAAATAAAATGTAAACTAAAACCTAATCTAAAACAAAGTCTAAACCAAACTAAAATGTAAACTAAAATCACTGCTTTAAGAAATCATGATTAATTTATTTAACAAATACTCCCTAGTGAAGGAGCACAGGGAAAGCCCTGGGCTTTCTGTGGGTCTGTTGCTATGGGTCTGGCTTCCAGAGATGATGGAATCTTATAAAGGTGAGTATGTTATTTTTTACATTTACCCCCATGTATTTTATCATATTATGGTATGCTGTTGTATGTTTATAATAGTAACCTGAAATCGTACAAAAAAATCAACCGTGATATTTCTGGAGTAACTTGGCAAAACTTATTTTTTAAACGAATATCTCCTCTGTCAGTTTTGAGAAGCATATGCAGAATTTAAAATGGCAGGAGACTACAGGCCTGAGACACCCTGCGATTTGCTCAGGGTCCCCAAGCTATTGAGTGGGTGTAGCCAGACCAAAGCTCTGGGTTTTCTCATTCCAAATATTAGATTCTTCTCTTACATCCAGTTTCAGTATATGGGGAAATGTTGTAAAAGATTTGCGTGTTGTAAAGGATTTGTATGAAAATGTGAAATCATGGTTGCTTTTCTAAAACATACATACATGAAGAAGACATTTCTAGTGTGGATAACTCATGCTTAGGTCGTACTTCCTGTATGTGCCTTTATTAAATTTTTTTTTGTCAGTCATAGGGCCTGAACTCTGGGCCTCGGTGCTGTCCCTCAGCTCTTCAGCTCAAGGCTACCACTTGAGCCATAGCACCACTTCTGGCTTTTTCTGCTTATGTAGTGCTAAGGAATCGAACCCAGGACCTCATGCATGCAAGGCAAGCACTCCACCACTGAGCCAACCTTCCCAGCCCGCCCTTATTAATTTTATACCACATGCAGCAAGTGGTGTGACTTGGTGCCCTATCTATCTTAGTGAAAGAAAGTTAGGATTGGAGAACTCAAGGACTCAAGGACATGCCCAAGCTCAATCTAAACTGAGGCAATCTTACTAGTTTCCTGTCCTCAGCCCAGAAAGGAGTCCTACCTCTTTCAAGCCAAAATTGTACCTGGAGTTTGCAAAATAGAACTTCATTTCTCATATTCCACGCTTTTTTCAACCCATTCTGTTAGCTAAATCTGGGAACATAGCTCCAATGCTGTGTTTTCTCTGGGTTGTATTTCAGAACCTACTGATCTTCTTTCCTAGAAGCTCTAATAACCTGTCCAGGTCTTTCTCATCATGTCAATGGCCATAATTACAACTGAACCAAACTGAAGCCCTTGGCACTGTGTTGAACTCTGGAGAAATGCTTGTTATAACAGCAGGTGTCTACACTGGCAGGAACACAGTCTTATATAAATGGCTGTGAGTTACAGTGCTTCCTGGCCTCCAGGCACAGATCAAATGCAATTACACAATTTATTACTGTATAATCATTATTTACCTGAGGCTTTCCAAACAATAAACTCTTAATTTCATTTCCCAAAGGTCAAAAGCAATTTTTCTTCTCCTTGCAAAGTGCTTAAATCACCCTGTACAGAACAAAACTCCTACGTGTGAAGAGTTAGTTAGCTTAGAAAAGGATTGGCCATTCTGAAATGTGAACTTACTAAATCCCTGGCTGATGGAAAGTGATGTAAGAAATCCAGGAAACATCAGGCTAGACAATAATATTCATATTTATTTATTACAATATAAGAATGTGTTCACATTATATTAGTAAGTTGCAATTATCTAGTTTAACATGAGCATATTGATCTAGGTGCAACAGTAGAGAGGGAAAAAAACCCTCAAGTCACAGGCAGGCACCACATCCAATTTGCCTTATTGAAGGTTAGAACAAGTTCTGAAACTTCCAGGATGGAGATGGCATGAGTCAAGAGAATATAGGCATGTGTGTCTTCCCTCAAAGAAGCCATGGATTCAGGATGGGTGCACTTAGGTTCTCTTGGGCCTACAAATGGAGAAAATCTTTGGAAGAAAGGGCAGAACTGGAAGAGATGTGTGTTGCCATTCTTTACTGTCTGTAGAGCACATGGGCAGCAAAGATGGCTCTGAGAGGGAGTTGAGTGGGCAGAGCCCAATTTGCCTTATGACCAGTGATCAGTGCATAACCAGCCCTTGGAAGCTTAGGTGCATGATAGGGTGTGACCTTGACAGTGATTGGTTCCTCTTCCTCCCCTGCCATGCCACCCTCTCTTTTTTGCTTTAAAAAGGGCTGCTCTGTGTATAAAGGAGTTTTCCTGCTTGCCTTGACTCCCCGCTGGGTCTGATTGTCTCCCGGGCTGAGGGAGGCTGGGGAACGCACTTCGCTTTCCTTGGACCCCATCCGTCTTTCCTGGGACCAACGGAAGACCCGACAACTGTCATGTCTGCGATACTCCGATACTCCACTCTTCACCTCCAATCTCTAGACAACCTCAGAGTCATTCCTAACACACTTCTCCAGGTGTGGTTACATAGCCATTAGAGACAGCAAGCAAACTTTCCTGGGTACTTATGGGTCCCACACTGGGCGAGGAAAGGCTGATTCGGGATCCTTCTATACAGGGTGTGAGCATTTGTTCAGTATTCTGCCCTTCTGATTCCTCAGAGGGCTGCCCTAGCCTTTTAGGGAAGCATCTGGAAGCGCCATGCCCGGCTTAAACTCATGTTCCCACACCAAGCCACCTGTACCTTCACCTCATGGCCTCCTGACCGTGGGTACATTGTATTCCCATTTCCAGATTTGAGGGAGGAACATTCGTTCTCTTTGAACGCGTCACTGCTCTCCTTACACACCTGAATGCTCATTGCATGTTTCTTACACTCCTTTGCACTCACATCACAAACACCCAACTCATAGGGATGTTCTTTACACCGATCCCTCTGCCTTCCCTCTCTCCCTCCCTTCCTTCTTCCCCTTTAGAGCTTTATGGTGGAGTACTAGTGAACAATGAAAAGGATAATTGACAAATACAACAGGTGAATCTCAAAGTCACTGTGCTGAGTGAAAAAGCAGATAGAAAACACGCAAAGCGTGCTTATCATTTGATTCCCTTCCTACAAGGTTCCAAGAAGCACCAGTCATCAGTGATGAGTTAAATCCTATCACTGTCTTCCTGGAGATGGGAAGAGGGACAGATGGGGCAAAGAGAGGGTGCCAATAGGGAGACAAAAAAGGGCTGTAAAAGGCAGAAGGAATTTGCCTCTAACTGACCATTTCTGGAATGCTTTTACCTTGGAGCAATAACACATCTTTTCGATTTTCTCTCTCTATCTGTTGCCGAATAGAGTCTGGACATTGGCCTAAACATATCTTTTCTTTTTAAACAGATAATATATGGTAACATTCTTTTTTTATTAATAAGTTTTTTATTGTGAAAATACCGTACAGAGGGGTTACATTACATGGGCAAAGTAATGAGTACATTTCTTATCAAACATTGTTGCCTCCTCCTTTGTTTCCCCCTGCCATTCCTTCCCTCCCATCTCCCCTACCCCAACAATAGATGGTAACATTCTTAAATTAGAGATCTGTGGACTAAATCGAATCCAAAGATGAGTGTGTGTGTGTGTGTGTGTGTGTGTGTGTGTGTGTGTGTGTGTGTGTGTGTGTAGCCTGCACAGCGATTAAAAAGACTGAATTAGTTTTTAACATTAAAGCCCTGGAATTTTCCCATGGATATCTGGATTTCTGGCTGTTCTTGAAAAGTCAGAGTCCTGACATTTTTGGCTTATGTTCCCACACAGGGCCATTTGTCTAAAATACATCAGCAGCTGCCCCCTTTGAAAGACTGCGAACACTCCACTTGATCGTGAGCTCTCTGGGCCTCCAATTCTCATTTCTATTACTTGATCGTTCCTAGGGAACATGAGGACCTGTGTCTCCAGTGTACAGGCCAAGAGCACAGACTGCAAAGCTCATGGCACTCTGATTCAAGACCCTGCTCTGACATGTTGGTAATTTGATTTTAGTTCTTTTTCACTCCACAACTATTACCCTATCCGCTGAAGACAGATATTTTCTTCTTCCTCTTTATTTTTCCCTCTTCTTTTCTTTCTTCCTTCTTCCCTGACTCTCCTTCTCCTTCTATTTCTCCTTCCTCTCTGACTCTCCTTCTTTTCTTTCTCTTCTTTCTCCTCCTTCCATGCCCCTTGTCTCAATCTTGTTTTCCTTTAGAGATTCTACCACTACTGTTTTATAGGCCTCTTTCTTATCTTAACGAAGTGTGTACTTTGGCTTCAGATCCTTGATTCTTTTTTAGATATTTCACATCCAAACTCCTTAAAACCAAATTTTCTGCTGGTCACTGGTGGTTTATACCCGTAATCCTAGTTACTCAGGAGGCTGAGATCTGAGGATCACAGTTCAAAGCCAGCCCAGAAAGGAAAGTCTATGAGACTCTTATCTCCAATTAACTAACAGAAAACAAAAGTGGCACTGTGGTTCCAAGTGGTAGAGCACTAGCTTTGAGCAAAAGATCTCAAGAACAATGCCCAGGCCCTGAGTTTAAGCCCCACAATTGACAAAAACAAAAAACAAAATAACAGCAACAAAAAACCCCATTCTGACTAGGCAATGGAAGCTCACGCCTGTAATACTAAACTACTTAGAAAGTTGAGTTCTGAAGGATTGCGGTTCAAAGCTAATGAGAGCAGCAGAGTCTACAAGACTATCTCCAATTAACCGGCCAAAAGCTGAAGTTGAGGAAAGGCTCAAGCTGAATGAAAACAGAGTCCTGGGGTTTAAGCCCCAGTACCAGGAAGGCTTTCTGATGGATTCAATAAATATTTGGTCTCTTGTGCAAACTCTTAGAACTAGGAACACTCAGAAGCTAGAAGCCAGTGTAGATGACAGCTTCCAGGTACCATTTTTATTCTTTGGCCTCTCAACCGTGCTCACAGTGTTGCCGATCACGAGATGAGCTTTCTTTGGAAAAGACTGAATTGGCCAGATACTCAGAGAGCAGTTAACTTAAGAAAAATGTCTGATCTATCTTTTATTTATTTTTTATTATAAAGGTGATGTAGAGGTGTTATAGTTACATAAGTCAGCTGATGAGTACATTTCTTTTTTTAATTTTCATTTATTTTTAATTGTGAAAATACTGTACAGAGAGGTTACAATTACATGGGCAAGATAATGAGTACATTTCTTATCAAGCATTGTAGCTTCCTTCTTGTTTCCCCTTCCCATCCATTCCCATCCTCCCCCTGCCCCCCACTCAATCCCCCCCCCACCAAAGTTTGAACAGTGTTACCTCCTCTCCCTCATTTTCTCCCAGTTTGTTCCCTCCTGGCCCCACTCTCCTCCCCTAGTTGTATAGTTCATTTCTAACATAGTGTCTAGTAAGTATCACTGCTGAAATAGTCTCACTCTCCTCGCTTACAGCTGAGGACCAAATGTGTATAAACGATACAGTGATGATGATAAAATAGCTAGCCTTTATCCATCAGTTCTTATTTTTCAGGGATTCTATGTAAATACAAACTATCATAATTTGTAGTTACACAAATTATCTCATTTTTCCCCCCCAGTGAGTAACTAATAAGTACATAGTCTTTGTTTCCCATTGTAAATAGGGAAACATTTTCTGGGAAAGCATAAGCAACTTTCTCAAACTCTACTACTCATCATAGTCTCACTCTGAAATGTTTTGTCATGCAACACAAGAAAAACTCAAGGACCATCGGTATCAACTGGTGAGATAGGACATAATTTTCATAGGGAAAAAAAGGAGGGCTTTGGTACTGGAGGAGGAAAAGGCAGAAAGGGTTTGATTCATGGAATCAAAGGATCTCCTAAGAAAAGCAGCTGTTTTATATCATAGAAGCTACACTGCTTCTGATACTCACAGGGATGGCCTGACCCTACCACTGACTTTCTCCTCAACATTTTGAGAGTCTCTTAACCCCCATGGACCTTAGCTTCTTTCCTTAAAACAGAGAGAACAATATTCTGCTGCACCCGATGAGGTTCCTTTAAGATGGTCTAAGTAGATGGTCGGGTAGAGGGCTCAGTACCAGAGGAAATATCAGTTTCCTTTGAGCATTCTTTGCAGGGTAAAAGTTGCTACTCCATGCCTGTTGTCTGGACATAATAGACCTTTAATAAATGAAAACCAGTAGAGTTCCACCATCCTAGATTTACAATTCCCAGGTCCAAAGGCCTTTGAAATTCCAAGCTTGCTGCCAAAATGAATTTTCAACACAAAATCCCACCTGAACTGGTGTATGCAAGTCTACTTGTAACTTTTACATGTTAGACTTGATTTGGGGGTTCTGAAAAATATAATATATGTCAAGTCATGTCTCTATGGTCTAATAATCCCTCAATTCTTCTGGCCTCAAGGATTTAGGCTTATGAGCTGAAGATGGGTATTAATATCCCATATCCATTTCCTGGTTGTTTTAGGGGTCCTGACAGAAAGGGCCCCCCACCTTGATTAGCTTGTTCCTTCTTTCTAATATAAATGCCCTGGGCATGATAGGTAACTTGCAAATGTGTTATTGATGAAATGAATGAAAGGAAGAGACAGTTTTGGTGATGAAGAAACTAAAAATGGAGTCCCAGGGAATGAGAGAGGAAAAGCATGCCTTACTTCCCTCTGTATTTCCCTTAGGCCTTTTAAAGGATTGTGAGCTGCTCCAGGGGCCCACATCATTAACTAGTGGGTGGGGGAAGGGGCTGGAAACGGCCCCAGAATCCTGAAAAGGCCTCTGCTGGAGGAGCAGAGCTGGCAGCCGAGCCTGGAGCCCGTGCTGGTGCTTGCAGCGATTCTATCAGGGAGCACAATTGCCTTTTTTGGAGGGCTGGCTCCGACACAGCTGGTGGTACAGGCTTTGCAGCCATAATGCAAGGAAAAGCTGGGAAAATCCCACAAAGCGAAATCTTATCTGTTTGTGGTCAAGTTGGGACTCCAAATTTGGACAGTGGAATTTGGTGGGAAAATGTGAAATGCAGCAGCAGGATGAATCTGAGATTTATCACTCAGGCAAGCGGCTATTTCCAGAAGAGCCAGCAAGTTGTCATGATAGTTCTGTGAGGGAGTGGAAGCGGGGAGGGACCTTAGCTTACTGCTGATGCGATCAACCTGTAAAAATCCTGGAGCAAATGGAAAAATCAAAGTTGTTCCATAGTCCTTTTCAGATCAGTGCACATCAAGAAATATATGAACATTTAAAAAGCAGGAAAGGAATTGATTAGAACATAAAACACTAGAGGCAGTCAAAGCAGTTGGAATAGGTGCCAAGATTGTATGTTACTAAGCCTGTTTTAAAGCTACTTAAATGTATCTCAGTGAGAAAGTTGGAGGCCAGAAATAGCCAACTCAAACCAGGCTCTTAATGGACTGCCTCGAAGCCTTTTAAGTAGTGAGGACTAGAGAGAAAGCATTGTACTTGAGGCCCCTTGAGACCTGAAATATAGCCCAGCTCAGCGCTCCTCTCACTGTATGATGTTGAGCTTAGCATTTAACCTCTCTGAGCCTCAGTTTGTAATCTGTAGAATGGAGTCCTGAATCCCCACCCTATCTCTTTCAGGGAAATAATGAGGGTACCTGTGAAAAGATGTCCAGATGTTGTCCCCAAGAATATCTGGGGAAGCCACCCCAAATAATTTGGAAACAACTTCCTTACACATGTGTTCTTAAGCCAGAAACTATTGGCCCAGGTCCTGGCTGAATTTGGTTCACAGAATTTCAGAAGCCAGGTCTGTCATATAGAATTCTGCAGTTGAGATTTGCATAGAAGTCTGAATGACCTGGAGATACTGCTTTTCATTTTCACACAGCAATGCATGGGATCTGTTAAGGAAAAGAGGGGGCTCTAGCAAGGACGAGCCCCAGACCGCACTCATTTGCTCGTCCATATCTTCTGTTTAACCCAGGAAGGGATTTGAGATTGTCACTGCTGATTTAAGGGGCTGGAAGTCACCAAAGCTCAAGCTATCCAAATATTATGGAGAAAGTGTGAAAATGCCTGGTGATTATGAAGCATGGACATCAGAATTCAGATCTATTGAATAAAAAGACCGGTAGTTTTGTTATGGTGGTCAGAGACCCAGGAGGAAAGAGAAAGCTTACGGGTTAAAAAGGGTGGAAGGAGAATTTTGCCAAAGGTCCATTTAAAATTCTAAGCACTGGTGGCAGATTGCTGACTGCATATGGAACAGCTCATGCTGTCTCAGCTTTGGACCGGGGAAGAAAATATTTTTTTTATTGTCTTTATATCAGAATTTTATTTAAGAATTTGAGGTCAGTGCATAATCCTAACCCACAGAAGTTGCGATGAGCTAACAAATACCTCTGGTCTTGCATTACCAACATCCTCAGGCTTTTCCTGGTCAGCATCCTTCCCCAGCTGTGATCTTGTGAAAATTCTCTGCTTCAGAGGTTCTAACAATTTGAAGTCTGGAATTTTTGGATGGATGGGAAAAACTAATTAACCGCTTTTCGGAAGAAAATATTTAAAATGTTTCAAATAATATCTATTACATCACAATAAGTATGAAATTACATCCATGCTCGTATGCATTTTATTATCAAATCAGCTTGATAAAGTTAGAAGAAAACCAATCAATATTTAAATACAGTTATCAAAAATATTTTAGGAGTTTATGTGGGAGTAATACATAGTTTTCTTTTTGAATAAGTCAAATAACAGGACTAGCAGCAAGTTCAATTATAACTATAGTTTTGAAGGAGTTATGGGTACAAGTGACATTTTGTGATGGTTACAGTATTTTGTGATATTTACTATATTTGGTGGGATATAAAAACACCTATGTGCAGAGTTTGGATGTGTCTGTGTTCCAAAGGTTCATGGGTTGGAAGCTCATTCTTCAGTATGGGACCTTCTGGGGATAGAGCCCAGTGAGAGGTCTTTAGGTCTTTGGAATGGACTATGATCATCCTTGTGAGATTTTAAGTAAGTTCTTGGAAGAGAGTTGTTATACAAGAATAAGGTTGGCCAGAAAATCCAGTTAGGCTCTATTTCAGAGTTTGACACACAACTCACAATTTCAATAATAATAAATATTAATAGTAATAAATGCATCTTAATAAATAATGAATCCAAGGAAAACCATTTCCCTTTGTCAAATATGCCAGTGAAATGGATTCAGTTCAATGACAGCAAAATCTGAACCAAACTGACCTGAAGATAGTGATGTTTTGAATATTCCTGTTACAGTAAATATTCATGTTTCATTATCAGAATTCCAATGCATTGTTTCAGAGCACTGCATGCATGCTGGGGACCTGAGGCAATAGGTGTTTGACGTTTGTATCATCTTAGTTTCCTAACATCTGGAGGGATGCTGAATCCTGACAACACTTGGCTCTGAGACTAACCTTTGGGGGAATCCTGACTTTCATCTGCTGCAAAGCTGAATGGGTGCTGAGCATGAGGGCACGAGATTTCCAGGGTTCTCTTTATGGGTCACATTGACTGGGCCATCTGGTGCGCATGCATTTGGTCACATGTTGGAGTGTTTTCTGGGTGAGTCTGATATTTGAAGTTTAGCAGATTGCACTTCCTAAAATGAGTGGATCTCTCCAGTCAAAAGAATGAAAAAGCCTGGGTCAGAAAGACTCCTGCTGATTTCTGAGCTGGACTTTGGTCTTTTCCAACCTGTTGAACTTGGGCTGAAGCATTGGCTTTTCTTGAATCTTAAGCCTTTTGGCTGTCAAATGAACCACACTCTTGACTCTCCTCTTTGTCTGATCTTTAAAAATGAACAAGAATTGCACTTGGGTAACTGAGACTCTAGTATGACAGCTGTAGCTCTTGGAGAGTTAAGCTTCCATAATGGGGTACCAGACAATTTCTTTATATCATTTTGTATAATGGTGCCTGACAATTCCATATATTGTTTCTCTCCCTATTCTGTTTTTGTCTGTCTGTGGGCATCTGTCTGTCTGCCTGACTGTCTGTACCTCATTTCTCTCAATTTGTGTATGCATGTGTGCAGATCATTTGAAGCCTTAGAAAATATTTGGCAGAGTACCATGCAGCTCTGTACTGGGCAGGGCTCATATTGAAAGATGCTGGGATCAAACCTGTAGGAAACACACCTATGAGAATGTAGTGAGGCATGTTTAATTCACTAGAGCTGGCAGGAGGGGCATCTCCTGTTCCCGATGGATGGAGTCTCCTACAACTCAATGACAGAGAAGAAGCCACAACTGAAGATAGTGCTTTGAAGCTTAATCACTGGCCATGGGGCCTTAGCTCCTTAGTTGACTCTTACATGTTTGTTTTCTCATCTATAAAAGAGAGATCTCATGTTATCTATCAGGGACAGTATCTCTGATGTTTCAAAGATGTACATAAAATATTTAGTAAACAGCACCTGAAACATGTTAGGTATTCAGAAAATGGCAAAGATTATCTTTGTATTTTATTGAGTGTAAGGTATTATTTTCTTGTTTGTCACTTGTACAATGATATGCCTGTTGTAAATGTCTCCGCCTGCTTTTTTCACATTTAACATTTTTTAAGACAGAAAAGTATCTCAGAATTGATACTATCTTGCACACATGAAATATGGTATTATTATTTGGGTTGTGCCAGGAGAAATCATCTAGGAAAACAGTGGTGAAGAACATCCTTGAAGTGCTTAAAAACAACAGGAAAAAAGACTGTCTCTGCTTTTCTCTGTTCCTCCTTCTCTGGAATTCTATGTTAAATACTAAACTCTTTTTCCAAGAATTCAGATTATATCTATTTATGCCTATAGATCTTTATCTTTGGGAAAATAAATATATAGCTAGATATAGCTGATTATATATCACATATATATTTGAAAGACTTAGAAAAACTGCTTAAAAGCAGGTTTTTTGTTTTTGTTTTTGCTTGTTGCTGTAGTACAGTGTTAGGATTTGAATATGAAAGTATCTCCTACTCAAAAGGCGTACTTTCAGGAGCATTGGTTCCCTTTTGGTGGTGCTATTTTGGGAGGCCCTGGAACCTTAAGAGTAAGGTGGAAGGCCATGTGTCCATATCTCACACCTGTGATCCTAGTCAGGAGGCTGTTAGGAGAAAAACAAAGGAAGGGGTAAAAATACCCAACACAAAATGTACTCATTGCCTTAATCATGGAACTGTAACTCTTCTGTACAGCATCTTTACAATTAAAAAAAAATTCAAAGCCAGCTGGATCATCGAGATCCCTATTTCCAATTAATAACCAAAACAAGTTGGAAGTGGAGTTGTGGCTCAGTAGTAGACTGCTAGCTTTGAGCAAACAGGTCAGGGATAGCAACCAGGCCCTGAGTTCAAGCTCCAGCACACAGACAGACAGACAGAAATAAGGTGGAGCTGCCTAGCTAGAGGCAGTAGGTCACTCAGGGAAGGGAATGTTCTTGAGAAGGGGAATATGTATCTGGTTCTGGGCTCCTCTTTGACTTTCCCTCTCTACTTCCTGCCTGTCAGTAGCAAGTAGATGTTCACAGACTCCTGCCACCATGGGTGAAAATCAGTGGAGACAAGAGCTATGGACTGAAACTTCTGGAAACAGAAGCTAACAAATCTTCCTGCCTGTAAGTTCTGTCACAGCAACAAAAAAGTCTACCTAACACAGATAATAGATTTATAGATAAAATTTGCTATCTAGTTTATATTCAGTAAAATACTGTTCAGTGATTTAAATAAGTGATTAAAAATTTCCCCCACGTAATGATTCTTATTTCAGATTGTAATTTAATTGACTCTATTTGCAGCTTTTAATGACAACTTCATCAAAAATGTTTGACCTGTTTTTCACAATCCTCTTGCTCATTTCTTATTCATTTCCTTCCGTTGACTCCCCCCCCCCCCACCCTACATTGTACACTTTCCCTTGTAACTAATATATTTCCTACCAACTGCACTCCTCAACATCTTCTCTCTTGAGTGTCTCCATAATTCCCCATAACTTCAGTTTAGTTTTGAGTTGGGACAATGAAGATAAAATATAAATGGTCTTAGGAAATGATCTTCTACTCTCATAAAAAGGGGAAAAAACTGGCATTGCTGCTAGGTCACCCAGAACAAGTTCCAATTCCCAAGAGTCAGGGAAGACATTTGAAAGTACAAAATCAATGGCTATGAAATTACATGTTAGTCCAGAGGAGACTTCCTGGCCTGTTTTCCCAGAGAACATCCATCTTGCTATACTAATAGTGGCACAGACAATTTGCTTCAGTGAAGTTGATCTATAAGTGTTTTAATTAAAGTTCTGACAGCCAATTGAAGCCTTAAATTTTTTTTAGATGTATCATATCAATCTTTCTCTGGGGAGTTGAATCTATTAGGGAGGTGTAAGTTAACATCTTACACATGTAAACTGATCAGGAGGGCAGGGGCAACCTTGGTTGGCTTCCCAAACTCAAAGTTCCATTAAGACAAGTCTTAATAAATACTTGTTGAGCACAAGAGTTGATAAGGATTGCCCTGGGACTCTGGTCGAAAAAGGAGGGAGATGGAAACATGGTTATTGCAGGTTTGTCTGTTTGCTGGATTTTTCTTTAGTAAATCACATGATCTTGGTTAAAATGCTAGCAACTCAATTTTAAACGGGTCTATTATTAATTTCCTGATAGAGTTACATATATGACCTTCCATTTTGGCCACTGTTCTTTGTTTCCAAGCCACAGAATTATGGACTCTCCATTGGAGAGCTACCTATTCATCAGCTGCTACAGTTTGAAAGATTCTTATCAATATGTGAAAGGGTTGGTCCTCAGCTCATGGCCCTAATTGGGAGGTACCAGGATCTTTCAGATGTGGGGCCTAGTTGGGGAACACCCTTGATTTTGGGGAATGTAGCTTCTTCCCTCTCTCTGCTTCCCTTCCAGTTGGTGGTGATCAGCTTCCTCTCCCACATGCACTTGTCTTAACTTAAGGCCTCACCAAAGTCCCCAATCAATGGAGTCAAAGGACCATAGAACAACACTGTGGAACTGTGTGTCAATTTTAACTTTTTCTTTTTTTAAAATTTTATTTATTTATTTTTTTATTGAGAAAATACTGTACAGAGGGGTTACAATTACATGGGTAAGATAACGAGTACATTTCTTATCAAGCATTGTAGCCTTCTCCTTTGTTTCCCCTTCTCATCCCTTCCCATCCTCCCCCTGCCCCCCTACCCAATCCTCCTCACTCCCCCTTCCCCCCTCACCAAAGTTGTAAAGTTCGTTTTGGACATAACTACTTGTACATCTCATTGTTGCAATGGGTCCACTTGTATTCCTAGTTAAACGATTTGTTTTTCCCCTTCCCCTCCACAAATTATACTGACATCAAATACAGTGAAAGCAGGAGTTATACTGTGGGGGAAGGACATACAAAGCAACAAAGAAATCACCTTATAAATGTGTTAGAAACAATCACATGAAAGAAAAAAAACCATTTGAATACATATCTTAGGGTTCATTTCCCTAACATCACCTTATCTGACCTTTTCTGCTTGACTCAGACATATACTAGATATTGCAAATAAGGGAAACCATGGGGCCTATGTTTCTTTGGGCCTGTCTTACCTCACTTAATATAATTTTTCCAAGTGGAAATAAGAGGTTTTTCTAGTGCACTGTTTGTAGTTATTTCTTCTTTCTTTCTTTCTTTCCCCTTCCTCCTGTGGTTTAATCCCTGTTGTCACTATTTTTGATTTCTGTGCCCTTTGTCTTGTAAATAAGTTTATCTGATGGAGGAAGGGAAGGGAAAATATTCACTAGAACTTTACAACTTGGGGGGAGGGGAACTAGGGAGAGGGAAGGGAAGAAAATGAGAGAGAAGGTAGCGCTGTTCAAAAGGAAATGTACTCATTAAGTTACGTATGTAACTATAACCCCTCTGTACATCACCTTTACAATAAAATTTTTAAAAATGGCATTCTAGTACTAAATTGAAGAGAAGTAGAGAGAGCAGACATCCTTGTCTCATTCCTGAGTTTAGAGGAAATGGCTTTAGCTTTTCAACATTAAGTATAATGTTGGCTGTAGGTTTGTCATACACAGCCTTTATTATGTTGAGGAATGTTCCATGGATTACTAGTTGTTCCAGAGCCTTCATCATAAAGGGGTGTTGGATCTTGTCAAATGCTTTTTCTGCATCTATTGAGATAACCATGTGGTTCTTATCCTTGCTCTTGTTGATGTGATGAATTATATAAATTGATTTGCTTATATTGACCCAGCTTTGCATCCCTGAAATGAATCCTGTTTGATCGTGGTGTATGATTTTTTGGATGAATTGTTGAAGTTGATTGGCCAAAATTTTGTTGAGAAGTTTTGCCTCAATGTTCATCAAAGAAATGAGTCTAGAGGTCTCTTTCTTTGTTGAGTCCCTGGGGATGAAGGTTATGATGGTTTCATAGAAAGAGTTTGGTAGTGAACTTTCACTTTCAATTTCATTGAAGAGTTGAAGTATTGGTGTGATTTCTGCCTTGAAGGCTTTGTAAAACTCAGCTGTAAATCCATCCGGTCCTGGGCTTTTCTTGGGTGGGAGGTCTCTCATTGCTGTTTCTATTTTGATGCTTGAAATGGAAAGACTTGGAAAAAATTATATTAAGTGAAGTAAGCCAGGCCCAAAGAAACATAGGTCCCATGGTTTCCCTTATTTTCAATAACTAGTATAAGTCAAGGACAAGCAGAAAAGGTCAAAAGCTATGTACATATGACCATGTAAGATGATGTTAAGTGAAATGAACCCCAAGATAGGGATGTAACTTTTTTTTTTTGTTTTTAATGTATCAAAAATGTACTATGTGATTTTTTTTGTTTTTCTTGTATGTGCTTCCCCCATGGTATAACCCCTGTTTTCACTGTATTTGCTTTCTGTGCCCTGCATTTTGGGGAGGAGAAGGGAAAAATGCTGAAACAAGGATACAGGTTGACCCATTGCAACAATGAGATGTACAAGACACTATGTAGAAAACAAACTTTACAACTGGGGCGGGGGGGGGAGAACTTGGGGAGGGAAGGGATGGTAGGGGATAAACAGAGGAGGAGGTAACAATACTGACAGGAAATGTACACATTACCTTACTCATGTAACTGTAACCCTTCTCTATTCTATAAAAAAATTTGGTTAAGTAAATAAGTAAGTGACCTTAAACTGTGAATTGGAAAAAGTGAATTGTGGTAACTGTGACTTAGGGTGATGGGATTACATGAAGACAAACATTTCTGCCTACTGTGTAAGGCCTCAGAATTTTCTGGCACTTGCTAAATGTTGTGTGGGTGTACTGGGGGAGAGGGGCTCTTCTTTTCTTACTAAGTGGCTCCCTTAGACAGCTCTGTCCTTTTGTGGCAAGGAATCAGGTTTGATCCAGTGATTGGGACAACTCTGCTTTTATCAATCAGTTCCAAATACTTGATGTCATTACTAAGCTTAGGTTTCTGGAGGACATTTGGAATTGAATTTGGCTAGTAATTAAAGGAAGCTGGAAAGAGTTAGTCACTTTTCTAATATCATCAAGGACATCACTTTGGTGCCAGCCAGAATCTCACATCCCTTGTGCTTACTATGCCAAAAAATAATTAGACAACCAAAGACAGCAAAATGGATAACCAGTGCCCCAGACACAGATTTTCGGTTGAACATTGGCTATATTTCTGACTGCTGAAATGAAAATAAGAATTCAGATAGTCATTTAAGAAATATTTATTAAACAAGTGAATATTATATAACAGATACTGTATGCTTTCTGAATGATAGTGGATTACTTTTGGACTTAGAAATGTGGGCCAAGAAGCAGGGCTTGTAGAATAAATAACGCAGGGTGTTCATCTAGAGCTCTTCCTTGTAGTCAGATTTCCGTGGTGTGATTTGGGGCTGAACCCTGCTTGAGGAGTGGGCATTGTCTCTATGAGCAAGAGCTCCTTCGTATCTGACTCTCCATTATTTCACCATTGTGAATTTTCTGGATCCAATTTGTTAAAGACAAAGGAAGTTTTTGTTTTTAAAATATGGAATCATTCATAGTTTTGCACCCTCTGTGGTGAGAAAAATCAAAGAATAAGAAAATAGAACTCTTTCAAAACAGACAGTCAGAACACATTACAGGATGAAATAGGAGAAACCCTAGGTCTACTTGGCACAGGCTGAAATTTTCTTAACAGAGACCCAGAAACACAACAAATTAAAGAAAGGTTGGACAAATGGGATTGCATGAAACTGCAGAGCTTCTGCATGGCAAAGGATATAGCTAGCAAGATCAATAGAAAGCCCACAGATTGGGAGAAGGGAACCTTACTGCATTGTTGGTGGGAGTGTAAACTTGTTCAACCCCTTTGGAAAGTAGTACGGAGGTTCCTCAAAAGACTCTACATAGAGCTCCCCTATGACCCAGCAATCCCACTTTTGGGCATTTACCCAAATGATCACAAACAAGACCATACTAAAGCTACCAGCACAACTATATTTATTGCAGCATTATTTACCATAGCTAAGATATGGAACCAACCCAGATGCCCCTCAGTAGATAAATGGATCAAGAAAATGTGGTATATGTGCACAATGGAATTCTATGCCTCCATCAGAAAGAATGACATTGCCCCATTTGTTAGGAAATGGAAAGACTTGGAAAAAATCATATGAAGTGAAGTAAGCCAGGCCCAAAGAAATATAAGTCCCATGGTTTCCCTTATTTGCAATAACTAGTATATGTCTGAGACGAGCAGAAAAGGTCAGATAAGTTGATGTTAGGTAAAATGAACCCCAAGATAAGTATTCAAATGTTTTTTCTTTCATGTGATTGTTTCTAACATATTTATAAGATGATTTCTTTGTTGCTTTGTATGTCCCTCCCCCACAGTATAACCCCTGCTTTCACTGTATTTGATGTTGGTATAATTTGGGGAGGAGAAGGGAAAAAACACATCGTTTAAATAGGGATACATGTGGACCCATTGCAACAATGAGATGCACAAATCGTTATGTCGAAAAACAAACTTTACAACTTTGGTCGGGGGTAGGGAGGTGTTGGGAGATGGGAAGGAATGGGAAGGGGAAACAATTGAGGAGGCAACAATGCTTGATAAGAAATGTACTCATTATCTTGCCCATGTAATTTTAATCCCTCTGTATGGTATTTTCACAGTAAACAAAAAAAGAAAATAGAGCTCTTTACAATAAGATAAAATTAAAAATGTAAAATAGAACTTCTCTGAGAATTTTGTTTTCATAGGAAAGATTTGTGTTGGGAAGGGGCTTTCCTCACATTGTGGCGATGGTTTAGATATAGGCCAGGACAGGGTTTCTGATATTCAGTCCAAGATTCTCTAGCTTCCTTCTATAACCATAATCAATAGCATCATGTTGGAGAGGGTCAGATGGGGGGCACCAGAGGTCAGATGACTTGTCTAAATGATGTATTAGCCTCTGTAACCTCAAATGAATTGGTTGTATGTTGTGGAGATCTATTGGCTAATTGTCCCCATAGTCATTTTACTTCTCCAGTTCACCTGGGTAGTAGATCTATGTCTGTAGCATGAGAAGACTGGTATAACCAGAGCACCAGTCTTCTCAGGCTGAGCTGGATCTCTGGTATCATGTTTAGTGTGTGCTGTAGCTCCTGACTACATGGTTTCCAGATCAGACGCTGACCGCTCAAGTTCCCTAAACCCTTGGTTCTGATCTAGGATGAGATATGACTCAGGACATTGTGAAGGACAGAAATTAAGAAGCATTCACTTATGAAGTTCTGGTAGAGTTGACCTATAATCCTTTGCTTAGGGTTGAGATGACTGGCCTAAGAGCAACTCATTTGGATATCAAGACTGAGAGAACCCAGATTCATCTTTGATTTGTTGACATTCAACATAAGAAGGATATCTTCAGCTCAATGAAAAGTGTCATCTGTAACCCACATAAAGTTCAGATCACCTAATATATAGTGAACAGAAAGGAAGACAAAGAAGGATGTTTCATAAAACAAAACTTTCAAAAATATTATGCAAAGGGTTTCTACATACAAATGTGTAGTATCTCAATTAGGATAGAGCTAGAAGAACCTGGGTTTTTATTCAAAGACTACGTTTAAGTAAATTTGATGCGACAGACACAGAGGGATGTGATGGAAAGAGAAAATAAATTCAGTGCTCAGTAGTACTTTGGAAAGTCTTCTTAGAAGTGAATTAGAACAGTTTCATGTAAAGGTTAAGTATATGAGCCAGGATTCAAAAGTCTTGAAATCTGTCTGAGTTTGAAGAGATTACCTGACCTCATTTTTCTGGCCCATAAAGTAAGAATAATGATGGTATCTGTATTTAGGGTTGTCAGAATTAATAAACTACACTGTGTTCTGAAGCATTCAATAAATGTTAGCTATCACTAGTAATATTTTATTTGATACAATAGCTTTCAGAACAATTATGCAAACTTGCTTGAGAAAACTAATTTGGTTGGGAAAGAATAAGCTGATTTTTAAGCCATTGTCAACCATTCAGTGTTCTGCTTTGCAATGTTATAGGATTTGGCTCTATGAATCTATTTCCTCTTTGCTAGTGGCTTTCTGTTAATTTCTCCCTGTGGAGGCCCTAGAGAGAAAGCAAAAGGCCACAGGAGGGAATCTGGATACTTTCTTGCATTTGCTGCTGTCGTTACTGCATTATCTCAACAATTAAAATTTATGAACATTTTTAAATTAAAAAAAAAATCTCTACAGGGCTGGGTAGGTGGCTCAGTGGTAGAGCGCTTGCCTTGCATGCATGAGGCCCTAGGTTCCATTCCTTAGCACCACATAAGCAGAAAAAGTCAAAAGTGGTGCTGTGGCTCAAGTGGTAGCGCGCTAGCCTTGAGCGGAAGAGTGGAGGGACAGCACCCATACCCAGAGTTCAAGCCCTATGACTGACAAAAAAGTAGTCTCTACTTTAAAATAATATTGGTCCTCCAAGAACTTTTGTTTATTTGTTCTGAGACATGTCTCTGTATATAGCTCAGGCCGGCTTTGAACTTATGATTATCCTGCCTCAGCACTGGCTGTTGAGATCAGTAGTCATAAACCACCTCATTAGACCCGAAAAGCTTTTTAACCAATTTATCATATCCAATTCTTTCTGCAAACATAACTGATGTGGCTCTGTCTTCCCTAATTGCCTAACTGATCAAGGTAATTTTACAGACCTAGAAGGCACCCTTGAATTCTCCAATTAAACCCTTTGGTATCCTGTTGTTTTCTGGTCCTAAACAATGCATTGTATCTCTGATACTTTTTCTTTATTTCGACACAGAACAAAATCATTATAGCTTTTACTGCTAAGTGATTTTCAGAGCGGGAGCTCTAAGATTATTTCAATAGTTTCAATCGTGAAGGCCATTTCTTGTGGTAGGCCAGCCTGGTAGGTTGGCCAGAAGATAGAGAAAACGGAGCCACAATTCCTAAGAATGGCTGAGAACAGCATTATTTCTCAGATTAGCTGTGATGTTGTCATCCAGATTTCAGCAGACTGGTCATAATTTTCCCAGGTGTGAATTACATAATTGTATCCTATATGATTCTTTCTATCTTGGGTGACAGAAACACTTTGTTAATGAAAAGAGGGCATTTAAAACAAGTCTCAGATACCTACTGAAACATGGATGTATGATGTAGAAATTTAAAATGATATCACCAGGATTCTCCTCCAAGAAACACATCTAAAGCTAGGTGAGGAAAGAAGCACTCTGATTGACTGGACCATAGATATATTACTGAGAGTGTAATGATGATGTGTCAAATTGAGAGCCAAGTGTTGTGGTCAGAATACGGAGAAATAGATTGTGGGTAAGGAAATTCAGCAAGTGTTGCTTCTGTCAGTATTGATATACTTGTCCAGGAAGTTATCAACCCTGAAGCTTGATGATTTTGCCTGTCAAGATGAGCTTCTTCAGTCACTCTAGAACGTTGCTGTGGCAGGGCGAGCAACCTTTATGTTGGATTGGGTGAAGTGTCTGAGGTGTCTCACTCACTTATTTTACTCTGGGCCAGTCTTTCTTTCTCTGTCCTTCCTCCTTCTGGCCTTCAAAATAGTAATTCGGTCAATAGTTTCAACTCTGAAGCTGATTGGGTCTGATTCTTGGCTTCAATCTAGCAGCCCTGCAATGGCAAATTGTACATGTGGGCATACAAATGGCTAGCTATGGGTTCCTTTCTTCATCTGCATTTCTTAGTTCACCTGCCAGTCTTCATCAGGTTCTATAATGGTATCTTTTCCACGCACATCTAATGAAATTGCAGGTGCAAGCACAGTACCAGACATATTGCAAGTAATCATCAGGGGCTAGTTGTTATTATCCCTTCCCAGCTGCAGGAATGACTTCCAGAGAACTGAACCCTGGTGGGCCATGCCAGTCTCCTGTGTATTTGGTCAGATCTGTCCTCTTATCTTCTTTGGCATTGGTTGTATTTTCTCCCATTGACAATCTTTCTACTCAGGAATAAGAGTATTCTTCTTGACTGTATGAGTTTAGAAATCAGATGTCCCGTGGGACCAATACGGACCTTACAGGAAGTAATAATTAAAACACATAGCAAGGATTCTAGATGTTGGTGCTAGCCATGAAGCAACAACTTGTAAACTCTGATATATTAACCCTTGAGTTACCATGTCACAGGATGGGTCAGAAATCTTGGTTTAGGGAGTTAGGTATATTGCTTCTGCTGAGTATGCATAGGGCAAACACTCAAGAGTTTGGGACAGGGGCTCTTGGCACAGGAGTTTGAAGATAATCTAGTATTCTCTTTCATACCTCATGATTATCAGTCCTAACTGTCTATTTATTCTATGATTTCTGTGGGTCATTTTCTCTTTCTTTTTTATTTTTCACATATATTTTTATTGTAAAAATACTGTACAGAGGGGTTACAGTTACATGAGTAGGGAAATGAGTACATTTCCTATTTAGCATTGTTACCACCTCTTTTGTTTTTCCCCTACCATCCCTTCCCTCCCCTCCCAACTCCTCCCCCCCAACCCGAAATTGTAAAGTTCATTTTCAATATAGTGCCTTGTACATCTCATTGTTACAATGGGTCAACCTGTATCCTTATTTAAGCATTTTTTTTGGGGGGGGGGTCTAGTCATGGGGCCTGAACTCTGGGCCTGAGCGCTGTCCCTCAGCTCTTCAGCTCAAGGCTAGCATTCTACCACTTGAGCCACAGTGCCACTTCTGGCTTTTTTTTTCTTTTTGCTTATGTGGTGCTGAGGAATCAAACCCAGGGCCTCAGGCATGCAAGGCAAGCGCTCTACCACTGAGCTATCTTCCCAGCCCTATTTAAGCATTTTTTTATATCCCTTCCCCTCCCCAAATTATAAAAATGTATATACAAGATGCAGAACACCAGAATCAATGGCCTTCAGTAGATGAATGGATAAAAAAATGTGATACACACACACACACACACACACACACACACACACACACACACACACACACACACACACAATGGAATTAATTTACCCTTTCTAAGGCTCAGTTTTCACAGTGTTCAGCATTATATAGATAACTGTGTGGCAACTGCCCAATATATTTCACCCATTTTCATTAATATGTGTTCTCCTTCCCTTACCCTTCATTTATTACAGTTTGGACTCCTTGACATTTTGGTGCCAGGTGTCCTAGATTTTATCTTAAGCAGAGAAAAGAATTATTTTGATGATGCAATTAATGTTTCAGAAATAGTAGCTTAGGCTCAGTTTATCAAGTTTGGGTTCAATGCCGCCTCTGTGGTAATGAATGTATGTGGTGTTTCAAATCCTTTCCCTCTTGTGAGGCCTTGGCAGACTTTGCAAGGTTCAAGCTGGGTCTGCATAACACTGGCAAATAAATCTCTGCCTTTGTCACACTGTTGAGCTGCTAATAAAGAGAGCAAGCAGGCATTGTAGCAGTGCTTTCTGTGGTCAGAGAGCCCTAATGGTGTGTCAGGATTATATAATTCACCCTCCAAAAGCATCCAAAAGAGAGATAAATTGTTTAGTTGGGAGAAATTAACCATGGATTGATCCTATCTGTTTTAATTTAGCGCAGGACGGCTTAGACTACGGCAAAGAGCAGATGGGCTATTGATCTGTCAATAGGATAATCAGAGCATCAAAGCTGGGGTAGAGGAGTGAGGGGAGGAGAATCTGAAGCACTTGGGACTTTGCCAGGGTGGCCTTCTTGGAATAAAAGCCATCTTTTAATTGAGCGTGTGCCTTTGCCTGCTAACAGGTTTTATTAGGGACAGCGATCCAGAGGCCTGGAGTTCTCAGGCAAAGAGACAATGTTGTGCCGAATGTGTTGGCAGAGGGATTCATCTTGGCCATGGGTCAGCTGACGTTGTGCTCTGATAGGCCACTGTAGAAAGATGTGGATAGAGACAGAAGGATGGCTGGAATTATATTAAGCTGTCAAATTGGAAAGCACCGGGTTTTTCTTTTCATCTCTTTTTTTCTTGTTGTTTAAAAAACAAATATTCTATTCCCCTTCCACCAATTTGCTTCATGTCTGCCTTGTCTCTGGATTTATTGCCACCCATTGCTACCGAAGATGGGGCAGCCTCCTTCCTGGTTTCTTTGGGAGCCAGTCAAAGGCAAGTGTCTCCAAGGAACTCAGGGCCCTAGTATGAGCTGGGTCCTTCCTGTCCTGTTGTGCAGACACTTTAAGAGTCAGGCTTGTCCTCTGGCCCACAGAGAGTTAGTTAGAAGCCTGCTGCTTTGAGGATCTTCCAGATGGGCCAGGCGGAGTTCTTAGGATGCCACTGTGATTGCTAGGTCAGGATGCCCTGACCTAGGAATGAGCTGAAGACCCAGCCAGTACCCACGCATCAAAGGGTAAATGGAGACACGGAGGCCAGGGAAGGGGCAGAGGAGTCCACAGGGTGACACTGAGGAGTTTACAGAGCTCCCCAGGCCCGACTAAGACCCTGACTTCTCTTATTCCAGAGAGCTCCTTCTGAAGATGGAGAGGGGAACAGATCCTGGAAAACTGTGCTCTGCTCTTGGGCCTCGGATTGAGGAGTGGCTGCTTCAGCAGTGATGTCCAGGCCTCTGTCAGCCTCTAGGTGGAGATGAGTCTGCAGAAGCATGGCTCAAACTGTGCTTTCTGAAGAAGGTGGCAACAACAATTAGTTTGGGGCAAGGAAATTGGTGGCTGTCCTCTTTCTTCCAAGGTCGTCTGTCTGGACCCCCCAACCCTCTCTGCGTCTCCTAGAACTCTCAGGATCTCCTCGTTCACTGAGATTTGCTTAGAAGACAATGGAGGGACCTGGACATCATCATGTGAAGAAAAGGAAGCCAGACTGGAGGGGACAAGTATTTTATATCCTCACTTATATAGAAAGTCTAGAACCCATCCCCCAAAAGAATGATATGAGAATAAAGCAGCGACCATTCAGGGAGAGTTGCCAGTGGGATTGGGAAGTGTAAAACATAATGACCTAAGTACTTTATATACACCTGTAAAAGTAGAATGATGAAATCTTGTTTTAAAAATTGGTTAAAACAAGGTGTGTGTGTGTATGTGTGTGTGTGTGTGTGTGTGTGTGTGAGAGAGAGAGTGTACCAAGGCACATTATATGAATATATGGAAATGTCACAATAAAAACCCCTTTGTACAAATAATGTATATAAATAAAAATAGTTTTAATAGGAGTTTGGTGAGAAAGATGAGGTGTCTCATCAAGATATTATCAATATAGCCCGAGCTTTTTTTCCTTGAAGAGACGGATGCTTACCGTCAAGCAGGTTGCGTAGATCCGTTTCTAGTTTGACATAACGAGTTATAATACTTTAATCAGGGAAAAATTCTTGGATACCTCATGAGAGGCAGAGGGTAGACCAATTTTCATGGAAAAGCAGGTCATTCATTCATGAAGTCAACTTCAGGTTTTACTATGCTAGCCTTCCAAACACCAGCAAGCTGGTAATGGCCTTCAGGCCCTCAGGGAAAGTACATTCAAATACAGGAAGAATAGAAATATGAAGATACATCTCAGATATTGAGCACTAGAAAGATTTTTTTCTAAGATTCTAATCTTGCAAGATTTGTGCTCTTCAAAATGAAAATTTAAAAGCAAGGTTCAGGTGTCTGGGGCCTCTGGCCTGTCATCCTAGCTCCTGGAGAAGATGAAATTGGGAGAAACATTCATGACTCTACCTTGATGGAAGTTGGGTATGGTGACTTATGCCTGTAATCCCAGCTTTTATGGGAAGCCTAAAAAATACATGGTTTACTGCCCAGGTGAGTGTCTGAGCAGAAAGCAAGGCTCTATCTCAACAAAGTAACCACCTTCACCACCACCACCATTTACAACAAGAAATCACTAGAGGTGCGTATCAAGGGAAAACACTTGCTTAGCAAGCAGAGAGTTCTGTTCAAACCATAGTATTAACCCCAACCCTCAGCAAAGGTCCCTTACCCTAAGTGACTTATATCTCTGTTGTTATATACATGTCTTTTGTATTTAGGATCAATTCAAGAGGCAATTTTGCTAACTTGTCTTCAGGACAATAGAACCATAGTTTAACTGACATATTGTTTGGAGCTTTTGCCCAGCAAATCCTACATTTGCTTGCTTCCATTTTCTGTTCATCTGAAGGAAAGTAGGATTTCTGATGCCTGAAACGATAATGATTTCTTTTTCCATATAAGAGAAATATCAACTAGAGGAACAGCTAGGTTCTTGCCACAGTGGAAAAATAATAAAGTATATTAATAGCTGAACAAATGGATCTTGCTGGGAAATATTTTAGACTTTCAATGGTCTCACAGAGATAGAATAGCCCTTGAACTTAAAAATCCTTTTTACCCCCCATTTTGGTATTTTTACAAAAAGACTAAAATGCCTTTCAATTAAAATTGCCAGATCATTTGAAGTTAAGCTTTTGTATCCCAGAGGAACGAAGGCTGTGAGCGCGTGGGGTAATGCGGGCCACATCTGGGTGTCCTGTTGTCAGAAGGCTGGCGTGGCCTCCCTGGGCTTCTCCGGCGTTTTCAATGTTGGCATACTAACCCCGGATTCACACTCCACCTGTGGCTACAAAGACAATTAAACTTACACGAGCATGGCAGATAAAAATCAAAGGCAGGTTTTATGTTTTATCTATGTAAGAGGACCTAATAGAGAAGGAGATCTTCTGTCTGATGCTTCTAAGCTTTTTTATTTTAAATGCTAGTCAGGCACATCTGTATTTTTAAGACGATTTTCAAGGTAAGGGTTTCATGTGCAGTTGAGTCACCTCTGGAGAATCCGATGCTGGGTACACAGATTTGGGTCCCAATAGATCTGGACTGAGTTCTGACTTCACACTGGCAAATAATGTGACTTTGAGATATCTGACCTGGCTCAGGCTGAGTGACCTCTCTTGATTACAGTGACTTCTATCGATTTTTTTTCTTCATACACTTTTTTCTTTCCCACACTTGTGTGTGTGTGTGTGTGTGTGTGTGTGTGTTGGTCCCTGGGGTTTGAACTTGGAGCCTGATTCTCTCCCTAAGTTTTATTGCTCAAGGCTGGCCCTCTAACACTTGAGCCACAGCTCCACTTCTGGCTTGTATGGGTGGTTAATTTGAGATAAGACTCCCACTGACTTTTCTTCCCAGCCTGGCTTTGAACCACAATCCTCAGATCTCCTGAGCAGCTAGGAATATAGACATGAGTGACCAGTGCCCAACATTCCTTCACACCTCCAAAATTACCATCCATTAGTTGTACAAGGGGGCTTTATTTATATATGTTGTATATAGATGTGTATACATATATACGTACATATGTGTGTATATATGTACATGTAATGTATCTTGATCAGACTCATCCTTCTCTTACCTCTAACTCTTTCATCTCCATATCCCCATCTCAAGCCAGTCTCAACAAGCTTTATTGTTGCACTTTCACATATGTAGATAAAGTATTTTGACCATTTTCATCTTCTTTCTCCCATTTTTAATAGAGACAGCAACAGTACTTCTCTCATGAGATTGTTAAGAGTAGTAAGTTGACATATTTAAAACATGCACCTTGTCTACTGCCTAGTAAATGAAATGCAAAGGTTAGTTGGTGCTAACTCTGGGTTTGAGTTTTCTGACTCAGGAAATCGTATTAAACATGAGATCTTAGGCACCTTGTGTTGCCTCTCAGTCATGAAATAGCGTAGTGATTATAAATAGTTATGTACTCAGTAAATAGAAACTAATTTAGTTCATGTATTTTCTTTAAAGCTCAATCTTTCCCATTTAGATAATCATTTGAATTTTGATTTTTTTCTCCTTTTGGTTGGTAATGAGGATTGAACTCAGGGCCTGGGCACGGTCCCTGAGCTTTTTTGCTCAAGACTAGTGCTCTACTACTTTGAATCACAGTACCATTTCCAATTTTCTGGTGGTTCATTGGAGATAGGAGTCTCATAGACTTGATTCCTGGGCTGGCTTTGAATCACAATCCTCAACTCAGCCTCCTGGGTTACTAGGATTACAGGTGTGAGCCACCAGGGCCTGGCTGCTTTTTTCTTTCTTTGTAAATATAAAATTTCTTTATTTTTAAGTGCTGTCCCTAATATATAAAAGCATCGGCATTCCTCCCACTAATTTCATTACTATTTAATAAATTAAAAGAAACATAACTCAGATAAGGCTCCTGTCTACTTTAATGTTACTGGTGGTGGCACTGAGATACTTTAGAAAAAATATTTTTTATTAAAAACATGATGAAAAAATCAATATGAGGCATTAAAATAACTATGAAAGCTATGACAAATGAGCAAAACAGCTCATTATTTATCAGTGGACTTGAGTGGTATGGGAAGTCCTTTTTGAACATTTAGAGATAGATTACAGGAATAATTCAATGCAACGAGATTCAATTTAATTGAAATAGTTATTGTGTGCCCTATGTGGCATCTAAGAGGTTCACATTTAAATTCTCTCTTCTTGAATAATTCTGTTTCAGAGCGACACTAGAAAAATGACACAAGATAAATATAGTACAAAGCAGAACACGAGGGGGCAAATTCTCAGTGATATCACTATGTGAATGGAAATACAACCCTAGGGGTTTTAAAGCTGGAAGAGAATTTACAGGTAATATCACTCTGTTACGACAGTGGACATTCTTTCCATACCACTGTTCATTTGTTCCTTCTTCATAATTTGTTTGTTCATCTGTTGTTCACTTGCCAAGTAGATATCCCACTAGTGGGGGAATCACAGCTAAGTGGGACAGACATCCTGCTAGCCAGGTCTCTTCTTGCTTCAGGGAGGCCAGTGTTTTTGCTATTAAGGTGTTCAACTGAGTGGACAAGGCCCGTCAGTATTCTGGAGTTATTTGCTTCACTCAAGGGGTATAGATTTAAATGTTAATCTCCTCTAAAAATACTTTCATAGAAATTACCATTGCAAGATTGAGTGAGATACTTAAGTGAAAAAAAAATGCAATGCTCTATGTAAATGTTGTTAATGATCGATTGTAATCCCAGTTGCTGTGAAGGCACAAAGAACTAGGCTGGGAGTCTAACTTGAGGGTCACAGGGAGGACTTCTCAGAAAACTGCTGTCCAAACTGGATCCTGAAGGTATCAGGGCATAAAATCTTGTCCACGTTAAGAAGAACACAGTATATAGAGACACAAAGAGCCAAGAAGGAGAAAGAAAGACACACATTGCATTCACACAGGGAGACCACTATAGCCATCCACTGGAAGTGGAAAGTTGGCAAAGCCTGGCCAGGATGGTAAACTATCGTTTATGTGAATTAACCACTAGGATTCTAGTATGCACTGACACTGTTCTATCTGAAAATGTATTTCCCATTCCCTAAATTTCTTTCATTAGTCATACTTGTTACCATAATTTTCTTTCAGTATGGATTCCAATTCAAACCACATAGGCCCTTTTGTGTGCCTGTTCATTTGTTAAGGCAGACTATATAACTCTGTAGCCCAGACTTGACGTGAATTCACGATGTAGCCCAGTCTGGTCTCAAGCCTGTGAGGCTCCTGTTTCAATCACACCAGTGTGAGATATCGTTAAATGTTTACACATATGCGTGTATGACACTGTATGAATGAACATAATGTATAACTCACAGAAGCCTACATCTTAGATAATTTGTTTTTGTCCACAGCAAAGAAATGAGAAGATGGAGAGCCAAAGACAGGTTAATTACTCACCCACAGTTACACAGGCTTTAAATAGAAAAGCCAGAATTCCCACTTAGGATTGTTTTCACTCCAATGAGTTCAGCTACACCAGAAGTGTCACAAGAAGATTGGCTATTGGACCTAGACCAAGTAATTGAAATGAGTGAGGCCGGTGTGTGTGTGGGTGAATGCACACTTACCTGTGACAGGTGAGGATTGCAGCCAACTATGCAGGCTGTGATCTATCCAGAAAGGCAGGTGCCCCTCAGCTCAGCTAAATTGTGCTGCTTAGAAAACCACGTCTTGTGATGCCAGATTTTTAGTTTTCAAGAGAGATTGAATCCTTGTTTTGTTTTTCTTTTTTTCCCCTCTTAAAAAACCAAACATCTTTATTTTAAAGTGATAGCCTCAATATAAAAAGCACAATATAGGCCAAATAAAACATATCTATGGGCTGAGTGGTTCCCATGAGTCACTGCTTTTTGACTTTTGATATCTGCTATTATTCCTCCCATTATGTAAATATTTCTGACACATTAACATTGTAGTGCCTCAGGGTGTTTAAATACGTAGTAATAATAGTTGTGAAGCTAAGTGTGGTCTCATATGACTTTTGTTGTACTGTATGTGGCAGACAGGGAACTGATCGTATTGTTCTTGTCCTTAAAGAAACTGAGGTTAATGGGGATTATTAGCAAGTCCAGCCTAAGATACACATGATAGAAAATGAATGTCTGACCTTCAGTTACATCCTCTTGATGCCACATATATTTCCTCAGCATTAGGGAGAAAAGAATTAAACTAATCAGGTACCTGGTGTGGATGAGGAAAAGTGGCTTCTAACAGACTAGTGTAGAGTAGTAGGAAATCAAGGAAGTCTGAATCTGAAAGAAATGATCAGTAATCAGAATGAAGCTGGGAGGTTTGTCTCTGGCTGCCCTCAGCCTTTCTCCAGGCATTAATTGAGGGTTTCATCACCACGGTCGAAGGGTCTGATGGAATCTCTCGGATCACAATGACATTGGATTGAAAGAATTTAAGCTCATCTGTGATTCTTTATTCAACACAAAATTACTAAGAACTTACCATCTTCCAAGAGGTTCCCATGATCTCACCTGGTCCCCTCCATTCTGAAAAGAGTTAGAAACCACGGTGCTAGGATTTTGAAAGGGATTTATCCATTTGGAAATATAAACCAGCTCTTTATTTTGTTGATTCTAAGCTGTGGAAATAGTCCTTAGGAGAAGAGGGGAGAATGGAATTGGTTTCTATAGATCATCTATTCTTTTTCAGATGGTGGTAGTTTTAACAGTCTGTCTAGCCCAAATGAATAGACAGATGCCTAAAACTCTGAATAATACTCAAAAGACAATAATTCATATCATTAATTGACATATGTTCTCATCCCTGCCTTCTGTGAAATGTAGTACAATGTAATGCCACACGATTAATACAGAATGACACAATGTGGACTTTGTCAATGTGGGCTATAGAGTTCGAGGGGTATAGACAACAGAGTTAGGTTGGGTGTCTTCTATTTTCCAGATGCTGTGGTAGGCTTAAGGATGCAGAGAGTGGACAGAAATGAGGGGTTTCCTAATGTTCCTTATCTAATGCAGTGATGAGTGGTCACAGGCTGTGTGAAACCTTTCAAATGTTATCAAGTAGTTTTGCCAATAAAATTCTTTGCACATGACATGAACTTATACACGGACTATACCATAGTATCAAAATTGTATCCAAATATTTTTTATCCATAAATACAATCAACAATTCATAAAATCTGGATGTTGTCTTCTTGGACCAATGGTGGCCTTTCTTCCAGTTATAACTATGCTGATAGCTGCAGAGGTAAAGCAAACTACTGTTTTCTTTTTGTGTACCAGCATAGAGGAAGATTACAGGAAATATAAAAAGGAACATTGAAACACTGAAAAGATTGAAGTGTGATCAGAAGAAGGAGAGTGTATATATACAAAATGTTGTCCTTATACCTGTGCAAATTTTTTTTTTTGGTTCTGAGGGCTGATCCCAGGGACATACGCTTGCTACATAGACACTATATAGTTCAGGTAAGCCTCTTCTGCTTTCGATTATGGTATTTTTGGCTACCTTTCTCCCTGTTGATGGTTAGAAGTCACTAATAAGGGAAGTTATCAAAGCAGTTCCAAATAGTTGACATTCTCTCCTAAGAAATTAAGATGTAAATAATGAACATGAAGAGCACCGGTGAGATTGGCATTATTGTGTCTGAGCTACAGATGAGGAGGCTGAGGCTCAGAAGCATTAGTGGACACAGTACATCATAGCAAGGATGGAGACTTTGAAGCCCCAACCACAGACTAGAATCTCAGTTCTGCCACTTATTGACAGTGCTACTTAGCCTTGATTTAGCTTCAGTTTTCTTTCCTTGTCTCCACAGTCATCTCTTCTCCCTCCCATAAACACTCTGCTATGTATCTAGTATGTTCTGTGTCAATATATGGAACCACAAATCACCCATGTTTCGTCCATGAATGATTTTCTGCATGTCGTCTGAGACACAGTTTCAGCCTCCTGATTCCTCCCTACCACCAATCAAGTCCTCCTTCTTCAGCATCAGATAATGTTCGGATGCATTTACGTTTCTCAGTCTTTATCACTCCCATTACGATCTATCTTCTTATTGTGATCCTCTTACATCATCTTTTGCCTGCTTTGCTTCTAATTCATTCTGTATACACAGACAGAAGAGTTATTTTGAAACTCTGAATTTTGTCTCCTGACTCAATTAAAGAAGGTTTTTCGTGGCTTCCTAGAGTTATGAAGACAAGGAAAGTAATTTTTATATGGTTGACAATTATTATGTGGTTACTAAACCTTATTCCTGTATGCCCATATCCTGCCATATTGCTTCTTGTCAATATTTCAGCCATTCTGGACCTTTTCCATCACAAAAGGGCCATTCACTCTGATTTCATTGTAAACTTGATGTACAGTTATATAAGTAAGGTAATGAGTACATTTCTTGTCAAATTCACTCTTACCAGATAATAATCTCACTTTCTTTTTCCTCTACATGGAACTTTCTTCTACAATTTTCTCCTACAATTTCTTTTGCTCAATTACTGGGTCTTATCTATTACTCAGTCATTAGAAAAGATGTCTTGATTTGGAACTGACTTAGGTAACCTTCCTATGTGGTCCCATGGGACTCTGAATTTCTACCTCTTGACACCTACTGCATCTGGAGTTTCTCTTTCAACCTGAACCTTCCAAATGGATTGGAAACTCTAGGCTCAGAGCCATAGCTCCAGTGCCTGCCACCCCGTAGTTGCTCAGAAAATATTTACTGAATGAATGGATAGTTAAAGGAAAGCATTGTGAAACTAGCTAGGGAGAGCTGCAGAGATCCCAGGACAGAGTCAACATTCAATGAAAGGTAGCTCTTACATAGTATAGTCTGATCTCAAAGTTCATAAGTACAGAGCTGAGATTGCAAAAGTCTACTCCCTGGGTTAAAAAATGCGACTTTTCTATCACACTGCTTCATTTTAAAGATTGAGTCTTTTACTTTCAATTTTCCAAACATAGTGGAATATAACCTTATCTTATTGTTGTAGACTTTTCCATAAATTAGACTGTTTTATTGAGGAAAACAAATGATCTACCTTTAAATAAGTTTCAGTAAATTGAATGGCTCAGGTCAAGATGACCAGACTCACTAATGGGCACAAAATGTTGTGATATTGTCCAAAACTGTGGAAGATGAAAGTGAGAGCTCTTGGCCCAAGGAGGAGTCACTCAGGGGCTTGAGGTCAAGATGAACAGACAGAGTGGTGATAGAGTCTCCCACGCTGACACATGGATAATTCACACGTAGCTGAGTGTGCCTGGCTCCCATTGCATCCCCCAAAACATCTTCTCTGACCTGTCTCGCTGTGGCTTAATTGCTCCGTAAAGCCTGGCTTCTCTCATTCCTGACAAATGTGAAATCCACTGACAAACATGGATTAGTTAACCCAAACGTCACCAACATGGCAAAGACGTGGGATGTGTTTTGGAAGCTGCAAAGCTTGTACCCAGCACTGTTCAATGATGCATGAAAATCTGAATTGGTTTTGTGTAGTGGAAGGAAACGTACTGGCTAGTCCTCTATTACTTATAGTGGGGTAGAATTTGTGCAATACAGTTGGAAATTATGGGATGAATTTTCCATTTGAGAAAAAAGCATCTGAAACAGAACCTAAAGACTTGTTTTCCCTTGTTTTCCTCCCTTCATTCCCTGTTTTCCTTCCTTCCCTGAAAGCTCAGGTCTCAAACACAATTTCTTTCTTTCTTTCTTTCCTTCTTTCTTTCTTTCTCTTTCTTTCTTTCTTTCCTTCTTTCCTTTCTTTCTTTCTTTCTTTCTTTCTTTCTTTCTTTCTTTCTTTCTTTCTTTCTTTCTTTCTTTCTTTCTTTCTTTCTTTCTTTCTTCCTTCCTTCCTTCCTTCCTTCCTTCCTTCCTTCCTTCCTTCCTTTTTATTTTTTGTTTTGGTTGGTCATGGGGCTTGAACTCTGGGCTTGGGTGCTGTCTCTGCGCTCTACCACTCAAGGTGAGCGCTCTACCTCTTGAGCCACAGCTCAAGCTGTGGTTTTCTAGTGGTTGGAGATAAGCGTCTCACGGACTTTCCTGCTCGGGCTGGCTTTGAATCACAATCCTCAGATCTCATCCTTTTGAGTAGCTAGGATTACAGGCATGAGCCACTGGCACCCAGCTTTCACACATAATTTCACCTGTCTGAATTTTGATTTTTTCCTCTATGCCTAGGAACATAATTACCCTGACTATGGGCTGGGAAGGTGGTTCAGTGGTAGAGCGCTTGCCTTGCATGCCTGAGGCCCTGGGTTCGATTTCTTAGCACCACATAAGCAAAAAGAAAAAAGCCAGAAGTGGCGCTGTGGCTCAAGTGGTAGAGCGCTAGCCTTAAGCTGAAGAGCTGAGGGACAGCGCCCAGGCCCAGAGTTCAGGCCCCACGACCGGACCCCCTCCCCCCCCAAAAATAATTACCCTGACTACTATTCTGAGATTTGGATAATTTACTGAATGGAAACTGTCTTGCAATGGTCAGAGTAATACCTTAAACTCAAATATTTGTTTTAGTGATTATTAGTTTACAAGATCTATACTATCATGGTAATTCTTGTTAATTGCTAATGAATAAAATGACTTGAAATAATATAATCATGAATGTTAATAAGTAGTAACCATGAATTAGTGCATAAAAGAAAATGACAAGGCAGGGCTCACCTATTTACTGTTGGGAAGCAGAGTGAATGCTCACATCTCTGGTGCCTCTGGAGGAGCAGAGGCACACATTTTAGCTAGGGTGATTTATCCCAGACCAGGAAGATGAGAGGGCTGGAGGCCATAGCCTGCCTGCCTGTGAGGGACCAGTGGCTTCTTTCTGAACCTACCACTCTCCTTGGTGATGGGGTCATGGGAAGAGGAGAGAGTAAATGAGAATTAGAGAGTGGCAAGAGCTCTTACAATGATGTCCCTTCTCATCGAAGGAGACGAGAAAAATGAGGGCTGACAATTTTCCCCAAGGAGCTATTTCACATGTTTGCTCTTCTTTTTACATCACAATAATTGTGGATGGAATTTATTTCATGGGAAATTAGAATTCACTATACCATCAACTGTGTAACCTGGCCCACAACAACATTTTACGCTGTTCTATATCCCCTTATTCCCTGTCTTCCCTCCCTTCTTTCCTTCCTTCCCTTGTCCCTCACTTCCTCCTTTATTTTTCAAAGCACATTCAGTTTAATTTGATCCTAGTGACAGTCTCAGGAGAGAGATATTATAGTGATATTATATGATCCCTATTTTTATAGATGAAGAAAATGAGACAGAAAGTTGAGCGATTTGCCTCCGATTAGAGAAAGTGGCCATGGACAAGTTGGAACAAGAATATAAATCTCTGACTCCTGGTTCAGGGACCTTTCTCAGTAATCACACCACTTCTTAGGTTGTGGTTATGGCTTAAGGATGGCAGTTTTAAAGTGAGTCCTTACTGGAACAATCCTTTGTCCTCAAAATGGTCTTGATCCCTCTAACATTACATTTGAAGGCACAATGTATCTTTGGACCACAGATTTTACTTTCAGGGGTTGACATCCTTGCTGAGACTTAGATAGCCATAGCTCACAGCTATCCTCACTCAAAAGAAGGCTTTACTGAGGTAGAATGAAGGGCAGGAATGTTAAGACAGTAGACACATAGAGAGAGTGTGTTCTAGAACCTGCTCAAAACAGTTGCATGCATCAAAGCCATTCCAGAATAGGTGTACTTGATTGTCCCCATTTTTAGCATGGGGATTTAAGTTGAAATGGTTCAATGTCACACGTTTTACAATTAGTAGTTGTTGAGGTAGGGAGTCCAATCCAGGAATTGTGGATTCAAATTCAGTAAACATAGCCACTGACCTGGTTGAGCTGGGCTGTCTGTGTGTGTATTTGAAGTTTATTTTTCTCCAGTATGTTTGTATTAAACAAATGCATTGGATTTACACGTAACTTTCTCCTCAATTCTATTATTCTCTGTTTTAGAGCCCCAGCCTTGGGACTTTTACTTTCTTTGAAGATAATTTATTAATAATAATTCCTACAGCAGTGCAGGGATGGCCTCTTATTTCTCTTTTAACTCTTTTGTTCCTCTCACTCTGTGCCTATCCTGTAGTCTATGTGTATGAAATATTTGTGGAATGAATTTCTGGATCATTTTCTAGGATCATTTTTACAGTCTTTTGTCAAGAATGTCAATATATTTCTTAGAGGCATCCTTAGCTTGTACAAAGCTGAATTAGAAGGAAATCAGTCCTCCTCAGAATGGTTACTTCATTGATCTCCGAAGTTACAGTTGTGTTCATATCACTGCGCCTACGTGGTTATTTGAGAATAAGCATAGGAATTTTTAATGTGTTCAGGAGAATCAATAGATGTTTGATCCTTTAACAATTTCTGGGTCTCAATTTATTTTCTCATCTGTAAAAGAGGAAATTTAGATTAGATGACATGACTTACAGCAGTAAGATTTTATGATCTTATATCCTTTAGATATTTACAAAAAACCATATTTTGCTAAAAGCTTGGTTACTGGGATATCAAATTGATTTCCCCAATTGTATATACATTATTAATCAAGTTGCTGTCTAAAGGGGCATACAAGGTGACTTCTGTCCTGATGCTGCTGCTCACAATCATTCTTTATTAGATTTTTTTTAATGCCAATTGTGGGGCCTGAACTCTGGGCCTGGGCGCTGTCCCCCAGCTCTTCAGCTGTAGACCAGCGCTCTACCACTTGAGCCTCAGCCCCACTTCTGGCTTTTTCTGCTTATGTGGTGCTGAGGAATCGAACCTAGGGCCTCATGCATGCAAGGCCAGCACTCTACCACTGAGCCACCTTCCCAGCCCTCACAATCATTCTTTATGACCCAGGTCTAGTGCCACCTCTTCTGGAAGCCTTCGACAAGTCTTCTTTCCTCCATCTTATGTACCCTTTCCTGAATTCTCTAGGTTGAATGAGTTTTTAAAAAATTATTCAGGCCTCTTTGTAACCTAAACACATCTACATTATTAGATTTATATGTGTGATTGGTAATTATTCATTTAATTTATTTTCTTTTTCTGTTTCTTTTCATGCCACTCTTGGGGCTTGACCTCAGGGCCTATGTGCTGTCTGTTGCTGAGCTTCTTTTGCTAAAGGCTAGCTCTCTTACCACTTAAGCCATGGAACCACTTCTGGCTTTATCTGAGTAGTTTATTGAAGATAAAGAGTTTCAAGGATTTTCTTGCCTGGGCTGGCTTGGAACTTCTATCCTCAGATCTCAGCCTCCTGAGTAGCTAGGATTATAGGTGTGAGCCATCAGCACCATACTTATTTAATCTGTTTTCTACATTAGTCTGTGATCATTTGGAAAACACTGTTTTTCTTCCTGTTGATATTTGTTGTCATTTTCTTTCCTAAAAATGAAGATTCACTGAATAAAGCAGAGGCAGGAGAGGAAAAGAAGCATGTGCACAGACAGCACACTTGAGCACCCGTGAGCCCCCTGTGGCTTCAACCAGACTTTTCTAGTCTGCATATACACTCCCCTCCTCCCTTCCTCATTATAGATTCTTTTCACTGCCATGAGAAATATTCATTGAACCTAGTCTCAAGGTCAGAATCTATCTAGTAGTAGACTGAAACTTGAAACTGAACCTCTGTAGAAAATTATAGGGCACTATAAGGGCTGAGGTGTCCCTTGACCACAGGGTCTTATTACTTGAGGTAAGATCTATAGGTCAGTGCATGGACAACATGATCTCCAGATGGTATGGTATATTTGGTGCTGGTTTGAGAACTGCCATAGGACATGGGGAAGGTTATGAGGAGCATTTTCCCACAAAGGGTGGCATCTATGATGGATTTGGAGAGATGATCAAGTCCCCTTTCTATGGGAAATAGGAAACGAGTATCCACGTAGACAAGATAGTGCTAAGAGAAACTGGGGTGGTAGCAACTTTTCACATAAGGGGAGCAGGAGACGTTGGGAAGGGAGATAGAAGATGAGATGGAGTTTTCTTGGGAGTCACAGGAGGACTTTTACCAAAGTATCATGTTATTTTGAGGGGTCTTTTAGCCAATGGGATGTCAGTGACTTCATGGTGGAAGGAAGAATTTTCTCTATAACTCTTCACAGCCATCACACTGAGGAATGATCACCTTCTCAGATTTCCCACTACTATAGTCAGAAAGATTTACAAATGATGATTGATCTTGCACGCACACACACACACACACACACACACTCACCCATATAATAATAAAATTCCTCCCTTTCCCAGGTTGCTGGGACTTGCCTTTCAGTGGCTTGCACTGAATTGATTCAGGAAAGGGAATCAATGGCAAAGCTTACGTTTCCTGGAAAAAGTACTGCCCATGAAATTCTGATATCAACACTTGTCAGTTTCTGCATTTCCTGGGACATCTTCATTATTTCTAAATAGGTGGGTAGGTGGAATGTCTTTTCCTACATTCCTTTGAATTTTGAAGTCTGTCGTGAAATCGGAGAAAGTGGAAAGAGGATAGAAAAAGAGAATCAAGGTAAATTATGTTAAATTTATGATGTGACAAGGAAGGCTCATTTTTCTTTGTGAATCATGGTTAATCGTTATTTGAATTAGAGACTATTTACTAGCTAGTTCTCATAAATCAAGATGGGGGTGAGTAGAAATATTTATCATGGGCTAGTGTCATGTGATTTTTGAAAAATATAGCCAAATATTTTAATAAGATTGAAGATTTTAGTCACAGATGACTTAAATGATGACAGATAGGAAGACATCAAGAGAAAAACCTGAAGATTTCTAAAGTCAAGTGCTGCCCTTTGAAATGTGAACTTTAATGATGCCTTTGTGCTCTTCCACCCTGCCTCCTCTGCCCCCCAGCACATGAGATGTGGCCAGATTTATGGTACCTGGGTCATTTTCCTGAATACCTATTCCATTTTATACAAGCTATTAAATATAATTAACGAGAGTGAAGAATACATTCTAAATGTGAACACATTTACAACTGTTGGGGTGGGTCACATGAAGGTGATAGCTTGGGGCAGAGGAGAAATCCTTGTTGGTAAGTCTACATTTACCTGACTTAGTTCTCATTCTAAAACTTGGTGTATGACCTTGAGCCAGTCACTGCCTCTCTGTTAGTTTTCATTCTTACAAAGCTCTGGTCTTCATCCTTAGAATGATATGTTTAGGTTCGTGTCTTTGCTATTAGATTCCTTATGCAATTTTTTAAACAATAAGATACTATCTTTTCAGCCCTAATGTTTTACTCTAATTCGTTTTAGAGGGAAGGGGAGTATACATCAAAAAGATTCTTGGATAGTGCTCATCAGATTAGTAAATGATAAAAATATGTTTCTTGGGATTTGTACGAAAAAAGAGTTGAATATTGGATAAGTACTATTTCAGTGAATGAAGGAATTGTCTCATCACTCAACATATATCTCTATCTACCTGCTTGCTTGAGGCAGGGATTTGTGTGTGGACAAATATATATATATGTATATAATATATACATATATTATATATATAGGAGCAATATATATATGTATATAATATATAATAATATATAACATATAATTATATAATTTATAATATTAACAGGCATCAGGCATCTGTGGGAAGGAACAACTCATCCTGGTAGAGCTAGGAAGTGTCCCAATGGTATCGAAATTTGTTCTTGAGAGATGAGCAAGAGTTGGGAGCCTGAGCAATAAGGGTAAGGAGTAGGAATAGCATGAAGGAAAAGTAGAAAGCTTTAAGCTGGTAGCCAATATTTCCCTCCCTGCAAGCTCCCTAGATAGGACACACATGTACTTATAGAAATGGACTTATTTTAGTGTAAAGGAAATGTAAAGGTAAAGAATCTTCTGATTCTCATCAATGTGTAAGTGCTTCATTCAGTCAAGTCGATTTCCCTTCCTGGGATGTGGAAGTCATGGTGGTTGATGCAGCTGATTTACCTCAGCCTTGGTCCCTTCCTCCCACAACTCGTCCTCCTCAAGGAGATGACTTTCTGCCAATGACTCACATATATACAAAGTCTATGCAAAATTTTGAAAAATTCAGCAGGGAAGGGAATTTGTAATGTATCCTTACTGGAAGGGTATATATGGTTGAATATGTTTGTTAAAAGATAGAAGATACATGTATATATCCCATATATATTCCCATATATATTATGGGAGATGTATGGGAGATATATACACATATATATTGGATGCATACACATATATGGATGTGTCTATATATATGGGATATATATATATATCATGTATAGGATATCTTTGTGATATATGTATATATCATATGGATGATTTATACATATCCCATATATAGACAAATCTCATATATATACATCCCATAAATATGAATATATATCCCATATACACACAGATTATATATATATATATATTTCATATATATCCCATATAGATCTCATCTATGTATCTATGTATCTATCGACATAAGATATAATATATACTCAAATTGTGATGGAAACAGATCTGGTAGGATGAAATTTTTTTTTCTTTTTGCCAATCCTGGGGCTTGAACTCAGGGCCTGGGTACCACCCTGTACTTCTTTTGCTCAAGGTTAGCGCTGTACCACTTTGAGCCACAGCACCACTTCTGTCTTTTTCTGTGTATGTGGTACTGAGGAATTGAACCCAGGGTATCATGCATGCTTAGCAAGCATTCTACCACTAAGTCACATTCCCAGGCCAGGATGTGATTTTATGAGAGGAAAACACAGATGTTTGCTAACACAGTTTTGCTATGAAGGTGGGTGTGTGACTGATCCGGAAGGTCAGAAGAGAGCGTGGTCTTGGCTGAGAGCTGTAGCTCCTCAGTGATAGCAGGAGTAGTGTTACAGAGGACGGCTTAGATAGTTTGCTGTTTTGCCGCAGAGTTGTTGCAACTGTTCTTGTTCTTGTTTTCTCTGAGAAACTTGATGCCAGGTAAGTGGAGTTTTAACGACAATAGGGTAATTTTGAAATAATTGTGAAAATCTGGAGAATATGTTAGAGAATTATGTATATTCAGGGTCCAATTGGGGTGGAGCTCATGAATGTAGGAGTGTAGATGGTTCCATTAAGCTGTGTTTGATAATTTGTTCGACCCTCAAAGCCCACTCCAGAAGCTGACAGGATAGCCATGTCAACCATGCTTTACTCTTTGGGAAATTTTATCAGTAGAATTGATGAACACAAGATTAGAGAGAAGGAGGAGTATTACCAAGTGTTTATTTCATAGACTTTGTCCTAGAAGCTGCTTCGCAGGGGCTGCCACAGCCTAGCTGTGTCTTTCAATTGAAGGTCATAGATGCTGTCAGGTTGCTGTACCTCTGCATTTTTGAGTATTTGTTTCTGTTCTGTCCCCTCTTAGGTCTTCGGGTAATAGAATCACCATGTCTGTTGTTAGTTCTGGCACTGCCCAATCCTCTGTGGTTTTCCCAAGCACCTGTTACTGCTTTGTAAATATTGCCTCTATTAAAGCTTTCCCATGTTGGCTGATTTTGCGTTTGTTCTAAGTTTCTTGCTGGGATTTTGATGGACATATCATATTATGTGTTTCTTACCTGCAATACTCGACTACCTCTGTTTAGACAAACAAGTTCAAGGATAAGATTTCTGTAGTTAAAGATGAAAAAGGCAAAGATGAGGAAGGAGGAAAAGAAGCATCTGGAATATACTTTTGTTCCTAAGTTATTAAAACAAGTCACAAAAAATACTTCAAGTTCCACTTGAAGTTGTGAGAAGAAAACGTAGATTCTGGTTTTGGGCAATGGGTCAATTTATAGTAAGTTTCAGCACTGGAAAAATATGAGTCATGTGAAAAAGTGACTACCAAGAAGGAAGAAGAGAAGCTGCGATCACAGGGCAGATCACCGAGAGGATGGGCTCAGAAGCAGAAAGTGATAACCTTGTACTTGGTAGCCGTGAGGGGCAGAGCAGAAGATAGCTCGCATCTGAGAAGCCATATCACTAGATAACTCCTTTATGTTGTTCCTCATGACACCAATGATGAAAGTAGGAATTAGAAACTGGAAAAGAACTAAAAATAGAACTATCATTTGATCCTGCTGTACTACTTTTGGGGCATTTATTCAAATGAATGCATGTTAGCATACATTAGAGATACCTACCTTTACAATCCTGTTTATTGCAGGACTTTTTGTTTATTGGCTACTCATAATAGCCAAACTGTGGAACTAGCCTAAGTACTTATCCATTAGCAGGTGCATAAGCAAAATCTGGTATATAACACAAGGAAGTATCATAAAGGCATAATGAAGAATGGAGGTATGTAGCTTCCAGAAACTGGAAACTGGAGATCATTTGCTAGGCAAAAATTAACTGGAATTGCAATGATTAATACCACATGTTTTCATTCATTTTAAAAGTCTAGACCTAAAAAACTAACAAGAATAGAGAAGGCAACTGTTTGGGTAAGGGAACGAATGGGTGTGGGGAGGGGAAAGGGAGAGGTAGTGAAAAAAACTTTCATATGCATGTGTGAGAATAGATTTAGGTCACAAAATAGGAAAAGAGAAGTGGGAATAAGAAAGAGTAACAGTAAAGGGGAATTAGTACAATGCATATTATATCTAGGTATGAAAATACCACAACAAAACTCCTTTGTACAATTCATATATACTAGTAAAAAACCCAAACCTAGGGATGCTGGGAAAGCAAGAGAAAGAATCAAAGGGGATAAAGAAGAGTGTATTTTACTTGCTCCACAGCTATGAAAAACAGTAGCTGTTGAAAGAACTGTAGATGCAATGTCCTCTGGGGAGAGCCAGGTTTCTGTCAAGGTGAGAAGGTCATAGAGGATTTTCTGATTATGAAGCTGCATTTCCAGAGGGCAGAGAAGAAAGATGTGAAGGGAATAAGAAATGCAGAGAGCTGGACTACAGAGCCGCCACTGGGGCCTGGGACTCTGATTCCGTTTGGAGCTTTCCTATAAGAAACGGGTCTGTGATTTGAAATGTTGGGGGGCAAGGAAGGGCGGGTTGGAAGCTGCCCTGTCGTAATGTCCAGGGGTCAGACTGTCCTTCCGGTTTGTGTATTCTGCCTCTAGAAAATAAATGTTCTCGGCTAGTTTGAATTGGGATGAGGCGCTCATAAATCACTCCATTTGGTCAATTATTCACAGCATGAACTGTATTACGTGAACATACATATGTAAGCTCCTTAGGCAAAGTTACAAAGAATTTTCATTTAAACTTTAAAAAAAAATTGAATGATTTATCCCACTCTATTCTAACCACAGTGTGATTCTTCCTATCTCTAGAAAATTCCATTTGTTCTCTTTTTAGGTTTTAGCTTGCTGTTCCCCATGTCTGGGGTATTGTTCCCTCCACAACTGTGCGTAATTCATTCTTTCATTCATAGTGACATTTCTGCTCAAATCTTACCACTTGAAGGAGATTTTCTTTGACTTGCTTATGAAAGCTTTGTATTTGTATTACCTTAATTGCTTATTGTCTCTTTATCTGTCAGAATGCAGGAATTTGGGGGTAGGAATGCTTTTTTTTCTTCTTCATAATGCCTAGCAGGGTCTTGATGTATGGTGAATAGTCCATAAATATTTGTTGGTTGACTACGAAGGAAATGGACAGCATTTGAGGGTTCGTTTTCCTAACATCATATTCTCTGACTTTTTCCGCTTGACTCATACCTGTACTAGATATTGCAAATAAGGGAAACCATGGGACCTATGTTTCTTTGGGCCTGGCTTACTTCACTTAATATAATTTTTTCCAAGCCTTTCCATTTCCTAACAAATGGGGAAATGTCATTCTTTCTGATGGAGGCATAGAATTCCATTGTGTATATATACCACATTTTCTTGATCCATTCATCTACTGAGGGGCATCTGGGTTGGTTCCATATCTTAGCTATGGTAAATAATGCTGCAATAAACATAGTTGTGCTGGTAGCTTTAGTGTGGTCTTGTTTGTAAACATTAGGGTAAATGCCCAAAAGTGGGATTGCTGGGTCATAGGGGAGCTCTATGTGAAGTCTTTTGAGGAACCTCCATACTGCTTTCCAAAGTGGTTGAACAAGTTTACATTCCCACCAACAATGAAGTAAGGTTCCTTTCTGTCCACATCCTCTCCAGCATCTGTTGTTGTTAAAATTCTTGATTTTTGCCGTTCTAACTTGAGTGAGGTGATATCTCAATGTTGTTTTGATTTGCATTTCTTTTATGGCTAGGAATGTTGAACATTTCTTCATGTGTCTATTGGCCATCCTTCTTTCTTCTTCAGAGAAGCTTCTCTTTAAGTCTTTCGCCCACTTACTTATTGGGCAGTTGTTTCTTTGAGGATTTGTTGTTGGGTGGTTTAATTTTTTGAGTTCCAAGTATATTTTAGATATGAGACCCTTGTCCGTTGTATGGCTAGTAAAGATCTTCTCCCAATCCGTGGGCTTTCTATTGATCTTGCTAGCTATGTCATTTGCCCTGCAGAAGCTCTGCAACCTTATGCAATCCCATTTGTCCAACCTTTCTTTGATTTGTTGTGTTTCCGGGTCTCTATTCAGAAAATTTCGGCCTGAGCCAAGGAGAGCCAGGGTTTCTCCTATTCCATCCTGTAATGTTTTCAGAGTGTCTGCTTTGAGTTCAAGGTCTTTGATCCATTTGGAATTGATTCTGGTGCAGGGTGATATGTAAGGATCTAGCTTTAGTTTTCTATATGTAGTTAACCAGTTTTGCCAGCACCATTTACTGAAGAGGCTGTCTGTCTTCCATTCTATTGTTTTAGCTCCCTTATCGAAGATTAGATGGCTATAGGTCTGTGGGTGCATTTCTGGGTTTTCAATTCTATTCCATTGGTCCTGAGGTCTGTTCTTATGCCAATACCAAGCTGTTTTGATTACTATGGCTTTATAGTAGAGTTTGAAATTTGGTATTGATATTCCTCCAGCAGTGTTCTTTCCGTTGAGGAGCGTTTTTGCTATTCGGGGTCTTTTATTGTTCCATATGAATTTTTGGATTGCCTCTTCTATTTCCTTGAAGAATGAGGTTGGAATTTTGATAGGCATTGCGTTGAATTTGTAGATAGCCTTGGGAAGTATTGCCATTTTCACAATGTTAATCTTTCCAATCCAGGAGCATGGGAGGTTTTGCCATTTTTTAAGTTCTGTGTTGATTTCCTTTTTCAAGATTTTATAGTTTTCATCATAGAGGTCCTTCACTTCTTTAGTTAAGTTAATTCCTAGGTATTTTATTTTTTGTGGGGCTATTACAAATGGAGTTGCTTTCCTAATTTCAGCCACACTTTTCTCATTGTTGGCATACAGAAAAGCCATTGATTTTTGGGGATTAATTTTATAACCTGCTACTTTGCCAAAGTTTTGAATCAGCTTGAGTAATTTGGGAGTGGAGTCTATGGGGATTCTTTAAATACAAGATCATGTCATCTGCAAAGAGGGAGAGTTATATTTCTTCTTTCCCTATTTGGATCCCCTTTATGTCTGCATCTTGTCTTATTGCTGTAGCTAGGCATTCTAATACTAGATTGAAGAGAAGTGGAGAGAGTGGGCATCCTTGTCTTGTTCCTGAGTTAAGAGGAAATGGCTTTAGTTTTTCACCATTGAGTATAATGCTGGCTGTAGGTTTGTCATATACAGCCTTTATTGTATTGAGGAATGTTCCATGGATTCCTAATTTTTCCAAAACCTTCATCATAAAGGGGTGTTGGATCTTGTCGAATGCTTTTTCTGCGTCTATTGAGATAACCATGTGGTTCTTATTCTTGCTCCTGTTGATGTGATGAATAATATTAATTGATTTGCGTATATTGAACCAGCTTTGCTCCCCTGAAATGAATCCTGATTGATCGTGGTGTATGATTTTTTGGATGAATTGTTGAAGTCGGTTGGCCAAAATTTTGTTGAGAAGTTTTGCATCAATGTTCATCAAAGAAATGGGTCTATAGTTCTCTTTCTTTGATGAGTCCCTGCCTGGTTTTGGGATGAGGGTTATGATGGCTTCATAGAATGTGTTCGGTAGTGAGCTTTCTCTTTCAATTTCATTGAAGAGTTGGAGGAGAATTGGTGTGAGCTCTGCTTTGAAGGCCTTGTAAAATTCCGCTATAAAACCATCTGGTCCTGGACTTTTCTTAGCTGGGAGGTCTCTTATTGCTGTTTCTATTTCAATGCTTGATATGGGCCTGTTAAGATAGTTTAACTCATCTTGGTTTAGTTTTGGCATGTCAATATTTGCTAGGAAGAGGTCCATTTCTGTCAAGTTCTCAAACTTATTAGCATAAAGTTTTGAGAAGTATTCCCTTATAATGTTCTGAATCTTGGTTGTTTCCGCGGTGATGTTTCCATTCTCATCTCTGAGTTTATTAATTTGGGTGTGTTCTCTTCTTTTTCTGATAAGATTTGCTAAGGGTCTGTCAATTTTGTTAAGTTTTTCGAAGAACCAACTCTTTGTTTTGTTGATTCTTTCTATAGTTTTTTTGGATTCTAATTCATTTAATTCTGATTTAATTTTGATTATTTCTTTCCTTCTACTGGATTGGGGTTTATCTTGCTGCTCTTTTTCAAGGAGGTTTAGATGTGTCATTAGATTGTTAGTTTCAGATCTCTCCAATTTGTTGATGTAGGAGCTCAGAGCTATAAACTTGCCTCTGAGTACTGCCTTTGCTGTGTCCCAGAGGAGCTGGTAGTTTGTGTGTTCATTTTTGTTGAATAGCATGAACATTTGAATTTCCTTTCTAATCTCTTCCATGACCCACTCATGATTCAGCAGTGTGTTGTTCAGCCTCCATGTGATACCGGACTTTCTTTGGTGGCTTTTGGTGTTGAGTTCTAATTTTATTCCCTTGTGGTCAGAGAGAACGCAAGGTATAACTTCAATGTTTCTGAATTTAGGCAAGTTTGCTTTGTGGCCTAAAATGTGGTCTATTTTAGAAAATGTTCCATGTGCTGCTGAGAAAAACGTGTATTCTGATGCTGCTGGGTGAAATGTTTGGTAGATGTCTGTTAAGTCTAGTTGATCTATGCAGCTGTTTAGATCTGCGGTTTCTCTGTTGAGTTTTTGCCGAGTTGATCTATCTAGTGGAGAGAGTGGTGTGTTAAAATCCCCAACAATTAATGTCTTTGGATCTATATGGGATTTGAGGGAAAGTAGTGTTTCTTGGATAAATTTGGGTGCTCCATTGTTTGGCTAATAGATATTTAGAATTGTAATATCCTCCTGAAGGAGAGATCCTTTAATTAGTATGTAGCGACCTTCTTTATCTCTTCTCACGAATTTTAATTTGAAGTCTATTTTATCTGATATTAGGATTGCAACTCCCGCCTGTTTATGGGGTCCGTTTGCTTGGTGGTCCTGGTTTTCTTAATGACCAGGAAACTAAGAAACAGTGGCAATAAGGTCTCTCATCAGATGCAAATACTGCGACTTGTAATGGATGATTGTGCACTACCAAGTGTGATCTATAGAAAGAGGACTGAAGAATGCTTGGTCCTGGCCAGTCCCATCTTGCTGCTCTGGAAAAGCCATGACAAGCATCTCTGCCAACAGCTCCCTGTTCGATATCTGAGCAAGGTGCTTCGCTGCTGGCCCGCTGCGATGGATGAGTGAGTCCAACCAACACCCCGCAGAGCAGGAGTGCGCTGGCACAGGAGGATCCTCCTCTTACTTCTGTATGGAATGACAGAACCAAAAGGGAAGCAAAAACAAAGCCATGGACAAGACATGAACTCGTTAGCTTACTCGTGTAACCGTAACCCCTCTGCAGCTCTACAATAAAGAACAAAAACACAGAGCCACCAAGTTGCTACTTTAAGTGATTGTTTTACTTTTGGACTCTTTGTTACACAACAAACATAGACAAAAAGAAAGCACAGATACAAGTCTAAATAGATTTAATTCTAAGAGCAAAAGGGACAAAAGGTAGAAAGTGAGCACCAAGATAGGACAGAAGCCTGTGTATACCAGTAATAAGCAGTGTGCTGCTGGATATCTGTCCTGTGTGTGTATGATTAAAAAATAAACCATTCGTTATGGAAAAAATATTTTTCAATGAGAACCTAAAACTACTAGAGAGAATAGACTAAGATATTTGAAAATGAGCTAGCAATATGCTGCATTGATCGGAAGCTTATTATCAACGGGACCATGTCCTGATCGTTTACAAGGACAGGATGTTGTATTATGAGATGATCTGGGGTTATTTATAGGAGGGAAGGGCATCGCCCTCTGCCAAGCAACTCACTAACTCTGCTTAGCCAAAGGAGGTAGGAATGTGCTCCTTAAGGGAACACAGACTGCATGTTGTTTACTCCCTAGGTATTTTTCCATGTGGCTTTGTCCCCGCTGTTTTCCCTCTACGTGCTGCCTGCTGCATGCAAGAGTAAGGCAGTAGGAAGTTCTGTCTCCTTCTCCACAATACATACATGCAGACAAACAGGTAGATCTGCCTAGGTCTGAATCTACCATTCTCACCTCCATTTGGGAAACGCAAGCAACTACTAAATACTTTCTATACCCAGTTCTAAGAAGGAGATTAGCATTTCCATCAGAAGATTTTTACCAGGTTTATATAACAGCACAGTAGAGGTGAAAAGTACCCTTGTGTCCTGCCCCACTCTTCTGCCCCTCTCCCCTTATTGTCCTCCCCCTTTGCCCCCAGTAGACAGATGAAGACTATTGGCCCAGCTCTCTCCTCCTGGGCTTCAGATCCTACTTTCATCATTAGTAACTCTGCGTGCCGTGATGTCCTGAGTTGTTAAATGGAGACAATGGTGTATGCACGGTGGTTGAATGAACAGAGGAGATGATGCATATACGGAGCCTGCCTGGCATAAAATGAGCATGCCACTGCTCTGACCCTCATGATGATTCATGTGGCTATTGCTATTATTGGGTGAAATGTATATTGATAGGTGTCTCTTTTCAGAGCATGTTTCAGTTGCACAAGCTTTATAAATAACACAATCAAAAATGTCATTTTATACAGAGAAAGTAAAAATGAGATTTTCCAAGGCCACACAGCAGGTTGATGCCTAACTGAGTCTAGATGGCTGTGGATTATTGTGAATATTTGCAACATTCATGCACACACCCAAATTCAACAGAAAAAAGTAGATTGTGAAATATACCCAGGAAAATGAGGTTTCTGCTCATGATGGTGTGGCAGAGCGACAGACAAGTATCATAACTGCTAAAACTAGAACACAGGCCACCAAGCTTAGAAAAGGCCACATGTCAACAACTTCCTATTTTTCTCCATTCCAAGAGAAGAACTTTCAAGTTATACATCATCCAGGAAAGGCCATCTGTCTGAAATTGCTTAGGTTTGGGAAAGAGGTTTTTAGGTCAGATGTATTACTCTTATTCCACTTGAACTTTATTTTTTTCTTTCCTCTTGAGAGCAGAAATTCAGTGATCTTTGCCCTAATTCATGATCCCAAGACTGGAAAAACACTTACTATATAATAATCAATAAACAGAACCTCTAAGCAAATTATATATATGTATATATATGTATACTTTAATAGTATAGATAGCAAATATATTACTATATATAGTAATATATATATAGCATGTATCTGATTATATATACTTTAATAGTATTTAATAGTATATATAGTATATATACTACTATACATACTATATGTATACATTATATATATATATGTATATATATATATGTATGTATGTATATATATCTTCAGTTGAGATGAAGACAGAATGTTTCTGTCTGTGCCCTTGTACTGGTGTGTGGCTTCCTTTGGAAGGCTGCACATTTTCTAGCCTATCATACAAAGAATGGTTCGCAGCAGCATTTATATACTGGCAACTAGTCTTCTGTATTCCTAGCTATTTAAATGCATGGAAGTGCTTGACAGCCTTTCCTTTGAGGACTTGCGTTACGTTGGGAGTGAAAACATCAACTAGCCTCTGTTGGCTGCTTGAAATGAGAAACTGAATTGTGTCTATTTTCTTTGAGAACCAAGGAACAAGAGGATGATTAGCAAAGGAGAAACTCTATGTCATATGTTATCACTACATTTCTTTTTAATTTTTAAAATGATCTATAAATAGTTGTACAAAGGAGTTTCCATTTAACAAGGCAGTTTATGAATACAATCTAGCTTGATCAATGTCACCCCTTTCAATATTCTCACCCATCCCTCCCCTTCCCACCCCTTCCCTCACTCTTCTTAGTTTTGTAGGATATACACTGGATTCTTGACTGCACTCTCCTCTTCATTTGTCCACTCCTTTCCCCGTAAGTCACTCTAATTCTGAGATTGTTTGTTAGTACACTAATATATTCTCAGTAATGGAAATAACCTGTCAACTGAGGATATTTCCTTTTCTTTCTTTCTTTCTTTCTTCCTTTCTTTCTTTCTTTCTTTCTTTCTTTCTTTCTTTCTTTCTTTCTTTCTTTCTTTCCTTTCTTTCTTTCTTTCTTTCTTTCTTTCTTTCTTTCTTTCTTTCTTTCTTTCTTCCTTTCTTCCTTTCTTCCTTTCTTCCTTTCTTCCTTTCTTCCTTTCTTCCTTTCTTCCTTTCTTCCTTTCTTTCTTTCTTTCTTTCTTTCTTTCTTTCTTTCTTTCTTTCTTTCTTTCTTTCTTTTTTTGTTGGTCCTGGGGCTTGAACACTGGGCCTGGGTGCTGTCCCTGAGCTCTTCGACTCAAGGCAAGCACTCTACCCCTTGAGCCACAGCTCCACTTCCAATTTTCTGGTGGTTAATTAGAGGTAAGAGTCTCATGGACTTTCCTCCCTGGGTCTTGCAATTCTCAGATCTCAGCCTCCTGAGTAGCTAGGATTACAGGGGTGAGCCACTGGTGACCGGTGGATATTTCTATTTTTAATTCAACAATCTATTTCTAGGTACATATACCCATGATCCAAAAGTTATTTATATATACATGTATATATACACATGTATATATACGTAAAAATAGATATAAATTAGATCTAAAGGAAGACATTGTGAATCTATGAAAGAATGAAAACCAATCATGATACAAAGAGATGACTCTTTAGCAGTTAAAATAATTGAAGTGTGCCTCTAGTCACATGGATAATATGAGAAATACAATATTGAAGGAAAATACTTTTAAAAGATGGATATGGATGTTCAGTTAACTATTTTATAATTCAAGAAATAAGAATGTCATAATGTTAAATTTAGTAAAATCAAATGTTAAGCACCCGGTTTTACTTGAAATATTTCACACCTTAAAAAGGGACACAATTAAGTTTTTCTCAACACTATCCAGACTTGTCCTTAAGCAGAACTATAATTAAATTTGGGTCAGTTCTTTCTACTTTATTTCATTATTGATTTTAATAAGTTTTAGCAGAATTGGAGAGAGTGGCTGCAGAGTCAAATCTTAGCTGAGGCTCACATGAATACTTTTGCAGGGGTTTAACAACTTTCTTAACTCCTCATAGATTTAACAAGTTAACCATCTCACAGAATGCTTGAAGGCTAAATACTGATAAGAAAATACAAACACATAATTAGATACTATCCATTTTATACAATGCACATGAATTACAATTGGTATGCATATTCAGTATAATATAGTATCATATTATATTGGTGTTATGCATATCAACTTCTCTCCTAAATTTATACTGGGAGTGCTTTTTCATGTTAGTAGAAATTCATTACTAGTGATTTAAAAACTTAATTAAATAAGTTTTATTTAATATGCTCAATTACTTTGAATACTTTATTTCTAAATATTTGCTACCATAAATTGAAGTTTGAAGAACATTTTTTGGGTGCAAGAGATCTTTTCTACAGTTTATGTTTGGTTCTAATCGTTATTCAAAATTAGCCTTAATGCATCAAATGCTACTCACACTTATATTTTAAAACTTCTGGTGTATATTTTCGATTGTTCCCTAATGGTGTTGGATATTTCACAAGCTGTGTTACCCTAGGTTGATTTTATATACACAATTCTGTAGATACTATTTTTATTTTAATTTTTTAAATAAGTTTTTTTATTGTGAGAATACTGTACAGAGGATGGGTTATAGTCACATGAGCAAGGTAATGAGTACATTTCTTTTCAAGCATTGTTGCCTCCTTCTTTGTTTTTCCCTTCCCATCCCTTCCCTCCCATCTCCACAACTACACGCCTCCCCTTCCCCTCCCCCGTAAATTGTGTAGGTACTGTTTTTAAAAAAGATTTTGAAGTTTTATAATTTTGGCTATGCCACAAGATTGGTATGAGATTAAAATGAAAAAAATATGAAAAGCTTGTCAGTTTTATAAAGCATAATTTTTTCTTTTGAGCATTAAATCATCATCATCACCTTAGCCATCACTACCATCACTACCACCATCTTTACCATCACCACCACTATCACCACCATCACCAACCACCAACATTGTCACCAACACCACCAACATCTTTACCACAACTACCACCACCACCATCATAACCACCACCACCACCATCGTCACCACCACCACCACCATCATAACTACCACCACCATCATCATAACCACCACCATTGTCACCACCATCATCACCACCACCACCACCATCATAACCACCACCACCATTGTCACCATCACCACCACCATCATAACCACCACCACCACCATCGTCACCACCATCGTCACCACCACCACCATTATCACTGCTGTCCTCACCATTTTTGCCATCCAGTGATTTGACCACGATTGACAGGTAGTTTGAAACATGCTTTTCTTGTAGTTTTCATTTATATCTGCCTAAGATATAAGTGGCTCGTAGTTATTTGCCAGCTGAGACTACAGGGGAATCAATGGGGAAGTATCAAAATTTGGACCTAATTTGGACCTCCTCTAGGATCAATATTTGTCTACAAAGGAGATATATATATATATTTATATATATCTCTCTACATCTATCTATCTACATCTATCTATCTACATCTCATCTATCTATCTATCTATCTATCTATCTATCTATCTATCTATCTATCTATCTATCTATAAACTTATCCAGGTTTTGATTACTGGACAAATGCAACTGGTTTCCAGTTACAAGCTACTACACATTTGTGAACCGTCTCCCCTGTGCTCTGCTGAATTCTGCCATGCTGTCTACTGTTTTTATGATATACCACGCATGACTCCTCCCTCAGCCTTTGTACTGTCCCTTCAGCGGGAACCGCCTACACCCATGTAATATGCAGTCTGCTTGTTCTCATGTCATTCATTTCTTTGTGAAATATTAACCCGTTGGAGAGGTTTGTTGAGCCCCTATGTTTCTCTATTCTTCTTTTTCTGACTTACTTCCTTTTTATTGCCGCTCAATAGATATTACCATAGGTGCCATATCCTTAATCTGGAAATGCAAAACCCCAAATGCTAAAGTCAGCAACGTTTACCCAGTATTGTGTATTTAATGATACACTTCTTATCTGTTGCTTTACACAGAAATTAATTTCCATAAGGATAGGGATCTGAATTCTCCTGCTCAATTTTGCTTTTCTAGTGCCCTAGAATATATCTGTCTTGTTAAAAGGTGTTCAATTAATATTTGATGAGTGAAAGATAATGGACACTTTTCTCATATGCTGCAGTTTTTGCTACTGTGATTAGAATCACTAAGCTAATAGGAGTGGCTAATATGAAGCTCTTAATACATTTTGTACTATTGCTTATGTACTATTGTTTGAATGAGTTTAAATTTCTACCAGCCATCTTGGAAAGTGTCTTTTCTTTACCATCTAGCCTACATCCAACCAGACTACAACCAAGAAAAATTTTACTATTCTAAGTAAAATCTGAAAGGTACTTATTCCCTGTAAAAGTCTGTTCTTGTTGTCCCATGTGACAACTGGTACCCACCTCTGATATTTATTTCCTTCCTTCTAACCTTCTTCAGGAAGGGAAAAGGGGCATTAAATTTGTATTTGGGAAGGGGTAAAATGATAAAAAAAAATAGTATAAGACTCTGGTACTAGCTTACAGCATAAACTCTCTAGGCTTCAAGTTCTGCATTTGGAAGGATAGTCTCCTTTCTCCTGATTTTCACTTTGGTTATGTGAGGAGTAATTGCAGTCATGTGTGACATTTGTAGTGGGATGGCAGGTTCATATAAACCTGTAATTTACCTAAGAATAAAGATACAAGCACTCATTCCAAAGAAACTTCTGGGCAGAAAGTGTGATCTTTCTCTACTACAAAGCCAGCACAAGGGGCAGGCTGCCAGGGATGAAACTGACTCCTTGTAATGGAGGAAGGACGCTGGGACAGTGAATGGATGGAAACAGGAAGTCAGAGAGGCCTGACCTCTACTGGAGGTCAGAAGAATGGTCAGAGAGAGGAAACGGAGTGTGTGCTGTGCTGCTGAGTAGCTAAGTCTTTTAATAGAATTTTGTTGAGCAGGGAACTTCCCTAAACCCATGCTCTTAAATATTTCAACAGAAGATTTTGAAAGCCACCTTCTCTGGCTGATTCTAATAGTGAATGTGGTAGTACCTCCTCTGCCAGGATTGTTAAGCTTCCTCCCTCCAGAAAACTAATAATCACAGGTAATTCTGAGAACTTACTCTCTGCTGGATAATATTCATTTTAGATGAATTTATTCATTGCAGACACATCTGTGTCTCAAGTGTTGCTGTGAGTGCTGGAAGGCAATGTATCCATCATCATAATGCATGCATCCCAGATCCTCCAGCTAGTAGCAGTAACATTGAAAATAACATTATTTTAATTAATTATTTCTGTGCCAGTGCTGGGACTTGAACTCTGGACCATATGTGCTATTTGCTTGGCTTCTTGCCCGTCCCCCCCACCCCCACCCCCATCTTTTGAGCCACACCTCTACTGGTTAAGTAGAGAGAAGAGTCGGACATATTTGTTTACTGGGGCTGGTTTTGATCCATGATCCTCAGCTCTCAACCTCTTAAGTAGCTAGGCATACAGGTGGGAGGCACTGGCATCTAGCTGAAAATAAAATTTAAATAATGCTATGTATATTATGTTCTGCTATATTATCATAGAGTTCTTTCTACATTAGACTAGGAAGATGAAAATGTGCTGAAGAATGCAGTCAGAATATTCAATGTACCCCTGTGATAAAGGGAATAAAACACACAAAAGTGAGTCTGAGGTTAGGAACAGATGGAATGGATGGGGGAGAGCAATGGAAGGGCGGCCTGAGCTCAGGAAGCACCAAGCGCTTAGATGGGCATGTTGATCTTTGGTGGTTCACAAAAAAGTAAATAAAAGAATATAAAAAATAAAATTGCATGCAAGTTCATTGTATGCATTGCAATTCATTTAACCCTCCCCTTCTTGATGGAAAAAAGTTATCAGTGTTGTTACCCTATCCATGTTGTAGCCAGTGACTTTGAAAAATATTTCTTTGCGAACTGCTTTGCATGTTTATTGCTGCATGACATATCCTCTTTATACATTAATAAATAGCCTGAGCCTCATATGAAATACTTTTGTTCTGTTCCCATAGAAAGGTCAAAATGCTACTTATCCTAGTAATTCCTTGAGTCTTCAGTTTTATCTAACTTTTCCGTAATATAACCCTTGACATTTCTAGTTAAATTAATACATTATTACTTTCTCTTTTCCAATTATTGTTCATATGGAGGATGTTCTTGCAGTGATCTGACAATGTTACTGACTTTAATAGTATGGGGGTTTGGTTGATTTTTTTAAGCTTTCCAGATACCCAAACATAGTGATGATGTCTAAAAATAATGCTTCCCTTTCTTTGCGCTTTAACATTTTTCTTTCCCTGTCGGTCCTGTCCATTGATAGTAGGGCGAAATAGAGCTAAGCAATGGTTCAAAGCGGCATCAAATAGCCTGAACCACAGAAGACGGACTCCCTTAGAATTGGAAGACATATTTCTCTCTAAACTGGAGGACCTGAGGATAAATGATTACATGATTTGGGGTATCTTGATGTCCTGAAGAATGATTTGCACAGAAAACGCACCAGCTGAAAGCTCAATCTTTTCATGATTATTTCATCAGGCTTGCCAATATTAGTTGTCAATTTTTAAAATTAAGAAGGGACACTGTGTCCCCTGAGTGTAGGAATTGGTCCGTTTGACTATGAGACTATAGTGGAAAAGTACAGGCTAGTTGGTAAATTCTTGTTGAATGAATTACTAAATATATGGATATATGCAGAGGCATGCATTTTGGGGTGCTGAATGAACAGTAAGAGTCATGTTCCTTTTAGGTGGCTCACATCCCAAAATGGAAAGACTAAATGAAGCTGAGACCTTACTTCTCTTTCTGTGGGTTCAGAATTGAGGCATCCAGGAGATAGAACACACTGACTCAGTTCCTCTGTTGGACTTCCTTTCTTCGTGAGGCTGACAGAGTGGCACAGACATGATTTAGCAAGAGTGACTCTTTCACATCTTTCACAGGAAGTACTTGTTCTGGTTGAAAGACACATTTCAAGGACCCTAAAAACAATCATTGCAGATTATGTTGGCTAACAACACCAGTGTTGGCATTCGTTAGAGACTTTTTCTTAGGAATGGAACATCAGTTCTAAGGGTAATGGTTCTGAAAATACATCCTCTACTGTTGTTTGTAAGGACAATGGAATAAGGTCTTTGCAGTTACTCAACAATCTTTTGGTAGTAAATATAGCTAAAAATATGTAATTATTATAGATACACCCATATGGTGGAGGGAGACACACACACACACAAAGACAGATATAAAGAGACAGAAAGAAATTAATGTTTCAATTGGGTTCCCATGATTTTCATTTTTTTTAGAAACCAAGTCAAAGAATTTCTTTGACTTAAAAGTCTCAGCTTCAAATTCAGGCATGGAAAATATAGCTTCTTTGTTGTGTGCTAAATATGATGCACTGCTAATTATTGAAAATCTCAGAGTTTTGAAAGGTACTGGGGTTGAGTCTAGGCTTAGTGCAAAAGAGTTTTGCCATGGTTGTGGGTAGAGAGAAATGTAGCTTATATGAAATCTTGGACTGAATTAATTGCCTCTGTGGCTGGAATGCCTATAATGCTCTAGGATTTGAGGAAAGTGAAGTTCTCAATTCAAGATCTTCCCTCTATAAATCCTCTACTCATCCTTCCTCAAAGGTTGTGATGTGTCTCCAAAATCATGCATCTTTACTGTCTTCCCACGTGGGTGATGTTAGAAACCTCAATAGAGCTTTCAAAATTCTGGGAGAATCTTCATTCTATCATTTAGTGCTATATTCCCTGGAGTGAGTCATTTCACATCTCCAAGTCTTAGTTAACTCATCTGCCCTTCTACAGTCCTCATATAGTCATGAGAATTAAAGCAGCTCATGTAGATATTTTGCTCACAATAGACTCTCAAAGAACATTGTTATGCTCATCTGGAAACAATATAATGGCCTTTGTTTAGACAAGACATGATCACAAGTTGTTTGAATACAGATTGGAAACAAAGGAAATTCTGTCCAGCAGATAATGCGTTGGTTAATGTCTGTGTTTCATCTGCTTTCTTCTGTAGGTCCATTGGTAAAATCCCAAAGTATACTGTATATTTTGATCCAACTAGAACGATGGAGATGAGAATGTACCCAGCATTCTTAGTAGAAGTCAATGAATCATTTCATCCCATGACTCTTTTGCACTTGATTTCATGCTTACTAACCTGTCTGCTTACTACAGCTGTTCTTAAACAGGGGAACAATGGTCTTTTGATAGGAATACAAATGTTCTGGTTACCATGACAGTTGTTATCATAATTTTTTGGATTTTTAGAAGTTGTTATTGTAAAGGTGATGCACATAGAGGTTGCAGTTACATAAGTTAGGTAATAAATACGTTTCTTTTTGACATCTTCATTTTCTCTCAGCTTTTCCCTTCTAACCCTCCTCCAAAAGTTGTATAGTTCATTTTTAGCATAGTGTCTAGTGTGTATCACTGCTGTATTTGTTTACCCTGTGTCCCACTATTTCTGTGCTCCCAATTTACCCCTCCCCCAAACAGATAATCTTACATACATGACAAAAGATACAGAAAACTAACACAGTGACAAAGGAGAAAAAAAGCAAGATAACACAAAAGGCTTTTGTTTCCATTTCTTGGAGTTCATTTTGATAAGCATCATTTTATATGATCCTATGCACACAGCTATTGAGGCTTTATTATTCTCTCCTAAGAATACGCCTTCTTTTGTCTCACTGTGCGAATGTCTAGAGTCCTGTGTAATTTATCATGTCCCAAGTGTATATTTTTGACCATGACAATTATTTGTGACTGCAATTTTGGCAATGGTAGAACAGGCTGGTCATGAAAAGTCTGTACTGTAGCTTGAAATGGTAATTTCTCATTACAAATTAATCAATTGTCATTTTGATAGTTTCACTAGCTCAGGTAATATATAATCTTGTGTGATGGATTCTTTTTTTCCCCTGCTGTAATAAACTTACAATGATGTGAACTAGACTCTGAACTATGATAGATTTATTAAGGTACTAAACACAACACTATGTCCAAATCTTGTGTCTTTCCTTCAGTAATCTAGTATTGTCATTAGAAGAATTTACTAAGAGTTTTTTACTTGGGATGTCTATAGGCCAAAAGTTTTTAAGATCCTGGAAGTCAGTTTGTTGTCTCTATGTGTTTGCTTTCTGTCTTTAAAGGTTTTTTTTGTTCTTACTTCTCCCTAGAGATAGGACAGTTACAGAGTCAAAATTGGATTTAGTGTTACTAAGTTACTTTGATTCTTCTTGCTTTTATGAAGCTTACATTTTAAGAGAGAGGATCTGGATGTATTTCCTATTGTCTAGACTATCCTATGAGTGTAAGTATTATTAGTACTGATTTTTCATGCATCAATTCACATGTCAATAGTACCATTGTCCTAGGAAAACTGAAGTCTTTTCTCATTTTTTTTTTTAACAAACTCTCTTATTCCTTTTGAAAAAAAGAAAATTCCATAGTCTTATTATTTACATTCTCCATCAGGTTTTTATTTTTTTGCACTTTTTCCTTATCTTTAAGTAGTTGCACGAAGAATTTGCCATTTTACAAAGTAGTTTATGAATACAATTGGTTTTAGTTCCATTAATGGCACAAAGTCTGCCTTGTTCTTATTAAATCAGCATCCAGTACAATTCCTGGAAACATAACCGATGTTTCCACATGTTTGCAGCACAATTTAAGGGTAAGATTTCAGTCTTATCATGGTCAATGATCCAACTACTTGCAAATCATGCTAATCAATCACCACATCACCTACAGAATTCATAAGGGACCAAGTAACAATTTCAATCTTACTACATACAATGAACTAGTGCTTGATTACATGCAGTGGAGGGTCTTCTGATCAAATGAAAATGAAATAGGAATGAAATAGGCTACATAGAACTAAGGCTTATGTGGAGTTTCTTCTACTGGGCTGTCTATACTATTAATCATATCCTAACTTCAAATATGGAGAAAAAAACATTTATTTGTGTCTACAGAGGAAGACAAAAGTCCATTTTCATGAAAAGTAATCAATGCAGTTGCCCACTTGGCCAGATAGAATGAATGGAAGAGGGAAAAGAAAGACCAACTAACCAATCTTTCAGGACCACACATGTCCTAGGCCTGAGATAGGAAGCTGAAGAGAACGAAAAGAATCCATTGGCTGTTGTCATTTTAACAGATACTTCATATGATCATAGCAGCCAATGACTCTGACATTCACTAGTAAGATTACGTAAACTTTCTGTAATTCTAGCGCCACCTACGTGAATCACTTATGATCCTCTCAGTTTTGGAGACAGCCATGCCATTTGTGCAACAAATCATTTTTGAACAAAGTACTCAGGAATGTCAGAGGGCAATTACCCCAGTTAGAACTCAAAGCCTGGAAGCTTGGATAAAAGCCTGTAGAGAGGTGGGTGGCCCTCTGACCAATGCGGGGCTGGCGGCTGCTGTTTTGTCAGCTGCCAGGGCCGCAAAAGATAATAAGGGAAAAGGATGTTTTCGGTGTGGTCAGTTGGGACATGTTAAACGGCAGTGCCCTCAAAATGGTGGTCCTGCACAAAACACGCCCAGGCCGCTAAGGACTCCAGGGGTGTGTCCTCGTTGTAAAAAGGGGAAGCATTGGGCCAACGAATGTAGGTCAGTCAGGGATATTGATGGACATCTCGTCCCCCAAATTGGTGACTAACTTAAATCAAGCTACAGCTAGGCTCCTGTCAATTTCACATGACACTATCCAATAGTATTATTGAATACTATGCCCCCCTTGTGTTCCTTTTCTATTTAGACTCTGAAGCTCCAGAGGACACAGAGCTAGAGGGCTGATTATTCCTCTAAACATGTACTGTATTAAGAGACAAATGTTTATTTAATTTTTTTTTAGGACAGTTCCAAAAGTGAGTTAATAGTTGCCCTTCACACTAAATGGTTCAGGAATAATTTATGGGTTCTGTCTTTAATCTTCAGCCTTAAACTTGAGGATCTATGAAAAAAGTAAGTCTTGCATGGAGTGGAAAAGTCTAGGTTACTGTTCACCTACAGCTGGTGAAATATTTAATGATAAGATCAATATTTAATGAAGTTCTTGAACTTGTCTACATATTATGAGCCACCTGCTGAGACTTAAAAAACTTAGAGGCCAGAAGACCCTCAGATTATTACAATTGCAACTCATGCAAGAAGGACACAGGCAGGGATTCCATTGTGTAGGTGCTATTAAGTCTATGATAGCAGGTATGAACCGAAATATGGAATCAACTGCAAATGTCAATCAGAGCATCACTGCTCAAACCATTTGAAAGGGGTAATGCTTCACAATATTGTGGTATCACTGTGTATGGCAGAAGGAGAAATATTCTGACCAGTAACTGAAGAAAATTCTTTAGAGAGGTGGGAAGGAGAATTTGTGTCTGCAAAAGCCTTGAGCCACTGGATGAAAGCTTAAGGCTTGTCATTTGGGGCTTTCTCAGGGTGACCTTTGGCATGGATAAAGGAGGGGGGGGTCTATTGAAAAAAAATTAAATGCCTTCAGGTGTGGGTGAGTTTCTTCAGCATTTGAAATGCATATTTTTGACTCATTTCCTATAGTTGGCATTCTGGAAGGAAACCTACATTAAAAGTCATTTGATAAGACCTCTTGGCCAGGTCATCTGCTTCCACGTCTCTATAGCAGCTGGCATTTGAAATCTGTGTCTGGGGCGGGGGGAGAGAGGCAGAGAGAGAGAGAGACAGAGAGAGAGAGACAGAGAGAGAGACAGAGAGAGACAGAGAAAGAGACAGAGAGAGAGAAAGAGAGAGAGAGAGAGAGAGAGAGAGAGAGAGAGAGAGAGAGAGAGAGAGAAAGGTAAAAGTGGAGTCTGAAGATGACATTTTCTATTTTGTCGACAGGTATGCCTGGGAGGAAACCAAGGTCATTTTTACACACCTCACTGCCTTCAAGGGATCCTGAAGTTAACTATAATTTCTCTAATGATTAATGCATCACATATAGAGAATCAACACTGCTGAGGGTAGAGGTGACAGCAGAAGGTTTAGAGCCAACCCACCTCGTCATATGGCTAGAGCCTTCATTTCCTGCTGGGGTGAACGTCAGCAACTTCCTTGACCCTTCAGGGCTTCAGTTTTCTCATCTGTCAAATGTGTTTGATGATGTTAGCCTTTTCCTTAAAGGGTCATAAGGATAGATAACTAGGTCAACCCTTAAAGCACATGGTGTGCTTGATAAATGGTAACTCTCAGCCTTATGTGTTATCTTTCAGTTTTCTGCACTTGGCCAAATGTCTGTTGCATATTAGATAGTAAATATTTGTTGAGTGTCTGAATGAGTTACTTAAAAATATGTCAATAGTGTGTATGTGTGCATGTGTGTGTTCCTTAAACAAAACGTGTGATTTATGATAGGAAAAAGTTGATCAGATATCCAGGACTCCGGAATTTCTTGTAGTCTCAAAATGTTATGAGTTCAGAAACCATATTGGAGGGCAAGAGTCTTTTACTTAATACCTTGTCATGTTACTTTATAGAATGAAGCAATGGATAGGGAAAGGCTTGGGAATCTGACTGAGTGACCCTTCTACTGGGCTGTTCTGAGAGAAATCTCAGTGCAGAGAGGACACCCTGACTTAATTAGAAGAGTAGGTAGAAGACGTCTGTCTCCTAAATGTGAGACTGTATTCTTATTCTCTTTTCTTTTTTTCTTTTTCTTTTTTTGTTGGTGTGGGGCTTGAACTCAGGGCCTGGGCATTGTCCTGAGCCTCTTTGTGCTCAAGGCTAGTGCTCTACTACTACTACTTTAGCCATAGTGCCACTTCTGGTTTTTTGAGTGGTGAATTGGAGATAAGAGTCTCTTAGGGACTTTCTTCCTGTGCTGGGTTTGAAGTGTGATCCACAGATCTCACCTCCGGAGTTGCTAGGATTACAGGCATGAGCCACCAGTGCCTGGCAAAGGTTGGATTCTTTCTCTTCCTTTTCACTTTTTCTGGTTCCCTTCTGATCCATAATTTACTCAAATTTCTCATATAAATTTCCAGTCTAACTATGAGTGTTCACAAACACGTGCAACTTCTAGGGGTAAAGATGCATAAAGATAATAACAATATAATTACAAATAAAAGCAAACTGCTTTCAATCTCACAGAAAGAAATAGCTTTATAAAGATATAACTCATATATTACGAAATTCTCTCATTTACAGTATAAAATGGGCTGTTTTTTTTGGAATACTCACAGAGTTGGACAATATTAACTGATTAGCTTTTGGAATGTTTTCTTTTCCATTTTATTTTATTTTCTTTGTGAACATACTGTACAGAGGGGTTACAATTACATGGTCAGGATAATGCGTACATTTCTTTTTTTATTTTATTTTATTTTATTTTATTTGTGAACATACTGTACAGAGGGGTTACAATTACATGGGCAGGATAATGCGTACATTTCTTACCAAGCATTGCAGCCTCCTCCTTTGCTTACCCTTCACCTCCCTTCCCAGCCACCCCCCCACCCCCCCATCCAATCCTCCCCCCCTGCCCCCCCCCCCCCCGCCCCGCACCAACGTTGTAAAGCTTGTTTTTTTACATGACAACTTGTACTTCTCATTGTTGCAACAGGTCCACCTGTATCCTTAAACGACTTGTTTTTCCCCATCTCCTCCACAAGTTATACTGACATTAAATATAGTGAAAGCAGGGGTTATACTGTGGGGGAGGGACATACAAAGCAACAAAGAGATAATCTTATAAATGCATTAGAAACAAATGCATGAAAGAAAAAAAACATTAAAATACATATCTAAGGGTTCATTTTCCTAACATCACATTGTCTGACCTTTTCCGCTTGACTCATGCATATACTAGATATTGCAAATAAGAGAAACCATGGGACCTATGTTTCTTGGGCCTGGCTTACTTCACTTAATATAATTTTTTCCAAGTTTTTCCATTTCCTAACAAATGGGGCAATGTCATTCTTTCTGATGGAGGCATAGAATTCCATTGTGTATATATACCACATTTTCTTGATCCATTCATCTACTGAGGGGCATCTGGGTTGGTTCCATATCTTCTTAGCTATGGTAAATAATGTTGCAATAAATATAGTTGTGCTGGTAGATTTAGTGTGATCTTGTTTGTAAACATTTGGGTAAATGCCCAAAAGTGGGATTGCTGGGTCAGAGGGGACTCTATGTGAAGTCTTTTCAGGAACCTCCATACTGCTTTCCAAAGTGGTCGAACAAGTTTACACTCCCACCAACAATGAAGTAAGGTTCCCTTCTGTCCACATCCCCTCCAGCATCTGTTGTTGTTAGAGTTCTTGATTATAGCCATTCTAACTGGGGTGAGGTGGTATCTCAATGTTGTTTTGATTTGCATTTCTTTTATGGCTAGGGATGTTGAGCATTTCTTCATGTGTCTATTGGCCATCCTTCTTTCTTCTTCAGAGAAGTATCTCTTTAAGTCTTTAGCCCACTTATTTATTGGGCAGTTGTTTCTTTGAGGATTTGTTGTTGGGGGATATAATTTTTTGAGTTCCAAGTATATTTTAGTTATGAGACCCTTGTCTGTTGTATGGAATGTTTTTATTATCTCCCAAACCAAATAACTTCCCTATCTACCTGCAACTATTCTCCACCTTGGCGGTAACTCTGTAAAACTATTCTTGATAGTCTCTGTAAAGTAACTATTCCAGGAATTGAATCCATCATGGAGTTCTTTTTAAAAATTAAAAAAAATTATTTAAGTAGTTGTACATAGGAGTTGCCATTTAACAAAACTTTGTACATATACAATGCATCTCGAGCAATGTCACTTCTTTCATTATTCTTACCCTTCATCCCCCTACCCACTCTTTCCCTCACTCTTCTTAATTTTGAGGATATGCATTAAATTCTTGCCTGTGCTCTTCCTCTCTTCATTTGTCAGCCCCTCTCCCCTGGACCCCACCTCACTCCTTTCAAGTACACATTTCCTGGTGTTCATTTTGTTGAACTTTGACTTTGCCTTTAAAATACTTTGAGTGGTAGCCTTTTCTAAGCTCTAGAAGTAGGGAGAGAACCAAGAAAGACCATCACACAATCCCAGCTCTTCAGGAGTGGTGTCCTATCTTGGGACCAACAGAAGGTCCCTCTAAATAAAAGCAAAGCAGAGTAAAACCCATGTTAGTGACAGAAGGCAACAGGGAAGTCACACTCCTACTCTGTGCAAGTCTTTTTTCCAGATCTCTACTGAGTGGGGATTGGCATGTCTGACTTCAGAGCTAGTATTCTTCAGCAGAGTACATGAATACATAAAAACTCATTGAATGAAACTACTAGACATTTCACTTCATCCAACTGTGCAAATCCCTGGATTTGCTATTTCTCAAGCCAGCTGCCTCCTGAAACATTATTTCCTGTTGTTTGGAACAAAAATATAAAGTAAACAAGTCTAAGACTTCTGGTCATCAGCCACCAATGTAAAGACTCCTCTGCCCTGGATACAGTCAGCTTATCCAATAGCATCTTTGTTAGTAGAATTATGGGGTGGGAGGAGTGGGAGGAGAAGAGTCAAAGGGTAATTAAAGTGACTTACATTTCTCTCTCTTCCTGCCATAATCCTGAGGATTTGACTTCTCCAACAAATCAAATTCAGTTTGAGTTTTAACCTTCTTACATGAAAAGCCAGGTTTAAAAATAGCTGTTCATGCTCCGATGATTGTAAACAAACATTGGAGTATGGAGTCGACTGAGGGGCAACAGACATTACATATCCCTGTAGGAATGTGGAATTTAATATAAACAGAGTAACTCTGGTACATATGTGCTATGTCTTTGCTCTGTATTGCCAGCAGAGAGTTCTTTGGGGAAAAGAATCATCATAAAATGTTACAGCTGTAAAGGGCTTTGGAAATCATTTATGTTTGCAGCTTCATTATAGAAATAGAGGAACTAAGACCAAGAGAAAGGCAGTGGTTGCTTAGCTAGCCAGTACCAGAAATGAGCAGAATTTAGTGGTCCCATATCTCTAGTTATAGTTTCAAAATATACATTAGTAGCCAGGCCTGAAATCCTAGCACTCAGGAGGCTGAGATCTGCAGATTGCTATGTAAAGTCAGCTAGGACAGCAAAGTCCCTGAGACGCTAATCTCCAACCACCAAACAGCTGAAGTGGAGCTGTGGCTCAAGTGGTAGAGTACCAGCCTTGAGAACAAAAGCTCAGCAACAGCCCTCAGGTCCTGAGTTCAAGCCCAGGACTGGCGCGCGCGCGCACACACACACACACACACACACACACACACACGCACGCACGCACACACACCCCACAATATGTTAATTTGTTCATATGTCTGTCAGTAGGTTTCTTGATTAATTGATACACATGGTGGATGTTTGAGATCCAAGGGACCTAAATTTAAATCTCAGTTCTTAATTCTACCATATGGTGAATTTGAACAAATGAATTTCTCTAAGCTCCAATTAGATTTCTCTTTGGGGAGGGGGGTTGTGGGGAGGAGGCATTACCTTCCATATTACTTACTGGAATGTCTCAATAGGATAAACAAATATCCTGGCTATTGGTGTTTAATGAGTGTCAATTTCCTTCGTTTATAACTGTTCGTTTTCAGTCAGGGTAATTTGCATATCTTTCCCATTTCTTTTGAGTCTTAAGTAGATACACTGAGCCCAGGACTGCCACCTTGCCCGGTACTGGCAAGGACTGATTGGAAACCACAATTGCACTTACTTGTTAGGTACCTGCTGTATCCAGACATTTTATGAACATTATTTTTGGCTTCCATTATATTATCAATACCTAGTTATTTTTTTCACCTTAAGGTTAAAGGAAATGAAGTATTCAGAGGGGCTAGCAAACAATATGAAAATAGCATGGCTCAGAGACTGAACCCATCTCTGTCCTAATGCAAGCTCACAGAGGGCATGATTTATTTTTCAATATTCACCTAACGTACTTAGGAAGATTTGGAGCTAGAGCGCAGTATTTAGGATGGCAGCTCTGCCTTATCAGTGTTGGGGCATGAGGAATGTTGATTTCCGTCTTCCATCTCTTCTTCTTCTTCTTCTTCTTCTTCTTCTTCTTCTTCTTCTTCTTCTTCTTCTTCTTCTTCTTCTTCTTCTTCTTCTTCTTCTTCTTCTTCTTCTTCTTCTTCTTCTTCCTCCTCCTCCTCCTCCTCCTCCTCCTCCTCCTCCTCCTCCTCCTCCTCCTCCTCCTCCTCCTCCTCCTCCTCCTCCTCCTCCTCCTCCTCCTCCTCCTCCTCCTCCTCCTCCTCTTCCTCATCCTTCTCTTCCTCATCCTCCTCCTCCTTCTTCTTCTTCTTCTCCTTCTCCTTCTTCTCCTTCTTCTCCTTCTTCTCCTTCTTCTTCTCCTCCTCCTCCTCCTCCTCCTTCTTCTTCTTTAAAAATAAGTTTTTTATTGTGAAAATACCATGCAGAGGGGTTACAATTACATGAGCAAGGTAATGAGTACATTTCTTATCAAGCATTGTTGCTTCCTCCTTTGTTTTTCCCCTACCATCCCTGCCCTCCCAACTCCACAACTATCCTCCCACCCACACCAAAGTTGTAAAGTTCGTTTTTTGACATAGTGTCTCATACATCTCATTGTGAGTCTATCCCTTCTTCTTTCTCAGTGAGTTACTAACAATAATAACAAAGACAATCAAAGCAATGTAGTTATGAGTGAGTGATGGTATATGTCATTCACAGCAAGGTTCTTGATATAAATGTTGCTCATTTAAGTCACCATCTTGCCTTCTGCATGCTGGGCCTGTGGATAGGAATTTGTGTTTCTTACAATGACCACATGGAGAAGCACTTCAGATTCTCCCACACATGGTAGCAGGCTTGATTTGACAGTGAGTATCTGAACACCAGTGAGTTGCTGCCATTGGATAATGAAAGTGGATCCAATCACAAAGATTCTGGAGCATTGTGAGTGTCTTATTTGACGAGAGAAAGGGTAAAGAAAATAATTGTCATGAGCAAAGTATGGATACAGCTTAAGTAATGAAATCTGGATGTATTTATCCTTTGCTTTTCTGCTATCTAGCCTCCTCTGAGAGGCAGGGAAGGGATCAAGGTGAGCTGGATGCCAGTGGCTCACACCCGTAATCTTAGCTACTTAATAGGCTGAGATCTGAGGAACATGGTTCAAAGCCATCTTGGGAAGGGAAATCTGTATGACTTTTATATCGAATGAACCTGGAAGTGCAGCTGTGACTCAACTGGTAGAGTACAAGTCTTGAGCACAAAAAACTAAGCAGAGGGACATTACCTAGGCCCTGGGTTTAAGGCCCAGGACTGGTATAATAAAAAAGAAAAAGATCAAGGTAAGTCTGAACCAATCACCCGCTGAGTTTACTCCCAGGGCCTGATATATGAGGGATGCTGGAAAACATATTTCTTGAGTGAATAAAAATGGTAGCCATTTTATAATAGATATGGTATCCAGAGATTTCACACAAGCTATCATATTTGACCCTTAACATAATGTTATGAGTAAAGACTTAAGATTATTGCTACCCTTTATAGATGAAAAAAAATTTAAGTACAGCAAGCCAAGTACTTGGTATTTAGTGACAACGTATACTCAGCCAGAGGAAAAGTGAAGCAATAAAGGGTAAATGAATGAATAAATAAAGCATTTATTTTCTCTGTAATACCAGATGCAAACTGATAAAAATGAAGATGATTGGGCTCTACTGGAGTAATACAATGAATTATTATTTGTGGTCCTCAGAGGATTAAAAGCAGGACTCAGCGAGGGAAATTCCTATCAGTGGAGATATCCTCAGGAAAAAAAAAATAAAAATAACTATCAATAAAAACAGTTTTATACACAATGAAATTTTATTCCTCCATTAGAAATAATGATATTGTGCCATTTGTAAAAAAGGAAACGTCTAGAAAAATTATGTTAAGTAGAGTAAGTCAGGCTCACAGAGGCAAAGGATGCACATCTCCCCTTATATATGGAGGCTGGATTTAGCTGATCAACTTTGAAGTAAAGATGTTGGGCGATATGCAAATATATGCAAATATATGCAAAGATACCAATGGAACTATGGTAGATTCAAGGGAGATCTCAGATAGTGTAATTCCTTAGAAAGGCAAAATCAAAGTTCAACAAAATGGAACACCATGAAGCGGGTACTTGAAAGGGGTGAGTTGGGGTCAAGGAGGAAGGGGTGAATAAAGAGGAGAAGTAGGGGGAGAATGCAGTGAAGAATCCAACATATTTCCTACAGAATTAAGAAGCGTGAGGGAAGGAGTGGGTAGGGAAGGGATGGGCGAGAATGTTGAAAGGGGTGGCATTGGCCAAGTTATATTGTATTCAAACACTTGCTTTGTTAAGTGACAGCTCTTTTGTACAGCTTCTTAATGAGCATAATCAGAAGAGAGAAGAAATCCCACTGTTAATTGTAATATAAAATGTTATGTATTATATACCATAATTATAATACATATAAATATATAATGATGTCTGTAGAACTTACTTAATCTTAAAAAGTAGTTTGAGATTTCATCCATTAGCTTTCACACACGGATTTTGCTGCATCTTGCACACATGCAATGGTTTTTACCTTTCGTTTCTTCAGTGTTAATAGTTGTGGATGCATTCGCATAATCTCAGTGAGATGGGGAATTTGGGAGAGCGCTCAATTCCTCTTTCTCAGTGGTTATGAATCTTGTGCAATCCATTTACTCAGGGGCCCATAAAAGGCATTAAAATTTAAAGGACGGATATAAAAACGAGTCTAACTGCACCTGGCTTGAGATTCCTATCCATTGGGCAGCTCCATTGCATTGTTTCACAGAGCCCTGCATACAGATATTCCTGCAAGCCTGTAGGCTGGCGACAGAGCAGCCTTGGTGTCAAACAGCCTCCACCACATCTTTGATGCTGTGCACAGGAGCAGAATGTCCTAGCAGAGGAAGAGTCATCCTTTATCTGGGTCCTTGCTGTGTTTGGAAGGGGGTGAGGGTAGGAGGGGGAGACATTGTTTGCAGTGAAGAACTGGGCTGCTTGGCACCCCAGCCAGGACTTCCATCAGTCACCTTGCTTCCATATTTCGATTACCAGCAACCCAGCACAACATATTGTGTGCCAACATCTCCTCCTCTCTCCCATCCCCAGACCATCTGGCAAGTCTTTTGTCGATGGCTTTTACAATCGGCAGGCTGGCTCATGAGCCAATTGTCTTGTGACAGAGCAACTGACAGTGCCGAGGTCTCTTAGATCTCTTGTTGTATTAGCAGGGTAACACCTGTAACAGTATGCAAGAGCCGGCCTGGCAGAGCAGGGAGCATGGTTCGGTGTGGAATGGACGGGCCGCAGCTTGGGCTCTTCATCTTAAGCACAGGGATGAAGAGGGTCTCACTGAACCGTGCAGACTTTCCCTGTAACGATACGAGTTCATGTTCCGTGACAATTTCAATTTGTACTAGGCTGACAGGTTAAGCTCTCAGTTCGGGTGACCTTTAATTTATAAGGAGGGATGGTGCTGTTTCTCCCCAGCCATACCTAGTAGGCAAAGAAAAAGAAAATCAGATTTCTCCAGCGCCATGAAACAACATTAATTTATATCTTCACGATGCATGCTCTTCAGATGATCCTGGATTTTGTACAGGACTTAGATGATTTGCAGGAAGGTGAGATCTTTTGCCATTCTGGGGAGAAGGTACTCTGTGGTGCTATTGAGGTCAATCAGTGTCTTCCTCTGGTAACAAGAATAGACAATCATAGGTGACTTGGGCAGAAACAAAACCTCCAGCTTGGTCTGCCATTAACTGAAGAAGGTGCCAAGAAGGTACATTATAGAGAAACAAATTATATAGAGCTCAGACGTGGAATCAGGACAAGCCTGTTTGAGCGTTAGGTTTCTGTGATTATTAGCTGTGGACTCAGAGTGATTCTGACAATCCATCTGAGTCTCTCTTCATTTGTGTCGGAATGTAGGCAATATCACCTGTGCTACCAGGTGGTCATAAGGTGAGTGACTTCAGTCATGTGCAGAAGAAGTGTGGTGCTATACCCAGACATCTCTCCTTCACAGGTTGGGCAGGTGCTCATTCTGCAGCCTCTATGACTCTGGGCTGTCAATTCACAGCTCATAGGCCTGCATGCTGCTAAAGGAAACTATCTTGACTAGGGATTTCTCTTTTTGAGTTTGGAAAAGGTTGGCAGTAGCCTATAGCTAATGACTAACTTTGGAGGTTTATAAATGTCAGGCCTTTTTCCTTAAGATAAGCTTATGATGACACGGGGTGGAGGGAGGAGGGATGGTGGGAGAGAGAGAAAGAGAGAAAGAAAGAGAGAAAGAGAGGCTAAACTGGCACTAAACTTGCCCCTGGGCCATTCTCCCATCTCAATCTTGCAAAAATCCCCAGTGAGAAATTTCTAGGCAACCAAGATACACCCTCCGCACAATACAGATACTATAATTGGATGTTTCCCTTCCCTTCACCTTTGCTCTAGCAATTATTTCTGAGTACTGGGTTTGTTTGGCATGTGCAAAATTTTCCTTAAACTGTTAGAAAGTTTAAACATTAGTTTTAGGCAAGCCAAAGAGCCTTTAAAAAGGCAGGCAACAGGTTGTATTAAATTATTTACCACACAAAAATAAAAGATTCATTTCCAATATAAGAAACGATCATGAGCAAAAGATGAACATTATCAGCAACAACAACAAAAAAAGGAATTGACTCAATGGCACATTGATTCAAAGAAGAGGAAACTGGAATGGCCAATATATACAGTGGGAAAAAATAAGATTTCTGAATCCACCCTTCAGAAAAACATTTAAAATATCTGGTATTATTAATGTTGGCAAAAATGTCAAATAACAAAAATGCTTATACTCTTTGGGGGTAATACTCATTAGCATCACCATTTTAGATACAATTACTCAATATCTTATGACTTTAAAGATATGCATATTTTATAATTTATTAATTATATTCTCAAGAATTTACCACTTGTGTCTATGGCAAATGTTCAAGAATGTTTCAGGCAACATTGTATAAAGCTTGGAAACAAAGTAACAAAACTAAGAAATAACCTCAACACTTACTATCAGGAGAACGAATAAAGCCATTGTAGTGCACTTGTGACATTAGTACTAGAGAGCTCAAAAATGAATGAATTAGAATAAATGATAGATACTGATTTGGAAAACCTGTGAATCATGTTGAAGGAAGACTAGAAGTCCCATAATGATCTCTCTTTGTGTATCTCCCTCTCTCTATCTCTGTCACTCTCTCTCACACACACCGCACACAGATACACACATATATACACCTATGGTCTCAAATTCAACCAATCTGGAAAAGAGAATTGTTATCAATTTGAGGAAATAAGGTTGTCCCAGCAAATCAGTATGCAGCCTTTTGGTCTTGAGTAAATTAGATTCATCTACCCATCCATGCATCTATATCCAGACTATCTAACATTTATTGTGCATTCAATGCTCATTAATTTGATTTTACAGTCAACATTTCCTGACGTATACCACATGCCAGGCACTAATGTCATGTTTTAAAAAAGCCTAACTATATGCTTATCCCGTGAGGTATTGTGAAAATCAAATAAGCTAATGTAGATAGAAAGACTATATGTATACTTTGGCATGTTATTAAGATATGAAGGATTATTATTATCCAATCTTTAATATCACTACTTTATAATCCAATGTGTTGGTATTTTTTAACTTTCTGACAGGCACAAATATTTCCCAGGACTCCACAGGCCTGCAATTAAGAAACTGGAAACATTCATAAATATACAAGTTGACTAATTAGTTCCTAATTAGTTAGCAGATTGAGTATTGTAATCACCCTAAGATATATTGGTTAATGTCATGGAATGGAAAGAATAGTTTGGCTACATTATATTATGTCAAAATTTGCATAAAGATTTCATTAAAATATTTAATGAGATCTGCCAGTCTCAGCCATAGCCAGCCAGCCTGTCAATGGTGTTTATGAAATCTTGCTCCCCTATGGCTGTTGGGAGGTCACTTTAATAGGTGATCTTTTAATTTAGCTGACACAAATTGAAGAAAAATTTTGTCCATTTTTTGAGTTTTGAAACAGGGTGGTCTGAAACTCAAGATCATTCCTCCTCAGCCTTGAAGGCTGAGCTTATAGATTTGATCAAGCATGCCAGCAAAATGGAGTGCTTTGTTAACCTACAATATTGCTGAAATCTATTTTTGACTTCATGATGAAATACAATTAAATTGGCAAATGTTGCATTTGAAGACACGTGCACAGAAATGTCAAGAAGCTACTCTGAGGCTTAAGAGACCCAATATTTAAAAAAAAAGAGAGACCCCAGATGGGTTGTTACAATGCAATGGCTCTTTTTTTTTTGCCGGTTGTGGGACTTGAACTCAGGGCCTAGGCACTGGAATGTAATATTTTTACATTCCAGAAGGAAACATTTATATACAGGTAAAGCTCAAGGATGCTTTGGTGTCAGTTTATCTGGTTCCATGAATCTTGAATAATCGTTGGCCTATTATAACTGCCTTCAAAGGCAGATCTTATACCTGTTGATTTATTGTGAAATAACAATCAGGCTATTGCTTGTGGACCCGGGGTTCCAAAGGTTGATTTCTCACTGTGCTGCGTCTTCCCTCAACATCTAGTTCTTGGGAAATTTTGTTTGTGTGAAATGTGTACCCATGGTAACTGGTGAGACAGGCATTTAATAATTTTCATTGAAAAAGAATCAATGTCATGAGCACATAAGATTCTTGAGTCTTGCAGTGAATAGGCTACTTTCTGAAATAGAGAGACCAATAAATGGATATTTCTCCATGCATTTTGTGGTTTCTTGATCTCTCTGGTCATGTTGATATATCTATATATATGTATGTATATATACCCATATATACACACATACGCATATATATATATATATATATATATATACATATATAGAGGATACATATATACCTATATGTATACTTAGATACATGTATATATAAATGTATATATGTTTATATTGGATGTAACTCACTTTACAAATGGAGGGATACACATCAAGTAGTCTGAACACATGTAGGCTTTAGGTCAAAGGCCCTTCCTTGGTCAAAGTTGTACACTGTCAAAAATATTCTAATTCTTCACCCTCCATTCTAAATAATCTCAACAAACATTTTTCACTTGAAATAGTACTATTCACCTTAACATATTTGCTTAGCAGGAAAGTTTAGCATAGCAGCTAATAAAAATGGACTGGAAGCAATATCCATTGCTGACTTAAATTTTGTTTCATTTTGTCAAATGTCTCAAAATGTTGGTGGTTTATAAGGAATTTCTAAATTATATGGATTCATTTAGAAGCTTTACAATCTTATAAATCTGGATTATACATAATAGATATTCAATATATCTTTGTATGGGTATATGTAGATATACATAAATACATCCAAAAGTATATACGAGTATGCCTGTAAAAACAAAGTTGTACACTGTCAATTATTGCTGTTGGTTCTTTATCACCTGTGCTGATGGTGGCCAAGTAAAGTCAAGAGGGCGCAGTGTTGAATGAGCTTTTGGCACCCCCCCTCCCCCGCCACCATTATTGAGCCTTCAGATTTTTGCGTTGCACTTCCAATTTTGTTCATTAGTATTTGGTTTGCTGTTGGTGCTTGAACCATGCTTGGACTTCTCAGCTCTCCGCTAGGTTCTCAAGGGGACTATGCCACTGAGAAACAATTTTAGATAAGCAATTAAGGATATGAATATTCTTTGGAGAAGCATTCGTATTAAAGTAGAACACCCATACCTTTTTATTTAGGATGCTTTACTTAATTACAACATTCAAGTTCTCTGTAGGTTTCATTAATTTTTATCTTTGTACTGACAACAACTTGATTATTCCTAAGCACAACTTGATTATTAACAGCCGCTTGACAAACAGGTGCTAAATGCAAAAGCAAACACCTCCCCTCCCCCAGTTTTAGTCAACCCCTCTGGCCCTGACTTCACTCCTGAGCTCCTGCGTCTTTGAAGTGATCATGACATGCTCCAGTGGAGTCACCTTGCTGTTTCCTGTCTTCCTTCTCCAAGTGTGGCCTTATGTAAGATTCGGATTATTTAAGTAATCCTTAGATTTAAAGACTGTATTATAGTTTGGATATAAAGTGTCTCCAGATGCTCATGAACTGAAGTCTCCAGCGGGGGATCTAATTGTTGAGAGTGATTGAATGATGGGGCTCTCATGTTATCAGTGGGTTAATGCCTATGCTGGATCCATAATTTGATCAAATTATTGGGAGTTGGTGGAAACATTCTGAGGTGGGATCTAGGTGGAAGAAGTAGGTTACTGGGAGCATGTCCTTGTGTATATATATTGATTCCTGATTCCTGTTCCTCCTTCGGTGCCTCTCTCTGCTTCTTCACTGTGTTAAGGTAGGCAAGACTCTGTCATATGTTCCTTCCATCAAGCAAATTCTGCCTTACCTAGCGGCAAAAGCAATGGACCTAGCCAGTCTTGGACTGAAATTTCAGAGACTCTGAATGAAATCAGATCTTTCTTCTGGTTTGAATATGGGATGTTCCCCTACACGCTCCAGGTTAACATTTGGTCCACAGCTATTGTGTGTTAGTTTGTAGGTGGTAGAAAATTTAGGACTTGGTGGGACAGGAGGGAAAATCTGGGAGAGAGCAAGGGAAGAGAGGGTCATTGTCCAAAAAGAAGTATACTCTTTACCTGACTTACATAACTGTAACTCCTCTATATATCACCTTTATAATAAGAACAAATTAAAAAACAAAACAACCAAGTGTATTTTATGTCTTTTACCATCTCGTGTGTTTACTTGTAGTAGATTTATAGGCGCTTTCGAGGGAAACCATGCAAGGTATGTTTCTTTGGGTCTGGCTTACTTCACTTAATATAATTCTTTCAAGTCTTTCTATTTCCTTATGAATGGTACAATATCACTCTTTCTGATGGAAGCATAGAATTCCATTGTGTATCTATACCACATTTTCTTTTTTTTGCAGGGCATTCTTAATACATTCTTTTTTAAAGTGGTTTTTATTGTGAAAATTCTGTACAGAGGGGTTACAGTTACATGAGCAAGGTAATGAGTACATCTCTTATCAAGCATTGTTGCCTCCTCCTTTGTTTTTCGCCTACCATCCCTTCCCTCTCAGTTCCACAACTACACTCCCCCCTTCCCACCCACCCCCAAATTGTAAAGTTCATTGTTCAACAGTGTCTTGTACATCTCACTGTTGCAATGGGTCAACCTGTATCCCTATTTAAACATTTTATTTTTTCCCTTCTCCTCCCCAAATTATGCTGACATCAAATACAGTGAAAACAGGGGTTTTAACATGGGGGAGGAACATACAAAGCAACAAAAAAAAATCACATTATACATTATAAATATGTTAGAAACAATAGCAAGAAATAAAAAAAAACACTTGTGTCCCTATCTTGGGGTTCAACTCATTTTCTTGATTCAGTTGTCAGCTGAGGGGAATCTGGGTTGATTCCCTATCTTGTCTATGGCAAACAATGCTGCAATAAACATGGTTGTGCTGGTAGCATTAGTAAATGAACTCCAAGAAATGGAAACAAGAGGCTTTATGTTATTTTGCTTCTTGTCTTTTTATTCATTTTTTCCTGTCTTTTTTTTTTTTTTATTTCTGTACCTTTTTTCTTGTATGTAAGTTTATCTGTTTTGGGGAGGATAAAGGGGAGCGCAGAAATGGAGGGACAAAGGGTGAACAAATGCTGCAGTGGTAGTCACTAGACACTATATTGAAAATGAACTATATAACTTGTAAGGGAGGGGGCTCATGAGGAAAATCCTGGGAGAAAATGAAGGAAGAGGTGACATGGTTTAAAAAGAAATGTAAGCTGGGCGCCAGTGGCTCATGCCTGTAATCCTAGCTACTCAGAAGGCTGAGATCTGAGGGTTGTGGTTCAAAGCTAGCCCAGACAGGAAAGTCCATGAGACCGTTATCTCCAATAAACCACTAGAAAACCAGAAGTGGCACTGTGGCTTAAGCGGTAGAGTGCTCACCTTGCGCTGAAGAGCGCAAGGACAGTGCCCAGAGTTCAAGCCCCACGACTGACAAAAAAAAAAATGTACTCATGACCTGACTTATGTAAGTATAACCCCTCTGTACATCACCTTTACAATAACAATTAAAACAATATCTATTAAAAACAATTAAAACAATAACAATAAAAATGAAACAAAAAAGAGATATTCAAAAACAACTTTCCTGATCATACTGTGTCCCTCTTCATGCATCTTCAGTGACTTCATATTGTCTTTAGGCTCTGGACTTAGGGCCTAGGCTTGAAATATGGGCAATGAAAATATATGACAACGAGTTTGTATTGTGCATGCTTTGGCAAAAGTGATTTGACATCATGTGTGTATTTAAGTCATGTTGGTATTCAAGTCTTCCTTGTTGCCCAACTTTATGAGATGGAATCTAGCACTTCCCCAGAATCCCCAGAGCTCCCGATTCAGCAGATGCTCAGGGAATAGTTGCTGCATGGAATGAAGAATGAGTTTGTGGAGTGGCATCTTCCATCTGAGCAAAGTAGTTTCATCCAGTGTTGGATGGCCTGGATGATTACTTTCCTTTATGTATTTTTTTTTTTTACTTAATGAATTTCTATTGAGAGCAGAGAATAATGAGGAACAATAACTTCAAAGACTCGTGTGCCCCTTATCTGAAATTGACCATTGGCATTATATTTTATTTTATTTTTGTCAGTGGTGGGACTGTCAATATCTTTTGAAAGTCTCCAAGTCTTTAGCAAATTAAAGCAAGCATTTAAACTAAATGTGACTTGTCTTACATCATACTATTCTTGCTTTGTTCCTCCAAAAAAAATGCACCTCAATTTGTCAGTGTTCACCCCTTCCTGCTGCATCCATCTATCACACTTCAAGTTACCTGGTTCCATTTGCACATGTATATTGAATATTATTTCTGTATTCACTTACCCTTCCTCTCTCCATTCATATATTCCCTTTCTCCATAATTCCATCACAACCCAGAAAAACATGATCCAGCATCCAAGTATTCACTTTGCTAAACTGTGTGTTAATTGTTCAAAAGAGATTCATCATTAGAATCTTCCCCTGTGTAGTACACAGTACTTCAGTACATTCATGAATTTGTTTGTGTATATAGCTATAGGACCCTCTATATATTGTTATTTATACTTGTAATTTAGATCTAACTTCCATATCTGAAAGAACCTGTGCCCTTTGTTTCTCTGAGTTTGACTTAGTTCACCTAGCATAATTTTTTCCAGGCCCATTTATTTCCCTACTAATGACATACATGAATATAATACTTTTTAAACCATTCCCTAAATGGGTGGACACTTACACTTCCTTTACATTTGTTTTTCTGCTGAAGAGCAATGGAAGAAACGTGGTTGTACCTGTGCACACAGGAATTTCCCAAGGAGTTCTTTCCTGGAATTGGAATCACGGGTTTGTAGAGAACATGCATTCTCATTGTTCCTGAACAGGAATAAACAGGGTTTCATCGTAGTGATAAATATTTCAACAGTGAGTTTTGAGATAAAGTCTTCGTCTTTGCAAACCTCAGCTTGCCCATTATTCCAGGAAATGGGAAAGATAATTTCCTGCCCGAATGGCCTTCAGCTTTCTGCTGCCTCTGTGCAGAAGCCAAAACATTGTGGGCAAAAGCCATTTAAAGAGCTGTTACACGCTAGTAAAATGAGAGTGCTGCAACTTTAAAGAGGTTACATGCAAGTATGTTGAGAAGGTCTCCCATAGGCTTGAATAGAAATGGCAGAGGCAAAAGGCCTTCTCTCAGGGACTTGGTTAAAAGAATGCTGCATGACACTGTACTTCAAAGCAACGTCTAGTGACAGGTGTTTCACTCTGTGGCAGCCTGGCCCACCGTATACTTTTTCCAGGTGCTGTCAGATGATGCTGTGGTCCAGGACCACTTCCCTTGGGGTCCACCACTCCCAGAACAAAGACTGACAGAAAACACCCTTGAAACCCATTGTAACCGCACTGAAGAGTTTCTTCATACTGTAAAACTCTCTCTGAGCCATAGGCTTGGACCAAGTCAGAGGAAAGAAATCACATGAAGAAAAAAGCAAGTCAGACCTTCTTTCAAGCAATTAGTAGACTCAATATTGTGTAGTATAAAAACCAAAATGTGCTTGCCTCTTTTGGTATCTCCATGATCTCTGTGATGCGAGAGGACATTCCATACAATCTAAGCTCAATGCAGAATGAATACATATCACTGTTTCAGTGGTGTTCAGTTTGGGGCATATTCCGTGGGTGCGGTGAATATTTTCCTCACCTGCAAAATGAAACAATTGATTTTCTTTTCTTTTCTTCCTTTTCCCCCTTCTTGCTGGTTGTGGGGCTTGAATTCTGGGCCTGTGCACTGTCCCTGAACTCTTCAGCTCAAGGCCAGTTTTCTACCACTTGAGCCACAGTGCCACTTCTGGTTTTCTGGTGGTTAATTGGAGATAAGAGTCTCATGGACTTTCCTGCTCAGGCTGGCTTCAAACTGTGATCCTCAGATCTCAGCCTCCTGTGTAGCTAGGATTACCCATATGAGCTGCTGGCACTTGGCTAACAATTGATTTTCTTGTGAAATACACCTATAGTGTTTATTCTGTATCTACCTCTGTTGAAATTGGAGTCCATCACATCTCACTTGAATTATTGCAACAGGCTCCAATTGTTTTCTCTAACTCCAGTCTCTGCAACCCTGCCAGAGTGAAGCGTCTTGTCTGTAGGATTGCATGTTTTAGAAGTTCATCCTCTAGCTAATTGAAATCCAGTCATGTAACATAGAGAGAACCGTTTTTGTATCACTTCTGTTCCAGCTCTCCAGACTCAAGGCAATCACTTGTCCAACTCCTAGGCTGTTGGTGGCTTCTAAAAGATATCATGCTGTCTGTACGTTTTCTGCTACTTTTCCCACTCTCATGGCAAGGAATTTGAAACCCAATCAGGGACTATCTCCTAAGCATTCTTCTAACCAATGCAACTAATGATGCCCCCAAATATCTTTTCTTACATTAACAAAGTCATGTAGTATTGAGTATAATAATTACTTATTTGGTTTGTATTGTCTGGGTCTTTTGGAAGCTTGGCATTTATGTGCTAAATAAACCTGGTGTTTGAATGGCAGTACCTGAGTTAATTGACTATTGATCTTTCTAAATGCAACTCTCTTTCGAAGGGCCTTGAACAAGAGGTAGAACTATGGATGGAGCTTTGGGGGGGGGGCAGACAAGTATAATACAGAAGAAGGGTCAAATGGAGACTATAGGGTAAAGATAGACTCCAAAGAGTGACCTGCAGTGAATCTTTTAAAGATGTGGCTTTGGCTTCAGACATAGGTAGGAGGAAGAATAAGATCAGGCCATCTTTTTATGTATTTTTTATTATAAAAATACTGTACAGAGGGGTTACAGTTACATGAGTAAGGTAATGTGTACATTTCTTATCAAGCATTGTTACTTCCTCCTTTGTTTTTTCCCTACCATCCCTTCTCAGGCACCTTCCAAACCTCTGGCAAGAGTTACTGGAGAGAATGAAATTGCGAAAGAATCCAGTCTGGTGAGTGAAGTTCCCTTCAATGGTAAAAGTGGAGGTTGTAAGGGGAGAGCTGGCTTAGAAACCAAGGGATGTAAATGACTTGCTCCTGCAGCCAGTGATGGTTCAAAGATTCTGCTCTACCTGCCTCACCTTGGACTTCATCTCAGGCATCCACTAGTTAAAAGGGCAGGGGTAGATGAGAAGGCAAACAGTTTCTTGCTCCCCTATCCCATCGTGGCAGACATCACTAATTGACATTGGTTTTGTTTCACAGAACCCTTCCTGGAAGCCATTACTAATTGATCATAGATGGCTCCTGAGATGATTCTATCCTTGACTTCTTAAAGCTCTGGCAATCCATGAATAGCTTCATTTGCTTTGTTTCCAAATTGTCACTCAAGTGCCAGATTAGAATGACAGAGCAGAGTCTGCTCATGGTATAGCCAGGGAGCTGGAATCATTTTTAGCACCAGACAAAATGCCTGGTCTAGGTCGAAATGACATTCAATGCTGATAGTGGATTTAGAAATGTTCTCAACAGCTACCAGTTGCTAAAATGCCAAATAATGATACTACATAAAACCAATACACACCCACTCACCTACCTACCCAACCAGCCAGCCAACCAGTAGAACAAATTCAAAACCACCAAAAAGTGCAGGCTATATAGTTCCTTTAAAAAAGATACAACTTTAAAAAATACACGTTTTTAACAAGCATCACTATATGAGAAGATTGCTTATATATTATATAACAGGTTTTATTAGCAGTAACAGGAATTAACCTGAGTGCTTATTGTAATTTTATTTCTCTTGGGCTTCAGCATGCAGTATGGACCCCCTGGTCTACTCTGGGAAATGTTTATGCATTATGAGGCTGGAGAGAATAGAAGCAACAGAGAACAGACCCATGCTCTAATTTATAGTCAGCCTTCTCAGAGCAATAATGCTTCTCAAGAGAGTACTAGACAATTTTCTAGCACTTCCCAAATAATTGACTCCTGTAACATTCTGGCAGAGAAGGCCTGGTGAAGAGTGTGTGTCTGTATAAGTGAAAATTAGTTCTCCATTTACTGATGAAAGTTGATGGGAGCTTACTATGGGATGGGCTCTGGGGATGCATGACAGGAACAAGCCAAAGCCCAGGGATCACAGTCTAGAGGGGAGAAGCGTTGGTATACATCCTTTTACTGACTGGAATGAGGTAGAATTAATCAGAATTACTACACTAGTCTTACAGATAAGCCAGAAATCAACCTATATGGAAACAACCAAAGAGGTAAGTCAGAGATTTTTTTAACAGGATGTTTAATCCAGAGAAGGTTTCCATAGGAAATGAGTCAGAAGGGGATTATGGAGGAGAAGGGCTTCACCATGTTTTCTTCAGGAAGGGAAGGACATTCGGAAGCCTGTAGGGTATACAAAAACTTTGTGTGGGATCTCAGGGCACCTGTAGTGAGCCACATGTACTCTACCATGGCTGTGTTATAAGGTGGACTATTTCCCTGATGACACGTTTCCATTATGAGAGCAAGGACCACGTCTCTTTGGTCACACAGACACTCCATGATATGCCTTGAGCATAGTTACATAGACTAAATCTTTGTGTGTGTGTGTAAATGAATGAATGAACGATGCTGGGAGATGCCTTCAGGAAAGGCCAGGATCCAGATGATGACAACTCCCTCCTCCCCCTCGTCCTCCTCTTCCTCCTCCTTCTTCTGTTGGGTGTGGGTCTTCTCCTTCTCCTTCTTCCTTTGTCAGGTGTGGGGCTTGAACTCTGGGCCTGGGCACTGTCCTTCAGCTCTTCAGCTCAAGGCTAGTACTCTACCACTTGAGGCCCAGCAGCATTTCCAGTTTTCTGGTGGTTAATTGAAGATAAGAGTTTCATAGATTTTCCTGCCTGAGCTGGCTTTGAGCTGTGAGCCTCAGATCTCAGCCTCCTGAGTAGCTAGGATTACAGGCGTGAGCCACCAGTGCCCAGCCCCTTTCTATGTACTATCCTACAGTTAACAAGCGGTGTTTGCATCACTGGTGGGTCAGTGAGGGGGAGGCAGTGAGCAGGAGTGGCCAGGTGGCAGGGACAGTGCCACGGCCCCGTGACCAACCATCTCCCTTCAGACTGCTTCTTACACTTTCCTTCTTGTGCTTCATCTCTTCATTTTTTTTTCACTTTTTTAAACCTATTTATTTTACTCTGACTGGAATTCTCTCTACCCTGCCACACTTCCCAGCATGGCGAACCTCTTACTGATCTCTCATAAAATTTTTTTCCCCCTGATAACTATGAGTTGTTGACTCTTTTTTCTCAACCCCGGTAAATCTGAGAGTTTTTCAGTCCTCAAATTATCCGATACATCATCTCAAAGCAATGAGTCATTTTTCGATTCTTTATTTCATGACAATCCTTTGAAGTTAGGGGTTATACCAAATCCACATTGGTGACTGACAGAACTTGGTCATAGTAAGTGGTTCTGCATATGTAATATATATATGTGTGTGTGTGTGTACATATATATATATATATATATATAATTTATAGTTGGCCTTCTCAAAGCCATAATTCTTCACAAGTGAGTACTAGATAATTTTCTAGCACTTTCCACATAATTGACTCCTGTAACATTCTGGCAGAGAAGAAAGAGTGAAGAGTGTGTGTCTATTAGTGAGAATTGGTATATATACATACACATATATACATACACTGAAATAATATATGGATATGTACTATAATTATAAATTGATATCATATATGTAATATGAATTATAAGGAAATTTTAATGTGATAATTGGAACATTGCTTTCATTGGCAGGTGCCTGTGAAAATGTCCACTAGCTACTATGGCAAGGCTGGAAAGCATGGTATGGCTGAGCTGAGACCCAGAAAAGGAAACATCTTCCTTGTACATGGATCTAAACTGTGAGCGTTTCATATATACTGTTAAGAGAGGCTTCTTTGGGATCAAGAGCACAGTTTTCAAAGAACCTGTAAGCCTGGATCTTTTGTAGAGTGTTAGGAGAGACTCAGCATGGATTTTTATTACTTAGCTCAGAGGACACTCATGTGGGTAATCTGTGTCACTTCAAAGTCATTTCTTCATGCCGTGGAGGAAGCAGTCATTCAAGAGGAGAAGAAAGCAGTTTGAGTCTCTTTTATTTCCTTGTATTTTTTTTAGACATTCACTTCTCTCCACATTTCCCTTCTAACCTAGAGAATTGGTAGGACACTTTAAAAAGTGTCCTATTTTTCAAAAGAAGAAGAAAAAAAGGAGGAGGAAAAAGAGGAGGCGGAAAAGGAGGAGGAGGAGGTGAAAGAGGAGAAGGAGAAAGAAAAAGAGGAGGAGGAAAGAAAAAAAAGGAAGTGCAAAGTATGAGGCATGTTCTTCTCATGGCATTGTGTGAACAGCACTAATTGATTGTACACATCTTTCCTTCTGAATCTGGATGAAATCGGAAGATCTTGCCTATGAATCCTAATCAAGCAGAGTTCACTGAAAACTGTTTTCATTCATTCTGTATTCTGGGTCAATGTTAGATTAGATCATGTGGCACAACTGATTTCTCATCACAAACTCTGGTAAAATATTGGGGACTTTATATAGTTCACTGTATAGAAATTTGACCTCATGTTCCAGAGTTCCCTGACTCAATGAGCAGATTGGGTTTCTTACCCGTGTTTATTAATATATGTGAATGCAACATCTGCAGATCTCAAGGCTGCTCTGATGGTCATGATTTCTTCTTTGAAAGCAGAGCAGTGGTTATTAAGAAAGAATACACCTTCTGTACTAAACAGGTGGTCTTTAAGGTGAGAAAAATCAGGGGACGAGCCCTTAAGATCTGGATTCAAGGTTCCCCAAAGGTTACTTTGGGTAAGGCTACTCTCTTCAGCTGTAGCTAGGGACATAAGACAGATACAAATATTAGATGAGAAAATATTTAAAAATGCCTTGAATAGAGCTGCATTATAGTAAGGCCACAGCTGAGTTGGACCCTTTTCTTGGTTCCCCTTAGGTAAACTTGAAATGAAAACCAAACACATAACTAGATCTTTCTAAAGTCAATCCTCAATTTAATAAGTAAGAATATGGCATAGGTCCCCAGAAATCTTTCCCTCATTTTTGTGGAGCTCTAATCTTGTATATGATAGATCTATCCATTTAAAAACTACTGGAGCATGGCCAGCATTGAAATATGAAGAGGCAGCAGTTTCAAATGTGACTTAACCACGTTAAGCATTTAAACGAGGTTGATTGGATGCTTTAAGCATTGAGCTCATAAGGTTGAATATATACGTTGATAAGTGGCCAAGCTAATATAATAACCATTTTTTATGAGAAGATTGGCTAGGTCATATATGAAATGTAAAATACTAAATCTGCAAGGCACAGACTTCAGGTTGTATCACGTGCTTCTGCAATTGCTTTGGCTTTATCTAATCTTCGCAGACTACCATGGGGTAGGTGTTCTGCAGTGTTAATATGTTGCGTTCCTTTAATTTGTGTGGTGAAGGAGAGACAGACTTCGAGTCTAACTCCATCACTGTGTTGACTTTTGAGGTGGCTTAAATGAGATTTCCCTGCAATCAGGGTTTGGCATCCAGAAGTTGTTCTGACTTCATGTCTCAAAATGTATTTCTACATTTAAACATTTTGTGATCATTGATTAGTGATCATATTGCTCAACACTGGAAACACTGTTTATTCTTATCTATTCTTATCCAAGATTCAGAAGCAACAGAGTGAGTTATACAGGGAAAAGAGGAGAAATGTGGTGTGTGTATGTGTGTGTGTGGTGTATATTTGTGTTGAGCTGATGCAGTGTGTGTTTTGCAAGGCATGTAATGGGGCTAGGAAAGTGGGAGTGTGAGGAGAGATTTGTATTCTCATGAGTGGCAGAACTTTTGTTCCTTATAGCAGATTCTAAGACATTGTGCCTTGCCTACCCCCACCTGACCACCTGTTCATAAAATGATGGTGACCACGCATTTAAGAAGTTGTAACTGAGAACCTTTAACTCTGAGAAATTTCAGTGAGCTTACTACTCAGGGCTTCTGAGAGGTAAATTGAGTAACATGATGTCACGTTTTGATCCTCTCAAGTGAGATGTAAGGCTCAGGAAAATCTGAAAAGAGAGAAGCATGCACAGGCTGAGCCTCTCTGGACAGGCACCAATGGGCTGCAGGCTTGCCATTTCCCAACACAGAGGCATCTGTGTCGTGCAAATTGTGAACCCTGGGCTCGGCAATTAACCAGCATCAGTGGTGTTAGTTTTCTACTGTCTGTGACAAAGTACCAAAAATCTATGGGCTTAAAATAACATGGGTCAGGGGTCTAGAAATAGCTTAACTAGGGATCTCATAAAGCTTATTTACCATCATGGTGCTGGTTAGATTCACTTCTTGTCTAGAATTTGTGTTTTTCTTCCAAGCTCACTCAGGTTATTGACAGAATTCAGAATCTTGTGGCATTTGGCAGGAGATTTCCCAACTCCTAAATGCCTCTTTGCTGTGTAGTTAGTACAGCATCACTTCTTGCTGAGAAGGTTGAATCATCTTTGAGAGCTCACCTGTTTATCCTCCTGGCCACCCAACAGCACCTCCTTTAGAGTTACTCAAATACAACTGACTAGGGGCTTTAATTATGTCTGCAAAATTCTATCTCTTTTACCACTTTAATCTGTTTGCAGAATTATATCGTTACGATGACATTCCAATTTTAGAACATTTAGAACAAACCATCTTCTCATATTTGGTCTACAGATGAGAAAATGATATTCTTCCAGTTGCTTGGGCAAAATTAAAAATGGGAATAGTTGCTCAATATACTTTTGTTTGATGAAACTTTGAATCAGTATGATATGTAAATATTGGTTGGCTATTACATTTACGATAAATCTACCCAAATCATGAATATTGCAGGGGCTTTTAATAGTTTTGTCTTATATCACCCTTGTAAATCTTTTTAAGTAGAGACTTAGGCTCATTCTTTACCTTCTGTTAATGAATTTTACTTTTGGAATGAAAAAGTCTGTGGGTGATGCATGGTACAGCTATTTGGGATCATCAGTGGTAGAGTTCAGGAAAGACTCTTTCCATACATATGATGCAGAAGTAGAAAAGAAGGCTCTTTCTGACTTGATTTTGGGCCATATTAGGAGTGCCTGATGACGAACGGTCTTTCTGTTACCTTTTATGAAGAGGAGGCTGAAGGAAAGTCAGTGCCCTGAGGACAAGTTTCAGAACCTTAACCATGTCTAGCTCCTCCACTTGTATGAACACTAGACCTTGATGCCTGGCAGTGCTTCCCAAAGGGACAGCTCAGCTGAATGTATTCTGTGCCTGCTTGTCTCACCTTGGGAAACTTCCTTAAAAATAATATTGAGATGGAAAGAGTTGATCTTGGTATTCAGGTACTGGTTTCATTACCAACAAACTTTGCAATATTGCATGATATATTTATTTTCGCTTGGAAATGTTCTTATTTTATTTTATTATCTTTAAGTAGTTGTACAAAGCAGTTTGTGAACATAATGCTTTTTGATCTGTGTCACTCCTTTCAATAGTCTCACTCATCCCTTCCCAATCCATCTCTTCCCTCACTCTTCTTAATTTTGGAATATAGATCAAAATCTTGACTGTATTCTCCTACTCCATGTTCTCCTCTTCATTCATCTACTTTTTGCCTCTTGATGATAGCACCTCACTCCCTTTTCATATATTTCTTTGAAACTTCTCATTGAACAACAAAAATGTGGGAACAGAACCTAGATGACGTCATAATACTGTCCTTGAAGCAGCTGCCTATCAGACACACAAAACAGTAGAAATAGGTCTACTTCATGCCATTAGTAAGTCCATATTCAATAAGCGATTTACTCTTCAGCCCAACTAATTAGTGATCAGAAAGTTAAATTGTGATTCACATGAAACAAAAAGGGCCATTTTATTATTGTTTCAAAAGAAGTTTATTAAAGGTGGGAGAGTTTGTAATCTCTTAAAGGAAGTGTAAAATGTGGCTGTTTTCTTAAGGGTCACAATAGTAAGTGTGTTTGGGGTGGTGATGGGAAAGGCTATAGATTTAAGAACAATTAAAAGTATTTTAAGAACCATAATGCCCTGTCTTTGTTCTGTCAATTCTAGTAATTAAGTAAAACATTCTAGTTACTTATTTTTTAAAATTTTATTTTATTTTATTGTAAAGGTGATGTACAGAGGGGTTACAGTTACATAAGTAAGGTAATGAGTACATTTCTTGTTGAACAGTGTTACCTCCTCTCTTGTTTTTTTTCCACTTTTCCTCCCCCGACTCCCCTCCCCCCAAATTGTAAAGTTCATTTCCAACATACTGTCCTGTGAGTATCACTGTTGAATTGGCTCACCTTTTGTCCTTTGTCTCACCATTTTGTGATTCCTTTTCACTTCCCCAAATCAGATAAATATATATACAATACACAGGGTGCCAAAAGCAAAAACAATGACAACAGGGATAAATCAAAGGAAAGGAAAAAAATAACTTCATATAGCACATTAAAGTAGGAGAAAAATACAGAAGGGATAACAAGTTTGACAAGAAATGTATTTATTACCTTATTTATGTAACTGTAACTCCTCTGTATCTTACCTTGACAATATAAAAACAAAAACAAACCCTCTTGTTTCCATTTCTTGGAGTTCATTTTGATTAGCATTATTTTATTATTAACTATAGCTAAGATATTGAACCAACCTCAATTCCCCTCAGTCTAAATGAATGGATCAGGAAAATGTGGTATTTATACACAATGGAATTCTATGCTTCCATCAGAAAGAATTGCATCACCCCATTTGTAAGGAAATGGAAAGACAGGAAAAAATCATGTTAAGTGAAGTAAGCCAGACTCAAAGAAACATAGGCTCCACGGTTTCCCTCATTTGTAATAATTAATATATGTCTAGGATAGTCCTAGCAGAGGATCACAAAAGGTCAATAACTATGTACATATAATCATATAAAATGATGCTAATCTGCCAGGTGCCAGTGGCTCACACTTAGCTACTCAGGAGGCTGAGATCTGAGGATTGCTGTTCAAAGCCAGCTCAGGCAGGAATGTCCATGAGACTCTTATCTCCAACTACCAGAAAACTGGAAGCGGCTCTGTGGCTCAAGTGGTAGAGTGCTCACATTGAGCTGAAGAGCTCAGGGACAGTGTCCAGGTCCAGAGTTCAAGCCCCACAACCGACCAAAAAAAAATGGTGCCAATCAACATGAACTCCAGTTATCTAATTTTGATACTCATAATTTGTTACATGGCTTGAGATTTTGAATGTTTACTTTCAATTTGCCACCAATTTATAGTTTGCTTTTCCTACTTTAAGCAGCTCCTTAATTGGCACCTTTGTCCTACCTCTGAATTTATGATTTTTTGAAAAAAGTCTAGTAAGTAAAAGATTTACTAAAAACCCTCACCTTTTCCAAATTTCATTGATGCTATCTTGTTCAATGTTACGAGTCACAGTTCACCTTAGGATGCTAACAGATTCTTCCTTTAGCAAATGCCTTGCCAGTGTCTTTTGATGGTAAGTTCAATGCAGCCTCCTGCATGTTACAGAAACGAAAAGTGCTTGAAACTGAAGAGCTGAGGCGAATGGGTTTTTTTTGGCCTCTTTCATGTGACTTCTCCAAGTGTAGTTCAAAGGAGCATCTGATCATTAACAGAAACGACAATGACAGACCCAAGGCAGGTGAAATGTACAGAGCATCTTTAGGGGCACATGTGTGTGTGTGTGTGCGCACACGCGCGTGCTTGTGTGTGAGACAGAGTGGGTCTTCCTGCACCTGTCTACTACTGTCAGGTGGAGCCTCCTGGTAACAGCCTTCTCCAGCCACAGGGAAGGACTGGTGCCTCTTTTTCATCAGTTCTAGCCCTGTGTCTGCTCTTTGAAGACTTTTGAAGTATTACAATACATTTGGCTTGACAGCTGTTACAACTGTACAAACCAGTTCGTGTTTAGGCTTTTGTGGAAGGTGAGTCTGCTCAATTCTGGAGCACAGAGCCCAACACCGTCTTTATTTTCCTTTGCTTCTGTAAGTTCTGAGGAGAAAAAACATCTTGTCTTGTTGGCTGAAGTATATCATCTAGAAATACCAAACAGAAAGACAAAAACGGTCATTGATCATTTTGAAATATTATCTGTGCGCTTTTCAAACATGTGTCCCTCTTTCCAAACTGAGACCCATCCCCCTGTAGCTCAGGCCCAACATGCTTTAAATCTGGCTTAAAAAGGACACTGTTAGAAGATGCTGAAACAAGGATACAGGTTGACCCAGTGTAACAATGAGACGGACAATAACGAACTTTACAACTTCGGGGGGGGGAGGGGCTAAGGGAGAAGTTGGGCAGAGAAGGGATGGTAAGGAAAAAACAAAGGAGAGGGTAACAATGCTCAATAGGAAATGCACTCATTACATTACTCATGTAACTGTATCCCCTCTGTACAGCATCTTTACAATAAAAATATATTTTAAAAAGGACAATGTTAGGTTTTAATTGTCTACTAAAGCCCATGTATTGAAGGCTTGGACTCCAGATGATAGTGCTCTACAAATGTTCAAAAATGTAGTCTGTGGTGTCTGTTTGGGAGGAAGTTACATCATTGGGTGCATGCCTACAAAGTGAAGTGAGAATCAGGATCCTGGTCCCTTTTTCTTTCTGCTGTTTGCTTCCTGGTGAGCACTTTTGCACTTATATCCTCTTTGACATGTTATTTGGCTTTGCCAAATATCTGGCAAGTCAGTAAGTATGACTAGACAGGTTTCTTTTAAGTTACCATATGCTGGCTAAAAGCCCTTTCTTGATAGGAATCAATGGCTATTTTTTTTCTGTGTTTCAGAGGCCTCTTCTATTTAAATATGGGCTGCTGAATTTGTTTATTCTACTGTAAGAACCATGGTAACCACATTTAGGTTTATTTTTTAGAGTGCCACTGGCTGTTAGAATGCCAGAAATCACCAGACTGGAAGGGTGTAATTTAGCTCCACTATGGATATAAAAGATGACATCTGAGTAAAAGACTAGGTGGCAGCTTTCAAATGTTTTCTCTACTTAGCTCTGTCTTGGAATGTAGGCATTTAATTTTGTCTGGGACTCTGGTTCTTAATCAGGGAAATGAGGATGATTTCTAAGCTCTTCTAGTGTCTGAAAAGCAGGTGGCTCTCATGAAGGTATCTGTAGAGACTCATCAATGCAGCCTGAGATGAATGATGTTGGACAGCAGATAATTGGTTTCTTAGTTTGTTTGGTCTAATAAAAAATTTCATATACCAAGTAGTCTATAAACAACAGAAATTTATTCCTTAAGTTCTAGAGGCTGGAACTCCAAAATCAAGGTATCATCTGGTGTGATGTATGGTACTACCTGATTCCCACGTGGTACTATCTTGCCGTGGCTCCACATGGTAGATGGGTGAGAGTTCTGTTTTATAAAGGCACTAATATCGTTCCTCCCTCATGACATAGTTGTCTCCTAGTGCTGTCATATTGGAGCTACCCTTTTTCCTGTAAGGAACTGTGGTGATGAGGTAGAGGGAGAGACAGCGGGAAGCAGAAAAGAAGTGCCTTCTGTTGTAGCAGTGGGAATAGGAGATCTGTGAGTCCTGTCAGGATAGGCTTGGAATATAACTGGGCTTGCAGTTCTGTCCTGCTATTCATTGGAACAGGAGGCAACAATTTTTGTGTTATTTGAGTAACCCTACCTTGAAGGCTAAAAATGTTCACATTTGTAATCTGAAGAAACTATTGACTATTTTCTGAGAATTCACTAAGATCATGAATATCAACTGCTTCATTAAGTTTCAGACATGTAGTAAGTTCTCCACATATGACAACTTCTTTTTGTCTGTAATGGGATTTGAACTCAGGGCCTGGGCACTGTCTCTGAGAATTTTTGCTCAAGGCTAGTACTCTACCACTTTGAGCCATGGTGCCACTTCTGGTTTTCTGGTGGTTAATTGGAGAGTAGTCTCATGGACTTTCCTGCATGGGCTGGCTTTGAACTACGATCCTCAGATCTCAGTCTTCTAGGGTTATAGGTGTGAGCCACTGGTGCATGGCTATTTTGTTAATCACCCTTTAGGCAGAATGCATCATTAGACCAATTTTTTTAAATAACTCACTTACTAAGGATGCAATAAGTAGTTAGTGAACCACATGTCCTCCTAAAATAAGTCTGTAAGAGCTGTTTCCCAAAATTGCTTGGCCAGAGAAAAAATTAGAAATTCTAAAATACTAATAATCATTTTTGAGAGGAGGTGAATGTTTGATAAACAACATAGTCAAATGTATTAAAATATGTATTGTATGGCCTGCGGTAAACATCTACATGTTATCATCTCCAGATGCCAGTACCAGTATCCTTCGCATAGTGAAGGAGCTCACACATTTTGTCTTTTGAGACAGTCTCACACTAGACCCTTAAACTCATGATCCTCTTTCCTCAGTTTCCTGAGGACTGGGGATTATAGGTGCAGACTACTATACTCAGTTCGGCAATTACTCCCTTTTTTTCTTTTTTGGAAAACACACTGTTTCTTATAGTACAGTGTCAACCATGATGCCAAACATTCAATTTTTGTGCATTAAAATATATTTTAGGAGCAATATATACTACAATTATCTATTATAGAAATGTCTATTGACATTGTGTTTCACAAGAACTGATTGCCTAAAGCTTGCATATTGCTTCAGCAATAATGATGGTTTTCAGACTTACAAAGACTCACAAGATAAAGTCTATTTTACTTTGCAACCTAATAGATGTATGCATATGCAGAAGTGTATATAATTGGAATAGAGAAAATGTGAAGCCAAGAAAGCTATTTTTCTTTTATTCTTTCTACTATTCTATTCTCTATTCACTTTTTAAAATTTAAAGTAATGCTGATCAAAGCCTACTATAATGATTTCTAGACCCACTAATGGGCAGTGTACTTAATTTTAAAAGGACCTGGGATTAAGTTAGGAAATGCACAGAGCTTGTGGCTCTCCTTTTCCCAGGTGGAGGGATTTCTTATGTTACACTTCAAGTGTATTTGAAACAGAACCTTCTCTTACCTCCAGAAAGCAGAAGGGGGGACATTACCTAGGAAGGATCATGTTGCCTGGCTTGAGTAGTGGCAGCTGATGTGCTCAGACTACAGAGATGGGAGATTATAAGTAAGTTTGAGCCTTCTGGATAGTAGGTGGAATGTCAGAAGCTAGGCCTTCACCAGCTTCTGTGAGCCTTGGAGGTCTTTCCCATCACCTAAACTCCCCTGACACATTCCTTCCCTGGCACCCAGCCTGCAGCTTGTCTTTGGCCAAGTTTTTCCAGGTCCCATGTAGGTAAAAACTCTTGTTCTTTCTCAGATCCTTTCTAATGTCAATACCTAGTTCTTGCTGATGTCTTATTTTCTCTGACATTACCCTTCTCAAGTCTCTAGTCTGATGCCTGGCTCTCTCTCATTCCATCAAATGAGTTATCACTTCGTTCTAGCCCACGACATCCCTTGTTATTTTTTCCATTGTTACATGTACACATTACATATGAATTATCCATTTATTTTATTTTATTTTCCTACAGGACCTGCCTTGTTCTTGTTCTTTGGGCACCACTTCCTAGCACAGTTCTTGGCCTATTTTTGTGTTCAGAATATATGCTGGATAAGTCAAGTTGTGAATCAAATGTATCTTCTAAATTGTTCACTGTGGGCGAACATGACACATCGTGAGCCAAGTGTTATTATGTAGATTACTTTATTCAATCATTATAAAATGATTATGGGTGGGGAGGGAATACACACCATCATTTGCTCATTATCAATCTTGAAGCAGGTTCAGAGAGGTGAAAAGACTATTTATGGATGTTGCCCAGCTACCTAGTGGAGAAAGAAAACCCTGGAAGCTTTGGCTTCTAAGCACTCCACAGTCCACACGTCCAGGGCTTCCCCCATCCCTTCCTATTCTCATCACGACCTTCAAACATCTCAACAACCTGTCCTCATTTTTTGAAAGTTTCTGATGGAAGTGTGAACAAAAGTTTGGCCACAGGTGCATAAACTTAGGTTCAAGATCATTCACATTTTATTGATTACAGAAATCCTAGAGATGCTGAAGACAGCAGCAGGAATTTAGAAATAGAATTTCTCCTTTGGATTGGGTTAACCTTGACATCGGATTGCATAGAATGTGGAGCAACCATACCTACAAACATTAAGGGGATGAAGTGCATTTGTGTCGACACACATCCTGCATCAGAAAAGTTCAGATACATTAAGAGATGTTTCTGTATAATTCATGCTATTTACGAGCGCAATATTACTGGTCCTTCAAACATCATTGTGCTCTCCACTATAAATATGCATCCAGCCCCTTTCCAAACCACTAGTCATTTGCCCAGCAGGCCATAAAAGCAATATATCATGTAACCACGTATTGGATGAAATTTCAAAAGCTCTCCATTTAGGCAGCAGGCCTTAGTGGCTTTGGGGAACTGTAACATTATCCATTTAATTATACATTTGGACATACTGAAAAAAACCCTGTATTATTTACACAATTGCCTGTAATATTCTCTCCAAGCTGTTAGACCTGAGTCAGAATCCATTAGAATGCTAATCAAGAGAAGAGTACGAAATATATTTCCTCGATGCAACCGCTGTAAGTTTTCTTCACTCTTCTTCCAGTCATATGTGCCCCATCCCATCCCAGTTTTCTATCTGAGGAAGACCTTCACAGATTAAGTCTTGGTGGGGGTACTAGCCTACTGATTTCTAAACAGAGTAAAGCCTTCTAATATTGCTTTTATTTCTCAAAGACAATGTCTTGCACAAGGCATAGCATCTATTGTCTGAGGAAAGTCAAAATTTGGCAGCAGGAATGTTATTATATTTTGGAAAAAAAGTTGCTCAAGAGGTATTTTTTTCCCAAGGATGGACACCGCATTCATTGTTATCATTTAGATTAATTATCTGAGAGACACGGAGAAGGTCTACTTGTGGATTTTGTGCTCTCCAGAGTGGAATAGGAGAAGGGTAAGTGTGTGGAAGAATCCTCGCCCCTCCCAAGTGCCTGTATTCTCCTGTGTCAGTATTTGTGAAGGTCTTCTGCAGATAGAAAACTGAACGGAACTGAACCGAACTCTATAGGAGCTGGAGAAGCAGAAATACTTTCAGTCTTATAGGAGTGCCATCTTTAGAAAAGCAGACAATCGTGTGGATCGAGGGATGTTGTGACAGAAGAAGTATGAGGCTACTGATACTGCCCAAGCCCAGAAGTGCGCGGGGGCATGCATCCTGCTGTCCTTCAGTGCGCTCAAGACCTCACAGTAAGATTTCACTCTCCATTACTTACATACTTGTCCATTCTAGAATATCAGCATTTTCGATTTATACTTCACATGTAGTTAAGACTCCTTATAAGACTCTGACCTGTCCTGATAGATTTTCAAACCCAGAATTCATCCCTTTTATATTAGTCTGAAGAAAATTCTTTTTTTTTTTTTTACTTGTCAGTCATGGGGCTTGAACTCTGGGCTTGGGCGCTGTCCCTGAGCTCTTCAGCTCAAGGTGAGTGCTCTACCACTTGAGACACAGGTGCCACTTTTGGTTTTCTGAGTGGTTTATTGGAGATAAGAGTCTCTCCTGGAGTTTCCTCCCTAGGCTGGTTTTGAACCAGAATGCCCAGCTAGGATTACAGGCCTGAGCCACCCACACCCTGTAATCCCAGCTACTCAGGAGACTGAGACTTGAGGATTAGGGTTCAAAGCCAGTCAGGGCAGGAATGCCTGTGAGATTCTTATTTCTAGTAAACTACCAAAAAGTCAGAAGTAGAGTTGTGGCTTGAGTGGTAGAACAAAGCTCAGAGACAGTGCCCAGGCCCTGAGTTCATGTCCTAGGATGGCAGAGAAACACATTGTTGTCATCATGCTTCACTTGTCAAATAGAATCTAAGGTTCACAAGATTCTATTTATGACTAGGAGAGATGTTTCTGTTTTCAACATTTTTCTCTTTATAGGAAAGAAGGAAGGAAGGCTGGAAGGAATAGGAAGGAAAGGAGGAGGAACTAGACAGAAATAATGACAGAGAATATTTCAGAGGGTGTGAAATGTCATATTTCTTTGCAAAGGGATCAGTTCCACTGATCTTTGGGGCTTGCGTGCTGGGCTGGCCCTGCTGTAGAGATCAGAACCCCAGTGTTTATTTGTTCAATCCTCACTTCTGTGGGCAGCTGCTCCAGCCCAGGAATTTTATGGCAGGAAATATAAAGTGCTGTTGAATGTGGGTACTTTAGAGTCCTGAGTAGAATTCTTCCTTCTTTGAGAAAAAAAAAAGTGACAATCAGCTAAGGACTATTAAGCTTCATGGCCCTGATCTTATCTTATTGCATCTACTTTTACCAGTTCTTAATCACTACAATGTAATAACACTTCTAAAATTTATTGAGACAATTAGCAGCAAACAGTTCTTTTGACCCCCCCAGTTCTTTCAAAGGCATATGATACTACAAAAGAGGGTAGAACTATGTGACTGAAGTGCTTTTCATGATGCTTGCAGTTTATTGTCCATTTTAGCTTCCCGTGTGCCAAGACGGAAAGAGAGTGAAACTGCAGGACCAAGACAACACCGATCTTCTCTGAGCTTTCCCATGGATTTGTGAGGCTGTAGCTTGACTCCCTGAGCTATAATACAGTCATATGTAAAAGAAAATGGACTCAATGTCCCTTCTATCTGTTAGAGCCTCAGTTTAGAAACAGAATTAATTCTATTTAAAGGAGGAGGCTGTAATGCTTGATAAGAAATGTACTCATTATCTTGCCCATGTAATTGTAACCCCTCTGTACAGTATGTTCACAATAAAAAAATAATAAAAAAAAGAGAAATAAAAGCAAATGCTGTACTTGTGTTCAGTGCCTACTTCATGGAGCTTGTCCACACACATTTCTGCTGTGTTTACTTGCCCAGAAGAACTCGCTGCTCTTCCTTTCTGCTCCAAACCATAGACAACTGCACTGAGTAGAACATGGTCCATATCTCAGGAAGTTGTGACTTAGGGCAGGCAGGACTTGGTCCTACCTGAGCATTCAAGGCAGTGCAAGCATTCTCTAGAGAGCCTATTGTTATGAAAATGGTAGAAGTGACTGACGCATTTGAAGTCAAACCCAGAGGCTCTATGGTCAATTCAGGAAGGCAGGCAAACAATGCCGGATCCACAGAAACTGAAATTCTTGCAGAACAAAATGGTGTCCTGGCTGGGACATCTGCATATCAAGGTTTGAGAAAAATGGAATAGAGTGCATGGAGAGATTTCCAAGGATTTGAAACACTGGAGTTCAGGGTGTGTGTGTGTGTGTGTGTGTGTGTGTGTGTGTGTGTGTGTGTGTGATATTGGGGAAAGATAGAAAAATTAGTGCAGAGTCGGATGTAAAGAGGCTTGGTTGTCCAATCTCTCAAGTTATATCTATGATTGGAGATGTCAGGAGACATCTCCAAGGTTACGTTTTCAGACTGACCTTGACTTTATTTCTATGTTCAGTGGGTCACTCACATACACTGAGGCTCAGTTTACCTAATGCAACACATCTGCCACTTGATGTGATTTCATGCCCCCAGAATTGCATGCTAGAAGCCCATGCTGATAGTAGGTTGTGCAGGTACAAGTACAATTTAATACTGTTCCATGTCACAAAATATTATATTAAATGTGAAGCTTGCGAACTGCCATTTGGGAATTGTTGTCAATGGACTATTTATACTCAGTTTAAATTACAGTGACAATAAAAGTGTAACAGCAATCATCTTTTGAGACTCTACCATGTGCCACTATAATAATATATATGATATATGTTCTTAATTATAACATCAACTAACACTGTGAGACAAGTATTACTATTATTCTTACTTTATGGATAAGATCACAAAGCTTAAGAAGAGATAAGAAAATAGGCAACAGTCACAAATAAGTGTAATTTTGTGACTTCAATCTGTTTGTTTTGAATTTTAGATCTGGTAAAGGCTAGACTGGCAATAAAACTGAAGAGCCTGATACTCTGCAAAGAATACAAAAAAGATCTATGAAAACATAAGGAAGGAAATAATGTCAGAGTGGCATTGTTAGCCAAACAGATAGATATATGTACACTGGCTGGTTTGAGTGACTGCTAGCTTGATCAACTTCTACCACATCTATTTTCCTCTTACCCTTGACCCTTTTGTATCTTTCATGTTAGCTCTGGAATATAACCATAGTAATAAAGAGAGATCCTATTATATTCACAACAGCTGTTTAAGATAGATGCATAATTTCCGTGTTGCCTAGGAGAAATTGAGGCTTAGAGAAATCCAATCTACTCAAGGTCACCAGTCGGCCATGACTAAAGCAGCATCCACACCTCAACCCCAGCTATTCTCCCAAACGTGCTACTTCCTCTAAAGTCATCCCTGAAGGTCCCCATTCTCACGGTCAAGCACCTCTGTTTCTCCAATTCCCCAGTTTTCTTGTTTGAAAGCAATACCGTCGTTATTATACTGAAAACGGATACCAGCATCTCCCAAGTGAGGGAATTCAATTCATTCCTAAGGCTTCAATCTCCATTCAGGTATGCTTCGCTACCACCCCCAGCACTGAAGTGAGACACCTCTAATCATCTCTTTATTGTTTGCTCATTTTATGGGCCTCCCCACCCCCCACAGCTCCTCCCTGCTGCCATCAGGAATTCACATCATGGAGGCTCCTTGGCGGCGGCATGGGCAAGCATCTCAATTTCCAAACATCTGGCTGGTTTCAATCAATGGAGCTCTAAACACACTGCTCCTGGGGCTACAGTGGTACTTGAGGGGATAGTTGAATTCAGGATGCGGAGTTTGCAATAAGCAGCCCAGACAGTTTCTGAATCCTTTTGTTCACAAAAACCTAGATATTACAGCTAAAGCTGGGCTAGATGGACCGAAAAACGAAAACAGAGCCTAACCCAGTTAGCAGGTTCAACAGCAGCTGAGTAAAGTGGGGGAGATTGGGGAAATTGCAATTCAAGCTAGTGATCCCAAAATAAAAGAACCTAAAGAGGTTTGTGAGCAATTAGGGTGAGAATTAGATGTCCAAAGCTGAGGGACTATGTCTATCCTTAAACAGAGATGAATAACCAGAAATTCTTCTATTTGAATAGAGCTTGATAGTTAATCAAATGCTATCATACATATGGATGGAGTTAGCAAGCAGGTGATTTGTAGACAAATACCTGAGTTCAAATCTCATTCTTTTTAATACGTAGCTGATTTTTAGTAAGGCACTGAACCAATAGCATGCATTTTTATGCAGTTGGTAGATAATACTTCTATCATACCGTAAGTTAAATAAAGTCAGATATGCTTATAGCATGCCTGCTACTTAGGAAATGTTATAAGCTGAGTGCCAATGTCTCTTTTGTAATCCTGGCTACTCAGGATACTGAGATCTGAGGATCACAGTTTTGAAGTCTGTGAAACTCTTTTCCAATGACTTACTAAAAAGGGTTGGAAATGTCATTGTGGCTCAAGTGCTAGAGTGTTAGCCTTGAATAAAAGAGGCTCAGGGACACTATCCATGCCCCTGAGCTCAAGCTCCAGGACTGGTATGCACACACCTGCATATGCACACACACACACACACACACACACACACACACAGGAAATGTGACACAAGTGTTTCCTATCTCAATTAATCTATATAAAAGAATAAGAAGATAAATATTATCTGCAATTGCAAAGTGGGAAATTTAAACCACAAGTAATTAGAAAGCAATCTGGAATTGTGTAGTTAATAAATTGTAGAGCCATGGTTCAAATTCAACTGCAGTGTTTCCCCTCATTCATTCATCCTTTTATTTTTCGCCCTTTATTCAATGTGATTTAATCCTTGCTCTGGGTCAGCCTCCTGTTAGGGACAGACATTTATGTCAATTTAGATGTTTTCTAAAAGTTATCAAAAGCATCCCATGAAAGAGTTGTTTTGGGAACAGCTTGAAAGGAGATTGTAGATGGACTGGGTTGGGGGGAGGATGTCACTAACACTAGACATTCCTGGAAGTCACTGGGTCATGGATTCTCACTTGGAAGTTAGATGTCTTGCTATTCTTTTGGGAATATCTTGAATCTCTGACCCGTTTGAATAATGAAGGGAATATTACCAAATGAGAGTTCAGCAGTTAAGGTTTCTGGCTTAAGAGTTGGGTTATTTGGATTTCAGGCCCATGTTATCTATTACTTGTTGGGTATTTTGAGTACAAGACTTTATCCTGCTAAGTCTCTATTTGGGGCTTTATCACATGCAAATAGTAGTAAGACTGCCCATTGGAGATTAAATGATATAACAGAGAGTCTTCCAAAAAGCCAGAAGTGGAGCTGTGGATCAAGTTGTAGAGCATTAACTTTGAGCAAGAATAATTCAGGAACAGGGACTAGGTTGTTTGTTCAAGCCCCAGGACCAGCACAAAGAGAAAACAACAAAACAAAACAAAACAAAACAAAAAAGGAGTTTGTATGACTGGTCATACAGCTCCCTGGAAGAAGCCTTGCTTAGTATGCGTGAGGCCTCTGATTCCATCTGTATCATTCCAAACAAACAAATATAACAATAACCACAGATAACAAGATTTGGTGTTTGTAATTCTTCGGGAGTCAAAAGTAAACTAATTTCATCTATCTGGTTCATTTTTCCTGCAGGTGACAAGGCCCACCATGAGCTAAATACCGCTCTCAACACTGCAGACACAAGCAATTGAAACTGATGGGACCATCTTCTCCTAGAACTTATACTTCCATAGCATGATAGATCACAGTAATTTAAATCAGTAATATACTTACATGTAGTCTGGAAAATAATACTGACACTCCCTGGGTGATGACTAAGATGGTAATAATGGTTATAGACAGCAAGAGACAGCTCACTGTAGAACAGATAGCAGTGTGTTAGTCTACGTTCATTCATTTATTATAATTCTTTCTTCCATGGAGCACCTATTAACATCTCTGAAAACAGTTTTCTGTGGGTTGTGATTTGGGATGCCTTGCTGTTTACTTTGACCCAGAAGTTTCCCAGCATACCTTGCAGCATGCCTGCTCTTGATGGCTACATAGCCCAGGAAGAGAGTGCAAATAGAGTCCCTTCCCATACTGCATGTCTAAATATTTAAACATTCCAAATCAAGTTAATGAACCTAAATTAAATCTATCCTCTTACCTTGACAAATACCATGTCATAACAATCTGGGAGGCCTGGTTCAGAGTTAGAATTCTCAGATTCTTAGACATATGTGCTGGAAGTTGGTATCATGGGGATGAGGGTCCTGAACTCCACCCTCCTCTTCTCACCCCAGCATTTTCTTTGATGCAAGGCATGAAGGGTATGATCTCTGTGTACTCTGAAACACTTTTTTGGTGTGGTTCTCAGCTAGTTTGGGCTAGGAAGTCTAACATTTGTGATACCAGAAAAGAGAGGAATAAAATATAGATACAAAGCCTGAGTTATCTTCAAAGTCACTTGTGTGATTCTGTTCCTCATGTTGGAATTTGCATGATCTGAAACCTGGAAAATATTGATACTAGGCTGTACATGGCCAGAAATGTTTTGTCTAGAAAGAAATATGTCTCGCGGGAAATTCTAAACAATGGCATAGGAAAACACAGAAATATTATACGGACATGTTGATGATATTATTATTAATTGATTACATAAGGCTTTAGAAATTCAAACAAATGTCGGATCTCAAAGCAGGTAAGAGGAACCAAGTTCAGAGTCACGGAAAAACATTTCCTTTCCTTGGGTTTTAGTTTTCTGTCTGTAAGTTTGAATTCTAAGTTCCTTTCCAAGAGAAATTTCTCTCTAACAGAAAACAGGAATATTTATGAAGGTGAATGAAAGATTTTGAACTATGAAATGCTTACCAAGAGCAATAATGACCTTGTAGTTTATGTAAAAGGTTTCAGGCTGGGCGCCGGGGGCTCATGCCTGTAATCCTAGCTATTCAGGAGGTTGAGATATGAGGATTGAGGTTAAAAGCCAGTGTGGGCAGGAAAGTCCGTGAGGCTCTTATCTCCAATTTGCCTACTAGAAAACTGGAAGTGGAGCTGTGGCTCAAAGTGGTAGAGCGCTAGCCTTGAGCCAAAGAGCTCAGAGACAGTTCCCAGGCTCTGAGGTCAAGCTCCACGACCACCACCACCACCAACAATAACAAAAAGGTTTTAATCCATTATATCCTGAATTTTCACCCACCACCCCCAAGAAAGTTCTTCATTTGCGTTTGGAGAAACTGAATCAGAAAGAAGAGAAGCAAACACCTACAATTTCAGAGCCTTGGAATGATAAGAATCTCTATGACTATCATAAGTTTGAGTTTTAATAAGGATGTGCAGATTTTTTTTAACAGAAAGGGTGGACAAAAGGTGAACAAATGCAGCAGTGGTACTCACTAGACACTATGTTGAAAATGAACTATACAACTTGTGTGTAGGAATGTAAGGAGAAAACTGGGAGAGGGCCAGGGAAGGGGTACCACTGTTCAAAAAGAAAAGTTCTCTCTCTGACTTACATAACTGGAGCCCCTCTGCAATCATCTCTACAATAACAATAAATATATAAATATTAGAAGAAAGACAAATTACATTTGACAAAGGTAGTATTGTAGGTGTAGAACTTCTTTCTGAAGGACAAGAAAGGTACATTAAAAAAGTTAAAAGAAAAAAAAGAAATGAAACAGTCAAGTAGATATTTATATCTACTTGATTGCAAAAAAGGGGGGAAAACACCTCCGCAAGCGTACACGCATCTCTTATGACTCATTAGTCAACTTAAGGAGGACCTTTATTGCAGCTTGGATGGCATTACGGCAGCTGCTACCAGCGCAATCCACACGATTGCACGTGCACTCTCTGCACTGTGATCACGCTTTGCCCCCAGACACCCAGACTCTGGAATCATGCAGCCAGCGGGATGCTTGCCCTGCACATATGTTCCAAAGGCATAAAAGCTCAGAGTGTGTCTCTCAAAAGCTCAGAGAGTATTTCTCCAAACACTGCTTCATTTTCCATCCCTTAAATAGTGTGTGTGTATAGTCTGGCTCTTTGCCCAAAGCATTCTACCTGCCACATGAGGAGAGGCTGAGCAGAGATGAAGAAGAGCAAGGCGCTCCTCATTTCAGGATGTTCTCCCATGAAACTTCTCTGAGAGAGTCACTCTGGGAAGAGAACAGAAAACATTCTGATAAATATGTATTAGAGGTGAGTGGGGAGAAACAAGAGGAGGAGGTGCATGGAAAAGCAAACATGCAAGGGTATTTCAGAGAAAGCAAATGACAATGGAGATATGCTGGAAATAACTCAAGTTAAAGGAAACAAGACAAAAAGTTGGAGAGAAGAGAGATAAAATACTCAAATGGAAATACATGGTCTGGGGATAAGATCCTGCTGCATACAGGGAGCTTCCACCTGCCTGGACCATAAAGTCAGGCTGCTTTCTCCACAGGATGTGCATGTTTTGGACCAGTCAACTAAACTTCCTAAGCCTTAATTTTTCTCTATACAAAAAAGTAATTTTGCGATGGTGAACATATTAGATATCATGTGCAAACTGGCTTAGTGAACCTTTGGAAAATGGTAGGTATTTACTAGAATGTAGTGGATGCTATCATCAGTATCATTATTAATTTTCCCATATTCAATGGTCCTTCAGTAAGTGTTCAATGCACATGTTAAAATATTCATTTATATCAAGTATAATGGGATATAATTTATGTATAATAGAACCCCCATTTCAAGTGCTCAATGAATTCAGATAATGCTATATATTCCTATAATCACTAACACAATCAAAATACAGTCAAATTTCCCATGGCCCCAAATGTTCTCTCCTATTCCTTTGTGGTCAACCCTGAACTTCTGGCCCAAACAGCCTCCAATCTGCTTTCTGTCACTCTAGATTAGATTCTCAATTTCTGAAATTTATATTAATGGGACCATGAATTCTACATTAATTTCATGTTCATGGGATCATGTGCTCCTTTGTTTCTGGTTTCTTCTATGCAATATAAGGGGATTTAAATACATCTATGTGGTTACTTGAATTTATATCTGTTTCATTGTATTGTGGAATAGTGAGTGAAGCCATATCAATGTTTACTAATTTACTTGTTAAAAAAGTCTTCCTTTTTCTTTTTCTTGCCCCTCCCCTCACAAATTTTGGCTCTCATGGGCAAAGCTACAATGATCATTCTTGCACAAGCATTTGTGTCAATATATGTTTTCATTCATCTTAGATAAACAGTAATGGACTATAATGCAACTGGAGAGTTACATAGTAAATGATACTTAAGATCATATATTATAAGTTTCCTGACAAAAGGTTCTCAATGTAGTTGAATTACCTTAACACTACCAGTCGCAGTGAATGAGGTTCCTGTTTATCTTCACCAGAACAAAATGGTACTGACAGAAGAATTGTAACCATCCTAGCAGTTATATAATAAGTCTTGATTTTGATTTGTAGTACCTTCATGAATAATTACACAGAGAATATCTTTGTGGTCATCTATAGGTCTTATTCTGTGAGGAATCTGTATCCATTAAAATATTTGGACTAATTTTATGTTGTTTGTCTCATTTTTGTTAAATTCTAAGAGTTTCTATTCTTCTGAATATGAATGAGTCTTTTTGTCAGTTTTATGTCAGTATTTTCATTTTATTTGTTATTTTCTTGAATAGTATTGCAGCATTTATTTTCCATTTTCTTGATGTTATTTATTAAATAGTATTTTCTCAATAATGTTATATAAAACAGTATTTTCAAGTAAATCTATCAGGTTTTCCTTTTAAAGCTCTTGAATTTTGTCATCCTTCTAGATGGCAACTATTTCCCTGGTAAGTTTGCAGTGAGGCTATTTCTGAGTGTAACATGGATCATCCTAGAAACATTTTGTTTAGATAATTTAATTCACTATGTGCTTTTGTTGAAATCAATTGATTTGGCCTAGAGAGTTCTATCGAAACATTACAATTGTAACTTATTGATAAGTATGTCAGTCCTTCAGACACTATCACACTGGTAACAAGTGTTTAGCAATAAACTAGCAATGCAAATAATCTAATTCTTTTATTCTTCCAAGATTATCTGGGTACTTTAGTTCCTTTGAACATCTATAAAATATTCAGTTTTAAAATTTCTACAAAAATATTCAGAATTGTGAGAAATCTACAAATTATTTGAGAGAAAATTGATGTTTTAACAAGACAAATATGTACATAAATCTATTTATGAAGCATTTTGGCTCTTACAATGTAAATGTATACTGATATTAAACACACATTTTTTTTCTTAAAGTTTAATGCTTTGATGCTGAAGAAAATTTTATTTTTCAAAAATCTGGAGATCTTTTATGTTGTTGATATAGAATTATAGATAACTATTATTGTTTTCTATTTTTTCATTCTAACATTTTATTCCAGAGTGTGTAAAGTATTCTAATAATAATTTAAAAATATTATAAACTGTCATCTATAAATAAAGATGGTTTTATTTGTTTCTTTCCAATATTAATGACTACTAAATATTCTTGTCTTATTGAATTGGCTAAGATACCTGGCACAGCCTTGCTTATGTGCAATGAGAGTGGACTTTCTTGCCTTTTTCTTGGTCTAACAGAGAAAATATTAATTATTTTGTCAAAAAGCTTAAGCTAAAATTTTAAATAAATGATCTTGATCAAAATGAAGAATTTTCTTTCTCTTTGGAGTTAGCAGAGCTTTTAATTTTATTATCATATTTATCTGGCCATTTAAAGGTCCATCCATCTTTCCATCATTTATTTCATCATCTATCTAATCTGTCTGTATGCCTGCCTATCTATCTATCTATCTATCTATCTATCTATCTATCTATCTATCTATCTATCTATCTATCTATCTATCTATCTATCTATCTATCTTTCATCTCTATTATTTTGGACATTAAATTCAGGGTCTTGTTAATGGTAGGTAAGCCCTCAATCACTTGAGTTCTCAAAGTGATAACATGTTGTGCTTTTTGCCTTCACCCATAGACATTGTGTTCTTTCCCCCCAGTCATCATTCTTTCTGGCTATGTATATTAATTGACGTTTAATCTGTCAATGTTCACCTGTAGATCTCACTGGATGAAATTTCCATTCCAAATGTGGTTTCCTTTTTGTTGTTGGTTTATTTTTATAGTTTCTATTTCTTATTGTGTTTTTATTTTCCTTCAGATCCATGAGCATACATTAGCTACTTAAAGTTCTTGCCTGCTGTTTCTGTTGTCTGTCTTCCTGAAGACTGTTGCTTCTGATTGCCTTTTCTTTTGATTATTGTTTCATTTTCCTGTGTCTTGGAATGCCTGATGAGTTCTGAGTGGACATTCAATGTCTGATGTCTTGTGTTACTGAGTGCTTGGTTTTGGTTGCCTTTTTTCCTCATGGGTGTTTAAACTTTTCTTTCATTGGCTAAGTTGCTTGTAGATTAAGATTACCTCTTTATGACTTATTTTAAATCTTTACAATTTGCTCTGGCTAATACATTTATCCTTACTAATATATTTTCTGGGATTATTTCCACATGACCTCATTTTACTTAAGGGCACTCCATTATGGCTACTTGGAATTTGAACATATCCTAGCCTTGGGTAGTAATATTTAACATATAGTTTCCTAGTCATTCTTCACCTTGCTCTTTGTATTTTTAAATATATATGTGTGTGTATATATATATATATATATATCCTATATATATATATACATTTTTATTTAGCCATTGACTCAGGAGAATTTGTGGATCTCTGAGGTATAAAAAATTCACCAACCGCTGGGCACCAGCGGCTCACACCTGTAATCCTAGTTACTCAGGAGGCTAAGATCTGAGGATCACAGTCCAAAGCCAGCCCAGGCAGGAAACTCCTTGAGACTCTTACCTCCAATAAACCACTAGAAAACTGGAAGTGGTGCTGTGGCTCAAGTGGTAGAGCACTCACCTTGAGCTGAAGAACACAGGGACAGTGCCCAAGCCCAGAATTCAAGCCCCACAACTGACAAATAAATAAATAATAATAATAAATAAATTCACCAACCTTATGAATTTTATGCATAATATATTTTTGGAACTCCAATACCATTCTTCTCAACTTAAGAATCATGTTCTCTTTGGATACTCTTTTTTATCCTATAAACTAAAAAAAAAGATCCAGGTAGAAATTTGAGGTAATTGTAGTACATTTAACTTTATGCACTTACTCATATATAGGAGAGTGTGGTGCTTCTTTATATTATAAAATACTAAACTTACACATTTTCTATGTTTTTCCAGCTTTCTAGTCACTTAAGGCAGTCAGGCAGACTTTGCTCTAGTCACACATTGATTTTTCTCAGACTTCATTATGGCTACGTGAGAGAGTTGTATTTCCCTTTAACAGAGTTGATAACATCAAAATCAATTGATTCAGTTAGAAGCTGAAATTAGAGCTCAAGCTAACAGTATTCTAAGGTATTTCTGTTTCTGCACAGGTCAACATTTAATACCTTATAACGGTTTTCTCTTTTGGTTAATATATTCAGTTTAAGTTTGTGGACAGTTGCCAATAGAGTTATAATCAGTTTTCTCCTAATATTGTTCTGATTCATGTTCTTTTGTTGTTTCTATCCATGCTTACACTTTTCATACACAGCTAGCAGATTTATGTGAATGAATGTTTCTATGTCAAACCATTGTAGCTCAATATTACCACTCTGCTTATTTCCAATTTTCACTTAACTGTGATCCATTTGAAAGATGAAGCTGTAGTATTCTCTGTATTTGTGCCATTTAGCATAGGATTTCACTCATAGTATATCTCCCAATACCAGCTAAGTTGAAAAGTAAAAATACCTTTAAAACCATTGCATTTCAGGAGAGAACTGAAATAGTGTAATTCTTTAGAAAGGCAAAAGTCAAAGTTATGCAAAATAAAACACCAAGAAGAAGGTACTAGAAAGGGGTGGGGTGGGTTTAAGGGGAAAGGGCCAGATGAATGGAGAGAATGGAGGAGAAAGCAGTCAAGAATCAAATGTATATCCTACAAAATCAAGAAGAGTGGAGGAACGGGAGGGGGGTAGTGGAAGGATAGATGAGAAATGTTGGAAAGGGTGACGTTGATTAACATGCATTGTATTCATAAACATCTTTCTTAAACAGCAACTCCTTTCCCCTTGATCCTACCCCACCCCTTTCGATTATCTGCTTCTTGGTGTTTTATTTTGCTGAATTACGAGTTTGCCTTTCTAAGGATGACTCTTTAGAGATCTCCCTTGTATTTCAGTTAATATTTCTGCCTACCACCCAACATATTTACTTAAGAGTTTGTAAGCTAATCTGGCTTCCGCATATAAGAGAAAACATGGATCCTTTGTCTCTCTGAGCCTGACTTATTTCACTTCACCCAATTTGAAAATGATATTTTATTATTTGTAAAGAGCATAAAGTTTTTTGTTTTATTTAACATTTTTTATTATTATAGAAGTGATATAGAAGGGTTACAGTTACGTAAGTCAGGTAAAGAGGACAAGAAATGAAAGTTCTCACCAAGCTGACTTTCAAGAATGAGACTTTCAAGCTCCAGCCTAGGCTGAGACCATGAGCAGTGGATCCCGGATCTTTTCAATTTGGGTATTGGGTGAATCCCTCAAGATCACCAACAACTACATTTCCATTGCTGCTTGTATGGCTGATAAGAATCAGAAACATTAATAGTGATCTTTGGATCATTGCAGCAGCAATGGAATCTTTTTCTGGGCTACTTTATAATTCTTTGAAGATTCCTATTGCTGTTGTTTACTGTTTGCAAGTAAAGGAAACTGAGGCTTGAGACATAATCAGTGAGTTACGTGGGAACTGGCATTCACTTAATATTTAATATTTAATAGAGGTTTTCAAAATACACAATCATAGTTTCAACTTGGATTATTTTATACTGGCCTATAATTTAGAGGGGAATGATATTAGAGAACACTGGGAGTGTGAATTGGCACGCACAATCCAGATTCAAATGCAAATTAGTTTTCACAACAACTTTGCTAGGTGGCCATCACCATCTTTTATCCACAGACTTGGAAACTATGGCTCAGAGAAATGGAATATATTGTCAAAAGCATGCGTCAGAGAAAGGATTTCAGACACAGATATGTTGCTGTTTAGTTCCAGTGAGCAATTACATTGTCCACTCTCTTCTTCCTGTGTCTACAATCCAATGGCCTGAATTTTGATGAGCTGACTGAATTATGAGCTGTCTTAAATAGAAAAACCACAAGAATAATTTCTAAAGTCTTATTCTCTTTGTTTTTCAGAACTTTAACCTGTAATCTGAGATTGGCTAATTCGTTATGATTGTGACTAATCTGAAATCCATTTCTGTGTGGCCTGATCACTCATATGGTGGCTTTGATTCCTATAAAGTAAGTAATGACTTTTCCAATTCAGCGTGGAATCGTTTTCTAGCTCACTCATGGCTTTTGGGGTGATTAATCCCTGGATGTTAAGGTAGAAGGAAAGAGCAGACTGGGTTATGGAAGGTAGCAATGCCATTAGTAGAGCTCTTCTCCTGAGAAGTAGCAGAGAGCGGTGTGACTTGGGCTTTCCACCTTCTCATTTCAGTCTGTAAGGAATTTCCAGTGGACCCTTGATGACTATACCGTTTATTCCAACAAACAAAAGGTTTTGCCAGATGTCAAGGTGAAATAAAAAAGTGACACTAAAAGTTGGTCTATTAATAGTAGGATTGCCACTAAGTTCAATTAAAAACATTTTTTAAGCCAGTAAAACAGCTATCTCTTTGGGAAAATGAAATAACACTTATTTCAGTGAGGTCTCTGGGAAAAATGCTGATAAGTTTAGTGGGATAACCAAATGAAAAGATCAGAAGAGGTTAATGATATTTAAAATTAATATAAAAAAGTTGTTCATAGAGGGGTTTGAGATTTAGCTCAGGGGAAGAGCACTTGATTAGCAGTGGAAAGCTCTGAGTTTGCTCCTCAGTACTGAAGAAACAAACATGTTATGGAATGACTTTTCTTTTACACTGAAACTTGGTCACCTACAATGACTAAATCTAACAAATATTTGTTGAATGAATGAGACACTAAAGGAAACATACTGTAACTTCTTTTTCTGGAATGGGACAATTTCTTCACCTGTATGTGCACTTAGCTCTTTTGTGTGGACAAAGAAAGGATTGGTTCACAATTATGCTCAGCATTTGCTTATAGATCCAGACTGTAAATAAACTAGTAAACCGACACAGCTAAAGTTATGCAAGGTGAAGGAGATATCTCCTTACCAAGAACTAGGTCCCAGAAACTTTCTGAATGAAAGAATAGTTGAATTGAATATTTTAGGAAGAACGGAGAAGAAAAGTACCAGGTGAGTGATGGGTCCTGGAAATAAGAAGATCTATGTCAAGATTTAAAGAAATAAAAATGAAGAGGAGAGGGTTCAAGGTGAATGAAGAAGAGCTTTCTGGAATGTCAATCAACAGTGCCATCTAATTTTTCATATGCAATCGCTGATAGTTGAATGCCAACAATTGTGAGTCATTCTGCCAAACACTTAGTTCAAATTAAAGTGTTGTATGTGGTTTGTAACCTCAAATAGTCTTTTAGTCCAGAGAGAAAAATGATAAATAAAGCAAGTCATTCTAAGCCATTACATTGAGAACCGAGGTGAGAAGTACAGGGTGTTTTGGGAGCCTATAACCTAGAAAATCTACCTAATTTGCTTGTGGAAAGGCATTTAAAGAGTAAAAGTTGGTACTTGAAGGGTACATAAGAGCCCTCCAGGCAGTTGCACAGCTTAAAACAAGAGAGAACATGAATGTTCAAGGAATAATGCCATCCACCAGCTTGGCATTTAAAGTAAAGCACGTAAGGAATGAGACTGAAGAGATAAGATGGTCAGATCATAGAAGATATTCTTAGTCTCGGATTTAGTAATAATGACTATTACCACAAAGAGCTTTCAGATCAAAGCCGTCATCTAAAGGTGGTGTGCAGGGGAAGGAAATTAATTTTTCATGATTTTAGTTTAATGTGGCTGAAGTTTCTTTTTTTGTTCACAGCCTTGGGAATTACATGACGGAGTGGGCACTGATCCTAGCCTTGGAATGTCAGGAGCCTTCATGTCACTAGCCACATTGCAATGAAATGAACGTTCCTGCCTTCAAAATGCCTTCGTGTCTGTGATCTCTTGCAGTTGCGAAGAAGTCAAGGGAGAGCATTATTACCCACTTGACTGATGAACAGGCCACATCTCCGGCTGGTTCAGACACATGGCCACAATTAAGTACTATGTGTTGGTTTTGTAGTCGAGGCCGCCCCAGACCTCTGGCTTTTTGCCCTGGTGCTTTGCCTTTTCCTCAGCATTTACTGTGTGGGTTTTTCAAAGGCCCATGAAAGCCAAGTATTTCCATGAAGAATTGATTCCTTTCTCTCTTTCAGACCTCAGAATGACACAATCTTCCATCCTGATTGCCTGGGCTTTTCTTAATAATACTTCTACCATGTTTGTAATTGCAGCAACATGGGGAGTGGGAAATGTCCCTACGTATTGTAACATAAAAGTTTCCCAGAAGGTATCACTGCCCTTACCATGTTTCCAAATATTCTCCCATAGTTATGAAACATTTTGCCCAGTTTTATTAGTTTGGTGGACAGTGGTAATACCAGCAATAATAATCATGTGGGGTTTTCTTTTTTGCCACCTATAGTGGAAGCCTGGATTTGCTTACTACACTCATGACAGATGCCAGACGATTGAAGACTTATAGACAGTCATGAGAGAGCTGGAAAGAAATGTAGGTATCTTTGTTTGATCTCATCATTATGTAGATAGATTAACTGAAGATCTGAAGGAATAAGATATGATGGTTCTTCTGGATTACTGGTGATAGGTATTACAGGATCTGTGAAATCCGTATAACACTGTGTCCAGATCCCCAAAACATGATTGTTCTTAGTACTGTGATACGACATTGAATTTCTAAAACCTACAGAAATGGCAAATGGCAGAGCTAGACTCTGATTCCAGAAGCCTGGCTCTGTAGGTATGCTGCTCATCTAATATAAGAGTATAAAAACATCTCTCATCCTGGCAGGTATATTGGGAGTAAACTATGCCCAGAAGGTACAAGAACAAAAGACAGAGTATATCCAAAATACACTGAGCTGACTTAATCTTCCATAAACTTTTGCTAATGCGTTCAAGTGACCATTAGCACTTTGAATCTCTGTGTATCTCTGCATTTATGCCTTAGAGGAAGAGTAAAGGCTAAAAGTTGACCACAGATGATACGTTAAGTCAAATATGTGCCAAAGTTGCTAACACAAGCGAGCCAACAAGGAAAGCAAACAAAACCAAAACGTATTAGGAAACTTTAATGAAGGGGCGATACACGGATGAAAGTAGATGGAGTTGCTGGGAGGAGGGAGATGAAGGTGTAATGAAGGCTTACATGAGTAACCAAATTTCTTGGAAGTTTTTGGAGCCTGCAAAATATTTTGCAAATGTGATTCACTTAGAATATCTTTTCAGATACTTAATGCTTGTTATTGAAAAGCATAGATAATGAACTGTTTTTTTTTTCCTTCCAGTGTTTTTGTTTGTTTGCTTGGGATACTGAGGATCAAACCCAGGGTCTTGGCATGCTAGACAAGTCTTCTGCCACTGAACTGTATCTCCAGCCAGAATTCCCATTCTACTGTGGAACAGCATGATATGTAGCTTCGTGTAAAGCACTTAATTAACCACCACTTATTCCTAGACACGGGGCGGCTTCTGCAGATGATTGGGTTTCATTTTTGTGGGAGCAGAAACAGAAAAGAAAGAGAAAAAAACCTAGCCAAAAGCTATTCAAGTAGATGTGGCAACTGAGGGAATTGCTTCTTTTTTTTTCCTGCTTTGGTTATCTTGGGAGTGGAAGCATCTCATGTCAGTGGTGAACAGAAGCAGACGTGAATTATTATTATGGTCTCTGCCTCATAATTTCTTTGTCACCAAGATGTGCTCTGTTTATTACTGCACTTAGAGAGCCTTGCAATATTAGCCACATAAAGTCTCCATCCATGGATTCTATTACCACACTCTTCAGTTGTTCCAGGAAACCGAGACTGTAGAATCATATTTCTGGCGAGAAAGCGATCTGAGCCTTGCTCATTTCTGGTTGTACATTCCACTGGAAAGGCTTTGTTATAGGTCATTAAAGCAACGAATGGTCCCTGAGGATCCTCTGGCTCATGTCCTCATCACCCCATTGCACCCTGAGGGAACTGAGGCACAGAGAGACAAGAGGCAAGTTCAAAATTACAGGAGATATCAGAGAGATGGATTTCTGATCGCAGCTCTACCACTCAATGGATGAACTTTGCAAGCATGTAACCAATTTCCTTTGGAAGTTCTACACAGACAGGACTGAGGGGAAAAAAGGGGTACTTTGCTTAAGGACAGACCAACTTTGTGAAGCATGAAATGTCCTAATTTCTATAGGACAAACACAAGGAAAGTGCATTTGGGAATGTAAACGTGAAAGATAGCTTGAAGATAGTTCAAATTCTAATAAAACTCCTTAAGAAGCATTTATGTGAGGAAGACAAACAGATAGCCCAAAAGAGAACACACAAAACCTCCTTTTCTTCATCCGTACAAATGGTTCCTGTTCTTGCAGGACTGTTACTAAGACAAAATGAGATTAGATTCAGAGAGCACTCACACTGTCCTTGGGTACAGGGTCCCAAGAAAAGCAGAATCTATAAAGCCTGGACGTGCCATTCTGATCTCTGTGTAATTGTAGGGGTGGGGTTTGTGGTAGACTTTGGCCGGGGGGGGGGGGGGGGGGGGGGGGGGGGGGGGGGAGGGGAGGAAGAGGGGGGAAGGGTGTAAGGCACTGCTCTGGATCTACTATCTTTGTTAGTAACTTTTCACAAATCCCCAAGGACAAGGAAGCAAATGACACTATTTTTCCTGCAGTGCTTCTCCACAGCATTTAAAACTCAAACCCAAATCCTAACCAGGGCCTCAAAAGTCTTATGTGTCCAAGACTTTCTTGCCCCTCTTTTCTGGTACTTCCTCCTTGCTGTTCTTGCTGCATGGAAATGAACAAAGATGATGCTCAGGAAGTATTTGTTTAGAATTCCCCTCCCCCCCATAGTCCCAATGTGAGCTCAATTAGTAGTGGTGAAGTATTTGATGGAGGTTAAACTTCTTCAGATAATTTATGTTCCTATTGAATTATTTAACATTTTAAAATATCCTCAAATATAATAGCACTAAATGTAGGCAGGGCTTGATGAAATTAATATACTTTTGAGTATGCCACTGGTAATTCATTACAACTGGTAATATGTATGAAGAAAGAGCAACTTCTTTGATCTAGCAATGTTACTCATAGGAATTAAACATAAAGTAAAAAGCAACTGAAGTAAAAAAAAAAAGAAAACCATATTAATAAGGTGTACTTTGCTGAATTATAAAAAAAGAGCAAAATTTGAAGCTCATTGAAGGAAATGTCATAGTCATTTCATATAAGAATAATAAATTTATTTACAAAATAATGTGGCAAGAAAATATTCAGTCAGTATGAACACTACGAGAATTTTATCAATATTAATTTATATGAACAAAAATAGTAGAGCCCTATAAACAGCAAAAGTGGCAGCTCAGGCTAGCTACTCAGGAGGCTGAAATTTGGGAATCATAGTTTGAAGCCAACCTCAGCTGAAAGTCTAGGAGACCCTTATCTCAGATTAACCAGCCAACAGCCAGAAATAGGATGTAAACCAGCAGAAAAGCCAAGAGCTCAAGGCTTGAATTCAAGGTCCAGTGCTAACACACACACACACACACACACACACACACACACACCCTTCCAAAGACAGTCATTCTAATTAAAAACCAGTTATGCTCACTATTTTTGCCCAGTCTAAATCTGTATGAAGAAATAAAATGATAAGTTAGTAATAAATAATAATAATAAATGTTATGTTCGAAAGTTATTTTAGGAACTTATATCCATTTGAAATAAAATTGTGCTTCCTTTATTCAATGTGAAAATGAGGGCAGTTATCGTCTTCCTAGGAGCAATGAAATTGTATTTCTTTAGCTCTCTCTGTGCCTTCCTCTACCCTTTTCTTCAATAAAACTTATCCCCTCCCCAAATATCTCTAATATTGCTCATTTTTCATTTTTTTTCTCCAGTCTATTCTCCAAGAAGCCTGAAGGCCTTTTCAATCACTACTCTACCAAATTATACAAATGAGATAAAATATCTTAAATATTCATCTGTCTGTCTATTTCCATTATGAATACATTATCCTTCTATCCTTCCATCCATCCACTCTCTCACTCATCCACCAATAAGTAGACTCAGATTCCCTAATTCTGTACAGACCATTTGAAATTTAAGGTATTCATTTGAAGCTTTAATTCTATTTTTCGAAGATATCAGCAAGAAGGAGAATGGCAGCAATCTTCTTTTTCTTTAGCCTTTTAAAAAAATGACCTCTTATTTTGGACACAATTGCTGGTGGTCCATTTGTCTCACTCAACCAAATTTTTCATACTACCATGAGCCAATGGATATCTTAATTGTCATTCTTGAACTGGGGTTCAGCTCTGATATTTTTCAATAGCTGGCAAAAATATCTATTCACATAAACAGAAACTCCATAAGAGTTACATGTGGAAGTTGTGAGGTAATGTCTCCTTTCTCAAAAAAGCTTCAACTTGGAATTTTCCAGAATGACCCATGGAGCAGCTGGTTTTATGTCTGAGATTCTCCATTTCCATTGGAGAGCAGACAGGGGAGAGTTTGAATGGCTGCCATATTCCAATCAGTGCAAATTTCTAGTTTCTAGTTCACAAAAGGATTCCTAATCAGATACAAAAGGAAAGTAATAGACCCCAGGATAAGAGAGTGGAGATGAATAAAGTAGAATTCATGAGTGACCACAGCAGGCCAGATCTATATACATAATTGTTAAATATCACATTGCATTCTCAAAAAAAACTCATGCAGTTTCTCAAGTGCTGCTACACAATCTGGAAAATTATAGAAGAAAATAAAAGCCATCATTGTTAATTCTGTGTGTCAGCTTGACTGGATTAAGGAATAGATACCTGGTAATGCATCCTTTCTGGTGTTTCCATAAGGATGTTTCTAAAGAGATGGTATTTGAATCAAGAGTAAGGACTATCTGTCTTTACCCATGTGGATAATCATTGTGTAATCCACCAAGGTTCCAAATATAACAAAAGAAAAATTCACTTGAAGCTGTTGTATAACTGGTGAGTGTGGGGAAGGAATGGGGCGAGCAACAGAAAGGGTAAATATGGCCAAAAGTATATGCATGTATGAAATAGTGTGTTACAGTCCTTTTGAACAGTTAATGTACACTAAAACTTAATGTATGAATGACAGGAAAGTAAAACAGTCTCTACTGTTGGGTGTGTATCCATAGAAAGAGAGAGCTAACCAAGCTGGATGAGGATGAGTATTATTCAACTATTTTATAACCATGTATGAGATAAGCAACAAAACACATTGAAATTGTTTAAAGAAGAGGGGGGTATTTGTTAGGAAATGGAAAAACTTGGAAAAAATTATATTAAGTGAAGTAAGCCAGGCCCAAAGAAACGTAGGTCCCATGGTTTCCCTTATTTGTAATATCTAGTATATGTATGAGTCAAGCGGAAAAGGTCAGATAATGTGATGTCAGGAAAATGAACCCTTAGATGTGTATTTTAATGTTTTTTTCTTTCATGCATGTGTTTCTAACGCATTTATAAGATTATCTCTTTGTTGCTTTGAATGTCCCTCCTCCACAGTATAACCCCTGCTTTCACTATATTTGATGTCAGTATAACTTGTGGAGGAGATGGGGAAAAACCAGTTGTTTAAGGATACAGGTGGACCTGTTGCAACAATGAGAAGTACAAGTTGTCATGTCCAAAACGAGCTTTACAACGTTGGTGCGCGGGGTGGGGGGGGGGGGGAAGGAGAAGGATTGGGATGGGGGGGAAGGGGGGAGGCTGGGAAGGGATGTGAAGGATAAACAAAGGAGGAGGCTGCAATGCTTGGTAAGAAATGTACGCATTATCCTGCCCATGTAACTGTAACTCCTCTGTACAGTATGTTCACAAATAAAATTAAATTAAATTAAAAAAAAAAAAAAAAAAAGAAGAAGGGGGGGGTGAAGGTAAGTGACAAAGGAAGTGAGTTTGACTAGGGTACTATGTATGTATGTATGTGCGTATGTATATATGAATGTACGTATGTATGTATGTATGTGCGTATGTATATATGAATGTACGTATGTATATATGAATGTGCGTATGTATATATGAATGTATGTATGTATGTATGTATGTGTGTATGTATATATGAATGTGCGTATGTATATATGAATGTACGTATGTATGTATGAATGTACGTATGTATATATGAATGTACGTATGTATGTACGTATGTATATATGAATGTACGTATGTATGTATGTATGTGCGTGTGTATATATGAATGTACGTATGTATATATGAATGTGCGTATGTATATATGAATGTACGTATGTATATATGAATGTACGTATGTATATATGAATGTGCGTATGTATATATGAATGTATGTATGTATGTCTGGCTAGATGGATGGAGACATATATATATATATATATATATATGTAAATGTTACAATTAACCTCCTCAACCATTAGATGCTTATAATTTTTTTAAAAGTAGAAAGACATTGAAATAAGAAACATAAAAGGGATTAGATAGAAACAACTATGTCTATAGTGATGCATATAAAAGGCTATGAAGGAGAACCAAGTTTGGACTACATGGAGGTAGGGAACAGGGTCTAAATAAAGAGTCAAAAAATACAAGACAAAATGGAACCATGGGCAAGTAGCTTTGAGTCAGGGGAAAGTCATAAGCTGATTGGTAGTCATCTAGTCCTGAGTCGAGTGATGGTGATTCCCTTCAGAGAACCATACCTTCGTCAAAATCACACCTCAGTCAAAATAGAAAATCCAGAGCTGCAAAAACAGTGATGAAAAAATTTTTTTTGCTTTCACAATTTGCTTTACTACTAATATTACCTAGTGACTGGATCCCTGTGTCAGCCTGGAGAGCAGAAGAGCTGTGAATCTATGACACGTTGTCTAGCCACAGTAGATAGGAGCTCAGCAGGAAAGGAAGTCCTTACATCACACAGTAAACAGGAGGCTTTGGGTGAAGACACCTTGAGAGCCACAAGATTCTGCCATCTGAATTTGCATTGGTAACCAAGGTGATGTGCTATGTGTGTCTTTTGTTTGCAATGATTTGGACCAATTCCTGTAGGACATCTGGTCTTATATGACCTGATTATCTCAAGGTATCAAGAAAACCCAAATGTTGGGCCTCTTCTAAACCTCATCTCATCACACAGACTTGGAGGAAAGGCAGATCCTTAGAGTGGAATAAGAACCTAGATTTATATAGTTTGAGAAAAGCTTAAGTTTAGTCTTCTGAATGTAATGAGATTCTATGCTGTGGTTTGATCTATCAATGGTTAAGTTTCAGATTCTAGGATTCAGACAATCTACTACAAAATAAGAGATGGAGGGGGGAGCAATCAGAGGTCTAGATACACAACTATATACAACTCACAACTATACTCCTAGATACTCAGGAGGTTGAGATTTGAGGATCAAGCTTCAATGCTAGCCCAGGTAAACAAATCTGAGAGATTCTTATCTTCAATTAACCAGTAAAAAGTAATCACTGAAGTTATGGCTCAAGTGGTAAAGCACTAACCTTGAATAAAAAAAATATGAGTAAGAGTAGGAGTCCAGTTCTGGAACACACACATACACATGCACACACATGAACTCAGACACAGTAATACATCACAGTGATATTTATACCTTTGCAATGCTTTTCAACTTACAAAGTTTTTTATATTATTATATATTTATTATTATTTTATATTATTATTTTAACCAACTTTTTACTATATATAGAGTAAAGCCCAGAGCTCAGATTTGTTCATATATCTAAGCCTTGGTTTCCTCTTTTTTTATTGTGAAAATATTATTCAGAGCGGTTACAGTTACATGAGCAAGGTAATGAGTACATTTCTTATCAAGCATTATTGCCTCCTCCTTTGTGTTTCCCCTACCATCCCTTCCCTCCCATCTCCACAACTACACTCCTCCCCATCCCCTACCCCAACCCCTCAACCCCACCTAAATTGTAAAGTTCATTTTTCAACAGTGTCTTGGTGTCTTGTACATTTCATTGTCACAATGGGTCAACCTGTATCCCTATTTAAACATTTTGTTTTTTCCCTTCTCCTCCTCAAATTATACCAACAACAAATACAATGAAAACAGGGGTTATATCATGGGGAAGGAGCATACAAAGCAACAAAAATATCACATGGTATAAATACGTTAGGAACAATAGCAAGCAAGAAAATACCACTTGTGTCCTTATCATGGGGTTCATTTCGTTTAACATCATCTTATTTGGTCATATGTACATAGCTTTTGACCTTTTCTTTTTTTGTTTTTGTTTTTTTCTGGTGTTTTTTTTTATTGTGATTAAGTGATTACATAATTTCCCAAATTTCACAGTATTGTGGAATAAGGACGCTCATTTAAAGTCCCAAACTTATACTAACTTTCCTGGAGCAAATTGTCTATCATGGTCTATAACATATAACGGTGTACACATATACACCATACATGTGACCAGCAGCATGGGGTTATTTAGTAGTGGTTTGAGCAGATGAGTGGAAGTTCTTTGTTTCTTAAGTCCTGTTAATTTTGTTGTATCACCTAACATTTTGGATTTAACATCCACTTATCAGGGAGACCATGTACCGTTTGTCTCTTTGCTCTTGGTGATGAAAAATTTTTACACACTCGTTTTCACAAATTTTTGTTCATTATTGGATGCTCAATGGGTATTTGCTGACTGACTCCTTAATGCATCTTCAATGCCTTTTTAGTTGATTTTGCAGGAGCGCATACAGTGTACATTTATGCAGAACAGCATCTGCAGTAGAGTCCAGAAACTTCTACCCATACCAATATAACTTTAGCTCTGTTAGTTCTTCTGCAAGTTGCTATTTGTTCAGTATGTTGTGATTTTGCTCATCTTTTTCATGTTCTTGGTGAATGGTTTCCAACATCCAAGGTCTATAAGTTATTTATAGAATATGGTTTTGGGCAAAATTATATGCACTTTGATTCATAGCACTAGCATTACAAAAAGGTATCTGAAAGTAGTATATCATGCCATGAGAAAATAGGTCATATATCAGACAGGAATTAAACACTGTTCTTCGAATCAACACATGCAAGAATGATCTTAATGTGGTAACTATTCTTATTGCTCAACATGCATCTTCTAAAGGTGATTTAACTTTAGACAACACCATTATCAACTGTCTTAGTGTTAAGGTCCAATAGTATTCTTAGCTTCAAAAAGCAGTCAACCTATAAGAAGATGCATTTTTTTTTTGTGGTCCCATGGCCATATTCTGGGATGTGCAGACTTTTCTAGTAGTCTCCCCAGTTCCTATAATACTTGGTTTTGCATGAATCAGGGAACATGTTTAATTGCTTTGTCACTCACTTATTTAGTCAGATGGTTCTTGGGTAGATCCAGTGAAAAGGCAACCACAAAAATGAGCAGTTGCTGTTTATAAACGCCACATTGTTATATAATCCAGATGACAGAGTAAGTGGGGAATGTGGCTAATATTCAGCTTTAATCACCATTTTAGCACTTGTAGACAGAAAATGTGTGTGGGGTGGGTATCCAGTTCTACATCAGGCAAAGTCCTGATGCAAACAAAAATGTTTTGAGATCGGTTTAATTGCACTGAAATGTTGTTGTGTCAGTTACATGCTGAGGCCTCAAGAGGCAGGGAATAGAAGCATGAGAGGAGACCAAGTTGATTTTTCACACAACCCGTGATTGGTTGTGCCAGTCTCCAGCCCACTGAGATATTTAGCTATGTGCTTATTATGGCAAAGATTCCTGTTCCAAAAACGAAGCTGAATAAATCTGTGATTGGGTCATTTAGAAAGCAAATTTTCATTTCTTAAGGGACGTAGCATCACTAGTAGAAAAGTCATCTAAAAATGGCGGGAAAACATTAACAACTAAAATCTAAACCATGAATCATTTATTTTTACTTGTAATAATTTATACTATCAACACCTCCACCTTCGTATTCATCTATAGTTCATGCAGTTTTGTAGCTAGAAATATGTGTGTATCCAAGCAACAGGAAATGGGATTAGTAGTGGGGTTTTTCCCACATGATAAGAAACTTGGAGGAGGTGTTAGGTCAGTGGTTTAATTTTGTCCAGTTTCAACTATGATTTACTTAGCTTTTCTCTAATGGGCTCAGGTACTTACAACGAATCCAGGCATCATTTCTGGATTCATGTTAAGATGGTGGAGATAACTCCCTCTCTCTCCCTCCCTCTCTCTCTCTCTCTCTCTCTCTCTCACACACACACACACACACACACACACACACACACACACACACACACACACATTCTGTCTCTCTCTGGTGCTGGTCTTGGGGCTTGAACTCAGGTTCTGGGTGCTGTTCCTAAACTTTTATGCTCAAGGCTAACGCTTTACCACTTGAGCCACAGCTCTACTTCCAACTTTTTGGTGGTTTTGTGGAGATAAAAGTCTTAAAGCCTTTTCTTCCCAGGTTGGCTTTGAACCACAACCTGACATCTCTGCCTGCTGAGTAACTAGAATTAGAGATGTGACCCATTGGTGTCCTGCTTATGACTCTCTCTGTCTCCCTCTCCCTCCCTTCCCCGCTTTCTCTCCCTTTCCTTCCCTCTCTCCCTCCCTCTCTTTAGCTCCCTCTCTCTCTCTCTAGATACTTTGTAGGTTAAAGTTTGCTAACCTAGTGGCAAGGAAAAAGATGATAAATACTGACTTTGACCAATATTGTTTAAGCACCTGTTGGCCATATGGCTTTCATGTCCACAGTGAGCACATTGCTATTAGAATGAAATTCAGGACCTAGTAGCAATGAATGAAGGTCCCCGGTTTATGTAACAATGTCCGCCAACATACTTTTCTGGGCTACTGAATCTCTCCTTTCTTCTAATCCTCCTGGTTTCAGCATCTTTTCCTTCTTATTTTTCTGACCTGTCCAATAAATTTCTCAGTGGATTTGAACATAACAGCCATGCCAACAACTTCATACTGAAGGAATTATTTATAAAAATATATACAAATTTAAAGATGGGAGAGGAATATTTCTTTTGGTTGTGAGGCTTGAACTCAGGGCCTGTGCACTGTCCCCAAGCTTTTTCGCTCATGGCTAGCACTCTACCACTTTGAGCCATATATCCACTGGGAGAAGAATATATCAAAAGCAAGTAACTAAGAGTAAGGGCTTGGGGTCAGGAGTAAAATCCTTCTTAGTCCCAGAGTCACCCCTTGTCTCTTCCTGCAAGTGTGATTTTGATTTAGCCTTCTTAAATCACACTTTTAATATTTTAAAATGAAGGCAATTATAATAATGCTCAATTCAGAAAGTAATATTGAGGATTCATTGCATAGCAAATGTTTGCCAAAGTGCCTAGCCTGTGATAATGCACATAATAAATACTAGTTCTATTGGCTACAACTTGAAAAGTTTCTCCCCAATATTGTGGTTTGGACTCAGACTTGTGCTTGCTAGTCAAGCAGTTGACCATTTCACCCCTGCCCCAGCCCTTTTTTTGCTTTAGTTATTTATCTTGTTAAGTCTTCTGACTTTTTTTCACGCTGGCCAGCAGCAGGATTCTAATCCTACTTCTTGTGTAGTTAGAACAACAGGTCTGTGCCAGTATGTCTAACTTTTTAATTGAGAAAAGGTATCTTGCTAACATTTCCTGGGGCTGGCCTCAAGTTGTGATCCTTTCCATTTATGCCTCCTGAGCAGTTGGCTTTATAGACATAAGTCACTGCTCCCTGCTCTTGAGAACTAGTTGTGTGTGTGTGTGTGTGTGTGTGTGTTTTGTCATGGGGCTTGAACTCAGGGCCTGGGCACTGTTCCTGAGCTTTGCACTCAAGGCTAGTTCTACCACTGCGAGCCACAGAGCCACCTTTGGTTCTCTGGTGGTTAATTGGAGATAAGAGTCTCACGGACTTTTCTGCTGCCTGGGCTGGCTTTGAACCACAATCCTTGGCCTCTTGATTACGGGCATGACCCACTAGTGCCTGGCTTGAAAACTATATTGATGACACTGCAAATCCAAATTCTAAGAAATATCTAGGATACAATTTTCCTAGACATATGAATATCTAGGATTATTGTGGTTCAAATAAGTCTATTAGTTTATAGATTTAGAACGCAAGCTGGGCAGACAAGCAGGCTCTGAACCAGTTATTAGAGACTCAAATGTGAGTTTAACAGTTTGGAAAAATACATTCAAATAAATATGTAAACACAAACACAAGCTAGTTCATTTATATGCTCATATTATAGTGGTTCAATATGATGCTAGCTAGAAAGATCAGGTCTATTTCTAAACTGATTTTATAGCCAGGTTAGTTGTTAGAGACACATGTGGAATATATACTTTTCCCATTGTAACTGACTGACAAATCTACCATTAGGTCCTTCTGCTTTATTTTCTGTTTACAGATATTTAGTCTCAAGACATATGAGGATGCTACAATAGAATTAACTCTACAGGATAGCAATTAATGTCAGAAGTCATTCATAAAAGGAGCTAAAACAAATAGTGATGATCAAATGATAATCAGATATTGCCATTCTGACTAGTGTGAGAGGGAATGTTTGATTTACCATCTTTGATTTGATGGTAGCTTTGATTTTACATTTTTTATGGCTATAGATGTTAAATGTTTCTTCATGTATCTGTGCCCATTTGTACATTTTTCTAAGAACTGTCTATTCAGTTCAGTTGTCCATTATTAAGTAGATTATTTGTTCTTTTGCTGTTTAATATTTTGAGCTCTTTGCATAGTTTGTATTTTAAGCCTTTATCGTTGAATAGCTGGTGAAGGTTTTTCTTCTATTTCCTGTGTTGTCTCTTGTTTTTGGTAACTGTTTCTTTAGTCAAGCAAGTACTTTTTAATTTGATGCAATCTTATTTGTCAATTCTTGTTTTCTGAGTAATTGGGGTTCTATGCAGAAAGTAATTACCTGTGTTTATAAAAATAAGATAATAAAATAACTTAAGTTTATTAAGTGAATATGCCAGTACTGTACAGAGTTCTTTACATGTTTATTTCATTACATGCCTTTATCTATCTATCTATCTATCTATCTATCTATCTATCTATCTATCTATCTATCTATCTATCTATCTACCTATCATCTAAGATGAGTTGGGTTCTGTTATCCTCCAATTTTATTTTATTTTATTTTTTTTAAATTTAATTTAATTTTATTTGTGAACATACTGTACAGAGGAGTTACAGTTACATGGGCAGGATAATACGTACATTTCTTACCAAGCATTGCAGCCTCCTCCTTTGTTTATCCTTCACATCCCTTCCCAGCCTCCCCCCTCCCCCCCTAATACCAATCCTTCTCCTTCCCCCCCTCCCCCCCCCCCCCCCCGCACCAACGTTGTAAAGCTCGTTTTGGACATGACAACTTGTACTTCTCATTGTTGCAACAGGTCCACCTGTATCCTTAAACAACAATATCCCTAGCCATAAAAGAAATGCAAATCAAAACAACATTGAGATATCACCTCACTCCAGTTAGAACGGCAAAAATCAAGAACTCCAACAACAACAGATGCTGGAGGGGATGTGGACAGAAAGGAACCTTACTTCATTGTTGGTGGGAATGTAAACTTGTTCAACCACTTTGGAAAGGAGTATGGAGGTTCCTCAAAAGACTTCACATAGAGCTCCCCTATGACCCAACTATCCTCCAATTTTAGAAGCTTGAAAAATAGTATTTGAAAAAAGTACTTTTAGCATTCAAAAATTTAGTAAATATTATAACAAGAGTGCAAGAACATCCAACTCTATGCCACTCTAGCCTCCAATTTCTCATCTCTAATGTTATTCAGCCTCCACTTCATTCTTTAATAATTACCTCACATAACAATGTTTACTTCACAAATGGATTTGTACCAAAAAGGTTGCTAATGGAAGAAATTCTTTTGGCTTATTATTTTACTAAAGCCATGGGACCATCACAGGTTGATTTCAGTTTTTACGAGACACAGAGGGAATGTATGAATGAGCAATTCTCTAGCGAGGGCATCTATTTCTTAATGCAAGCTTATGTCTTCTGCTTATCTTTTATTTTCCTGTTCAAATTTTAGAACATAAATAATAGGCGTTCTTAGTAACTATTGCACACAATGACAAAATAGTTTGTAAAGCAGAAAAACAAATTTCCAACACCTACTTCGACCCTCTAGGACTTTATGATGTCTTGATGCATCTGTGTTCAACCTGCATTAAATTATTCAAAGTTCTGCCCAACCATCTACCTGGTCAGCTAGAGATGGGGAGATAGAAGGCCAATGCCTATGAAAATTCCAACAGTTTCCATCAACTCTGCTCCCATTGAATCTTCTCACTTAAACTAAGGGAAAAAATAAAGAAAACAGAATAAATATGTGCTGCTGCTATAATTCATATGTTTTGCATTTACAATCTGTGATAATAATGGGTAACTGAGTTCCCTCTAGTTCTACATGATCAGCACACAGGTGTTCTTTTACATAGTCCTTAGGTTGCTCCTGTGTACCTCAGATCACTGATGTCTAAAACCAAACTCTCCACTTTTCCCATCTTTCTGTGACTTGCTCCTCAAAAATATATTCTCCTGGGAAGGTGGCTCAGTGGTAGAGTGCTTGCCTTGCATGCATGAGGCCCTGGGTTCGATTCCTCAGCACCACATAAGCAAAAAGAAAAAAGCCGGCAGTGGCGCTGTGGCTCAACTGGTAGAGCGCTAGCCTTGAGCTGAAGAGCTGAGGGACAGAGCCCAGGCCCAGAGTTCAGGCCCCACGACCGGACCCCCACCCCCCAAAAAAATATTCTCCTATGCCAGGATTCTTGTTTTATTGACTGAATGACCTATCCAAATTATATATGTGTAGGTTGCCTTTGATGTGACTTTTCTAACCTTCTGTATTTATACGGAGAATATATCTTGGCTAAACAAGCACTGAATTTTTTTAAACAAACAATTCTCAACTCTCTGTTCTTGTCATCTACTTAGTACTTCCTTAGTTCAGATCTTCATTCTTCACTATTTGAGTTACAGGAATGGCCTTTTTTCTATGTTGAATGTCTCTCCTTGCACAAGTCTCCACGTTTTAGCAAATAAATTTTGTTTCAACAAGTCTCTTACTGTTTGCTGGCCACTTTTATCAGTCTTGAAGGACTTCCTTTAACTCTGGGAAGAGTTCTCAATCGTTGAGGGAGGATTCCAGTCTGGAGGGGGCTGCATCTCTGCGTCCCACTTCAGCGTCTCTCCTCTCCTCCCCCTCATGGCGTGCTCAATTTAAGATAACTTCTGCACAGCTCTTTTAGAAGGTACTAACTTTTATCACTTCCAGTAATGTGCATGTAATATTCTTGCTGCCTGGGAACATTTTCTTCTCTGTACTTTCTTCTATTTTGGGCAGAAAAAATTTCAGGTTGCAGCCTACACATTTCTGGCTCTGGGAGGCCTTCCTTGATTTCCAGTAGTCGGTTAAATTGCCTGTCTGCAGGCTTCACCTATTACTTACTTGCCTTAACTTACTGCTTGGTTTTTGAAGGATTATTCATTCATTACTTTGCATCTTTGTAGCCCAGGATATAGTTGTTGTTCAATGGATGCTGAAGAAATAATGTGCTATCAGGCAGAATCACAGTGGAGATATTTGCAACATAATTTTAAGTATAGTAGATACAAGAGATTATTTTAAAATTATTAAAGCATAAAGGTCTGGAGTATGGATCATAAAAGCAAGCACTAATCCTTGAGTTGAAATCCAGTACTGCACAAACTAACCAACCAAAGAAAACTAGAGATAAATTCCTGTCATCAAGATGAGAAATTTAACCTCCTTTTAATCATCAGGAGAGTTTAACCAAGCATTAGATTTCACATCTGTAGCTATATCTTTATGTAGTTGTACAAAAGAGTTGCTATTCAATGAAGCAGCTTATGAATATGATGTACCTTGATTAATGTTACCCTTTTCAACATTCTTACCCATCTCTCTAACCCATTCATTCCTTCATTTTCCTTAATGTTGTAGGATATGCACTGATTTTTTTTTACTGTATTCTTTCCTCTTCTTCTCTTCATCCACCTTCTCCTGGCATCATCCCACCTATTTCAACTACCCATTTCTGTCTATTTTATTAAATTATGATTTAGCCCTTTTAAGGCTAAGTTGTTTGAGATCTCCTCTGAATCTAACACTTTTCAATTGTACATTTGTGTGCACTTTCATACCACCCACAGTATTTACTTATATATTTATAAATGGATTCTAGATTCCACATAGGAGAGAAAACACATACTCTTTGTCTTTCTGGGCCTGATTTGCTTTGTGTAAGATGATTTTTTCCAGGTCCTTTCATTTCTTGGCAAATGATGCAATATCATTCTAATAAATGTGTAAAATTCCATTGCATTTATATATATATATATGTCACATTTTCTTAATCTACTTGTCTACTGGAAGGCATCTGGGCTGATCCCGTACTTTGGCCATGGTAAATAGTGCTACAATGAATGTGGTGGTGCTGGTGGCTTTACTGTAGCCTATTTTGTGGGACTTCATCAAACTAAAAAGGTTTTGTACAAAAAGGACACAGGTAACAAGCTAAAAAGGCAGCCTACAGAACTGGAGGAGATTTTTGCCAGCTACACGAGACAGTGGTCTAACATCCACAATATACAGAAAGCTTACACAACTGAACTATCGAAGAATCAACAACCCAATTAATAAATGAGCAAATGATCTAAATAGAGGCTTCTCAGAAGAAGTAAAAATGCTCTACATCTCTGACTATAAAGAAAATGCAACAAATGAAAACAATGCCGAGATTCAACCTCACCCCAGTTAGAATGGCCACTATTAAAATATAAATAAAAAGTGCCTTTCATATAATAAAAAATAAATTAAAATCTAGTAGTAATGATATATCAATTCCTCAAGTACAAGACCTTAATTTTACAGATGTAATAAAGGAGTAATATGTATAAAATTGTAAACGAACATGGGAGTGATTTACACTAACTTCAGGAAGCTAGCTAGCTCTGGGAAAGCTGGAGTTAGGAAAGGATTTGGAAACAGCTATAGAAATACCTGTAATATTAATGCTTTTCTACTTAAATCGGGAATGCAATGAAAATTTAGCAAATAATATTAATAATTGTTTATGTGGCACATAAATAAACATCTGTTACATTTGTAGAAGCTTCTCTAAATGGAAAATGTAGCATAACTTCACATTAAGGAGTTTCAAGAAACTACAAAGAAAAGGAATACAAACAAGAACCATAGTGGTGCATCAGTGGAGCCAAAAAGGGACCCTACTACTCTGCTGGTGGGAATGTAAACTTGTCCAACTACTCTGGAAAGCAATATGGAGGTTCCTCACAAAACTGAACATAGAACTACCCTGTGGTCCAGCTATTCCACTCTTGTCCAATAGATTTCAGTTGTTAATGATTGTAGGATTGACTTTCTGTTTGCTTATTGCTTGCTTGTTAAGTGTCATTTTCTAGTGGATGGATGTGATACCTTAATGACATTGCCAGAATCCCTTTATAGTACCCATATTATTGCATGATTAGACAAATAGGTATGTATATACTAGAGACCAAGAGTCATGGAAGCTATTTTAGAATTCTGCTCAATACAACATCACACAACAAAAAGTAAAAAGTAGAATATAAGCTAGTTACTGCAAAAAAAGGGAAACCATGGGACCTATGTTTCTTTGGGCCTGGCTTACTTCACTTAATATAATGTTTTCCAAATCTTTCCATTTCCTAACAAATGGGGCAATGTCATTCTTTCTGATGGAGGCATAGAATTCCACTGTGTATATATACCACATTTTCTTGGTCCATTCATCTACTGAGGGGCATCTGGGTTGGTTTCATATCTTAGCTATGGTAAATAGTGCTGCAATAAACATAGTTGTGCTGGTAGCTTTAGTATGGTCTTGTTTGTGATCATTTGGGAAAATGCCCAAAAGTAGGATTGCTGGGTCATAGGGGAGCTCTATGTGGAGTCTTTTGAGGAACCTCCATATGCTTTGCAAATGTCTGGGACAAGTAGAAAAGTTTAAAAGCTATGTACATATGACCAGATAAGATGAAGTTAAGCAAAACAAACCCCAAGAAGGGACACAAGTGGTTTTTTCTTTCTTGGTATTGTTTCTAATGTATTTATATGGTACCATGTGATTTTTTTTGTTGTTGCTTTGTATTCCTCACCCATGGTATAACCCCTGTTTTCACTTATATTTGATGTTGAAATAATTTGGGGAGGGGAAGGGAAAAAACAAAATGTATAAATAGGGATACAGGTGGATCCATTGTAACAATGAGATGTACAAGACAATATGTTGAAAAATAAACTTTACAATTTAGGACGGGGGTTGGGGGCGTGGGGGGTGTAGTTGTGGAGGTGGGAGGGAAGGGATGGTAGGGGAAAAACTAAGGAAGAGGCAACAATGATTGATAAGAGATGTACTCATTACCTTGCTCATGTTAGCTGTAACCTCTCTGAACAGTATTTTTACAATAAAAAACTTATTAAAAAAAGAATATAAGCAACAAAATTTGGTGATGAAAATTGGGTTTAGGTGGAGGAAGATGTGTTCTTCTTCTTGAAGGGAAATCTAGTTTTTTTTAAAAATAATGTCACATTTGTTACCACATGTTGTAAAACTTTTCTATTGATTAATTAATAAATACTAATTAAGAGGTTAACTTTTAGCTTCTGCTTCAGATTTCATGACTCTTGGTTCAGAGCCTCTAATTGTCCTTTGACACATTTCATCAACTTCCTCATCTTTCTGCGTTTTCATTGCCATACACCATTGATACTATGGTGACCACTTTTGAGCACTTGTTTTGTGTCATTGTAATAGGTTTCTTATGTCATTTAACTCCTTAATGACCTTTTCACTATATACGAACATGCCTGATTTATAGCTATACTCAGGATTATTCAGTACATATGTATCTAAGGTTCTGTTTGATTCAAAATTCTGTTTATTTCATCCCAATATTATACGTGTATCTTTTTAAAGGTGGTAAGTCCAGTCCATTAAGGAGCATGTATTGGGAAGGAATGGATTAGAACTCAGTACTTCAGACCCTGAGCTTGCCCTTCTGTTGGAGAGATGCCTTTCCTGCCGTGGGTGAATAACACAGTCCACATTTATTTCCGCTGACATTATGTTAATTGAGAACTAAGTGACCAAATCATCTTAATAAAATTGGCCTCTAAATAACAAATTGTAAACTTGCATGAATCAGGATCATGTGTCCTAGAAGAACTTTTCCTTTTCTCTTTTAATTGAGTTTCACTCTAACATTCTCAGTCCACTATAACAATGGGATACTCTGTTTCAGGAGTTAGTCAGACCCAGCTGCTATGAAAATAATATGTTTGAGGGGCTGGGAAGGTGGCTCAGTGGTAGAGCGCTTGCCTTGCATGCCTGAGGCCCTGGGTTCGATTCCTCAGCACCACATAAGCAAAAAGAAAAAAGCCGGAAGTGGCGCTGTGGCTCAAGTGGTAGAGCGCTAGCCTTGAGCTGAAGAGCTGAGGGACAGCGCCCAGGCCCAGAGTTCAGGCCCACGACCGGACCCAAAAAAAAAAAAAAAAAAAAAAAAAAAAAAAAAAAAATAATATGTTTGAGAAAATTGACTTAACATTTGATGGCCTTACGACTCTTCTGACAGGATATAATCAACTCATTTGGGAGAAACAGAAGCCTTCCTTGTACAGCAATGTTATTCTGAGCATGATGTAATTCTCTCAAAAGCGCAGTTGGGGAGCTTTTGGGGCAAACCTGGGCTTCATAGCCTGAAGCAATAGGCAAAGCCACCAATTTTACTTCTTTTCCTCAGTCCACTGCCCTTGATCTGATTACAAGAAACATTACATTTATTTATTTATTTATTTTTATTGTGAGAATACCATACAGAGGGGTTACAATTACATGGGCAAGATAACGAGTACATTTCTTATCAAGCATTGTAGCCTCCACTTTGTTTCCCCTTCCCATCCCTTCCCATACTCCCCCCTCCCCCAACCCTATCCTCTCCCGACACCCCCCCCCCCCCCACCAAAGTTGTAAAGTTCGTTTTGGACATAATGACTTGTACATCTCATTGTTGCAATGGGTCCACCTGTATCCTTAGTTAAAAGATTTGTTTTTTTCCTTCTCCTCCACAAATTATACCAACATCAAATACAGTGAAAGCAGGGGTTATATAGTGGGGGAGGGACATACAAAGCAACATAGAAATCATCTTGTAAATATGTTAGAAACAATTGCATGAAAGGAAAAAAAAACATTTGAATACTTATCTTGGGGTTCATTCCCCTAACATCAACTTATCTGACCTTTTCTACTTGACTCAGACATATACTAGTTATTGCAAATAAGGGAAACCATGGGACCTATGTTTCATAAAAGAAGCATTACTTTCGAAATCAACGAATTCCTTCCTTCCTCCTCTTCCTCCTCCTCTTCCTCCTCCTCCTCCCCTTCTTCCTCCCCCTCCTTCTTCTTTTTCTTCTTCTTCTCCTCCTCCTTCTTCTTCTCTTTCTCCATCTCCTCCTCCTCCCTCTTCCTCCTCTTCCTTCATTTCTTCCCCCTTCTCCCCCTTCTCCTCCTTCTTCCTCTTCCTCCTCTCTTTCTCCTTTGCTTTCTTCTCCTCTTCCTCCTCCTCTTCCCTTCCTCTCCTCCTCCTCCTTCTCCTTAATTCTCCTCCTCCTCCTTACTCCTCCTCCTACTAAATTTATTACATGAGCTTGAGGTTTCAAAGATTCTCTCAGCCTTTCTGCTCAGGAACAGCTGGGGCAGATCTCTTGGGAGCATGATTGGAAGCAGGAAGTGCTAATTGGGATTCTTGATTCCCTTTCCCAGGCCTGTTCTGACTGAGTAGTCTGTGAGACTCAGGAGCTCATCCAAACTCTGCTTATTTCTATGCTACAAATTGTGCTCCAAATGCCTGCTGCTTTGTCTATCTTATTCCCCCAGCAGGGAAAAGGAAGGAAAGGAACCATCCTTTTAGTCTAAGTCTCAGCTCTCCAGGGCCTAGGAAGTGTTCAGATACTTTTAGGCAGGTTTTCACAGGGGCAAAATTGAGCCAATCATGGTCACTTTTCAAAGGTATCATAATGTGTCAGATGAACATACACAAAGACAGTACCTAACACAATTCTTGGTGTATCTTCTACATGCTATACTGGATTTATATTTGTCTAGAGATTTTCGCATTTTCTTTAAGTCTTTCTATTCTCTCATCAGGAAATATGTGCTTCACATTAAGATTATTAAAATCCTTTTAATGTGATTACTTTAAAGATCAGATAGAACCATTACAACGATGATGCATATTTCATGAATTTCTTTTAGTACAGGTTATGTTTAAGTGTTTTCTCATTTCATTGTTCTGATTCACTGTATTACAATCTCCACCAGAAAAGGAATGTGTCTTTCTTCTTGTCCCTGTGTCCCATATATAAGGGTCTCTACTACATAGACATTTGCAAGAGATTTACTAAGTGATTGCACTAAGAAATTAAGGAAGTTTTTTTCTAAATATTTTCTGAAGTGTAGGTTTATCTTTCTTCTGTAAACTTTGTATCTGCAAATTAAAATAAAGCTATTTTATCATTCATTTAATAGTTTATGTTTGCATTTGCATTAGGATATATATTATATATAGTATATTAGATTATATATTGTATGTATACAATAAACAATATATACATATCGTATATTGTATATATGTTGCAGGATAAAATATATGTATCATTTAGCCCTCTGCAAAAAGGTTTGCTGGCCTATGCCTTTTATTAGTAATAGATTATTACCAAAGTATAAATATAATTAATTTTTTAATCCCTGCTTAAAATCCTCTTATGAAGAAGTCCAAGATTATTCTGCAATAAATTGATCCATACCCTGTCAATCTTCGCAGACCCACAATTTGCTACTTTCTACTTCAACAAGCAGGATTTCAGCCTGTCAAAAGTGCCGGACATTTTTATCAGCTATTTTAAGTATAGAGACTACTTGCCCTTCTCACTTTTCTTGGTAACCTCTATTCCTCCTTTAAACATTTGTTTCAACATTGTTCGTGCTAGAATGATTTCTTTGAAGTTTTCCAGCAGACTACTTGCTCCTTGTCTCTGGTCCAATTGCAAATTGTACTTTTCTTGCTCCAATATTATTCAGTACTTTGTAACTGATAAAAAGTCAGTTTCAAAGAGATTGTTCAATTTGACTGTGGTCACATTAGGAAGTAGAGAGGGTGCCCTTCAGATTGAGATCTGTCTGAATTCCATAGCTACTTTCTTTCTACTATACTTTGCTTTTGACTTACTCATATATAAAATAATATTCACAGTACACTGAGACAGCACAGAGAGTATTCAGATCTAATAAGAGATGACATTTGATTTTTCAATACATGCATCATTCAGGACACAACAAGAAAGAAAATATTAACAGTGAAAAATATGTAATTGATAAATTTTTATTGGCAAGTGTCAAAATTTGGGGATACCACTGCCCGCACAAGTTACTGTGTAAGTTATCTAGTATTCCAATGGATAGTAATTTCAGAGAAGAGACAGTTATATGGACTGAAACTTTGGACCCGGAGTTTGCCATGAGATTATAGTCTACTTGGCATTCAAAGTTACGGTCTCATCTGCAAGCTGTGTAGGGAGACTGCAGCTTCCAAGTTTCATGTCATGAAATTACGAAACTGCTGCCCCAACATGCATTGTGGGGGAGCACATGACCCAAAAGGCCAGAGGGCTGCTTTGCCCCGCCCTCACCAGGGAAGGGGCAGGGAGAAGGTGTGGCCAGGTAAGGGAAGGTATGGCATCAGCAGGTGTGAACTCAGGGCCTGAGACCCCACCTTGGTCTGGTGGGAGTGTGAGGGAAGGGATAGCACAGGATGTGACCTGGGAGGAGGGGAAGGTGACTGCCTCCAGGTGTGCCAGTTACCTAGGTGACACAGGTACTAGGTGGGGACTGAGCCAAGAGGAAGGAAGACTCTGCCCCACCTTCCCAGTGCAGACCTTACAATTCACTCCACTGTGGTTTCCCCATCGAACTACCTTCTCTTACATCAGATGATTTTCTCTAAGGCAAATGGTCTGAGGGAAAACTCCCCGTCTTTTCACGATTGAATCTGAAAAAGAAAATACCACATCCTTTTTTATATATTCTATTCCCTAGAAGCCAGTCAACAGGCCCAGCCCATACTTAAGGAGCAAGAATTAAATAAAGACATTAGTATAATAGACTCTTGTTATCTGTAGACTGAAAATATTAAATAAATCCCAGACATAAACATCTTACAGGTTTGAAATTCCATTCACTGGGTAGAGTGATAAATGGGGGCACAGCCCCTCCACGTCATACATAAATGCGTTGTCACAATGCCTACATGATTCACCTCATTACATATTATACTATTTTTCCCATCCTACCCCCTCACAGCACAGGTGAGTGCAAGATAAGATACTTTGAGACAGAGAGAGATCACATTCACATACCTTTTATTTCTGCCTGCTGATATAATCTGTTATTCTTGTCAATATCTTATAGGGCTTGATTTATGAACTAAACTCTATCCTAGTCATGTGTGTTTAGGCACCTCTGTGTTATATATAGGGCCTGGAACTATCTGAAGTTCCTCGTGTCCACTGGGAGTCTTAGAACATACCCTTTTCAGTTGATAGGACCCCAACTCTACCAGAAAGTAGAGACCATTGATGGAGGCTGCTATCTGTGCTCTGTTGTATCCCATGCATAGATTGCCACGGATCTCTAACTATGTCTAATTCTCCTAGTTGAATGAACTTATTCATTTATTCTATCTCCTTTACAAGAATACATAGAATATCTGCACATTGGCATTTTCAGATGAGTCTTTTTAACCATGGACTATTTTCACATTACGGGATAGAAACATCCTGTTGTCTACCCATTAGATGTCAGTTGCATCTCCTCATCTAGTTTGAACAATTAAACAACCTCCAGACACTGGTAATAACTTAGCTTAATTAGACATCATCAGCCACGGAGGTTGAGGCTGACTTCTTGAGGGATGTTGAAAATATCAATAAAGTCAGGCTTCTAGTAGGAAAGAATATAAATAGATGTTGGACAGACAATTACTAGTGTCTTCAAGCAACCTAAAATCTTTCATACACTGTTACCCAGTTACCTGCACTATGCAGGTAAGCTTATGAGGGATACTGTGTTTTCCAAACTTTTGAAGGAGGCAGGAAGATACGAGAGGCAACCTGAATCCATGCTGTTGGCCAAGATTTTGCAATCATTATAAGACATTTTGACTTAAGCTAAATTTTTCAGTTTAATTTTCTCTACTTTCATCCACTGAATATTGGTTTTCCCAAAGAAGTCTGACCTCTGTGTCTTCTATTCCAACAAGTAACCTAGTATTTGGTGATACATTCCATAAATGGTGAAGGACCCTTTGATGTTTATCCCCTGTATGTAAACAGATGGTATTCTACAGTCCTAAAAGCTTTCACGTGCTCCAGACTCATTCATCTTTTGGTGTTGTTCTATGTTTGTGAATGGAGATCGCATAGACATTTAAAATTGGTATTTGCAAAAGAAGTCCAGCTCTTCCCTAGAATCTTTTATATTCTTGAATTTCCTATCTTAATGATAATTAGAGAAAGAATATGAAATCCATAATTCATTCATTTATCCCTTTGGCTGATATCAGCTCTCATAAAGTCCTGTCATTTCAACTATGTGAATGTTCATTGAGTATGAACATTTATTTATCTCATAATTATGATATGTATTAGGGGCTGTGACACTTCTCTCCATTGCTACTGATACTGTCTTCCTATGGACTGATTACATTTCACCTGGAGGGATGGTACTATTTTATGAATGACTGAGACTATTTAGAGGGCTCAGATTATATAAGTAGGTGTTAGCCGACAAGAAAAACCAATCAGACTAGATCAATCTGTTTATTCTTTTATCTTGAGTTGTTACCTTTTACTTAGAATCAGAACCATATTTCATTTTAGTCTATTTATATAGAACAAATGATGAGGAAGATATCACATAGACAACAAATTATAGAGAAAGTTAAAAATACAACCCATTGCTTTGTGGTAATTGAAACACAATGCTTACTCAAACAAAACATTTTCCACTAGTCATAAGCACCAAAGCAGACAAATTGCTATAGATTTCTACCTATCCAATCCTAAAACATCCATTACTTTGATTGAAATAGATCAATATTATGGCCACTTTTTTTCCTTTGAGTTATGAAAGAAGCATTTATCTTTATTTTTCTCAGGCTTCTGTAGCTGTCTAAGAATAAAGTAGGTACAGAGATTTCATGTCAAAAATAATAACAGTACTGGAACAACCTGTCTGCTATGAAATAAGGGTACAATATGTGGTAGATTTCCCCACAGCAAGTCACACAACCACTTACTATCCTTTAGTGGTAAGTTGGTGATTATTAACAAGTCCGCTTCAGTCCTGTGAGCCTCAGTTCTATTACCCGGAAACTGGAGATAGTGTATTGACTTCTTTGTAACAGTAGTCTGAACATGATATAAAATCTAAAATTATTTGGGCTATAAACACTTTACCTAAGAAACTGATATATCTTTTCTCAGTGTTTTTATTAATTGTGTAAATTTAGACTCTAGTTGCTTAGCTTCTCAACTGGTATTTGTATTCTCTGTTTAATGAGAATAATATCTCAAAAATTTTTCAATGTGGATTAAATATGAGACTTGGGACTCTCAGTGAATGTTAGTCCCTCAGTATTTTTCTCTACGTTTTTAGACCTATCCTTATAAATATGAGGAGCAAAATATTAAATGCAAGATTTTAGCATTACTTTAATTTTATTAGTATGTACAATCCATTTCCAAATTAGAACTAAGCTAGCTTTAACAAGTGGAATTATAATTCTGGTTGCTTTATTGGTTCTGCTAGATGAAATCTAATTGAAGAGATGATTAACATGACTATTTTCCATTTGGCTTTGAGACTAGTTGAAAGAGATTTGGACCTAGAATATGTAGCCAACTGTTAGCTTTACTATCAAAGAATATTGACTTAGCTGCACTAGCAAATGACTTATTTTATATATATATATATATATATATATATATATATATATATATATATTTGTAAAGCAAGTGACTTATTTCATCTTTTTTAATTAATAAGTTTTATTGTGAAAATACCATCCAGAGGGGTTACAATTACATGAGCAAGGTAATGAGTACATTTCTTATCAAGCATTGTTGCCTCTCCTTAGTTTCCCCTTTCCCTCCCTGCCTTCCCAGCTCCCCCACCCCCTTCTCCCCACCACCTGGCCCCCCTCAAGTCAAAATTGTAAAGTGTCTTCATATTTTGATACCCAGTCTTGCTATGTAGTTCACCTGGAAATCTTGCTCTTTGTGTCCTAGCCTCCTCCTGGATTATCTTGCCAAGTTCTTTATTTATAATCATACACCACTATACTATCTGATATTTCACCTTTGAAATAGAATTGTCCTGGCATAGATACAAGCAGACAAGTTCCTGTAGCAGCAACCTGTAATGTGGGAAATCTGCAGTAAATTGATGGCACAGAAAAGTGACACCTATCAAAATCCAGTAGAATTTTCCATGATCAGAGGAAAACTCAAGCGAAACTGCCCATTGAACTACAAAAGACTTTGAATAGAAAAACCAATCTGAAGTAAAAAGAAAAAATATGGAGGACTCATATTACCTGGCAAAAATCTGCTACAAAACAATAGTAATCACGACAACATTATACTGGCTTAAAATCAGACACATTGACCCATGGAAAAAGATTGAGAGCTCCAAAAGAAACCCACACATTTAAGTAAATTGATGTTTGGCAAGGTTTCCACAAGCATACAGTGAAGGAAGGATTGTCTTCTCAGTAAATGGTGCAGGATAAATAGTGTCTATTAACAAAAAATGGAATTTGACCCCCATCTCCTACTATATCTAAAGATCAAGTCCATGTAGATTAAAGACAAAGATAAGAAAAACAGCTATAAAAGGATGGGAAGGGGAAACAAAGGAGGAGGCTACAATGCATGATAAGAAATGTACTCATTATCTTGCCCATGTAATTGTAACCCCGCTGTACAGTATTTTCACAATAAAAAATATTCACAGAAAACATATTGAAATACACCACAACATTGGTCTAGGCAAATATTTCTTGGACATATTCCTAAAACAAACAATAAAAGTAAAAATACTCCTATGGGGAGTGGCATCGAACTAAAAACTTGTACACAATGAAGTAAACAATGGAATAAGGTGGATCATGGATCAGGAGAAAATGATTTACAATCTGTACATCTGATAAGGGTCTAATGTCTAAATTACATGAGAAATCAATCAATAGCAAGTAAAAAATAGCCCAACAAAAAAATGGCTAAAGGACACTTTTTTTTTTGATCGGTTGCAGGGCTTGAACTCTGGGCCTATTTGCTGTCCTTGAGCTCTTCAGCTCAAGGCAAGCGTTCTACCACTTCAGCCACAGCGCCACTGCCGGTTTTCTAGTGGTTTATGGGAGATAGGAGTCTCACAATCTTTCCTGCCCTGGCGGGCTTTGAACTGCCATCCTCAGATCTCAGCCTCCTGAGTAGCTAGGATTACAGGCGTGAGCCACTGGCGCCTGGCCACTAAAAGACTTAAATAGACCCTTTCAAACTAAAACAAGGAAATAGTCGAGGGAAATCAAGAGAAAATGCAAGGAAATCAGGGAAATGCAAGTTAATACCACAATGAGATATCACCTTCTATGTTTCAGACTGGCTGTCAACAACAAAATGAAAGACAATTTGGTGAGAGTGGAGAGCAAAGGAAACATTTGTGCACTGTTGGTGGGAATATGCATTTTCCATGATGGGAAACAGTATGGAACTTCCTCCAAAAACTATCATATGATCCAGCAATCTTACCAACACTGGGTATACAACTAAAGGAATTTATACCAGTATCCCAAAGAAATATCTGTACTCCTTTTCATTATGGCTAAGATATAGAAGCAATTTAGGTTTTTATCAATTGATAAACAGGTAAAAAAATTTGGTATGTATACACAGTGGAAAATTAGTCAGCTTTAAAAAGGGGAAGTCTTGCCATTTGTAAAGCATAGGTGAACAAAGATAAACCCAGAGAACATTTTGCTAAGTGAACCAAGTGAGATACAGAAAGAAAAATGTTGTGTGACTTCATTTATGAGTGAAATTTTACAATGATTGTTACCAAAGGCTAGAGTAGGGAGATTTCCAGAAAAAAGACAATAATTTCCTTTCAGTGTACAAGTTTCATTTATACAGGAAGAATGGACATTGTGATCTACTATACAGTTGACAATAATGTATACTTATGAGTTGCAAAAAGTGAATTTAAAACATTTCACTACAAAAAAGGGCAAATATGGAAGATTTGTTGACTACCTTGATCACTATACATCATAAATGAATATTGAAACTCCACAGTTGTCCAGATGCTTGTGGATCACTTCTATAATCTGTGCTACCTAGGAGTTGGGGTCTGGATGATTGAGATTTGAAACCAGTGCAAGCAGACAAGTCCACAATACTCCATCTCCAATTAACCAGCACAAAGCAAAGAGCTGCTGAAAAAATTCTTCCGTAGGACTGAATGATAATAAATATAGTAGAAAATCAGAAGGGAGATGGTAATTAATAAAAATGTCCATCCACACAGGAAATGAAGAACAGAAAACATCTACATGCATAAATATACCAGATTTTCTTTAGCATTTGAATCTTATTAAAAGGAAATTGTCTAAAGGAAACAAATGGTATTATGCGAGATTTATAACATGTAAAGAACAATAACACATAGGTAGAGAAGGGAAAAATCACAATTACATTTTGTAAATTCGTCATAATTTATAGAGAGCAAATATTGCTGGAGTTTGTATTGTAATAATTTGAAGAAGTACAATTTGAGCTATAATTTAGCCACCCACATGAAAGGAGGTATAACTAACCAGTCCATAAAGAGATAAGTTGAATTTGTAATTTGAAAAAAAAATATGTAGTTAGAAACTGACTATGATAAAAAAAAAAAGAAATCAGATGCCTGAGCAAGAGGAATTGCTAAGTAAAAAAAAACCCAAGAAACTGACTATGATGATGCATACGAGTCTAAATGTATGACTATCCACATTAAATTTACTTGTCTAAATGCAGCACTTACATCACACTAGTGTGATTGGTTTCCTGGTCACAAAGAATTAAGATGATTACTTTTCAGTTCATAGTGCAGGAAAGGTAATATGTTAGACAAGGATTATGTCACTTAATTCTCACAACAATCATGACAGTATGAAGAGATCAGTATAGCCCTTTCCATGAAACAATTATGTAACTAATGAAAATTATGCAGTGACCACGTCTGGACCCTTTCATAAGGGCATGCAGTAAATGGAGAAACATCTAGTGAAGAAGAAAAGCTACTAAATCTAAGAAAGAATTGTGAGAATCTGTGTCATTTGACTGATGACCTTCATAGACATTGCCAATCACGTCTCAGTATGCTAGAATCTTGATGCTGGGTGTAGGAACCCAACAGTCTCTCTACCTATTTTCCTGGTTTCCAGTCTAGGACTATGGTTTCATATCAAGAACTGCAGCCATCACTGTAAAGATATAGAATTATAAATTGGGGAAAGTAATGAAGTTGGAGGAACTGTCAAGTTTTGGTACTGTAATTTGAACTCAGGGCCTTATACTTGCTAAGTGGACAGTCTACCACTTGAACGACACTGCCAGCCCCCCTTTTGGTATTAGTTAATTTGAGGGTAGTTTCTTGATTTATGCCTGGCTGTAAGCAAGGGATCTGATCCATGTATTTCTGCTTCCCTGCCATTGCACCTTGTTAGCAAACATCCTCCATATGTTGTTGGAATGACAGACACATACCACTCTGCTGAACCATTGGTTGAGAGGGTGTTTTGTGAACGTCTATGACTTGAACCATGATCCCCTCATCAACATCTCCAGAGTAGCTAGGATTACAGGCTTGAACCAACCTACTTGGCTTAGAAATGGAGATTCTCAGTATCTAACCCCTTACCTGGTACTTGCCAAATCACTTCGGAGCTGTGGGTCACAAATTCTGGGTGAAATGGTGTTAAACCAGATTACCTTTCAGATCATTTCCAGCACTAAGGGTTTATGGGTGGAGGAAAATAAACTATACTCCTACATTTTGGGATGGTTTCCTGAGCATGTTTGGCAAAGACAAATGGAGATATGAAAGTGACCACATCTTCATAGGAAATGAGTCTTTTCATACGAAGATCATCAGACAGAATGTCTCGGGGAAGTGTGGATCTGGGACTTCATAAAGATACCTCAATTGTATGAAGCCCTGGCATCCATGTCCAGTTTCCCAGAAAAAGCTTTTATAAGGCTCTCCTGACTCAAAGATCCCATGTAAGATCAGCCAGTCTGATGACTCAAGTCTGGTCAGTTAATAGGAGGAGCGAGAAGCCAAAGGCAATGTGAGAATGAAGATCTATCTTCAGTATGGACCAAACCCTAAGCCTGGCTCAGAACATGGAGCAGTTAAGTCAAATGTCCTTCTCTGAAAGAAAATAGAGAGAGTACATCCGGGAACCTTCCTCTCATGGTAATGGTATTCAGGTATACCGAGAAGAAAGCTGGCTGCATCAGTCCCCATGAGAAGTCATTTGATCTTCAAGTCCCAGTTTACTCATGGGTGAAATGACAACAGCCTTCCTTCAGACTTCTCTGTGCTGTGGAAAGGGTCTTGGCCAATTGTGTGATGAGGGTACTTTTGGACACATTGGCCCAAACTGGAACATAAAAGAGAATATGATCCTTGCACTGAGTCTTAGTTCCTAAACATATTGGCTTTTCTCTCAGAACCAAGTTGGAAGTGAAACCTTGACTTTCTTGATCCTTGAAGAAGGGGGCACACAGTCCTGGAGATCTGAATCTTCCTTCAGATGTGGCACTACCCCTCTATAATAAGAGTGACTGCTAAAAAAAAAAGTGAACTCTGAGTAGAGAGGAAGATGGTAAAAATCCATTAGCAAAATCAGTGTCTGTCTGACACTGATGCCAGAACAATATAGAGATAAGTATTTACTCTTTTCTTCCTTTGAAATTTAGATTTCAGCCTCTACCAAATTTCAGGCAGTGAGAAACTTGAATGGCTCTTCTATTTTCTTCAGCTTCCACTCTGAATTCTCAGTTCATATGACTGCCTTTCTTTTCTTTTTCTTTTTCTTTTTTTTTGTCAGTCATGGGGCTTGAACTGTGGGCTTGGGCGCTGTCCCTGTGCTCTTCAGCTCAAGGCGAGCATTCTACCTCTTGAGCTACAACACCACTTTCGGTTTTCTAATGGTTTATTGGAGATAAGAGTCTCAGGGACTTTCCTGCCTGGGCTGGCTTTGAACCGCAATCCTCAGATCTCAGCCTCCTGAGTAGCTAGGATTACAGGCGTGACTGCTTTTCTTTTAGTCATCAGCATCTGTAGATGCTAAGACCTCTGTATCTGAGGCCACTTCCATACCAGTGATCAATTGAACTTTATTTATGCAGCAGCAGGAGGAGGAGGTGCTGTCCCCTATTCTGTAGCTCACATCAGTTCCTTGGCTCATGGAAGAAAACTTCCAACCTTCACATGGTGTATTTTACCCTCTCTGTGTATCTGCATCCAAATTCACGTTTTATATAAGAACATCAGCTGCATTCGGGGCCCAACTTTGTGCAGTTCGACTTCTTTTTCACCAACTACTCATGCATTGGCTTTATTATCAAGAAGTCCAAATTACTAGGTAGAGGGGCTTAGATACTGCAAGATATGAATTTACATCAGACACAATTGCAATTCAACTTCTAACACCATCCTGAATAGATGGTCTTCGAAGTTTCTTTTTTTTTTTTTTTTTTTGGGTCCAGTCGTGGGGCCGGAACTCTGGGCCTGGGCGCTGTCCCTCAGCTCTTCAGCTCAAGGCTAGCACTCTACCACTTGAGCCACAGTGCCACTTCCGGCTTTTTTCTTATGTGGTGCTGAGGAATCGAACCCAGGGCCTTGAGCATGCAAGGCAAGTGCTCTACCACTGAGCCACCTTCCCAGCCCCCGGAGTTTCTTTCATCTCTACTTTCTGCCAGTGGATTATGCGTCCTTTGCCCTGTTCTGGCCTCTCTCCTCTCTCTCTCTCTCTCTCTCTGTCCTTGTCTTTCTCTCTCTCTGTCCTTAGGTTAAAGTATTTATTTACTGGAGTTTGTCATAAATAGGACAAAAAATGAGCAACGATCCTAATGGATCCCACCAGGGCAGAGATTAAGAGAATGAATTAAATGAGTTGGATCAAGGTTATTTTATTGGCAATAACTTCCTGGAAAAATTTCCAGTGATTCACTATAATAAAACTATTTGTCTTCTTCTTCTGTAGTGATTTACATGGCTTGTTTTCCTCGTTCTAGTTTGGGCAGAGAGAGAATGGTGGAAGGACTTCACTGCATGGATCCCACTACTTTATGACATTTGCCTATAGAGAAAAAAAATAGAGAGATTTCCTTACTATTGAGTGTCAGTTTCAACCTGGGTCAGTGATTTTCAACCAGGGTTGATTTCCATCTCCCCAAAAACATTTGACTTTATCTAGAGCAATTTTAACTATTGCAACTGAAGAAATACTGCATATTAGGATCCTCAGAAGGGTTGCTGCTAGGCATTTCACATGAGGCAGAGCAGTCTCAGATGGAAAAGGATCACCAACTTCAACAAGTCAATAGTGGCAAAATTGCAAAACTGGTCGTATTTGCCTATCAGAATGATTTTAAGCAAGAATTCCAAGTTCTTAGCATTTTCAGAGGTGAGGTGTTCTGACCACTAACACCATGTTAGTAGATGATGTTCAAGTCCTTTGATTAACTCTCAGGACTCAGACTCACTTGACATCTTCCGCTCTCAGCATTTCTTCTAGCATTTTCATATTTAAAGGATAGGCATAGCACCAGCCAACCTCACGGTCCTTTTAGTCTTTGAAATAATACTACTCTTAATAACTATCTTTAAATCTTAAATAATATCACCATGTTCTTTCTAAAAAGGCTTTGTATATTAAAAATTAGTATTATTTGTAGGTAGCTAGCATTTCAACATTTTAAGTAGCAGGGTTTTTTTTAGCTGTTAAGTTTGTCTATTGGCAAAGTCTTTGACTTTGAACCTATGCTTTCTAAGTTACCTATTTTTACTGTTTCTCTATGGCAGACAATGGAGGGAAGACCAACTATGAAGAAGCTGACATGAATCAGTTCTTCTACCATTTCTCGATCTCTCCATTTAGGGGAGGAATTTTTTCTTTTTGTCACAGAGTAGCTCTCTATTCTGATTGATGGCAATGCTGCTGCTGCTGCTGCTGCTGCTGCTGCTGATGTTGATGATGGTAACGACTGAGTTTTTCCTTTTATGTGTCAGACAGTTTGCATGAACTACTACACTGAGTCACCACCACAGGTTTATGCTACATTTGGAATGTCATTATCCCCGGAGAACTGAGGTTGAAGGAAGACATCTTGTTCATGTTCACACAATTAAGAAGTGGTCAAGTCATAATATTAGCCCAAATGTGTCTGGTTTTGGAGTCTCAAACTCTGGGTGAGATTTAAATTAATAAATTTGGTGTGACTGCAGGAACAATGTGAAAGAGAAGATGAGAAGTGACAAGGAATATAATAATAAAGAAATACTTTAGCAAGTTATGATATATTCATTTCATTGCATGAAGTATTCTGATTGCATTATAAATTACATTTTAGAGTAACAACAATAATAAGAATTATTAATAATAACATTCCATGGACTTTGAATAATAATAAGTATTTGAAAATACTCAGGAAGTATTGATAAGTGGGAAAAGTAACAAAATAGAGACAAAAATCTATTATGCAAATTCAATTTTTAAAAATAATTACATGTATTGTGCCTAAGGACACGTACTTCAAAAGTATTTGTGTAGGATATACCCAAAACATTAAAATTAATTATGTCTAACAATGTTAGTATTCTGGGTCATTTTACTGAAGTTACCTAGTTGTTATAACACTTAGTCTTGCATATATTTTTGTGATTATATAAGAAGTTTGGTCCCTGTCTCTGTGTGTGTCCATGTTTGTACTCATGTGCTTGTATCTATCCAGGTCTATATTGGATATATATATATATATATATATATATATATATATATATTCTAGAAATTGTAATTCTGTTGAAGTGAAAAACATTTATTGTCCCTTCTTGGCATCCCCTTTCCTCTTTCTTTGTTAAGTTTCTGAGACAGGGTTCAGACTAACCTTGAACCTATTGCCTTCCTGCCTCTGTCTCCTGAGTAGTGTGCTATCACTTAATTGCTTTTGAATCTATATGTTTATCAATAGTCTACCTACTAGTTGAGAAGTGAAATCCACTCAGACTCATGGGAGAAGTTCTAATTGGTCTGAGGAGATGAAAGTAATTCCTTTTATCTTTGTAGAATGATTTGGTTCAGACAATACACACCAAAGCTAACTAATTATGAGGATTATCGTCTACAGAACTGGAATCCTGATTGGGCATGAATGCCTCAATTTGAGCAAATCAGATGAAAGAAGAGGATTTCTTAAGGGGTACTGGAAAGAATCTTGTTTATTTGGGTTAGTTTCCCCTCCCCCAGATGTTGCGAATGTGAACCCTGGAATTTCTATAAGCACTTCACTATGGGTTTGGCCACTCGTGAGATGAAACTGAATCCACAGAAGTGAGCAAAAAGAAGTAGGCCTATGGACCCACAGGAATGCACACATAGACACATAAAGGCACAGGACTTGGGTGATATTGCTCACTCTCCAAATCAAACCAACCATGAATATCAAATGTAGAGAACGGGGAATGCCACCGGTGATAATGTGAATATGCACAGCCACTGCAGACAAATCTAGCTTATATCTTGACCATAACTTCATTGGAGTTACTAGAAGTCAAACATGGCGACTTGTACTTGCTGCCCAGGTGTTCTGCCACTTGGTCTTGACCCAGTTCGTCAGTCCTTTTTGCATTAGCTATTTTTAGGACGGGATCTTGTATTTTTGCCTAGACACACCTGGACAGCTATCCTCCTATTTATAATAACGCACACACAATTGAGATGATAGGCATGTACTGCCAGGTCCAACTCCTGGTTGAGCTGGAGGTCTTACAATTTATTTTTATTTTTGGCATGGGCAGGCCTGGAACCATGGGTCCTCCTAACTTTTGCTCCCTGAGTAGCTGGGATTATACAAGTGTGCCACAGTGTTCGACCTAGCCTTTTAATTATGGGAAGAAAATATCATTTCCTCTATATTTTAAGTTAGTTTGAGTTGGCTTTTTCTCACTTTGGAGCAAAAAGAGTCCCGACTAAAAATATACATTAAATAAATTATACTTGTGATGTTAATTCCATGACTACCAGAACATCATAGTGAAAAGGCATTTTCAATGGAAGATACAGATATTCATTGGGGTAAAATTTATAATCATAGGCCTGACAGAAAGTCAGCACTTAATATTTATTTTATTATTGTTGCCTTCATTGTAAATTGAAATGTTTTGAAAACAACAAAGTGGGGGAAATGTTAAAAGATATTCTCCAGCATCTATGAATCTTTAAAGATGCTTTAACCCCATCTTATATTATTGCCATACTAATTCTCTGCATTAGTGATTTAAACTTCTGTTTTATAGATCTCAAAACTTTTGCTCACATAAGTTACGTAATTTTCTCAAAATCCAAGATTGAACTTGAATACTTTATTTTATCATGACCAATATATTTTGCCTTGTACCATATTTTTCCAATCAAGAGTGGAAATTCTAAAGAGCCAATATTTTCCAAGAAAATAATTACATTCCTTCAGTGTTTGTGTATTATCCAGAATCTGACAAGAAGAAGGGGGCTGAAAGTAACTCAAGGTTCTTCTTGCCATGTTTGTCTGAGGGCATTTTTCAACATTTGTCATTTACTCCTGCTTAGTTTTTTCATGTAATATATTTAAAAGTACCTTAGTATTTTAAAGAGATTCTAATTAAAATTAACTCATATGGACTATGTTCTAATTCCAGCTCTCACACTTAATAATTGGTTATTCTAGCCAACTCCTCTACGCTAAGCTTAAATAACTTGGATAAAATGTAAAAGTCAACATAATGATACTGACCTTAGTTTGAGAGTTTTTAAGGGACCATTTGAAAATCCTCATCATAGATCTTGACATGTGGAAAATTCTCAATGAATGGTGGAGAATTAAAAGGTAAGATTTTGTTGCATGAAAAATTTTAAGCATCAATCGTATCACAAATACTAGTCTTCCTGCTTGAGTTAGCTATGATCATTATTGTAGGCGGTAATCAGATTCTATAGGAGAGAAGGTTCCATGGAAAATTCATCTTCTAATAACTCCAGTCTAGTAAGTCAAAATATGAAACCACTTAGATGGATGGAAAGTTCCTCTGTCTAGTTTTCATTTATGAATTCATTTGTTTTAAATGAAGTGCCAACTGCATGACAGGAATGCTATTTCTGGTCCCCTCTGTCTATTTGAAGCATGCTATCATTTAGAATCTTGTTGAGAAACCTCAATGTATAATTTGTTTCTCTGGCCTATTGTCTGTGGTGTCTAAAATGCTTGTTTACTTATTCCCCTTATTAACTCTTTCATATATTTATACTGTGACAGTATTTCTTAGATACTCAATTGTGGTGGGTTTTCTGAGAGGAAAGAATAAAGAAGGCATAGAAGTGGTATCTGTTTACATGGAGCTTATTTTGTCTACCCAGTTTGGGATGCTGAAGTCATTTTGTGACCACAACAGATGTTAGCAGAGAGAAATCAAAACATCCAGGGAAACTGAACCCTGGAGAACCTGGAGAATTGTAACTTACGCTTCTGTGTTACACCAACTCAGGTCTGTCTCATCTCTACAGATCTATTCCCAAGGGCTCCAGGAAAGATTTCTGCATTATTTAAGATGACCTCAGTTTGATAATTTGGGCTGTTATCTAAAATCCCAGCTATGTTGACAGATATGTGTACTATTGGCTTTTGTGTGAGATTCTAAGTTTCCAAAGAACAGTATTTCATGAGCTCCTACATTCATTGACACCGCTTAGGAGCTAAGGTATATGCTCATAACTTTAATTCAGGCATTTGTCAATTCCATAAACCAAGAACTCCTTCTGCATTAAAAATAATGGCCCACAATGCTATTTTGGGTTATCTATTTTTCAAGAACTAATTAAAAAAATCTTTTACCATAACACACATTTTATGTCCAACATACCAATTATTTGTTGTATATAATAGGAAAGAATTCCTTCTAGATTTAGAGTTACCATGACTTGAAAGGTACTATATTTTGTCATTAATCCTGATAATGCTAATAGAAGTAATAATAATAATGACAATGATGAAAACACAACATTAAAAATATGCTTATTGGGTTTCAATTTTCAGAGTTCATGTCTGTATTTCATTCTTCACAACCTTCTGAGGTAGCGAGAGTAGGCACTGGTTGATTTATGACTGTGCAGCTTCCATTAATTGGAGGTATCTAACCAGCCTCTCTTTTTGTACATTCTCAGGAGGATGATAAATCTTTGTCTACTGGGCTCCTAATAGAGAGCTAGAGGTCCCGGGAGGCTGGCACGTTGTCCTCCCTGCAGACTTTCTCTCACTGATTCACAAGAGGTCTGTGATCTACACTCATTCAATCAATTCTTTCTCTTAGAACTTCGCATATCAAGTCAAGTGACTTAGAGTACAGAAAAATGGCTAGAGTCTTCCATTCCAGGTGTGTCATTCTGAGGAGATGGTAGACTGGCTATAGTTACATGGATTGGTTTTTTATTTTTTTCTGGTTTTTGCCTTGTGTCTAAATTTGGACACTAGTCTGCCAATTTATTTTGTGAGATCTTTGACAACATTCCCACACAATACTTTTCTGTTTAACTAGACTCATACCGGGTTGTTGTTGCTAGGAAAGAACGATCACAATGAAGAAATATGGTAGACTTTATTTTCATATTACCTTAAGAATATTGAATTGTGATTTATAATTGCAAACAAGTACATAGAAAAAAAGGAAGTCAAACCTTTAAGACTATAAATATTCTGTGTGGGTTTTTTAAAAAAACATTCATTATTCCTTTAGGTAGTTTTCATTTAAAAATATTGTGTAAAGAGTCAGGGATAGGGGCTCATACCTGCAGTCTGAGCCATGTGGACAGCCTGGGAAAGAGGATTACAGTCTAAACTCAATCCAGAAAGGAGCAAGACTCTACCAGAAAAGTCAACTGTGCCAAAAATAGGACTGGGAAAGTGGATGGGATGACAGAGTATTTGTTTAGCAAGCATCTCAATAATGAAAATAAATAAATAAATGGATTTATAGATCGCTAAACGTACTACCTGAGGTTCCTAGCTATGAAAGCAATTCCTTTCAAGAAAGAAATTCAACATTCACTCTTGGAATGAGTGATGAGTGAGTATCAATAAATGAGTAGGAACAACAACACCTTGAATTAACAGTGCTTCAGATAAGATTATTTTTCTTTATCCTCACGGAAACTAAATCTAGAAGATTAAGAGTTTGAAAAGTTCAGCTTGGGGTGGGGGTCCAGTCGTGGGGGCTGAACTCTGGGCCTGGGCGCTGTCCCTCAGCTCTTCAGCTCAAGGCTAGTGCTCTACCACTTGAGCCACAGCGCCACTTCCGGCTTTTTTCTTTTTGCTTGTGTGGTGCTGAGGGATCGAACCCAGGGCCTCATGCATGCAAGGCAAGCACTCTACCACTGAGCCACCTTCCCAGCCCCAGGGCGTGATTTCTTTTGAGCTTTCCTCTCAAATATATATTGTTGAGTGTAACTCTTGACTCCTGACCCAAGAGAGCTGGTGCAGCAAAAGTGTCTCCAACCTTCAGTGTTCAGAAGGGGCCTAGAGAAGGTCAGGCTAACATCTCTTTAAAAGGAGTTATTGGCAACACCACTCTGCACTGAATTAGACAGCTCAAGCATACTGCATCCTAGCTGCAAGGGAGTATTGCAAGCACAATCCTTACAGTCAGGCAAAAAATAGATCCAGTGATGTGTACATGGTAAGACATTTTTTCAAACTATGTCTATTTTTGATTAACAATGCAAAATCATGAAACAGAACATTACCAACACCCCAACATTAACACTGCTTCAAAGTTGGAGGGAGTGGTGGATACTTGATGGCAATTTGACGACAACTCTGCCACAAACCCCAAACCATACACAAAACCACTGGAATTTGCTGAATATTTAATTTAAGCAGTCGTGTCTTCTAAGTGAATCAGTCCCCATGCATTCCCAATGGCAAGCTTAGAGAACAGTACAGAAGAGACGCTTCATCTGTGCACATAGAGTAGTTGAGTGAATAAACAAACTTCTCAAAGCCTTCTAAGCCAGAAATACTAAATTAATCAGCTGGTACCTAGAAACCAGAAGATAAAGTTAAAAGTTACTAAACAATTAGTGCTTTACATACATTATTATTTAATTTGTCCAACAAAGAAGGCAATTTTAATTTTAGCTTTTCAAAGAAAAATTTAGGTAGGTAGCTTTGGTCATGTTTAAAAGAAAAAAGATGTTCAGTTATTCATTTGCCAAAAGAGATTTGATTAGTAACATCTCCCTAAAATTCATACAGCATTGCTTCCTGGCATCAAGTTCTGGTCGATACTATGGCCATCTACGAATCAAAATTCTCTCCAATTATTCTTCCCTTCTAGGTCCCTCTCATTTTCATTGAAATCCCTGATACCCTTTGTACTCTAATTTCTTGAACACATGATTTCTATCCCTCATTTCATCCCTGCATGCATAGTCATCCATTTCCATTTACCTTCTGATCTGGGCACTAGGACTCCTGCCTCTCACTACCCACACCACACAATCCCTTCTCTTCTGCCCACTGTGTGCACCTCTCATCCCATCCTTGCCTTTGTTAGACCGCTAGCTTTCTTCTTCAATAACCCCTGGTGAGGTGCTTGAGAAGAGGATCTCATCTTGATCACGATTTGATCTTCAAGCTCACACTAGCCACTTAGAAACAAATGTAGACTGTGACATGAGCAAATGAGGCAGACAAGTTATGATTCAGGGACACTTCTGGGCAATTCCACAGCTTGGTAGCAACACTTTAGACCTGCCCATCAAGAGAAAGAAATTGTTTTGTACAGAGAACCCGAGATGAGTTCTAACTTCTCCAGAACAGCATCTACCCACCTGCTTTCCCCCCCTCCACAAAACTGAGATTCCCCATGCCCTTCAAGCTATGAAATGGGTCTTTACCTATTATTTCTCAGATTGTCACAGGTGACCATGAAGAGCTTCACCACTTAACTTTTAACATGGTGCTTCCTTCTGTTTCCAAGCAGAATGATTTCTTTAACTATCAAAATTCTAGCAGTGGACAATCACGGCGGAGTGCTGGCTGTTTTACTACTCCAAACATGGCAGAACAGACACTGATAGGCTTCCTGTGGAGAGCTGGCCAGCACTGGCTTATGAGGACAGTCCCTTGCCTACTGGTGCTTCCCGGCTTTCCATCTATAGATTCTGTGAACTGAGTTAGGCTGGGGTTTGATTTGATGGTAAGAGTAGGTAGATTTAATAAATACAGGCTATTTTCCAGCCTGCTTGTTTCATTTCCAGGGCAGCCCTGATCAGGCATGACAGAAGCCATTTATTGTAGATGCGGAGCTGTGACTGTGGCTGCCGGGACACTGTGATATACATTCACTGTCTCTGCGTTTATAGGGCAGCTGTTTCTCGGAAGATCAAGCTCAGGTATCAAGAGTGTGAATTATGAGTCCTAATCAACTCGGTCATGCTTTGTGGCCTGGGAAAAGCCAGACTGTTTCCCTTTTATGATTTGAGAGTGCACTTTTTGCAGTCTGTCGCGCAATTAGCCAATCTTTGAAATGGATATGTTGTAAACACATCAAATCCTTGGAGACTCACTGTGGTGGCTTAATGTGGGAGGGGAGGCCAGAAGGTGGTTCCCGGGACAACTGCCTTAGCTTTGCCTAGAAGACCTGCAAGCAAATGGAAGAACTGGTGGCAGGAGAAAGAAAATAAACCTTTCAGTTGGGCAGAAACATCAACACACTCATGGCTGCTCCCCCATCTCTCAACTCACTAACGTGACGGGGATCCCATTCCATGAAGACCTAGGTTAGCAAAGAGGTAAGTTATCTACTTTAATCTGAAAGTTTAATTATTTCTCTAACTGCAGCATTGATTTGTGTAGACAAAATGATTCTTGTCTAAAATAAGCTGAATAAGGGCAGAAATTAATATCCCTTAAGTCTAAATAAAAACTGAAGCCAAGGTAAAGTGGAACTGTTCACTACTTTATGGTATAATTTACTGTTTTCAGTAAATTATCATACTGACATTTGTTTAACATAATGTTGATTTAATTTTGTGCCAGTCTTGGGCTTTGAACTCAGGGCCTAGGTGCTGTCCCTGAGCTTCTTTGGCTCAAGGCAAGCACTCTATCACTTGAGCCACAACACTGCTTCTGGCCTTGTCTGAGTAGTTTATTGGAGATAAGAATCTCATGCACTTTTCTGCGCAGGCAGGTTAGGAACAGCAATCCTAAGATCTCAGCCTCCTGAGTAGGTAAGATTACAGGAATGAGCCACCAGTGCCCAGCTAAAGTTCATCTTTTTGAAGTAAACAATTCAATGACATTTAATAAATTCACCATATTATATAACAGCCATCCCTATCTACTTTCCTAATACATTTGTTACTCCAAAACCATGAGACATTTATTGCTTGTCTTCCTTTGCTCCAGTTCCTGGCAATTACCAACCAATTGGCTTCTAATGTCTTTGAATTTACCTGTTTAAAGTATTAAATGTAAATAAAGTCACATAGGATGTGAATGTTTGTGTCTGACTTCTTCTTTATTTACTTAAGGAACCAGAATTAGATGACTTATCTAACTAAGATGACTTAGTTCCAGAAGTCTGTTTCTAGGAAGCTTCTGTTCAATTGAGTTCTTTGGCTTAAGGGTGCCTCTGTACCTATTTTAAGTCTGGCTTAAAGTTTGACCTAACTTGATATGTAAATAGACTGTAATCTACTCTGGTGAGAGTAGATGGGTTTAAGCCAATCACAAGTAGCCAACTGTTCAAACTATGCTCAAATAAAACAGATGTAAGCTGTAACCAATTATAGTAGTCTGTATCTTATTTCCATTTTTTTGTGTATCACTTTCTTTTCTCTGTTGGAGTGAGCTTTCTGAATAAATTATAGTCAAGATTGATTCCTGATTCCAGAATTGTTGATAAAACTTCAAGATCTGCAAATCTATATTCATTGTAATCTTGTCCTTTAATACCTCAGATTGTCCCTTGTATGTGATGAGGACTGAAAATATGGAAGAAATTTAAAACACTACAAAGCCAGAATATTATGGTACCAGTAAACAAACAAAAGAAAATAAAGCAACAACAAAAAACATGCAAAAGACTGGAACAAAATGGAAAGCCTAGAAATAAATCCATATGGATATAGCCAATTGATCTTCTACAAAGTTGTCAAGAATACAAAATGGGAAAGGACATTTCTTTTTCAGTAAGTGATGTTGGAAAAACTGGAGGTCTGCAGAAGCATGAAATTCAGTATTTGTCTTAAGCAATCTACAAGAATCAACTAAAATGTATTTAAAACTTAAATAGTGACATGAGATTACAAAACCACTAGAAGAAAACATAGAGGAAAGCTCCATGACATTTGTCTGGGCAATGATTTCTTGGATGGAACCCCAAAAATGTAGGCAATAGAAGCTTTTTACTTAATTCATTTTTTCCACATCTTATATTATTCTGTATGTGTAAGGACTTGCCAACAGATTTATATATGTCTTTTAATGGTGGTTTCCCATTTGTTACAGTTTCTCCCATATGTTTTCTTAATCTTCACAAAATAGAACAAAAATGTACTACATATAATTCAGATCCAAGAATGAGAGTCTTCTGAGTAATCATACCTAATAAAGGTAATTAATAATATAAAAATTTGTATTTAACAAAATCATTTTGTAGGAGAACCATTAAACGGAAATGAGTATATATTTGTTAAATCATTCAGGTAACAACAGGGTTTTGAGTTAAAAATATGTTAAAATGTAGCATTGCTGTTCCTGGTAATAGGATCAACTATGTATCCAATGTTGAAGTTCCAAACTTTGACAACCTCCTTGATTCCATTCTTTCAAAAAAAAATTACTTCCAATATCCAGTAATCTAAGGATTCTCCCTTGTAAGTCCTTAAAGAATCTTGAACATCCTAATATATTAATGTATATGAATCTGCATTTTTCTTAGTTAACTATTCCATCATTCCCTTTTTAGACCACCAAAGCATTTTCTTGCACCAAATTCTAATTTCAGTCTTGATCGTCTTCAGTCTACTTTCAATCAACTTTTGAAGTCTTCATACACACACACACACAAACACACACACACACCACACACACACACACACCTCCATTAAAACCTTTAAAGTTTTTGCTGCCCTCACAGTCTGAATTGACTAGCAGATGTTTCTAGCATTACTCCACTCTCAATCGTTCATGGATTCTTCACTATTTTCCATCTATTCTGAATTCCTTGAGGGTCCCAACTGCGGACTGCTGGTCTTTTTCTTTCCTTAGCCCGTTAATTTTACTGCATCCTTTGTCTATACACATTCTTCCCTTACCCTCCTTCACCTCGACAAATGTGTTAGACAACCTAACTTCTTATTTCCTCTATAAAGTCTTTCTTCCACTGTTTGCCTCTCCATTTCCAGCACCTTTGCTTTGAACCCATGCTCAGTTTGCATAGCACCCTGGAATCCCACTTCAGATTGCTAGTTTAGGTTACCTGCACCTTCCCTAGACTATATATTTCCTTGAGTTGGGAATTATGAGTCATTTGCTACTGATTTCCAAGTACTTGCAGGTAAAGATTTACATTGAATGTTCACTGGTGTTAGGAAAGCTTAACTGGTCTCTGAGAGACCAGAGACCCAAAGGTTTACCATACAAAAACCATTGATTCATTGGCTGAAATTACACACATCTATGGCTACATGACGAAACTCCCAAATGCTTTGGTTTGGCAGTCTGTGCAGAGTCTGAGTGAGAGCAATTTTGGTTATTGTCTCTATTGAGGCCAGTGAGGTTCTTGTCTTCCTGAAATCTGGCCCAATAATATCCATGTAATTATCTTTTCTTCTTGGGACATTAGTGTAAAACATAAGAGTTGATTCAGTCACATTCTGACTGGCTTCCTGACCTCAGATTACAAAGTAAGAGGGGAGAAATGAGTTCAACATCTCTGAAGGAAACTTACCCAATGAAAGCAATCTTGTGCCCAATGGGGCTAGTGGCTAAATAAGTCTGTATGTCTGTGGTCTCTGAATCAACCACTGGTCATTGAGCTAGGGTTTGGGAGACCATCTTAAAACATGGAATGGATTGATCTCATGGGCTATTCCAACTGTTGCAGATATTTGCTGGACATCTTTCATAACCCTTGTCCCTCACCTACAATTGACCACTCCCACATCTGTTCTTACCATGCTATGCTGTTTTTTTTTTTTTTTTTTAAAGAAACATTTCTTTCCCTCTTTGAGCATGGAGATTGTGTCTCAAGTAACTTTTTATAGGTTTTGTATTTAGACTGAAAACCTACACAATTAAGTAGTCAACCTCAGAGTTTTAATAGAATCAAATAGTTATGAGATTCTCCTTCTCATGACTATTAGGGATTCCTAAATCTGGTTCTCAATTATTATTGGTATTTTACATAAATTTGTAAATTCCCTTTGTTCTATAAACATAACAGTGTTAATTGATTACATTATCCCTCCCCCCAGCTATGAGAATATAATTTTGTTCCTCTACCAGAGTAGTACCTGGGAACAATACAAGTGTTTGTACTTGTCATCAATGTACATCCTCACAATATAGAATAGTATTAGTAACTCAAAGTGGAAGAAACTACCAAAGAATTGTGTGTCTTGTCTATCAAGTTTGTGTGAGGCTGATAAAAAGAGTTTGAAGATAAATCAAGGACTGTCTAACTTAGCAGATATAATGGCTAGAATTCAATGCACCTGGTTCACTTAACCGCAGCTCAGTATGAAATCTGGAGGTGATGGCTTCTTGTCAGGAGACAATGTGTTATTTCTAATTCTTAGAGATCCTGTAACCCTGGAAAAGATAAAGATGCTTATCAGCTCCGAATTCCATTCTTGAAAGATATAGAGCTTTCTTCTTCTGATGGGATTCTCAGAATGTCAGTCAGAGAATGTCACACCCATTCCGTTAAGAGCAAAAAGAATATCATCCCATGTCCTTTACTCTGACTCTGCTTCTGGGAGAGGATGTCTCCACTTATTCTAGTGAGTCATGAAAAGTCCCTGGAGGTATTGTCCTTTTCAGAGTCTTGTGCTTCCCTCTAACAACAATTTTTCTTCAAGAGAGAACTAAGGTAGAGAGTGAAGGAGTAATGATGTTTTAAAAAAGAGGCGAGTGCTCTTGAATGAAAAAAGGCCTAGTTATACAATCTCAAACATTATGCAACTACGTGGCCTGAAGCTAATCACTAGGTGTTATGAGCCTCAGTTTCTTCATCAAAATTTTCAATTTCTTTTTCAAATTTATAAAAAGCCCTGCAGTTTTTGTCTTCTAAAGACTGAAGAACTGGAAAGCCTTTAATATTGTATATTATTAATGTTGTGCACATTGTGTTCACTCTAACTGGTAAAGTTTTATAAGAGAGCAGACGTAGAAATTAGGTCAACAACTCTGAAAGGTGTTTATCTTATGGGGACTTTTGAATCTGCCTGGGTAGAAAGAACATCTTAGGATAGCTGGGAAATTTGTTCCTAATTGTGGAAACTTGTTCCTAACTAGGAAACTTGCTCCTAATTGTGACGAATGGTATTACCAAACAGGTGCCTGAGGAAGAGTCAGTTTTGCTTTCTTCTACTGTCTTCATGACTCCAGACAGATAACTAACTACAAGACAGGCCCAAATGATTTTTAACAATGCCATTGTATCCTGTTGCTGATGGTATGCAAACAACGATTTCACATTTGTATTACTGAGAAAACTCTAAGATTTGGGATAAGGACTTTACTTGTGTGCAGATCTGTACTTCAGCTTCATGTTTAAGCCAATAATATATACCCATTGTTGTCTTAAAAAGAGATATACTAAAATTGTTTATAAAACGGAAAGCAATAATTCCATGTGAAGTGTTTCTATGTAACCTTTTTTAGATAAAGCTTACCATAATACAAGGCAACTATAAGGCTCAGATTAATTAATTTCCAAATGGTCAAATAGTCCAAATTTTCAGGATAATCTTCCAATTAAATCAGAATATCCATTTTTATGTCTCCATGAAAGACATGGAGGCTCATTTACCACAGAGTTCCGAAGTGCGTATTTGTAGACAATGGATGAAACGAAGGTTCTCTTGACTAACCCAGTTATGCTTTTTCTTCTGATTTATGTTACAATACAATATTTATTTATTTATTTATCAGTTTATTGTTATGCTGGTACTAGGGCTTGAGCTCAGGGCCTCACACTGTTGCTTAGCTTTATACTTATGACTGCCCTCTACCACTTGAGCCACACTTCCCATAGTACAATTTTGTTGGTTAGCTAGAGTTGATAAATCTCTGAAAAATTTGTCTGTCTGGATTGGTTTTAAACTGATCTTCAGATCTTGGCCTCTTGAGTATCTAGGAATACCTTGTAGCCACAATAAGTATATGTCAGGATTTTTCAGCCTTTATACTACTGATATTTTAGACAAAACGTCTTTGTTGTCAGGGCTGTCTCCTGCATTGTTGGATATTTAGAAATGTCTTTGATCACTACCCACTAGATACAACCACAACATCCTCAACCAAGCTGTGAAACCTAAAATGTCTACAGACAATGTTAAATCTCTCTTGGTGGGCAAAATCATTCTTGGTTCAGAAGCACTAGAGATATTGGCGAAGTAACTAGAGTATCATGTTCACACTAAACATTAAATATTCGTACTACTATAACAACATTATACAGATCACCTGCTCTTTTCCCAGGTCTATAATAGGTATGGAACAGCTTTTAACAAATAGTTGGCTACAATATGAAGTGATATACAATGTGCTGTTTATGTGAATTAAGAATATCTTGCTAGGGAAATGGTGATTAACCCAATCTTAAGGAGTGGATGGTTTGGGAAAGGATTCTCTAGGGTTCAGAAGAAGGATACCAAGAGTAATAATTTATGAAAATTTTCTCAGCTGACTACAACTCCTAACCACTTAATTGATTCATTATGTTACTCTATTATTTATTTATTTGTTTGTTTGTTTGTTTGTTTATTTGTCTGTTCATTTTTATGCTGGTACCAGGGCTTGAACTTGCACTTTTGCTTAGCTTTTTGCTCAGGGTTGGTACTCTTCCACTTGAACCACTCACACCTCCTCTCTAGATTTTTTTCAGGTTACCTAGAGATAAATCTCTGGCAAATTTGTTTGGGTTGGCTTTAAGCTGTGATCTTCAGATCTCAGCTCCTTGAGTAGATAAGATTACAGTCTTGAATTATCAGTGCTCAGCAATACAGTTTTCAAAGTTCTACCAACTTCTTCTCAAGTTAGTTCTCTTTCAGGACAGCATAGGAAGAGCTTCCTGTGTTTGGAAAGTGTCAGAAAGGCTGTTTAAAAACACCTGGTTGCTGTGTCTCATGCTACCATAATGAACACATCAGCCACAGTCCTTGTCTTCCAGAATTTATAGATTGTAAAGCAAAGGCTAACTCACTTCATGCACATCCTTAAGCAACTAGTGCTATATATCTAAGCCTCAAATTTACCAGATAATAAAATCAGGAAGCAAGATGAGACGATCTCTAAGGTTTTAGCATCCTACTCTTTATTTTTCAATATTCCTTTAATCACTCGTAGTTTCTAAATCATCAAGTGTTCAGAGAAAGACCAGTTGGTACTTGGTTTGAGGTAATAGAATAGATACAAATTTCATCTTGTTATAGATCCTAGCTTCTAAGAAGTGGTACCCATTTCTTTGTGCAGACATCTTTGCCTGATTAAATCCATCCATCACAAAATAAGGGAGTTTAGAGGAAATGAGAAATAAAGAATGTCAGGTTCTAAAAATCTTCACATAAGTGCTAAAGTTCACATCTAGTAGTATTATATGAATCTTAGGATATTTTCTATCAGGTATAGGGTGTGCAACTAAAAGGTTTTGTTGTGCAAATATGAATCCAGGATATTTTTCTCTTGGGTAATTTATACCTATCCAGTTTTCTACCTAGCAGGAAACTTGATGCTTGTTTGTCCTTTGACCACAACTTACCACTAATAATAATATAATTAATGTTGGCAAACCATCGTTATGATTCTTGATCTTGAATATGTAGTATGTCATCTGTCTTTCTTAACAATAGGATATTGACTATGCAAGGATCAGTCACTCCATTTTATAGAAAGAAAGCTGAGTTTAGAGAGGGTCATTAACTCATCAGAATTCCCATGGACGGGACAGAACAGAGGCACAATTCTACTCCATTTGTTTTTACAACAATATTTGAAATGACAAAAACCATGAGTAAGCTTCAAAGTAAAATAAATACATGTTGTAACAAAAGATTCATATTCAAATTTACAAATAGTTCTTACAAGTGAACAAATACAATAACAAGTTACTAATAAACATGAGCTAAAACTATGAATAAAAATTTCACAAAACTACTATAACCAAATCACCAATAACATTGTGAAAATTAGTCTAACTTCATTAGTGATGAGGAAATTGAAAATTAAAATCCTAGCTATTCATGAGGCTGAGATCTGAGGATCACAATTTCCTAGAGAGGGAAACTTATAAGACTCTCATCTCCAATGAAGCAACAAAAATCCAGAAGTGCAGCTGTGGCTGAGCTGAAGTAGGACAGCACACACGCTGAATTCAAGCCCCAGGACTGGCACCAAAATAATCACACTTTTGATTCAAGATCTTTTCAGTTTACAGAAGATTCATTGGAATGTAATCCTTCATAAGTCATCAAAGTTCATTTCTATAGTCAAGCAGTTTTCTGAAATTTTTGCAACAAGTGATAGGTTCTGAATTCAAATCCTAGTATGGTAAAAACAAACAAATGTATAAACATTCACAGGAATCAGAGCAACACTTAATTTTTACATGTGGAGATCAGCGGGGGGGGGGGGGTGTTAAAAAATTCTGGAATGCTGATGTTAAATTTCCCCACATGCTAAGGTGTGTTCAAGCTATGGAAATCCGTTAAGCTACATATATGAGATTGATGAATTTTTCTATATGTATATTAATTTTCAATAAACAAAAGATGTGTTAGCATGTAAACACACCACTGGCCAGATACTCACATAAGGAGCCTGATGTGGGAGCAGTAAATTGCTGAAAGTCTACAATTTGTAAGTGATTCTGCTGGAATTCTAACTGATGTTTTTGTGTTCCATAAGTCCTTCAACTATAGAGGCAATATTTAACTTTATCCTTTAAAAAGTGAGGTATAGAAAAAGCAAAAAAATAAGAAATAAATTAAAAAAGCTAGCTACCATCCAGAAATAATCTTAAAATACTGGTATGAAGTCAACTTTTCACCACAAGCTTAATGAACATGTCGTCTATATTTGTAGTTCCTCTTCACCCAAGTATAGTGTTCAAATGACAAGAATGAGAAAATGAGGGAATGAATGAATGAAGAAAACAGTCTTGGGAGGGTTGTCACAGTTCATCAGACTAAAAAATTTTGTTTTACCATCTTTGGGTTTTTTTCTCCTTAGTTTATAACCAAAAAAAAAAAAAAAACACCTCATGCATATAAATCACATATATCTATTTGTAAATGTATTATGGTGTGTGTGTGTGTGTGTGTGTGTGTGTGTGTATATACCTCCCCTTTCTCCACCCTCCCCCCCACCACCTAGGCAGCACACTTGGCCTACAACTTCAGAGACCTCCATGTCCCTAATTACAGCTTACATTGAAGTCTATACAGAAGCACTGCTGATTCCAGCCCTGGCACAGCTCCTGTTTAAACATACTTCCCAGAAATCTTGGGCAGTTTGCCATGGTAAGGAAACAATTTACGTCAGACTTGGAGCAGGGGAATCCGTCAAGGGTGGGGAGGAAGGCAGAGGCGAGTCGTTAAAGGTGGGAAGAGTGAGGCTTTTCATGGTCCTACAGCTGACCATTATTCCCCTGATCCCAAAGAAGAACAAGGTGGTTATTCTTCATTTTTTGGCTTGCCAGTGCCTCAACCTCTCTGTTGTGAAAGCCAATGGCAGCCTAAAGATTCCTCTGGGAATACCAAATGCTAAAGAACTTTTTGCTAGCTCTTGATAGTTTCTCCTAGTTAAAAGGTTTTTAGAAAATTAATTTATAGATAGCCTTTCATGTTCCATTCAGTTCGAAGACTGGGTTTGAAATGAACTTAGAAACAACTGAGTCAGACTTCTCATTGGAGGAATTCTTGGTGTAAAAAAAAAATTCACATTCATTCAATATGGCAGAAATTGTTAGTATTCTACCTAATGTCCAAACACCCTTTGTTTGTCATGCTAGCAGCTCTGTCATGGGATTTTCTTAAAGTAGGAACCTTATGTTCATGCCTAAGCAATAAATTTTTATTGGTGTCAGTCAATTCTGACAATTCTATTCTCACTTTCTCGACATTCTTGGAAGCCCTAGTGTACCTTACTTCTGGCCAAAAAGGACCACAGAAAAGAAAGTTTTCTGGAAAAATTCTTAAAAGAGTTTTGATTTTCCAATTAAAAGGGGTCAACCCCTGTAGGGTCATCTCATTCTTGTTCTTAATATAAACATGATAACTTGAAACTGACTCGAATAGTAAGACAGCCATCAACATTACCTAACTTTTGCAGCAACTCAAGTAACGCCCTACCCCTAAGACATATTATGTAAAGAAAATAGAATAAGTCGCTGTGGTTAGGTTTTCTGCTTGTTATAAAAGAAGTGTATATTCCAGGCAGTATGTTGAGGAAGAATTATAGCAGACAAAGAGTTTTCCTGCCCAGTTTATCCATTGAGAAAGGCTTACTGCTAATGAGTGGGTAGAATTGGTAGACAGACTACAGTCATCTGCTCCTTCAGGATCTGCCTCGCTTAACCTGAGCTCTTACGCTTCCTTTAGAGAGCCTGCATCTTGTAACTAAGTGAAATAGAGCATAAAGACCCAGTTATTTCAGCCCAGTGTAGGACACTGTAACAGGCAATCCCTCCTTCAGAATGCTTCACCAGCTTGAATGAGACTCTGTTTGGCTAATATTGCATTAGTGGACAGGAAAGGAGGAGCGAGGAAAAACAATTCTAATGAGCAGAACCTTGGGTGTTGCCCCTGGAGAGAGAGAGAGAAAGAGAGAGGGGGGAGGGAGAGAGGGGAGAGACAAAGGGATAGAGATAAGAAAGACAATGAAAGAGAGAGAGAGAGGGAAAATGATAAGTAAGAAAGGTGGTAATAAAAAAAGAAATAGCAAGTAATGTAAGCTACTGTTTTAGTTAGAAGCTTCAACAATTTCTAGCAGAAACAGACAAGTTCAGTGGACAAAGAAATCAGTAAGACCATCACTAAACTCTCCAAGGCCACCAACACAGCTGAATATAATAACATAATTTATTTTGCTATGCCACTTTATCTAACAACGGCTTCTCACATTTGCCAAGAGAGATATTTTGGATAAAACATATCTTTGCATGTTAAAAAGAATAGAGATCATATAATCTCAGCTTTCAGACATTGGAGTTAAGCTAAAAAAATCATTCTCCAAATAGGAAAATCCCGTCATCTCCACGCAAAACTTGGAGATTAAATAATATACTTGAAAATAATACACAGGCAGCTAGGCATTGGTAGCTCACACTTTTTTTTTCTTTTTCTTTTTGTCAGTAGTGGGCTTGAACTCTGGGCCTGGGCGCTGTCCCTCAGCTCTTCAGTTCAAGGCTAGCACTCTACCATTTGAGCCACAGCACACTTCTGGATTTTTCTGCTTATGTGGTACTGGGGAATCGAACCCAGGGCCTCATGAATGCAAGGCAAGCGCTCTACCACTGAGCCACCTTCCCAGCCCCGGTAGCTCACACTTGTAATGCTCGCTACTCAGGAAGCTGAGATCTGAGGATGGCAGTTCCAAGCCAGCCCAAGCAAAAATTCTGTGACACTCTTCTCTCCAGTGAACTACTCAGAAAGAGCCAGAAGTGGCACTATGGCTTGAGCAAAAGAAGCTCAAGGACAAGAGACAGGCGCTGAGTTCAAGCCTCAGGGCTAACAAACAAACAAAGAAACGAAACAATGAAAAATTCACAGGCAAAGGAAGAAATCTGAAGAGAAAATGAAAAAAAAATGAATTGAAATTAAAACACAATGGCTCAAAATTTGTAAGATGCAGCAAAATCAGCATTAAGAAGAAAATTTATAACAGTAAATAGTCCTATTCAAAAAGAAGAAACCCTGAAGGTAACCATCAAGGCTCAGATAAAGGTGGGCCAAGGACATCCATCAGAGGATATGAAAATGGAATCGTGAAAAGTAAGACAGCAACCCATGGAAAATAAAAATATAAATAATGAGGAAACAAATACTGATAGTACCAAAACAAAGTCTTCAGTAAAATCAACAATTTTCCATGGATACTACGTAATTTAAGAGGACACAAACTACTGATGGGAGAAGTTAAAGAATAAGTCTCGTTGCATATTCCATGAACACCTAAAGAATAATGAAAGACTACTATCAGCAACTCCATTCTGAAGCTTGACCAGCTAGTTGTACGAAGCACTAACTAATGTGCTGGGAGCCAGTGGTTCACACCTGTAATCCTAGCTACTCAGGAGGCTGAGATCTGAGGATCGTGGCTCAAAGCCAGCCTGAGACAGGAAAGTCCATGAAACTCTTATTTCCAATAAAACACCAGAAAACCAGAAATGGTATTGTGGCTCAAGTGGTATAGTGCTAGGCTTGAGCTGAAGAGCTAAGGAACATTGCCCAGGCCCAGAGTTCAAGCCCCACAGCCAACAAAATAAAGAAGCACTACTGTAACAAAAACTCATGGAAGTAGGCAATATGAATACACCTGTGTGTACTAAAATAAGTAAAAGGAACCAATACCTAATAGTATATCAAAACGGAAAGCACCAAGACCAGAGGAGTGCACTAGTGAATAAAGGAAAGAACTAAGGAAGAACTTACACCAATCCTTTGCAGTTTTGTCAAGGAGACAAAAGCAGCAAATATTTCCTGAGAATAGCATCTCTTTAACTCCAAAACGAAACAAAGCCTTATGAAAAGAGATGAAAATAGACAGAAGTTCTCTTATGGACATAGATACAATATCCTGAATAAAATGTTAGAATTCAAATCCAATAATAAAAAATCATATACTATGCTTGAGTATGATTTAATCCAGTGAAGGAAAACTGATTCAGTAGCCAAAAAGATCAAATAATGTAAACTATCACATGGGCAGAACAACATGGAAACAACAACAACAACACATGATCATGTAGAAAAGTTATTTGCTGGATAGTAGGAGGAAAACAAAGGAGGGGGTAACAATACCTTACAAGAAATGTACTCATTACCTTACTGATGTAACTATGATCTCTCTGTACAGCAGCTTTTCAAGAAAATAAATTTAGAAAAATATTTGCTGAGATCCAACAACTGTCTCTGGTAGATAGATTGTAAACTATAATACATTGGGTCAAATAGAATTAGAGAGGAACTTTCTCACAGTTATTTAAAACAAAAACAACTACCAAGACAATGGCTAAAATAATATTTAACAGTGAGAAATAAGAAGAACTTCCAATAAGACCAAGAGCAAAACAAGGGAGATTCCTCTCCCTGAAAGTAAGTCCTAACTAATGCAATATGACAAGAAAAAAAAGCTCCAAAAATGCATTTTAAGTGCCAAACAATTTTTTAATTATATGCGGTTTTAAGGTCTGAAATTGATTTATTCAGCTAAACCCCCTGATGGGTCAAAAATTTGTCTCAATACAAGTACTTTTTCTTTTTTCTTCTTTGTGCCAGTCCTGGGGCTTGAACTCAAGGTCTGAGTGTTGTTCCTGAATTTTTTTGCTCAATGATAGTGCTCTAGGACTGGAGTCACAGCCCCACTTCTAGCTTTTTGCTGATTAATTGGAGATAAGAGTCTCACAGACTTTCCTGCCTAAGCTGGCTTCAAGCTGTCATCCTCAGATATCAGTCTCCTGAGTAGTTAGGATTACAGGTGTAAGCCACTGGTGACAGACCATACACGTGATCTAAAGTACTGGTAGGAATAAGACATTATTCTATAAGCAAATATAGCTAAACTGAAATAAAGCAAAAACACAGAGAATAAGACTGTATTCTTTAGATTTTAAGTATTAGGTGTTAGTAAGTATGACCAGATTAAATGACAACACACTTTCCATTCTACTTATATTTATTAGATTTTTCTGAATAATTTTGACAAGCCACAAAGATACCCACAGAAGAGATAAGGTTAAGTTTCATACCAAAGATTCACACAGAATAAGTATATATTATTAAGATATCACATTAGATTTTCTTGCTCAAGGGTGTAGGATTTCTCTTTCCATAGTTATCCTTCAGTTTGTGCTAAAAGCTGGGTGTGGTGGCACAAAAGACTAACTAACCATCAGCCAGACATGGTAATCTCAGTTACTCAGGAGTTGAAAGTAGGATTGAGGTTCAAGGCCAATTTGGGCAAAAGTTTAAGAGTAACTAAAAGCAAAGCGGATGGGGGATTTGGGCTGGAGTGGTGGAATGCTTCCTTGAATTTACTCTCCATTACTTATGAAAAAAATAAAAAGAAACTAGACAAAACTACGCAAAGCAATATTAAGTCTTCTCAGCATGCCCACTGATTACCTAATTATCATGCAAGACTCATAAGCCACTTCCTCTAAGATCTGTCCTTGATTACAATTAGGATATAAAATCCTTTTATTCAATTGCATCAATATCGAATGCTACCAATTCATTTGCTTTTAACACAAAAGGACTGCCAATTCTATCTCTATAAATTCTTGGCTCCATTTCCAGTCTTTGTTTCCACAACCCTATTACCCTATTGGCAGGTAAATGTAAACTTCCTCATCTGAAGGATAAATCCATGTAGCATTATGGATATATTTAAGTAGAAGTATGTATATATGCATTGGATAAGATAGCATTTTACATACTACATCATTTTCACCTACTTTGTCCAAAGTTCTCTACCACATGAGTTAGAATCTCAAAAAGCCCGAGACTGCGTTCTTCTGAGGATAGTGATAGTCTGTTGAGTAGAGGGATGTGTCCACAGCTAACTACAAAGACTACGCAGACTAGCCTCGATGCTGCCCTGATGCCTCAGACCTGACATAAGATGTCTACTTTCTCCTGGGAGCTCCTCAACCTACCCTGTGAAGGCACAGCAGTATGATCTGTGCCTTCTGCACCCTTGAGCTTCCTCCCTCCCTTCCTCCTTCTCCTTCCTTCCTTCCTTCCTCCCTTTCTTCCTCTTCCTTCCTTTCTCTTTTCTCTCTTTCTCCCTCCCTCCCCTCCTCCCTCTCTCTCTTTCTTTCTTTCTCTTTCTTTCTTTCTCCCTTCTTTCTCTTTCTTTCCTTCCTTTCTTTCTTTCTCTCTCTCTCTTTCTTTCTATCTCTTCGCCGCTCCCTCTCCTCCTCTCCCCTCCCCTCCCCTTCCCTCTCCTCCTCTTCCCTCCCCTCTCCTCCCTTCCCCTCCCCTCTCCTCTTTTATTTCATTGCCACAAGGCATAGACACTGTCTCTGAGCTTAAGCCAATCACCACTTCTGGCTATTAATTGGAGGTAAGACTCTCACAGACTTTCCTGCCCAAACTGGCTTTGAACTGCGATCCTCAGATCTCATCCTCCTGAGTAGCTAGGATTACAGGCATGAGCCACAAGCACCTAGGTTACCCTTGATATTTTAATTGCAGCCATGGTTTACTATAGGATACAATGAGAATGTGTTAATCAACTCAGTGATTGAAATACGAATGTCACTCCTTTGACTTCATACAGTGAAGCATTTTAAAAAATAGTCTTGTGGTAGTGGTATAAACAGTATGAAATTTGTTTCCAATTAACTTGTTTTTACTCAGCTTCACTAATTATTGAACATGTCTCTCAGTCTCTGGCTTCAGGATGAATAATACCTTCTTTATTCATTGAATGCTAATAACTTTCAAATGAGATAAGTTTATGAGTATTTTGTTAGCAGTATAAGTGTTCCACAAGTATTATTATTAATTTGATGAATGACTATAATGAAAGTAGGAAGATCTGAATTCAGAAAAATTTTCTGCCAGCATTTAGCTGAGTGGCTTTGTAATGTCTTCTCTGAAGCTCAGTTGGTTCACCTAGAAAATGTGTGTTTGAAAAACACGAATCTCACTGGATGATTATGAGAACTACTGGGAACAATACATCTAGACCCGTTTTGAGACTGTATATAATAGGAACACATGTCTATACAACTTGTGTTTGACTATATAGAATTCTCTGATGTTGTTGCATAGCTGTAAGGCTCACTCAGTTATACAAGTATAAAAGAACTAGAGAGATTTTATACAAACAATCTGTGTGAGTAAATTTTTGACGTCACAACTGAAGCAAGATGACTCATTTGTCTTGCTGGAGAGACCATGGGACCATTTTCCTGGAACACTTCATATTCAAGGTGGTAACAGTTCAGAGGGTGTTGATGACCTTGGAATTGCCATCTACATGACATTTTATGTTTGAAATTTTAGATTTTATCATTTTCTTATTCAGCAAACAATCATTTGGTATGTTAGGTATACTCACCAACAATGTAACCTTGTAGAAATGACTTAGATTAGAGATTGACAAGAAACAAATAAAGGAGTCAATGCTTACATGGCAATATAGACAGAGAGAAGATGTAGCATTTTCAGTTCGAGCTGTGTTTTTAAACTGAATTTAAAGCAGTACCTATTTTTATATCTTAATGGCAAGAAGGCAGAGTGTTTCAAATTCAAGGACCTCTGTAGCCTACATATTTCCTTTTCCTATAGATTTAACATCATCCTGTGCCAATGGATCCTGCATCAGTTGCATGAATTAATTAAAAGTTGAGGCATTTCAGCATTTCAGCAGGGGTGAGATGATTTCTATCATTGAAGCTCAGTCTTCTGCATCAAAGTGTCCAGGTGACACTGAGAAATGTTCCCCTGTGGTTAATCAGGAAGGCTGAATACAAGGGGAGGTTACATGAGGTCAGAGAGAGAGAGAAAAAAATAGCCATAATTTGCATTAATACATACTTCCAGGGGAACATGGAGGAAAGGTTCTGGTGTGCATAAGAAAAGATTTGTAGAAGATCCTGAAGCAAAAATCTGAACCACTCAATTCACTAAGAGAAGACAGCAGTAAGTATCTACTGCTGGATAATATTAGTTTCTTTACATCTTGCCATCAGAATAGCAATTTTAACATACTTTGAGTGGTTTCGAAGACAAGATTAGAGGACTTTAAACCAAAATGGAGAGTACTTTTAACTCTAACCTGTTATGTAAATAATAGCTAAAGTGATTTCCCGTCTGTTATTTAGCAGATTCACTCATGGTAACCCAACCCGAATGCTACGCAAAACAACCTCAGGATTGCAGGTAACTGCAGAGAACTGTGGGTGTTGATGTCACAGCTTTTCATGGCTGGTTAAGCTTTAGATAGTAAAGAGATCTCTTAAGCTGTAATAGGTAAGAGCAAGAACTGTAGATTACAATATGCCATCCATTCAATACCACCCTTCCATTCACCAACCCATGTGTATTTATTCATAGACAAATAGAGCAATCACTGGCACGGGGTTTGAGGCTCTCAGTGCAAGAGAGGACTCAAGACAAATTCAACAATAACCATAATAAAAGATTCAATTGGGAGAGCAGTTCCCAAAAATTATGGAGTGTTATAGGTGTTCACAGGAGGGAAACCTCACATGCATTTTCTTGTCAGAGAATCCCAGTGGGATTTCTGGGGAGTGGGTGGGGGCAGGGAGTCGGGGGGGGGGGCAGAGAGTCACTGTTGTCTGCTGTTCCAGACTAGCGACCCAGGACTTCACCAAGGTCAGCCTTGTCAGATGCTGAGGGCAGAAGTTTACTGTGAAGGATGTGCCCCTGGCGTCAAGCTCCAGCCCAGGCACCCATCCTGCGATGAGAACGTGGTGCTAGGGAAGTCCCAGGCTAGTGGGACCTCCTTGGGAAGAGTGTGACCTTGGAGAAGGTATTCCTTTGCATTTGAGCAGATTCTGAAGGATTTGACAACTGGAAACTCTAGGTCCACTCTCTCCACCTGGGCACCAGGTGTCTCTGTAAGGAGAATCTGGGGGCTGGGTTCTCCACATTCATCTTTGACTTGGGTGTTATATTCTTTTATGGTTAAAGGAATTCATTTGCATACAGTTCAGTGGCTTGTATGAGGATTGGAGCTCAGGAAAATCAACATACTAAAACTTGTTTTATCTACGTAGAGAATCCTGCCTTTCTCCTTTTGGCTTTTCTATTGTAATTAGCTCTGAAATTCTTCCAAGGGTCCATAGATTGTCTTCAGGAACAGTATTCAGGAGAAACAGTATTTTTCTTTGGCAGGTTTAAAGAAGCAGGGTTCTTAGCACAAACAATCCTCAACAGAAAGAACAGTGCTGGAGGAATGTCAATACCAAATTTCAAACTCTACTACAAAGCCATAGTAATCAAAACAACTTGCTACTGGCACAAGAACAGACCTCAGGACCAATGGAATAGAATTGAAAACCCAGAAATGAACCTGAAGACCTATAGCCATCTAATCTTCGATAAGGGAGCTAAAAAAAAAATAGAATGGAAGAAAGACAGTCTCTTCAGTAAATGGTGCTGGCAAAATTGGTTAATTACTTGGAGAAAACTAAAGCTATATCCTTATATATCAACCTGCACCAGAATCAACTCCAAATGGATCAAAGACCTCGGAGTCAAAGCAGACACTTCTGAAAACATTACAGGATGGAATAGGAGAAACCCTAGGTCTACTTGGCACAGGCTGAAATTTTCTTAATAGAGACCCAGAAGCACAACAAATCAAAGAAAGGTTGGACAAATGGGATTTCAAGAAGTTGCAGAGCTTCTGCATGGCAAAGGACCTAGCTAGCAAGATCAATAGAAAGCCCACGGGTTGGGAGAAAATCTTCACTAGCCATACAATGGACAAGGGTCTCATATCTAAAATATACTTGGAACTCAAAAAATTAAATCCCTCAACAACAAATCTTCAAAGAAACAACTGCCCAATACATAAGTGGGCTAAAGACTTAAAGGGAAACTTCTCTGAAGGGGAAAGAAGGATGGCCAATAGACACATGAAGAAATGCTCAACCTCTCTAGCCATAAAAGAAATGCAAATCAAAACAACACTGAGATACCACCTCACCCCAGTTATGTATTCAAGTGTTTTTTTTTTTTTCAGGTGATTGTGTCTAAAACATTTGTAAGATTATTCCTTTATTGCTTTGTATGTCCCTCCCCCTGCTTTCACTGTATTTGAGGTTGGTATAATTTGTGGAGGGGAAGGGAAAAAACAAATTGTTTAAATAGGGATACAGGTGGATCCATTGCAACAATGAGATGTACAATTCGTTATGTGGAAAAACGAACTTTACAACTTTGGTGTGGGGGGAGAAGGATTGGGTGGGGAGCGGGGGGAGGATGGGAAGGGATGGGAAGGGGAAACAAAGGAGGAGGCTACAATGCTTGATAAGAAATGTACTCATTATCTAGCCCATGTAATTGTAACCCCTCTGTACAGCATTTTCACACACACAAATAAAGAATGGCTATAATCAAGAACTCTAATAACAACAGATGCTGGAAGGGATGTGGACAGAAGGGAACCTTACTGCATTGTTGGTGGGAGTGTAAACTTGTTCAACCACTTTGGATAGCAGTATGGAGGTTCCTCAAAAGACTCCACATAGAACTCCCCTATGACCCAGCAATCCCACTTTTGGGCATTTACCCAAATGTTCACAAACAAGACCACACTAAAACTACCAGCACAACTATATTTATTGCAGCATTATTTATCATAGCTAAGATATGGAACCAACCCAGATGCCCCTCAGTAGATGACTGGATCAAGAAAATGTGGTATATATACACAATGGAATTCTATGCCTCCATCAGAAAGAATGACATTACCCCATTTGTTAGGAAATGGAAAGACTTGGAAAAAATTATATTAAGTGAAGTAAGCCAGGCCCAAAGAAACATAGGTCCCATAGTTTCTCTTATTTGCAATAACTAGTATATGTCTGAGTCAAGCAGAATAGGTTAGATAAGTTGATGTTAGGGAAATGAACCCTAAGATACGTATTCAAATATTTTTCTCATTCATGTGATTGTTTCTAACACATTTATAAGATTATTTCTTTGTTGCTTTGTATGTCCCTCCCCCATGGTATAACCCCTGCTTTCACTGTGTATGATGTTGGCATAATTTGTGGAGGGGAAGGGAAAATACAAGTCGTTTAAATAGGGATACAGGTGAACCCACTGCAACAATGAGATATACAAGTCATTACATTGAAAAACGAACTTTACAACTTTGGTCAGGGGTGGGGGGTTGGGGGAGAGGTTTTGGTAGGGGGAGGGTGGTGGGATGGGAAGGGATGGGAAGGGGAAACAAAGGAGGAGGCAACGATGCTTAAAAAAAAATGTACTCATTACCTTGCCCATGTAATTGTAACCCCTCTGTACAGTATTTTCACAATAAAAAAAAAAGAAAAAAAAAGAAGCAGGGTTCTGGCAACTGAATTGGTGGCCAGAGTTTAAAGCAGGGAAGAGGAGCCATCACAGATGTTGGGGTCTATAGTAGGAAGAGAGACTGAGTTCTGGATCTGGCTTAGGTCGACCAGTTACCCTGAGGGAATAGTTCTAGCAAGACTTGTGATTTCATAGACAGATTTCCTCCTTGCTCTCTTCTTCAGCCTATATTTTGTAAGCTAACATCAAGCATGTAGTTTGCTGAGGAGTTTCTGCACAAACTTTCCTACTTGGAGGGGAAAAAAAAGATGAAAGAGGGGCTGGTCTTGGCATGAAAGAAAGTGGTTGAAATGAATTACGTAGTTCCTTGGCCTTTTGAGGCTGAAGATGACTAGTTACATTATTTTATGTGCAGACCCTGACCACCATTCTAATGAGCTCTTGGTGAGCTGGCACGGAAAATTAATGATAATAAATTAATTCCAGAGAATGCCATTTTATGTGCTCAATTATTAATGGTATTACAGCATTATTAATGGTGTCAATTATTAATGGCATGAATAATTAAGAAATCACATCCATGCTATGATGTACAAGGGTTCCAGTATTGAGCAAATTGCTCAGAATAAATAACTAAACATATCAAGGCTTGACCTGTAACGTATTTTTTAGAAAACACAAGCATGTCTGTCACCATAGGTTCCTATATCTAGCACTTTCTACACAATTCTTATATTATGGTAGTAAGATAAACAGTTTAGTTTTTGCTTGTTTGTTTTTTGTCGGTCATGGGGCTTGAACTCCAGGCCTGGGCACTGTTCCTCAGCTCTTCAGCTCAAGGCTAGCGCTCTAACACTAGAGCCACAGCATCACTTCCAGCTTTTTCTGCTTATGTGGTGCTGAGGAATTGAACCCAGGGCCTCATGCATGCAAGACAAGCCCTCTACCACTGAGCCACCTTCCCAGCCCAAACAGGTTAGTTTTGAGGGACAATATTTCCTTTCAGTTTCATTTCTTCCAGGGCACATCAGTTCATCTGCAGGGAGGCCCTGCCTGAACTTGGTACTATAGGAAACTAGGTATGTGGTAAAAGTAAGAGAGAAATAGAGAGGATGGGAGAGTGAAAAACTTCCTAGAGAGCTGAGTCATTAGTGTTGAGTTTAATTCAAATGATATTGACAGCCCCAAACAACTATCATCACAATGAGTGTCACAATCAGATTAGAGTTATGAGAAGTAAATGTGTTGGAAGAAAGTGTATTGTAGTTTTAAATGGGGTGTGAATGAGTGCACTGGAATGTCTTCCCTGAGCCCTGGTTTTTCAATCCATGTAAGAGAGATAATATCTGTTCTGAAGGCTGTGTGACATGAGTAGATGGGACATAATAAGGGTGCAACAAATAATGTCTATTGTTGCTGTTCCTGTTCTAGTTGTTATTACAGTGAGTTTATAACCAAACATGTCCAATGTAGAGGTGAAGATATCACAGACTGGAGAAAACAGGGGGCTTGTTACTTCCTTCATGTCTGGTTTTTCCCCGTGGCCCCTCTAGATTGCCTATCTTCCATCTTGTTTTGACCCTGGGAGCCAGCCTCTTTGCAGGACACTGAAAGAGCTCCAGCTCCTTAGTTCCACCCCTAGGGTAATCTGGCAGAAGATAGAAAGAGAGAAGAGAATGGCTTTCTTGGCTGCTTCCCCCATGTTTGCTAAAAATGGCTTGGGATACTGTACTACCCCCTCGTGAAAAGTATTTACCAAATTATCCTACTTGGAGTGTACCTGTCAGACATTGGATTATAATTGACCCAGGTGATAGTGGAGCCTAAGACTTCAGGTTGTAACTATCGAGCCTTTTCTTCATATTCATTATTGACTGCTAAGGACAAGGCCTTGGACTGAGCGCATGGATAGCACAATCCTCTGAGATACTACGTAATAATATTCTAATGCAAGGATTACCAAAAGTACCCATATCAAGAGCCCAGTAGAAAATAATTTAGGTATCAGACCATATGTCTTTGTTGTAATTACTAAATTCTGTCTGGGTAAGTGCAAAGCTACCACAGACAGTGCATCAGTAAATAAGTATAGCTGTGTATCAATAAACCTTTCCTCATGTCTGTTGGAATTTGGGTTTTACATAACAAATATGCTTTTATACCTCCAAACACTTAAGAACAGAAAAACTGTTCTAAACTAGTGGACCATAAGAAACCACTCATCCAGCCCTCTGTTCACAGTCTGCTAACCTGTGCAATAAAATGTGTACTTGGTGCCGAGGGAACAGAGTGAAGGAGGCCAAGAGTTGGAACGATGAGGCCAGGAGAGGATTCATAGAGTGGCATTTGCTCTGGGAACTGATGAATAACACAGTAGTGTGGCAGAGCAGAAGAAAACGTGCCTTAAAGTCACAAGCAATGTGCAAAAGCACAGTATTATAGAAGAGCAAGATATGCTCTGTGGTGGGCTGAAGTGGCAGGGCCAGTCTGTGGCCTTGTCATCCTGAAAATGCCATCTTTCACCCATTCTTGGAAATGAAGCAGGGCTGGGGCTGGTTAGAGAGAAAATCAGCACAGGGGTGAGGAGGAGGAGTCCCTGGTAGGGGAGCTGTGAGCCAGTTTCTGAAGGATCAGAATCTCTGCCAAGAGATTGGGCTTGGGAGAGAGAGAGAGAGAATAAACAATGTGGGTATCTTAGGCTACAGCTTTAGACAGATACAAAGGTCAACACCAGCTCTACCAGTTGTAAGCTGAGCAATTGCAGGCGAATCATTTACCCTCTCTGAGCCCATTTGTTAACATGCAAAATGGTCACGCAACTAGGCCCCAGTGTCCCTGCAGCAGTGGAGATTAAATGGGGAAACACAGACTGTTCTCAGCAGTGCTGGCTGGCTCTCAGTGCTCAGTGAAGGTTTGCTATTATTAGCATTATCATGATTAGGCTCATTGACTAGCCTGGCTCTCACTGCGTCCTCTCTAGTCCAAATTCAGAACACTCCTTTGCCATTTGTTGATGAGGACGGCAGCTGGAAAGTTGGCATCTCTGAGGTGAACATAAGGTTCCCCTTCTAGCACGGTGATAACATCGACACTAATGAGTCGGAACTGGCAGGAATCCATTTCTTTGGACCTGGACCTTATAGACCTTCGGCTCATTGGATCTGCAGCCAAGACTATGTCGCCTCATTTTAGACAATACTTTCATAGTGGTTTGAGCAAACAGCATGCCTGTTATTACTTAGCAAATGAGTTTCCTTTCTTGTTTAGACTGCAAATGCAGAGGACAGTGTTTGGGTATTCTCCCTCTTTTGGCAATTCCGTCTTAATTCTCCTGGCTAGTGGCCTTCAGTGAATCTTCATGGTGTTGTATCCAACCTGTCAGATTAGAAAAAAGACAGACAAGCAAGCTTTTTGGGTGACATCACTTGAGATAAACAAGTTCTGTCTTTCCTAAGGATGCCAAGCTTATACATTTGGTGATTCACTTAGCACATCCTTAAAACAGTTCAGATTGGATTTGAATCTAACTGTAAATTATATCATTTTACTCCTGAGACACTGTGAGAAAGAGGACCGATGAGTTAATTTTTTTCAAAGGAAAACTATATAAATACATTTCAGGCTGTTAGTTTTAAACCATTATTTTAGAACTGATAAGCTCTTTGATAAAATGACAGATGCTTTCTGAAGGACATTTGGGGGATAAAAAGAAAGCTATGGAGAATGATAGCAATGACTAATTAGCTTAAACTCTTCAGGTATGTTTCTATGGATTTTTTCCGTTTTTTTTTTGTTGTTGTTGTACTATTCACTATAGCCAAGGTATAGAATCACCCCCAGATGCCCTCAATGGACAAATGAATCAAGTAAATCTGGTAATATAAATAATGGACGTTTACTCATCTTTTCAGAAGAATGATATTGTACTATTATTTGTAAAGAAATAGAAAACTTGGAAAAATATGTCAGGCCCAGAAAGACAAAAGCTGCATGTTTACTCTTATATGTGGAAGCTAGATTTAGCTTATAAACTTACAAGTAAATATTTTGGGTAATTTGCAAGAACCTACATATGTATTAATTTAAATATCGTAGATTTAAGGGAGAACTCAAATGTGTAATTCCTTAGAAAGGCAAAATCAAAGTTCAAAAAAATAAACTCCATGAAGTGGGTACTTGAAAGGGCTGGGGTGGAGTCAAGGGGAACGGGGTAGATAAATGAAGTGGAGAAGAGGAGGAGAATGCAGTCAAGAATTAACTGTGAATATCCTACACAATTAAGAGTGAGGGAAGGGAGGGTAGGGGTGGGATGGGTGAGAATAATGACAACGATTAGCATGCTTTATTAAATGCTTTATTAAACTTCATTAAACTTTTATTAATCTGCTTTATTAAATGGCTACTCCTTTGTACAAGTACTTAAAATAATAGTAATAATAATAATAATGATAATAACTATTGACATAATGAATCTAGATAAATGCAAGAGGACACCAAAAAGGAGAGTTGAGAATGGGTCTTTCGTAAAGGTATAAAAGGTTTAAAGCTGAAGTGAGCATCATGAAAGCTCAATTGTAGAGTTATCGGTGTGCATTGTGCCCCCATGCTTGTGTGGAGAGCCTTGGTTTATCCCTAACTGTAACCTGAATGGGAAAAGCTTCCAAAGAAGCACTGGGGATGTAGGTCACAAGGAATTCTGGAGTGTGACACATGCTTCATTACGGCATGTTTATAGCTCTAGGCATCTAGGAGGCCTAGAAGGGAGCTGTCTTTTGGGGGGTCATGGGGAGTTGCAGAGGTATAGGGCAGACCTGTGCTGTTTTCCAAATAAAGATGAGAAAGACTGAAAGATTAGAAAAGAAAGACGTAGATCATGATTTTTCTTTCTCAATACAGGCTCCCATGTAGGAAGTAGAACCCTTAGTTGGCATAGAAGGAAACTCTAAAAATGCATTAGTAGATAGTAGGACACGACATGTTGAATCATTGAATATTAAGTTGTTGACATGGAAATTTGGTGTATCAAGTGCCTTTTCTACTATGATATTTTCAATTTAGGATTTGTTTATCTCATCTGTGTTGAGCACGTGCACAGGCTTGGATCATCTCAGATGATCTGAGAGAAAGTGAGTAGGAATAGTCAGAGGGAAGAAGAATGTTCTTTCTGATTACAGGGCACAGTCGATTGTAATCCACAAAACATGTCTACATACAGTTGGTACAAGAGAATCTTGAATGTTATTTAGGATAAAAGTACAGGTATCTCTTCATACTTAAAAACGCATTTTCATGAATGATTTCACATCTGTACAGAAATCTATTCAGTGGATGTGCTTCTGCAATTATTGATTGGCGAGAGGGTTGTTTCAAGTAATTTACATTTACACTCAGAATTACTGCATACACAGCCATACAAGCCAACTAGAAAAAGTAAAGTGGAGTTTCCAGCTTTTTTTATTTTCATAAAGCAGTGGATTAAGAGAGCATTATTGTTCACCTAGGGGAATGAACCTGAAAATTAGATTTTCAAGAAACTTGGGCTTCTTTCAAACAGTGGGTCTGATTCTCACATGACTATGTCTCCTCAGAATAATCCTGGATGGGAAATCGGAGGAGGCTTTGGTCTACCCAGAGCTGGACTCTCAGTCCTCTGAAGAGTCGTGCTTCAAGTCCCTGTGGAAGGTATTTCAGATTTCACAGTGAACAAATATTCGTTTTTAAATTGTATTTGTATCTCTAAGTAGTTGGACAAAGGAGTTGGTATTTAACAATGTAGTATTATCATTTTATTTATATACAATGAATCTTTGTTCTCCCTCATCTCTCCCAACCTTACCCCCTCCCTCAATTTTCTTCATTTTGTAGAATATGTACTGAATTATATGAGTGCATTCCCTACTTCTGTTCTTAATTTGTCTAGCCACACCCCACCATTTTGAGTACCCTTTACTGGTGTTTATTTTATTGGACTGTGACTTGGCCTTCCTAAGGAATTATGAATATTTTCTATAAACAGTTATCAAATATATCCAGTGCTATTCATCCTTAGAACCCAAATAATTGCACCAGAGCTTTAAAATAACCCAAGGAGAGTAAGATAAAGGCAGTTTCCCATTTAGCAGATTAGGAAACAGATTCTGAGCTTTGACAAACTTGTTCTGTTGGTGGGATCATCTGAGAAGAACCTAGGCCATCTATTATCTGTTTTCTATCATCTATATTGATCTATTCATCTATCATGCATATATTACCTATCTACACACATATATGTATATTCATTCATCTGTATATGTATATATCATGTATTAATACATAATCAGTGCTGTTTGCGATAATCTGGTATGAGTGCATAGAGATATAAAATTGTTACACTATTTGGAGTAATTCAGGACCCAAATGGTTAGCTTGGATAATGAAGGCCCAGGATTGTGGTGTGGCCTGATTTCACTGGTGTAGTGTGTGTTCTGCAATTCTTCAAATTCTTTAATTTCAAGCCAGAGCACAGTATTTAGCAATTAGGAAAGCTCAGTGAAGTATGTCCTCAAACAGGGAGAGAGTTTTATTCAAAGTGCTTCTTAGAATATTCTGTGTTTCCTTCCTTTAATGAATACAGTGATCTAAGCATTCCATTATTCAAACATGGGGAGAATAATAACAAGGCACTTGCTAGAACTATTAAAAGGGGAAAATACTTGGAGGGATTTATAACTCCTTGCATCTTAACTCATTCAACTTCTCTTGGAGAAAACATTCTGAAGACAAGACCCACCCTTTTGCTCCATGCTATTTTATGTCCTGTTCATGTCAGTGCTGCTATGAAGTTCTGGCTGTGTTCAACATAAGAGGCAATGGGCTATAGAGTCATTAAAAGTAGACATAAGGGGGCTGGGAAGGTGGCTCAGTGGTAGAATGCTTGCCTTGCATGCATGAGCCCTGGGTTTAATTCCCTAGTACCATATAAGCAGAAAAAGCTGGAAGTGGCACTGTGGCTCATGAGCGCTAGCCTTGAGCTGAAGAGCTGAGGGACAGCGCCCACGTCCTGAGTTCAGGCCCCATGACAGACAAAAAAAAAGTAGATATAAAGAATAACTGCAAGGTGATTGTCTTCTGTCTATGAGGACAAATGCCGGATTCTACCCTCTAATACATTCCTCATGGAGCTGAGTCTGATTTCACTGGGGGTTGTAACCAGAGACCTTTGCCCCCAAATTCATTGCAAGCGGCTGAGAACAACAAAGACGAATAACAACTGACAAGGAGTTCTTCTGGAATAAGTGTAATCCAAAACCCATCACAGCATTTGATTATTAGAACCAGGGAGGGCAAAAGAACTATTGGTCATGCCTCCAAAGAAGTTAAAGAAAACCCCACAGGCTTTGTGGATGGATGCAAAGTTATTTCTGAAGACAAAGCCTACTGTTAGTCTTTGAAAGTTTAATTTTCACTTTTGTTTCATTGATTGAAGGCTGGAGAAATGAATGTTGTTGAATGCTGGCCACTTATTTTTTTAAATTTGTTTTCCTTGTCTGACCTTTGGAGGAAACATGATCATACAACTTTCTCTAGTATAATCTAACACCCTGATCTTAGTAGATCAATGATCTAGCTTAACTTGATTCTTTCTTGAAATTTCTCATTTATTTGCTCTTTTTAAATGGATAAGACAATCTCTCATGAAGAAATAAAGAGGTCTAGAATGAGAGTCACAACCCTAGCATTTATCAACTATTTACGACAGAACTCCAAGGAAAGTTCTTAGCTTCTCTGGCCCCTGGTGGGGTTTTTGAAATTCATCACTTTGAGAAAATAATTTCATAAGAGACATCCACACTTGTTACACAAAACATAATTAATGGACAAGGCTGGAGCTTAGCTCTGAACCTCAACACCCAGGATCAGTGAGCAGGTTCAGCCTGCCCCATAATACAGCCCATCCTCAAAAGCTATTTTCTCTAGATCCCATTGTACAACAGTCATCAACTCCTTCTTCTCTAGCTGCATGCTCTGTCAAATTTTGGCCTAACATATGAATACCTTCTTGAAATCGAAAGAACCTGGCAAGTTTACATACTAATTTGCTTGTAATCACCTCTTATATTTCTTGTTTATTTGTTTGTTTTTGCCAGTCATGGGGCTTGAACTCTGGGCCTGGGCTCTGTCCCTCAGCTCTTCAGCTCAAGGCTTATGCTCTGTCACTTGAGCCAAAGTGCCACTTCTGGCTTTTTCTGTTTTTGTGGTGCTGAGGAATCAAACCCAGATCCTCATGCATGTGAGGTAACCACTCTACCACTGAGCCACCTTCCCAGCCCAACCTCTTATATTTCTTGAGCTGTTATTTCATATATAATATGAACCCAATGAAGGAGAGGCCTTTGATATTTAGACTATGAGCTCACAAATATACTATTTCCAGAAACACACCAATTTCTGACCCACCCCAAGTAGCACACTAATGGAAGCATTAGAATAATTCTGTCCTGGTAGCATGTATGATAATATAATAATACATTCTTTTTTGCTTTATGTGTCTATCAAATTAATTGGATTTGGAACTCTTAAGAAATCACGTGATCAGCTTTGCAAATGTATAAATACATTTTGCATGAGATACATGAACTGATCGTAGGATTGTTTTTTCAGATTCAACTAAATGAAAATTTAGATGGTATATGTGTATGAAAACTAACCTGAATATATTCACACATCAAACAAAAGCACATTCAATGAAGCATTTTCACCACAGAAGCCAATTCGCCAGGCAGAGAATATACATGAAGTGTCTGCCTTCAAAAAGCTTTCTGGAAAACAAAGGAGGAGGCAACAATGCTGGATAAGAAATGTGCTCATTACCTTGCTCATGCAACTGTACCTCTCTGTACAGTATTTTCACAATAAAAAACTTATTTAATAAGAAAAAAGCTTTCTGGATATCTGGGGAAAAATGATTGTATAAAAAAGGTGAGTGCTCTAGTTTAGTGAGGAGTAAGATGGTAAGCTTATTTCTAAGGTAATTGCTAAATGGTTGAGCAGAGATTACTAAAGTTTTTCTGGAAGGCACAGAATTTAAGTTAAAATCTAAGAGATGATCAGGAATTAATTAGTCAAGGTACAATGGGGGAAAAGTCCATTCTTAGTTACTAACATATGGAAACATCAAAGACAGGCCAATCCATGGAACATGTATGAAGCTAAGAGAAATCCATCACAGCTGAATTGTAGAAATTAAGTCATGATGACGGTATGAAGGGAAAAGAATTTGTATATGCTAAAGGGCCATGGAGGGTATTTGTGTATTTATTTTTATTTTGGAGGAATAAGATCTGAAGCGTGGATTTCCTGGGTACCAGGATGGACATAGAAACTATAGTAGAAGCAGAGATGCTCATGCCAGGATAGGATGGAAAGGAAATCAACAAAAGGGGTCAGCAATAATAATAATGGAGACATACATAGTGGGTATAATGACTCAGTTATTGATGGTCTGCTTTATGCAGGAAGATGGCAAAATGCAATTCAAGAATAGGTTGCAAATTCTTCAAGTTAATAACTATTAGATGGAAGTACCACTTATCAAAATGTGAAGATCAGGGGGCAGCACAAATTTGGGGTGTAGTGGTCACCATATATACACTACCTGGAATTTATTAAGCATTTACTATGGACCATGTTTGTTATAGGTGCCGATTCATTTAATTTACTGATGTTCTGAAATGAAAACACTTTGGGATAGCTTATATAATCTTTCCACAGGCATAGAGCTGATCCATGGAAGGGCTGACATTTCCATACAGATATATGAACCCCAGAAGCCTTGAGTTTACTTAATACTCTATTTAGGATTCACTTTGAAAGCCTGAATAGCAAGTGAAATATAGTTCTAGAGCTCAGCAGTACAATATGAGCGAGAGATATAGGTTAGGGCTTAGTCAGGAAAGGCTTTAAAATCTCAGTGGTTAAGCATACTTGTGTATTTCTTGCTTACACAAATCCAGTGTGAATGTCTGAGCCTGGCATTGGTCAGGCAGCTCCCTTCCAAGACTGACTCAGAGATCTAAGCTTCCTCCAACTCATTGTTCTGCCATTTCTTAGAATCTTCTTGGACTCTCTTATTAGTTCCTTTGCATTTATTTCATTTATCTAGCTGATGGTATAAGGAAAGAGAGCAAAGGATTTTTACAGATTTCACTCTCATTCTGATTCACTCTTATTCACTCTCATTCTCTGACTAGGACTAGAAGGAATATGAATTATTTCTACTCATATCGTAGTGGCCACAACAATTCATGTGATTTCCCCCAACTGGGTGCTTAAATGTACTCTCAGGAGGAAATGAAGAAATTTTCCGCAGAGACGGTGATTCAAGTGCAGAGAATGAATGGTTCAGGTAGTGAATTAGCAAGATGGCCTAGGTCAGAAATCTGACAAGATTTTTATGGTAACGATCATGATGAATCTCAGCTAAAACTTTTAGAGCACTTAGAGTTCTCTAATATACATATATTAACATACATATATTAATTCATGCACTCCTTACAAAATCCCTTTGATTTAATGCTATTATGATATCTTTTTATATAAAGAAATAAAGCTATAGCGATAGTAAATAACTCTCTTGAGGTCACAGAAGCTCATAAGTGGCAGAACAAGAATTTGAATGTAGGCATTCTGCTTCCAGAGTCTATGAGTTTAACCTATGTCACATGCTACATAATTACTAACTTCAAGTACTTGAAAAATGTCACATTAATATGTAAGTATCCTTGCTATGGGCTCCCAAGGGATAGGACAAATGGAATTTAAATGATGGTAGTGTTCAGCCCAGAAGGGAACTGGTTTTAACAGAGCTTGGTGAAGGGAAGCAAACTGCGTATTGAGATACTGAGTTTCTTGTGAGTGGAGGAACTCAAGCATATGAAGAACAAACCCTTGGTAAGGATTGTTATCGAGGAGATTTAAACGTCAAATGAGTGCTTGGAAAAGATAACGATTGCTCTCCTCCAGTATACAAGAATCAGGAGTTTGTTAATATGTATTTATTAATTTCTTCTGATGAGTGCAAAGCCCTCTGAATCTGCTCAAGTTCTATGTGCTTATCTTCAAAGGACTGGGTATGCAAGTAGGAGCATAGAAGATGAAAAAATCCATAAAGGATGAATCTGTTCCCACTCTTGAAGACATTGTAATTCACCTGGAGAGGGAAAACATGTTGCTCATTATCTTTCTTAATTAGTGGAGAGTCTTCCAGTGAGATTCGAATCTAGAAGTGACTGAGAAGATGGTAGAGATCTCAAAGCAGGATAGGGCATGTTGGCCTCCTGCTCTCTAATCTTCTGTTCTTTCCATTATCAAGGAAGATGGATGTCCCACTGGAACAATTATCCGAATCATCTGAAGAGCTTGATGAAGCAACCTCCGCTTCCTTACTCAGTAGCTTGAGTTGGAGGCTGCAGAAGAGTGTCTTTAATGAGATTCTGGGTGATATTGTGTTGTTCATGGATCACCCTTTCGGGAGGACTGCTGAAGCCCAGGCTCACGGCTCTGTCCCACAATCCTCTGTTCATGTGTCTACTTTCCTTCTGAACCAGAACAGGGCCGATCTTGTTCATCTTTGTATTCTCAGGATCTAATTCACTCTGCCTCAGTTAAATTTCCTTGAGTAAATAACTTGAAAGAATTATGTCCTTTTTCTAGACACACAGAGGGGAAAAGAAACTATGGGAATTGGACAGGGAAGGAATTCTATGTTCCCTCCTTCCACATGTTTGGAAGCATGATACATGCCAAGAGCTGACTATACTGGAAAGGACTCCTTCACACACACACACACACACACACACACACACACACACACACACACACACACACACAGACTTTCATAAACACACACATGCAAACTACAGTCTCTTGAAATGAGCATCCACGTATTTTCTTCTCACCTTTGTTCCTTGTCATTTTCCTTAGTCTTCATTGTGTCACAGCCACTTCATGGCAGGCACATTTTTTTTTTCTGTCTTATGCGTGGAATGTAATTTGTCTCTTCCTGGAGTCCGTTCCCTTTGGACTGTCTTTGGCTGAACTTTGCAATCTTCACTGAAGGGGGAACCCTTTCCCACTGTTCTCTGGGAGAGCAGCCCCTTTGAAGTCACAGCTGGCTTGACTAAACTCATTTCCTCCTTCCACAATGTGTGTCTGATGCAGTGTTGGCTGAGGCTCCCTCTTGCCGGCTCCTGCTATTGAACCAGACCCAAGTGCAATGTTTAATGTGAGTGTTTGGCTTGGCTTAAATTTGGCCAAATCATCTGTACTTTGTTTCATTTGAAAGTCCTACTTTTTCTCTCTCTCTCTCTCAACTAGTTCATTCCAGATGTTTTTGATTTGTCTTTCTGTGGTCTGCTCCACCCAGTTCCTAAATCAGTAAATCATTTTCATGCTTCTTCTAAAATCTAAGGAAAGAAGGGTGCTCAATTAGAGAGAGAGAGAGAGAGAGAGGAAGAGAGAGAGAGAGAGAGAGAGAGAGAGGGAGACTGATTATGGGTTCATAGAACTGACACTTAAGGGTGTCTGCTCTACTCAGGAACTGTCTTTCAAAGGTAGGAGAAAATGGCATCAAGAACACATGTATTTAGCATCACCAGCTTTGGGGATAAGAGAGTAGGCCTAATGTTGTGCTAGTAGTACAGATACAAGCTCACCAAGTGCTTCAAGGCCTGATGTCATTGCTATCCTTGTTGGAAAGCTTTCTGTTACTCAAGAGTACATGGGGATTCCCATCCTATGAAGTCTTAAGTGCAAATATTAATTATAGTTTAATATTCAAGTCATCTCCTTCTCTACTCTTACCTTTGGCCTTCTCAGCCCAGTGATTAAAGGGAGTCAGGATGAGAAAATGTTTTCTCTATTGTCATTAGGACTAGTAAAGAGCTCTTTCTTGGGGAGGAATCAGAGATCTCTAAATTGCAAGAGAGGCAAGTTAGAGAAGATAGCACACTGCCTGAACTCGGGAAGAGATGTTCTAAGAAGGAAAATTAGAGAGCTAGCTAAGCGTATAATAGTTTAGAAGAAAGATGGGGAAAGAAGGTTTGCTTTTGTTGTAAATGTAATTTCTCTTATCCTCTTTGTCCTGTTTGTGAACAGTAATGAGAATTGAACCCAGGGCCTCACAGTGGCCAGGCAGACACCCTGGCATTTGAGCCACATTGTAAGCTTTTTTGACTTTTCTTTTTTTAAATATTCAAATAGGGTCTTATACTTTTATCTAGGTCTAGCCTTGGAACTGAGACCTTTTACATCCACCTCATATGTAGCTAGGATTGTAGGTCTGTACCACCATTCCTGACTCTCCATTGCCTTCTTAAGTGATTTCAGTCACATTTCTTTCCAAGCGTTTTTCTAGATATATCTTTTTCTTATAGTACAGGTGACACAGAGTGGGGTTATAGTTACATAAGTTATATAAGTGAGGTAGTGAGTCCATTTCTTTTTGAACAGCATCACCTCTTCCCTCATTCTCACCGTTTTCCCCTCCTAACTCCACTCCCCCACAAGTTGTAGAGCTCATTTTCAACATGGTGTCTAGTGAGCATCACTGCTGCATTTGATTACCCTTTGTGCCACCATTTCTGTGTTCCTCCTTACCCTTCCGTGTGTGTGTGTGTGTGTGTGTGTGCGTGTGTGTGTGTGTGTGCGCGTGTGTGTGCGTGTGTGTGTGTGCGTGTGTGTGCGTGTGTGCGTGTGTGTGTGTGTGTGACATTTAGATGAGACTTATTTTTCAGGGTCTTTTCTATTTACTTACTTTTCTATTGCTACTTAATTTTATTTCATCTGCCGTTCATTTATTTATTTTCCAACAATGGGTAACAAAATAATACAAGTGGCCCTTGGGTCCATAGAGATGTTCTTGTTTGGGGGAGAAGCAGTACTAGTTACTCATAGAATAATGCATTTAGTTAAATAATTTGCTTTAATTTCTCTGTGCTATTTCCTGAAAGTGACCACAGTAATATCCAACTTGCATGATTTTGAGTGGAATGAAATGAAATCATATAAAGTCCTGCCATGGTAAAGTTGTAACTGTTGTGTTGAACAACCATGACTCACAGAAGGTAATCAAAACAGCTTCATTTTGATCATTGATGCTAAATTTGTTTAGTTACTCAGATCGGTTACCCAGGTCACTAGTGGAAAGCAGACCACACTATTTTCTGAACATTCTTAAACAATTGAAATGTATCTGATCATCTTGTTTATTAAAAACATATGAGTTAGAAGGATATATTAAATGAATGTCCAACTCAACATGATAATCTATCTTCATTCAAGGATAATGCCTTTCCCTTCACCCTCTTCATGAAATTGGGCAACTTAAGTGGAACAGTGACATTTACAAGAATGATTATCTCACCTTTCCACCCTCTCTACCTCTTTTTCTACCTCCTCTACAACTGCTCACCTATTTTCTTAAACTTAAATTAGCAACCTACCCAGTACTAAATAACAAGAGAAAGGAACATAGAAATGAGAAAATTGCTTGGTTGTAACCTCCTTGTTCATTCTGTCTGGCTGATGGGTTCTGTTCTTTTACTGATGGACGTATGTATGGATTCTTTGAAAGTTCTCCTGATGGATCTCTGTAAGCAAGGCCCCGTGCACTTGTGCAATGCCTTGCCTTTTAGCTCACGTGGTTCTGAGTCACATTTAACTCAGTTTTGCAGTTCACTCAACGTATATCCTAGGGAACCCTTTGCTCCCCGGGGGGAGCCCCCTCTGGCGGATTCCTACTTGAATGGCTGATCTTTTCCATGAGATTTCACATCAGAAGATTGCAGCTCACCTAGTCCTCGCCTTACATTCTGCAGGTACATATTACTCCCTAAGCCTCTGCATGTCCCCAAACTTGGAATTCGCCTTCTATGAAATTCTCTTTAGCGAGAGAGACACGTTAAGAATTAGGTAAAATGGGAGGGTGGGCGAAAGGCACAGCATCACAGCACAGATTTTTTTCCAAATGGTTTTGAGAAAATCATTCTTCCTGTTCTCTATTATTTTGACACACTTTTATTGCTTTTGTGGTCTTGGGAGCAATATGATTCTCAGACTTACTTTGAAACTTTAGCAGGTGGTATAGCACAACTAGCTTGGTTTTTTAGATTTATTTTTCTTGCTGCTCCATTCCAAGTCAATACCTTACAGTACATACAACATTCATTATTTCCCCATTTTATGGCATATAAGTTTCTTGAAAACTCCAATGATAATAAAGTCTTTTGTATAGTTCACAATATACCTAACGACAATAATCATACACTAGCTATATAAGAAAATAGTTTTAATTAAATTGAATTGCACAAGATTTTTCTAATTAATACACAGAGATGTACTATGGCCAATGGTTCTTTCAATAGATGTTGAATGAAGGAGAATGAGTTATCATGAACTCTTGCTTTGCAAGTTGGCTGCTGACATCAGACAGAATACCATATCAACAGATATTTTTCTCTTTTACCAAGCAGAAATCTTGTTCTCACCTCCAAGCTCCTATTAGCTTTAAAAGTCCTACAATTTTGTCATTCTATACATGAATTTTTCTAATATGAATAGTTTTGCATATGAGCCTTATCTTGTCAAGTAGATGCCCAGGGGGATGTGGGTAGGGACCATGCTGATAGTGTATTTGTAGGTAGAAGAGTGAACAAAATTTTCTTTTTACATTCCCTTTTTTAATGAAGAATCCAAGTGCTGTGAATAAGAGAGGTTAAGATGGGTGAAGGTCAATTCCATGGATACTACTGTTGGGTAACCTTTCTCATAGTGGGAACTTGGGGTAATTTGCTAATTGTTGGCAAATAGAATGACACTCTAGTGTGTGTGTTTTGCAGTCTTCATTTTGGTTTCTCATCCACAGTTTATAACTTCACAAATTTTGGGCAGTTATATAATAAATGTAGATTCTATAAGATTGAATAATTGATAAGCACAATATTGAAGACCCATCCATGCAGAGCAAGTCTACTTGCACTACCTTCTGATGTGGATGTGACTACTAGTTTCAGAGAGCTGAGGGAAGCCTGTAGAACGGAAAGGATCTTGGTTGAGTCTTAGAAATAGTTAGATATTTATGAGCAGAAAAAAGAAGATGAAAGATTACGTTAAGGAGAAAAAAGAGAATACATTGATTATCGTTTTCTGTCGTGTGTGATTGATAGTTCCTAGGAAAAGGAAGAAGAATTCTATCTAAATATTAATTTAGCAATATGTAGTAGCAATGAAAATGAAACTAATGTATATTTGCCTATAGAAAGATGTCCCAAAACATTCATAGAAGCATTATCTGTCACATTAATGTTTGTTATTACATATATGCAGCATATTAATCCATGGAAATAATCGGTTACATGAATGATCAACAAATATATCTGTTACTGTGAACAAACCCAAGCAAGGAAGGTTTTATAAGAATACTTTAAAATGATCCGATAAGTGTGTAAAGTTTACAAGCAAAATTTGATATTGTTAAATTATGCTTACGTATGTATATATATAAAAGAATTCATAGGAGTAATAAACACAAAGTTTGATGGTGCTTTTCTCTGGGATCGGAGATGTGTATGAGAGAGAAATGAACAAAAAAGTATATACAAAAAAATCATTGTATTGCTAATGTTTTAGATCTTCAGCCAAATGGTAGAGACATTTTTTCTTAATTGTATTCTATAAAATTGTCTGAATTGTTGGGTGCCTGAACAATTTTACACATGTGCACATATAGGCACAGACACACACACACACACACACACACACACACACACACACACTCCCTTTTGAAATTATAACTTATACAACAAGCAAATATGGATTGAACTATATGGCTTAGGCTCAAGACCAAAATGAGATCTCTCATGAGCTCAGTTCACTCACTGTATAGAGCCAGATAATCTCTGCCTTGGTGAACTTTTATTAGGCAGAGGAACAGAGGAAAAGAGAGCAATCCATGACCCAGGTGGTGACCTGCATACAGGGTTGATCTAGACTTGTTTCTATGTTCCATTAGTCAGACAAAGCAGAGACATGACCAAGAAAGTCAGAGTTTGATTTTCCTCTGAGAAGGCAGAAGTTTCTGTTATAGGACCCATCTTTTCTCTTTCCAGGTCAATAATTTGAAACATTCTATTTTTATTTACCTTATTTATTTTTAAAAAAGTGTTGTGCATATCAAAATCCACTCAACTTACCATATGCACTATTTACTTGATTCATGTGGCAGTGGAAAAATGGAATCAGACTTCTAAAAAGAATCATGATTTCCTATTTGGAAAGAAAAAAGTCTGAAAACATCTTTTGCATGCTCACGATGGGTAGCTTTTTGCAACCTTGAGAACTCCTGAGCCTCTGCTTTGACTGCTGCTCTGGAGAAACATCTACAGTTGCTAACAGCCTGTGAGACAATAGAAGCTGATTACACTTCCCTGAGTCTGTCCGGGTTGTAAGATGCCATAATGTACTCGTGGAGCACCGATGGAAGCCCAGCAAACAGCCACCGAGGTTAGCAGTTTTTAATTAATTCAGGCATTGCTTTAGAGTCTGTAAGACTTTCAACACACAGCATATTATCCTCAAATCTGACACTTACAGATCATACGAAAAGGCTTTGAGTGAAATAATAATAGTAATAGCTTGATAGCTGGTGAGTACTTGGGAGTGGTACTTGGGAAGAAGCGTTTTGAGAATGTTATTCTCTTTTTAAATTTTTTAGATTAATTTATTTCATTGTTATTATAGAGATGCTATAGAGGGGTTACAGTTAGATAAGTCAGGTCAGGAGTACATTTCTTTTTGGATAATGTCAGAGAATGTTATTCTATTAGATTCTCCGATTCCCTGTTAAGCATTAAGAACAAGAGGTTGGGAATGTAGTTCAGTGGTAGAATGCTTGCCTAGCATGTATTAAACTCAGGTAATGAAACATACGGAAACAAGATGCTGGGTGAAGGTAAGCTAGTATGGATACCTAGGTGCACCTTGAATGGGTACCGAAGAACAATAAGTAGAGTTGAAGTCAGGGATTATGACTGGTATCTCATCACCCATAAATGCAGGAAGGATAAATTGGGACTGCAAGATAAATGATAAGACTGTTACGTTAATTATAAAGCATTAATTTTTGTTCTCTTTGATTTTGTGTGATAAATTGTTTTTCACTCTAATGTAATATAAAACAGAAACCAGGCCCTTTATTAGCGGCAAACCTGTAATGATTAATCAAAGTATTCTATGAGCCCTTCCAAAATATCTTTCTGTTTAGTTTTATTATCTTTAAGAAATTGTACAAAGGAATTGCCATTCAACAAAGCAGTTTATGAATACAATTTATGAATACTTGACCAATATTGCCCCTTTCCACCCTTCCCTTACTTTTCTCAATTTTGAAGGACATATATTGAGTCTTCTGCTACTTAACAAAGCAGTTTATGAATACAATGCGTGTTGATCTGTCACCCCCTCAATATTTCCACCCCTCCAACCTACCCCTTCTCTTATTTTTCTCAATTGTGTAGTATGTACACAGTGATTTTAGAAGTGACATGTCGCAGAAGTTGGTGCCTAGGCAAGAGTCCAGTTGGGATTACGAACTGAACAGTTCTGAAATATTGGGGGACAATTACTTAATGTTTCTAAGCCGTAATAATACTGCTGATCTTAAGAGTGTTTAAGAGTGGTTAATATAGGGGAAAACAAAGGAGGAGGTAACAACGGTTGATAGGAAATGCACTCATTACCTTACTCATGTAACTGTAACCCCTCTGAACAGTATTTTTACAATAAAAATATGTACAAAAAGGAACGGTTAATGTGTTAACACTCACTCGCATGTGCAAACACATAGACAGACACACAAATGAATGAATAAATAAATATCTTTGCATGTATGTCTATCTATACCCACATTTAAGTGAGGTCATGCTAGGTCATTCCAAAATGAGCTTTATCTTGTCCCTATAATGATTGTTTCTATACTTCAAAGCTGAGTATTCAAAGTAGAACCATCTAGTATTGTCTGAGAGTTCTGATCATATGTTCCCAGAGAGGTTTTTTTTCCCCCCCTAGCATTCCTGTGTTTCTGTTTTCAGTCTTGACTAGTAGCCAGGGAGAAATCATTACAATATTTGAGAACTGTTTCTCCGATTTTACTTTTCTCCTAGTGGTGGGTAGAGCTGGGTTATTCATGTCTCTGAACGCATCTGCCCTGAATTTGCATGTATAATGAAAATGATTCTTTGTTAAAATGTTTTTGTTAAGTTGTGTTTAAATTTTTATTTCGGAATTTTCTGTTGTGGTCAGGATGCACGCTTTGCTAAGAGAAACTCTTATTTTAAAAAAAATGTGGATAACCCATAGTGGGTGGCTGTTAAAGGAAAGAGCAGTAGACTAGAAACACCACTGTATATATAATTCCAGCCATTTCCAGCTGTTGGGAGGAAAAGGCTGATTGCCATTTAAACAAAATGTAGCTTTGAGGTGTAAATACTTACAAATCCAAAGTGCACAATCAAGGCATATATTTTCTGCAGGCCAAAGTGATCCTTCTGTCTTTCCCTAAAACCTTATGAACACTTCTCTCTCTCTCAAAATCAAGAACTCAACACTCTGACTCTACCACCACAGTTTAGTTTTTACTGTTCATGAATTCATGTAATGGAATTATATGATGTAGAGTTTTATTGAGGCTGTCTTCTTTCATTCAATGCTTGTGTTAGCTTTAAGATTCAACTGTGATATTGTTTGCGTCAGTTCATCTTTTATTGGTACATGTTATTCCATTTTATAAAATTTGTCAATATAGACACTTGGATAATTCTAGTCTTTAGCTATTATAAATCAAACTGTGTTGAATTTCTTATACTTTAAGAAGGCTTTGCAACAGGTCCAGGTAATATACAAGATGCTCTGCCCCTTGGTCCATATGATCCATCATTTACAATGGTCTTCGAAGTGTCAAAAGCATGCCCCTAGATGTGGCATTCAGGACCATAGCATATTTGCACAAAGCCCTGTCATTACTATAGATAACTACTTTCCTTTGTGAAACAGGCCTTGACCTATTTCTTAGTCTTAGTACCAGAGAAAGAGAGAGAGAGAGAAAGAGAGAGAGAGAGAGAGAGGAGAGCACCATATCTTAGACATGAAACTGTGAGACTGTCTCTCAGATTTTCTTCTGTGTTACATAGAGAGGTGCGGAAATTTAGAGAAAGATGCTCCAAGTCTCTTCTCCTCATTCCTTAGCTTCTTATCCCTGTTTACTGCCTCTTGGTAAAGACACAGATCACTGCCCACAGATGGAAGAATATAATGAAGATGTCAAGTGAAATCATGGAGCTGAATTGTAAATAATCCTGATGTGTCAATACTGAACGTTTTCATACTGAGTCAAGTGACAGAAAGACAGTTCTGCCTTTTCTCAGGTATGCTGTGGGAATGAATAGGATTTCTACAGACACCAGTGGATAAATGACAAAACCTATGTGTCACTTTATCTGAAAACTTAGAATATGCCATGTAAAATAGTGTCTCTTAAAATGGAAGAAAATGCTCTTTTCCTTTAAGATTCAGCTTCCAAAAACTCTACCACACAAGTGTTAACAAGCATTAAAATTTACTGGCTTGAAATTTTGCTTGCCTCCTGAAGGGAAAAACCAACTCCAGTTAACCTTCATTAGGAGTTGGGTTGTCTCTTACTGTGATACACAAATCACTATCTTGTTAATTATTCACATATGTTCTTTTGCAGGCTTGATGAGTTTGTGCCATGAATATTTACAGGAGACAGTCCCTTCCAGTTATTCCAAATATCTCTTAGGATCAGTAATATAAGTATATTGTTAGCTGAAAACTTGAGAAAACATCTATTATATAGGGCTTTGGGGTATTTTTTAATTATTTGGTTCTATGCTTCAGTGAAAGTGGGGCTTTGGCAAGTACCTGCCTTGTGATCAATGCCAGCATATAAGACTGATAACTCAGGTCCCTACAGGAAAAAGCTACAGAAAACATTTTGTAATGGGAACTCAGGCATGTCACTCTCTTCTTTGGCTCTCAGCCCTGTCATCTGGTGGAGCTGGGGGCTGCAGGAGATGATCTCAGAAGGCATCTGCCAGCTGAAATATTTGATGACTTTATAATTTTCAGCTGGTGATGTGATTATTTTACTAGTGGGTATCAGGGACCTAGATTATCAATATTTCCCAAAGGAAGTTCATCAGTTCAATACAACAAACAGTGAATGATCTCTGTTGGGATGATACTCTTCAAATAAGTCAATGAAATGTTGCTGAATAAATTAACGAATGAACAAGTGAATGTGTAGATGAAGAACGCATCTATCATAAAACTAGAGAAATGAGTGTCCTTGAAAAGGCAACCGATATACTTAACTAAAAGAAAGATGTATGTTGAGAAAATATACTAAACCAAAGTGCCTTTTGGGGCAACTTTCCTAAAATCTCTGATACTATTGTTTCCACTAATTAATGTGGCCCACGGAAAAGAGCACTTGGTCAAAGACCTGATATCACATTTCAGCCCTCCTGGCATCCAGCGTGATAACACTTGTCCTTTTGAGTCTGACTCTTGAACTACCAAATACTTAGTGAATTTGATAGTTTAATTCTTAAGGACACAATTTCGTAGTGCCAACTCAAGAATTAAAATGACTGTCAGGAAGTTCTGTTCAAGTGTTTATCATTGTTATTGTTAAAAGTTGAGGGGAATTAGTGCTTCATTGTGACTGACAAGACCTCAGAAGAGGTGTGGCAGAAATGACACCTGACATAACCATCACGGTTTCAGTCTAATCCAATTTTTGATATACAGTTGGCAGAAATCCAGGGGCTCAATCCAAATTGGTAATTAATTATATGGACAACCTATGCTGTATTTTAAAGACATAGGAACACCAATATATGATTCTCGAAAAAAATAGTCCTGTGGGACCCCTAAATATTTACGAAGACCTGAATCTGTGCTAGGCACTTTCTTGTTGCTTTAACCAAACACCAGAGACTGAGGCCTTTATAAAGAATGTGGATGTTCTTAGCTCACATCCTGGAAGCTGTGAAGTCTATGCACTTGGTTCTGGCATCTGTGGAGGGCTATCTTGCTGGATCTCTGTGTGGTAGAGGGCACCATCACATGGTACAAAAAAGCAATATGGATACCTCAAATCTCTTCCCTCTTCGTGTAAAGCCATTAATCCCACCACGAAAGTTCTACTCCTATAACTTCATCTTACTCAGTTACCTCCTAGAGACCCCACCTCCAATCCCCATGAACAGAAGAACTTGAGAACTAAATTCCCAACCCACCCATAAACTTTTGCAGGCTCTGTTCAAGCCACAGAAGGCTCTTACAAAGCTTACACACAGACACAGACACAGACACAGACACACACAGACACAGACACAGACACACACACACACACACACACACACACACACACACACACACACAGAGGCCTTTGAGCATGCGTACCAAGCCACAGTGCTATGGTGACTGAATTGCTGAGGAAACAATTGGAGGGAGTGATTACCTCGGAATGATGGGAAGAGAAAAGCAAGTTTTCATTCTTAGCGTAGACTAGTACCTCAGAAGCTGGAAAGTGTAGGAATTGCCCAAAGATCTTGGTAAAATGTGAATTCTGTTCCAATAGGACTGAAGTGGGGGTTGGGATTCTGCATTTCTAATGAGCTCCAAGCTAGTGCCAGTGCTTCTAGCTGGTGACGTCCAAGTTGAGAAATATGAGTAATATAAATATGGAGGAAACACAACAATTAAAATAGATCATTTATGTGACTTCTGTTACATAATTTAGCTGGATTGATCTTGCTTTCTTTACAGAAAAAAGCAACTATAAACAACACATTAACAATGACAACAACAAAAACACATATGCCTCTTTTTCTTCATTCAAAGGCTCTAACTAGGACTGTTCTTTACAGAGGTGTACAAAGCATTTGCCTTTTGCTAAACTAAGCTCATTTCAGCCTTTTTCTCGAGAAGTGTCCACCTCTGAATAAGAATGGCTGGGACGCTACAACGCACATATTTGTAGTGTCTTACGAACCTTACAAAACCTATTGATGGTTCTTTAATGCTTTAGAGTTTAAACTCCTTCCTTTTTGAGGTCCCAGGTTGAGTAGGTGAATAACATTGATGACAGCAATCCCATTGAACACAGACAATTTTGTAAGATGGTCAAAGTGTCAGCCAGACCTGGATGTAAGTGCCAGGCATTCTGCTCTCTCTTTAGCCAGATCACTTTAATTTTCTTCTGAGTTGTAACAGTCAACCTTTAAGGTAGGGTCAGTACTGCAGAGTTGAGAGAGCCAAGCCCAGCCTTCAATGGGATGGTGTGGGTGGAACAGTTGGTGGGTAATAGATTTTATTTTATTGTATTATTCCATCAGCGTTAATGTTCTTTCTCTTCCCCACGTACTTGGAGGAAAATGAATTTGAATTTAATGTTCTCTTTTCAAATCCGTGGATTTTCCTTTGCTTTGCTACCAAAATTTGTGAACGCAAAGGTCAAGGCACTAAGGAGATAAATTAAATCTTCCCAATTCAGTGTTTATAATTCCAATGTGGCCAGGTAGGGTTTCTGTGTTTCCAATGAGTCAGGACTCACAGTTGAGGTCCATGGTTTATATACACAGAGGTCTACCCATAAAACGAGATCAGCATGACTCATGAATATGTCCAATCATTGACAGTCTGAAGAAAATGAATAGATTTTTAAATAAATACATTTTCTTCAAATAAAGCATACTGCAGTAAAATGTGTTATCGCAGATGCTAGTGGATTTTCTAGTAGTTCATTTTCTAATAGTTCTAGGTAGTCTAAATTGTTTAATTTATTAATTAGTTTATACAAAACTTACTAGATGCCTACTAGGTATCAGTCACTATGTTCAGATTAAAAGTGGAAGATGTACATGGTCTCTGATATTCTTATGTCCAGAGCAGGAAATCTCTTCAAAAGTACTCTTTATACAAGTATTTAATTTGTAGATGGGGCTTCATTTTTATGTTTAACATAAGGAGCTTTTGAAAACTCCTAAGTGAAGTATTTGAAATTATTTAGAATTGTTTTAAAAGTTTTTTGTGAGCTAGTTTATTGAGGCCATATTGAAGAGCCTAAATGATATCTATTCTAATAAAGATAGAGACACAAATCTTAGTCAATAGAACTAAAGTAGGCAATATTTTCTTTGGGGTTTTAGCTAATTTGTCTGACAAGTAGTTCCCACTCCATTGATGTTGAGGACAGAACGTACTGATATGTGAGATAAAAATTTCACACGGAGAGACAGAAAGAGAGAGAGATCATCAGGTATGGTCTCTTAGATTCTTATTAATAGTGGTTTGAGATTAGTATGAATAAATGAATTAGTATGAATCCAGTGGAGTCCACATTTCAAGGTCAGTTTCCTTTGTTATTATGATTTCCACAGAGACTACCAGACTGCCTTCTTCTTTTAACTGTATTTTTTTTGTCTTTTCTTTTTTTGGTACTGGGGATCGAACCCAGGACGTTGCACTTGCTAGGCAAGTGCTTTGCCACTGAGCTACATCCTAGCCCCTGACTGCCTTCTTCTGTGGGGTGGTGTGGTGTGGTGGTGGTGGTGGTTGAGGTGGTTGTGGTGGTGGTGGTGGTGGTGGTGGTGGTGGTGGTGGTGGTGGTGTGTGTGTGTGTATGTGTGTGTGCTAGTCCTAGGATTTGAATTCATAGCCTGGGCATTGTTCCTGAGCTTTTGTACTACAGGTTAGTGGTCTACCACTTGAGCCATACCTTCACTTCCAGCTTTTTTGGTGGTTTATTTGAGATAAAAATCTGACTGACTTCCCTGCCAAAAGTGGCTTTGAACCTTGATTCTCAGATCTCAGCCTCCTGAGAAACTAGAATGATAGGTGGAAGCCACCTCTGAATTCAGCATTGCTTGTTGTTTTTAAGAAGTTTACCAATTCCTCAAAAATACTTGAAAACAATAACAAATAATCTTAATAAATATTGTGACAAAAGCTTAGACAACACAAAACAAGATGAGAGAAAGGAGAGGTCCAGTAGTTTCCAGAACATTTTGGCATTAAGCTACGTGTGCAGGACTTTTGAATAAATCCTAGCAAATGTTTGGACATTTTGAGTACAAGGCAGGCTTTTGCTCTATATTATTCTAGCATTCTTTTCAACAAGATCATCTTTGGACTATGATTTTAGAGACTGTTGCCTACAAGCATAGCTAGTGAGGAAATTCTCAAAGAGAAACCATTACTGCTTCTCTCCAGAGAATCTATTGATTTTTTTTTTTCCTAGAAGGGAACCATATTCTGCCCCTTGAATTGTAATAGCTATTTTCTCAGGGAGGTTGTTAATGTTCAGAAAGGGATTTGCTTGGACCCCTAGGTCTAATAATACATAATGATACCCCTAACTAGATTGTGTGAGAATGCTCTGCCTATCTTCACTCTACTCGTGTTCTTGGCTTGTGATAACAAGATAGGTCTCAATTCGTTCCCAAATACCTGCAAGAAGAATAAGGTTTTGAAATAGAACATCTTTATGCAACACCACCTCAGCATCTATTGCTAAATCCTTTAAGATTACATTACCTGGCATTTATAAAGAGACTTGCATTGTTCCCAGCCTAGTAGGAGTTTCCCTTCCACACCCAACTCACATCACCTTCTCTGCTCATCGCTTAGTAGATGCTGCCCTTTACAGTTTCCCAATCCAGGGCCTATCGTTCACTGTTTCCTGCCTCGTTTTCAGTGTTCAGGTAAGTACTGCTTGTTGGCAGATTTCCTAACTTTCAACTAATTTACTTTTTGTTACTAGAAAGTATTTACTTTTTTTTTTTTTTTAACAATACTTCATGTGTTTCTTTGTCCTGTTTTCTTTTTTTTTTTTGAAAAAAATTCTTGTAAAGGTCCTATTTTCAGAATGCAAAACAATGTACATTGGTTGTCATCAATCCATCATGACCCTCTCCTTTGCTAAGTTACACTCAGCTACCCTTGTGCCACTACTTTAGTTAATCACTCTCTAGAATGACTGAAACGACATCTCTTCAGTGGGAAACACTTACATATGCAAAAAACTATACATAATATAACAAACATCCTATAATTGCATCCCATTATTAACAAGTCTTAACTGTTTACACTTCGCTAGAAAATAAAACAGATATGTAGTTGAAATTCCATTTAGAATCTTTTTCCTTCCTTCTTGCCCTCTATCAGAGGCAAGAAGTCTTACAGGGGCTATGCATTTTCTAATGTCTACTTTTAAAATTATGTATCACACATGTGTATATTTAGAAACAGCACTGGATATTCTATATACTAAAATATATAAGTAAGACATTATACTATCTATTATTGTATAATTGTACCACAACTTTCTTTTACTTGTATGTTTTGTTCACTATGAATTTTTTTATTCTTCATACTTTATTTTATGGCTCAGTCTGCTTTTCTCCTGTTTTTAATCTGTAAACTCCTACTCCAATAATAAGAAGCCTGACTCCCTTCTCAGACATCCACTGCCTTAATTATTCACTTTCAGCATACTTGTTGAATTATAACAGTACTATTAACCTACATTGCTGTTGAAGCAACTTTCTCTTATGTACAGTTCATTCTGCCTTTAGTATTTATAAACTTTTTAATTTCTGAAGTTTTTTTTTTGGGACCAGCCTCTTTCCTCGCCCACCTTGTAAGTAATAATACTTTATGCATTTGTAGTTTAGTAAAAATGTTTTGTCTCTTCAGCATTCTAACCATTGTTCTGAGCTCCCAGATAATTTTCAAAATTTCTTTTTGTAGAGTCTCATTCTGGGCTTTAAGGTTCTATTAGGTTCTATGGATTTCAACAACTGAATAACATCTATGTATCCACATGGCTACAGCAGACACAGAACAGCTTCTTTATCCTGCAAACTCCCTTGTGTTTTACTATCCAGCTTGCCCCGGGTGACAACTGGCCTTTCTATTGTTGCTTATAGTTTTTCCTTTCCCAGAATGCCATATAATTAAATCAAATATAACCTTTAAGACCGACTTATTTTACTTAGGTATTTATATTTAAGATTGTGTACCTATTTTTGGTTAAATAACTTATTTTTATACATGAATAATTTTCCATTATGTGAAGGTATATTTTCTACAGAATGAAATGTTTTCTATTGTTCTTTTTCTCTCATCATATGAATTTTATTTCTTTAAAATATTTTCCCCAAATGTTTCAATATATACTTACAATTAACATTCATAGTTAACTACTTTCAAATGACAGGATACCAGGCTGGCCTTAAATTTGTGATCTTCTTGCTTCAAGCTCTAGAGTTCTGGGATTAAAGGCCTATACCATCATACTTACCTCTTCTTTCTTTCTCTAATTCCATTCATATCTAATCGTATTCAATTTTTTCTACATTCTCTCCAGCTTACTGAGATATGATCTTATGGAAGGTATTTTTCATTCCTGTTACTTTTGATTTCTAGTGTTATAGACTAATTTTGTATTTTTCTCATCCAACTGATTTTGTGTATTTTCTTGGTTTTTCTTCATGGTACACTGAAATATATGAATCACTGTATTATTTGTTTGTTCTATTGACTAAGAAATTTTCAAATAAAAATACTGGTGCTTTTTTATTAATGGGATTCTTATGATATTTCCATATACACATACAGCATACATGAATCAAATCAACCTTTTTCTTCGTCTTTTCCTCATTGTTATTTTGATGTCTCTATCTTATAATTCTGAAATCTATGCCATAGCTGAGTCTGTTTCAACTACTGCTTTTTCTAGTTAGATTTTCCTATATTCCCATTATTACGCCAAGTAGCTTCCTGTTTAAGTTGGACATACAGTATTATTGGTTGATAGTAGTTTGCTTTCAGTGATTGGCATATATATGGGCAGAAAAATAATACTAAGTAAAGTTAAGGCAGACCCAGAGAAACGAAGGTTGCATGATTTCCCTCACTTGTGGTGGATAGAATGTGCCTATAAGTAAACCCACTGAATGGGAAACAAGTGGTTACAAATAAACTCTCTAACTTGGAAAAAACTGTATTAAGTGAAGTAAGCCAGGCCCAAAGAAACATAGGTCCCATGGTTTCCCTTACTTGCAATATCTAGTATATGTATGAGTCAAGCGGAAAAGGTCAGATAATGTGATGTTAGGAAAATGAATCCTTAGATATGTATTTTAATGTTTTTTTTCTTTCATGCATTTGTTTCTAACGCATTTATAAGATTATCTCTTTGTTGCTTTGTATGTCCCTTCCCCACAGTATAACCCCTGCTTTCACTGTATTTGATGTCAGTATAACTTGTGGAGGAGATGGGGAAAAACAAGTCGTTTAAGGATACAGGTGGACCTGTTGCAACAATGAGAAGTACAAGTTGTCATGTCGAAAATGAGCTTTACAACGTTGGTGCGGGGGGGAGGGGGAGGAGAGGAGGATTGGGTGGAGGGGTGGGGGGGGAGGCTGGGAAGGGATGTGAAGGATAAACAAAGGAGGAGGCTGCAATGCTTGATAAGAAATGTACTCATTATCTTGCCCATGTAATTGTAACCCCTCTGTACAGTATGTTCACAAAAAAAATAAAATTAAATTAAAAAAACAAATAAATTCTCTGAAGTATAATAGACTGTATGCAGACCTCAAATAGTATTATTAAAAAAAAAACAACTAGGTCAAAGCCCAACAATATCAGCATCAGGAAATGGGTACATCCAAGAGGGGTAGACCAATGATGGAGGGACGTGCAGGGGTTGGGGGTGGAGGAGAAGACTCATTGTACATACCACAAAATTGAGAAAAGTAAGGGAAGGGGTGGGTAGAAGGGGGGGGGACACTAATCAAGATTCATTGTATTCACTTGTTAAGCTACTTGAAGATAATATTTTAAAAAATTAAAAAAGAAGGAAAAATATTGGGTATAGCATATTGGATAATCAGAACTTAAGTAAGTAGATACGTAGTGAGAATTTTCCTGTTAATCTAGACAAGAGCCATATCAGGCTTATTGTGGCTGTGGGTGTAGGTGCTCAGGTCCCTTTAACTTCCCGGTTCGTGTTTCTTCTGTTGTCCTTGTGCTCCCTTAGGAGGTGCTTCTTGGGTAGACTCTGTATTTTGCAACTTCGTCTCCTCTCTGCTCACACTACTGCTCACTGCAGCCCTGTTGTGTAAAGGTGTGGGAGAGACGGTCTTTTTGTGGGCTCATTAAATAGCGATGCCATCTAATTAATTAACTAATTAATTAAATAATTAATTAATTTTTGTCGGTTGTGGGGCCTGAACTCTGGGCCTGGGCACTGCACTTCAGCTCTTCAGCTCAAAGCTAGCACTTTACCACTTGAGCCACAACTTCTGGCTTTTTGTGCTTATGTGGTACTGAGGAATTGAACCCAGGGCCTCTTGCATGCAAGGCAAGCACTCTGCCACTGAGCCACCTTCCCTGCCATCTAATTTTTAAAGACTGTGTTATTCAGTGTCTCTATTTCCACTAAGTTAATTTCAAATATATCGATTTGTCCTATTCCATTCCAAATGGCTGTATTTTTGCTTTCCTTTATGAATAGATTATCCCATTTCTTGATTTAGCTAATATTCCTTTTTACCTATTTTTTTATTATAAAGACACTGTACAGAGCGGTTACAGTTACATGAGTAAGGTAATGAGTACATTACCAATCGAGCATTGTTACCCCTCTACCCCCTCCTTTGTTTTTTCCCCTACCATCCTTTCCCTTCCCACCTCCCCAACTCCTCCCTCCCCCACTCTGAAGTTGTAAAATTCATTTTCAACATAGTGTCTTACACATCTCATTGTTACAATGGGTCAACCTGCATCCTCATTTCTTTTTTTTGGGGGGGGGGGGGTGTCCGGTTGTGGGGCCTGAACTCTGGGCCTGGGTGCTGTCCCTCAGCTCTTGAGCTCAAGGATAGTGCTCTACCACTTGAGTCACAGCGCCACTTCTGACTTTTTTCTTTTTGCTTATGTGGTGCTGAAGAATCAAACCCAGTTCCTCATGCATGCAAGGCAAGTGCTCTACCACTGAGCCATCTTCCCAGCCCCTGTATCCTTATTTCAACATTTTATTATTTCCCTTCTTCCCCCCCTCCTCCCCCCCCCCCCCCCCGCCAAATTAGAAAAATGTATATACAAGATGCAGGGCACTAGAATCAACTACAGTGAAACCAGGGGTTGTACTATGGGGGAAGAATATACAAAAGAGCAAAAAAATCACATAGTACATTATAAGTACATTAAAAACAACAGCAAGAAAGATAATACCTCTTGTGTCACTATCTTGGGGTTCATTTTGCTTAGCATCATCTTGTATAGTCATATGTACATAGCTTTTGACTTTTTCTGTTTGTCCTAGACATATACTAGTTATTGCAAATAAGGGAAACCATGGCGTCTATCTATGTTTCTCTGTGCCTGGATTACTTCACTTAATAAATTTTTTTCCAAATCTTTCCATTTCCTAACAAATAGGGTGGTGTCATTTTTTTCTGAAGGAGGCATAGAGTTACATTATATATATATATATATGTATATACACACACACTATATACATATATACAATATATATACAAGATATATACAATATTTATACACTATATATATTATATCACATTTTCTTGATCCATTCATCTACTGAGGGGCATCTGGGTTGATTTTCCATATCTTAACTATGGTAAATAATGCTGCAATAAACATAGTTGTGCTGGTAGCTTTAGTATGGCCTTGTTTATGATCATTTGGGTAAATGCCCAGGAGTGGGATTGCTGGGTCATAGGGGAGTTCTAGGTGGAGTCTTTTGAGGAACCTCCATACTACTTTCCAAAGTGGTTGAACAAGTTTACACTCCCAACAACAATGCAGTAGGGTTCCCTTCTGGCCACATCCCCTCCAGCATCTGTTGTTATTGGAATTGTTGATTCTAGCCATTCTAACTGGGGTGAGGTGGAATCTCAATGTTGTTTTGATTTGCTTTTCTTTAATGGCTAGATAGGATGAGTATTTCTTCATGTGTCTATTAGCCATTCTTATTTCCTCTTCAGAGAAGTCTTTCTTTAAGTCTTTCGCCCACTTATTTATTAGGCAGTTGTTTCTTTGAGGATTTGTTGTTAGGGGGTTCAATTTTTTGAGTTCCAAGTATATTTTTGATATGTGATCCTTGTCCATTGTATGGCTAGTGAAGATCTTCTCCCAATCCAAGGGCTTTCTATTGATCTTGCTAGCTGTCTTTTGCCATGCAGAAGCTCTGCAGCTTCATGCAATCCCATTTGTCCAACCTTTCTTTGATTTGTTGTGTTTCTGGGTCTTTGTTAAGGAAATTTCAGCCTGTGCCAAGGAGCCCTGTAGTTTCTCCTATTCCCTTCCTGTAATGTTTCAGTATCTGCTTTGACTTCCAGGTCTTTGATTCGTTTGGAGTTGATTCTGGTGCAGGGTGATATACAAGGATCTAGCTTTAGTTTTCTCCAAGTAGTTAACCAATTTTGCCAGCACCATTTACTGAAGAGACTGGCTTCCTTTTATTCTACTTTTTTTTAGCTCCCTTATCAATGATTAAGTGGCTATAGGTCTGTGGGTTCATTTCTGGGTCTTCAATTCTAGTCCATTCGTTCTCAGGTCTGTTCTTGTGCCAGTACCAAGCTGTTGATTACTATGGCTTTGTAGTAGAGTTTGAAGTTTGGTATTGATATTCCTCTAGCACTGTTCTTTCTGCTAAGGATTGTTTTTGCTATTTGGAGTCTTTTATTGTTCCATATAAATTTTTGGGTTGCTTCTTCTATTTCATTAAAAAATGAGGTTGGGATATTGATAGGTATTGCACTTATTTAGCTAATATTCTTAAGTCAGTTTATTTTCTTGACTTTTTTTTTTTATCATTGTGAGCTAATGGTGGTAACATGATAAGCAGGATGATTTTTTTTCCTCAGAGAGAAAACTTGATTTCTAAGCTCCGAAGATTCCAATTAACTTCCATTTTCCTGGAATGAATATAAAGTTACACACATGAGCCACAGTTTCCTAGCCTATACCATTATCAATTTCTTTTCTTCTCACATTGCCACATTTCATTCATATTCCTCCCACATTTCATTCTGTGAATTGAGTTCCCATTTTCCTTTTTCCTCTGTGCATCTGCAAGCTGCTTGTGTCTCTGTATACAGTAACTTCTTCCACTGCTTCATCTCACTAGATTCTTACTTGAAACCACAGTTTTCAGGTAAGTTAGGATTGATTTTCATAAGACCTTTCCAGTCCTCTGTAGGTCATAAAACTTCCTCTCATTTCTGTGATTGTGACTATTTCTATCAAAGCACCTATCAATCTGCCATAGTTTTGCTTGTTTTCATTCTCCACATTACTAACTTTCAGGTTTTTCAGATTAGTGACTGCCTGTATGCATTCACATAGTGCATTGCATATAATGATTGTTTCCAGATATTGGTAAAATGATCTATTAGATGAATGGGTTTTGCATGGAAGAAGCGAGAAAAAGTTGAGAAGACAATGGTAATTCAGTTAGATCAATCCGAGAATGACTGATCTTGAGACTATAGAAAGGCAAATGAATTTAGGCTGAGGTTAAGTTTTAATAATGGTAGTAGCGTGGAACAAAGGGAGTAAACTTGAGTGAGATAGTAAAGGGTATTTTGGTAGATGTAAAAGTAACAGAATCTGGTAGTGGTAGCATCTTCAACAGAGAAAGAAAGGGGAAGATTATAGCAACATTTTACAGTGGAAATAGCTCAACATAAGTGACAGATGCATTTCAAAATAAATGGAGAAAAGATAAAAAAATTATTAACAATGATAGAAGATCAGGAACATACTTTTCACATTGCTGGTGGGAGTACAAATTGCTGTGAACTTTCTATAAACATATGAACATTATTTCTCAAAAGCCTTCACATTCTAATACTATTTGACACATTATTTCTATTTGTAGGCATGAATCCCAGGGAAATAATAAGAAATGGGGATAAATATTTATGAACAAACATGTGCATTATTTATGTTAGCAAGAAACTGGAAACCACCTAAAATTCAGTACTATGAAAATGATTATATAAATTATGATATATATTCATGTGAAGAAATCGAATGTAATCATTAACAATTATGTTTCTGTTTGTTAAGGATAATGAAAACACTTATGATATAGCATTAAAAAATGGAGAGAATATTGTAAAATTATACTATTTCAATTATGTACAGAAAAATATTAGTACAGTCTTAAAGAAAACATGTCTAAAATATTAATGATGACTTCTAGATATAGAGACGAAGCAATTTCTTTCCCTGCTTTGTGGGAGGTGTGGGTAATTCCTGAATTTTTCCAAGAAGATTAGTTTCTGACCTTGAAGGGAATTTAAAACACTCTTAATAGGATATTTGGAAATAGAGATAAGTTTAAATCTAATTCAAATTCTCCTCTTCCATTCAAGCTCCTTAAAACCTCTGTGTTCAGAAACGTTGCATGTTGTATACTTTTATTCTTTTATTAATAAGTCCATCTAGCAACTTTATATAAGTAAGGTAGTAAGTACATTTCTTGTTGAACTTGTAACCCCTTCCCTCATTTTTCTGCCACATTCCCCCCTGATAATTCTATTTTTAATTTTTAAAGATATTTCAATACTGCTATCCACTGTGACTGTATAATTTTATGTTCTTACCCATAATAAGCAAGGGTTCCAATTAATTTACATCCTTATCAATACTTGTTTCTCTATTTCTCCTTCTTTCCTTTTTTGTTTTATTCTCATAGTAACCACATTAATGCCTTGCCTCTAGTTCTGATTTGTATTTTCCTCATAGTTAGAAATGTTAAATATCTTTTCATGTGCTGTTGACTGATTTGCATTATCCACAATGAAACAATGTTCACTCAAGTCCTTTTCCCATTTCTTACTAGGTTATATGGCCTTTGTTGTTGAATTTTAAGAATAGCTTTCATTTTCTACCACACGATTCAACAATTGCATTCCTGGACATCTATCTGAAATATTACAAATCAGGATACCCTAAAGCCATTAACACAACCATGTTCATTGCAGCACTATTCTCTATTCACCATAGCCAAGGTATGGAATCAAGAGATTCCCCTCAATAGATGAATAAATAGATCAAGAAAACTTGGCATATACAGAATGGAATTTTACTCATCCATTAGAATGATATTGTGTCACTGGTAAAGAAATAGAAAGATCTGGAAAAATTATGTCAAGTGAAGCCCATCAGGCCCAGGGAGACAAGGGATTCATGTTTTCCCTTATATGTGGAGCCAGATTTAGCTAATAAACTTCTAAGTAAATGCATTGAGTGGTATGCAAGTGTATACAAATGTATTAACTGAAATATGGTAGATTCAAAGAACGCAAATAATTTAATTCCAGAGAAAAGCAGTCAAAGTTCAACAAAATAAACACCAGGAAATTGGTGCTCAAACAGGGGTGCTGTGGGGTTAATAGGAAGGTGGTAGACAGATGAAAAGGAGAAGAGGGAGAGAATTCAGTCATGAATTCAATATATATAGTCTACAAAATTAAGACCAATGTAGGAAGCAGTGGATAAGGGAGAGATGGGTGAGCATGCTGAAAGTGGTTACGTTGATCATGATGCATTATATTCATAAATTGTTTTGTTAAATAGCAAATCCTTTCTACAACCACATAAAGATAATTTTTGAAAAAGAATATTTTACAGTTTCTTAACAACAACCTCATATCACATATGGGATTTGTGATTTTTTTCCTACTCTGTAGATTTCCTTTTTGGTCTTTTGACTGAGGCCTTTCTTCAGGTTCATGTTCTAAAAATTTCACTTGGTGTTTAGATTTTCCCTGGTGTTTGCTAGTCTCTTTCTATTTTTTCTTTACCTGGGAACGAGGAGGTTAAAACTTCAGTGATGGCATTGTGGCTCTGGGCAAACATTGAAATTCAATATCCAATCTGGGATTTCTGACATGGTAGCTTTAGAGTGTCCTAAACACAGGGTCATATGGGTCTCTGTATCATTTATGGAAAGGTAGCTAATGATATGCTGTTCGAACCCATGCAGAGCATGACAGGAAGAATAAGTCTCAATATTAGCCAGAGGTGAGACAGGAAAAGATGCATGAGAAGATTAGAAGCACAAGTGCCTCAGTGATAGCAATTAGTCCCTTCAAATCTCCTTTTTTCGTCTTCTCATTAATGCTACTGACTGTGTAGCCTGAGCTACTCTGTACATTGTCAACATAATCAAGTTCTTAATCTTTCTGTCTTAATGGCATTTGCTTGATGAAATCCAGAAAATGTACTCTGATATTGTTTTTTATGCAGAGATTTGGTCAGGACTAACATCAGAGCAGGTTAGTTTCTTGGTCACCAGCATGAGTCACAGTCAAGGCAAGAATTGAATTTCTCTCCATAAGCCAAGAGGTACTGACTTCATTCTCAATTTATGTATCAGCCCATCACCTTGGATGAAGATTAAACTTATTGTAATAGGAGGAAAACATCTTTTCTGTTATTCCTATGGGACAGAGGTAATGCATTTAAAATCTTCATGATGCCATGATCATGAGATTAATGCTTGTGTAATCCAGTTTGTTATCTGTCTGCTCTGTCTGCTTGTGTCCAGGATAAGTCAATAGAGCTTTGCTTCTCTAATTGAAATCAGTGTGCTGATGGAGTCTTTCTGTGGAAATGAAAGGTGGCTGTTATAATCTGCTGGGAGCTGAATTAATCCTCCAGGAGAAAGGCCAACCTGATTATTGCACTCAGCAACACTGAGCTTGCTTTTGCTGTTTTAGAATATAGCCGTGGGAAACAGGCCAACTTGCCATTTGGCTAATCTTTCCCTGAACTGACAAATTCACCTAGCATAATATTGTGAGACTCTTCCTTGAGAAAGTGCTGTTTCTTATGCTTTTCAAGTTTTTGTCTGGCTGTAGTTACAAATAAAATTTAAAGGCCAATTAGGGAGGCACCTATTAAACTCTTTCTGCCCTGTATTTTTCACATGTAAATGTCTTATATGGAGAAGTTATGCTCTTAATACTCAAATGCAGTTCTGTTCAGAGAAATCACTGGGATGCATAGTTCCAGTCCTCTTACAAGTCATCTTGTTTCATCCAATTACTGTAGCAACTGCAACAACTAGATCACTAATTTACGGCACGCATCTCATGACTTAGTCACCAACTTAGCCATGTTGTAAATATTTGCATTTCGTACTCCCAAGTGATTTGAAGATGCTGCTGCTAATATTTCCATACATGCATTTTACAAAACACACCAAAATGTGAAGAATTAAAAAATCTTCCCAGTTTCACATTCCAAATTAATCTCTGAAAAAGGGTTCACACTCATTTGTTCCATTTCAGTTACCACAGATCTGTTCTTAGAGAAATAATTAAAGTATAATAAAATATATGATATAAAATATTGAATGCCTATATAATTAAAATTTGATAGCATATACTAGATATTATGTAGGACATATAATTATGGTGCATTTTAGATTATATATTACACAAATATATTATAGATAAATATTTATATAATATATTGAAATGTTTCATATTTATATTTTAGTATAATATACAAATATATATATAGTATATCTTAGGTATAATGTATCTATAAACATATATAGACATGTAATATCGAGATACCAAATATTGTAACAGACACCCAAGTACTAAAAAATTTTAATTCATTTGAAATTAGGTATTTCATTTTATTTTTATTAAAGTTAGTAACCCATCCCAATTCCATGTTCTTTTTCTTTTCTTTGTACCTCCTTTTAAAAGCTTTATTGAGAAATACCTTACCTTTGATACATGCATTTTGATAAGCATGTTCATGCTCACATAGTCATGGCACTGTTGTCATGCTAAAGCACTGAACATAAGAAAGCATCTTCTTTTAAAAAAGGTTTTTTTTTATTACTTATCTTTAGTTGCACAGGAGTTGCCCTTGGACACAAGAGTTTATGAATGTAATGTATCTTGATCAGCATCACCCCTTCTAAACCCTCCCTTTCCCTTACTTAATAGTGAAGGATATACATTGAGTTCTTTTTTTATTGTCAAAGTGAGGTACAGAGAGGTTACAGTTATGTAAGTAAGGTAATAAGTATATTTCTTGTCAAACTCGTTACCCCTCCCTCAATTAGTTTGACTGCACTCTCTCCTCTTCTCTTTGTTTTCTACTCCTTCCCCCTTGACCACACCCCACCTTTTCAAGTAGCCACTTCCTGGTGTTTATTTTGTTGAACTTTGCCTTTCTGAGGAATTATACTATGTGAATGTATTTGAATCTCTCATGAATCAACCAGATTTCAGTTAATACATTTGTATACACTTGTGCACTACCCAATGTATTTACCTGTAAGTTTATAAGCTAAATCTAGCTTCCACATATAAGGAAAAACATGCATCTTGTTTCTCTGTGTCTGATGTACAAACACCATCCTCTTTAAGTCCTCTTATACTGCTAATATAACTGAACAGGTAAGGACTCTGAGTCCTAGAAGGGAAGATATGCAGACTACCAGCAGGACTATCTCTGTCCATCCTCACCATATCCTTAAGGAGAGAGTTAGTCTCATCTTCTTTTGTCATTTCAGATCCCAGATTATAAGCCTTACTTGGAAGCAACTTTGTTTCACAATACATGGTAGATGGACTTTGGCATTTTGGTCCAGGAATAGATAAACCTTTGCCTTTGCCCATGCTGTCTTAGTTGTCACTGGAGTACAATGACAACACAGGAGGAATGAAAATCATGAAGGTAGACATTTGTCATTAGCTACATCACATTCGTAGTTTTGTATTCCTTTGAATTCCCTGTAGTTTGGACATAGTCAAGTGTGTCACCAAAATGCATTTGCACTTAGGTAGAAGATGGTTAGGTCTTTGGGGGTACTTTCCTGAGAAGGCATTAATGAAGTTATTGACATTGGTTGCCACAGCAACAAGTTGTTAAAGAACAAGTGATTTTGGATCTCTCTTATTTTCTGTATGACAGTACACACCCAGCATGTGACCGTCTGTCCTGTTGTCATGTCACCAAAAAGCCTTTTCCATAGCCCAGCAGATACTGGTACCGTGATCTTAAATCTCTAAAGCTACTTAAGAGAATACCAATACCTCACATGTTGTTTAATACAGAGTTGAGCTCTGTCGTTAATCCTTTTCCCTCTTCACATAGTTCACCTTATACTGCTTAAGATATTTGCATTCAGATCTCTACTAGGCCATTGAAAGTGTTGTTTACCAGGGAAAATTTTTCTCTACAATCTTATTTCTGTGAAAAATGAGATTGTTTTCCTCATGTTCCCTTTGCCCTTGATATGCTGTGGTTCCAAGACTTGGGAGACATTGACATGGTTATTTCATTACTGATTTGTGTGGCTAGTATCGTGATGGCATTCTGGGAACTGTTTTTATTGCGTTCATATTATGAGTCAGTTTTTTTTAATTGTATACTCAGTCTTAAATTGGCTGATTACACCAGACAATGTGACCACTTTCCTTCTTTATGGATGTAAGAGTAGTCTCAAACAATTCTATTATCTTTGCTATCATGTTCAGCCCAGTGCTGAATACATCACAAGGAAGGCAGAAGGGTCAAGGCTAGGGAAAGAAATGTTACCTTGGAAACCAGGGTCACAGAGACAGAGAAAGAGGTTTGGGCATGCTATATTGCTCGCTCTTCAGATGGGAGGAGAAGTCACAACATGAAGAATGCAGGCTGCCCCTGGAAACAGAACAAGTCAAGGAAACAGATTTGTGTGGAGAGCTTCCAGGGAGGAACTAATCCTGGGACACCTTGATTTGAGACTTCTGACTTCCAGATCAATGTAAGAATAAATCCCTGTGTTAATTTAGTATTTATAGTAATTTATTATGTCAACCATCGGAAAATCATGTATTATCTTCTACAAGGCCCATCTGAAATGATTCTACTGTGAGACACCCGGAGGACAGTGTTGGTTGCTCCTCCTGGGTGCTCTGAGGTATGAGACTCTTCATAACACTTGTGTCAAATGCCTATTGGTTTATGTGCTAGTTCTATGCACACTGAATACTTATTATCCTTTGATTCCTCTTCTCCTCTTTCTTGTTACCTGATATGTAAACATGACTCAATACATGTTATCTGACTGATTACATAATTAGGTAGCTCAGAGAGCAGAGTAGGGTCTAAGGATGATGATAAGAACAGCTCAGAAACTCCACAGTGCCAAGCAACAGCTTTAGGAGAGAGAGACTTGAATCACTAGACAGGTGACATTGGGGGAAAGCCCTGGGACCTCTGGGCCTCCCTTCCCATACAAGACTGTAATGTCTACTTTCTACGACAGCTTAAAAATTAAGAAGATGTACAAACACCTGTGCATCTAGTACTTAGACAATTATCTTTTCTTCCCCAAGGATCCGAGAGTCAAATCTAGCACAGTGTCTTGCTTGAGTGATGGTGCTGTACAGTTTCACTCACAGCTGTGTCTGTCTGTTCGCCTATGTTCACTACAGTGGTAGGCACATTGAGATGCCCCATGAGAGCTGAGAATGAATGCTGGACAAAGAAACAACTGCCATTAATAGAAAATGCCCTGTGCGTGGTGGAATGTGGCATGGCTTTGTCTTCATTTTGTGTTTTTGAAAGTCAACACAGGGAAGCTTCATTTAAAGCCCAAACGAATGCTGCATTTGGGAAGCTAGACTTGTTACAAGACTGTGTGGACAGCTTAGGAGTAAGCTACAAAGAGCCCATGGCCTGGCTGTTCCCACAGGTCCCAACTTCAACTCCTCCAAGGGATCAAAGGCTGACAAACCCCCAGTTCTCAACTCTCTCTACTGCTTTTTCCAATGTCACCTCTGATGCTGACTCCCTTACTTGTATTTTTAGAAATTTACAGTCAAATGAGACTGCCAGTCACTGCTCTGTCCCCTTTAACTGGCAACCTGGGGGCCATAAAGGTATCAAGGAACAATGAGGACAAGGAGAAATACAAGTTGTAGAGAAAGAAGAAACAGCTAAGGAAAAGGAGAAACCCCAGGGCCAAGTTTCCTTTGGAGTCTGTGTTTACCTGTGTTGCTCTTGGCTGGTGTTCCCTCATCTTTCCCCCTGAGCAGTGGCTCCTCCTTCCTCCTTTCCTCCAAATACCTGATGATGTCTCCTGGGGCAACCTCTCAGCCAACTGAAATCAGTTCTTCCCTTTTCTGTTTTCTGTTCTTTTCTCCATCCATTGCCCATCATTTCCTAGATCATAATCAAACAAATTCTGATTTTATTAAACTACTTGTGACAACTTGGGGAGCTAACTTAATCTTTTCTACAGTTCTGTCTCTTTTTACATAATACTAGGATGATAATATGACTTACCTAGGTTTGGTTAAGTACATACCTATCCCCATGCTGGCAAAATATTGACTTATGACCTGGAATATGTGCTTGATAGGCATTTAAGAAATAGTAGCATTTGCTATTTTTCCTATTTTATTCACTTATTTGTGCCTATTTGTACAAATCATATGACGTTTGCGTTTGAAGCTATGTCTCTCTTCAATTAGGAGTTATCACCAACATCTCTTTTACAAATGTGGTCACACAATTTCATTATGTCATCTGGCACTGATGTGTCAATGGCATCTACCAGCTTAAGACTCCCTGGATTATGCCCATGTGGCTAGAAGTGCAGTCTGTTGTCTCCTCTGAAGAGATGGACCACTTTATGTGCCCTTTTACACTTGAGTGTACAGGTGCAGAGAAATACTTTCTTCATTTGTGGTGGAGAACAGGGAAAAGGCAATACAGTATTCCATTCATGAAAAGTCCTCCAGGATTTGGCTCTTATTTTTAGCTCAGCTCAAAGGTCTATGGCTTATTTTAGCCAGTTTTGGACCTCCTACAGCATTCTGAGAGATGGATGCTTTAGATATTTCTTTTTTTTTCTGAAAAGTCATTTCATTTATTTTTATTTTTTTATTTTTTATTGTGAACATGCTGTACAGAGGGGTTACAATTACATGGGCAAGATAATGAGTACATTTCTTATCAAGCATTGTAGCCTCCTCCTTTGTTTACCCTTTCCATCCCTTCCCAGCCTCCCCCCCCCGCTCCCTACCATATCCTCCCCCCCCACCAAAGTTTTAAAGTTTGTTTTCAACATGACAACTTGTACTTCTCATTGTTGCAACGGGTCCACTTGTATCCTTATTTAAACGACTTGTTTTACCTTCCCCTCCACAAATTATACTGACATCAAATACAGTGAAAGCAGGGGTTATACTGTGGGGGAGGGACATACAAAGCAACAAAGAAATAATCTTATAAATGTGTTAGAAACAAATGTATGAAAAAAAAACATTTAAATACATACCTAAGGGTTCATTTTCCTAACATCACCTTATCTGACCTTTTCTGCTTGACTCATACATATACTAGATATTGCAAATCAGGGAAACCATGGGACCTATGTTTCTTTGGGCTTGGCTTACTTCACTTAATATAATTTTTCCAAGTCTTTCCATTTCCTAACAAATGGGGCAATGTCATTCTTTCTGATGGAGGCATAGAATTCCATTGTGTATTTGTACCACATTTTCTTGATCCATTCATCTACTGAGGGGCATCTGGGTTGGTTCCATATCTTAGCTATGGTAAATAATGCTGGAATAAACATAGTTGTGCTGGTAGCTTTAGTGTGGTCTTGTTTGTGATCATTCTGGTAAATGCCCCAAAGTGGGATTGCTGGGTCGTAGGGTAGCTCTATGTGGAGTCTTTTGAGGAACCTCCATACTACTTTCCAAAGTGGTTAAACAAGTTTACACTCCCACCAAGGACATAGCTAGCAAGATCAATAGAAAGCCTATGGATTGGGAGAAGATCTTCACTAGCCATACAACGGACAAAGGTCTCATATCTAAAATATACTTGGAATTCAAAAATTAAATCCCCCAACAACAAATCCTCAAAGAAACAACTGCCCAATAAATAAGTGGGCTAAAGACTTAAAGAGAAACTTCTCTGAAGAAGAAAGAAGGATGGCCAATAGACACATGAAGAAATGCTCAACCTCCCTAGCCATAAAAGAAATGCAAATAAAAAGAACATTGAGATACCACCTCACCCCAGTTAGAATGGCAAAAATCAAGAACTCTAATAACGACAGATGCTGGAGGGGATGTGGAATGAAGGGAACCTTGCTTTAGATATTTCTAATGAAAGAAAGTCATAAATTTTAGAGATGATACTCATCATCAGAACAAGAGTAGTATATTGTGCTAAAAATGATCTGACTTTACTCGAAACCTTGGTCACCACCAACTGTACATTACTATAAATGAAGATTTGCCTTTTATAGTAAAATCTGGGCTTCAGTTCTAACCCTATAAGTGATGACCTGTTTAATACTGAGTATAACAGTCAGTGAAATTCTCTGAACCAGTTTCTTCATCTATGAAATAGACCGGACAGTTCTGATTACAATGTGTTACTGTGAAAGTTGAACAATGTAAGATAATAAGACACATACCTGGTGCTCCAGAAACTGGAGACTTTCTTCCCAATAGTGAGTGGCTTCTTGCATAGCCTCATGGATTTTCACTCACTGTATTACTGCAACACCACCTTGAGTTTGCTGGCCAGCATGAGGGGCTGTGAAATCAAAGCACACCCATCCTCTAGTTAAAAGAAATTAAAAATATCATATGCTAGCAACAGAGGTCCAAGAATCTATTTTTTCCTTGCATATATTCCTACACAAATCAGGCATTCCGAGTTTATTGCAGTCCTTATAGAAGGTTCTCTCAGTCTTCCCACATCTGTTCCTCTTCTTCATTTGAAAGGCAGGGCCAGAGCATTGGAAAGACCTATATTAAACTGCCTTTGATACAGAATTTTGATGACTAAGAGTCTTGTTCATAATTAAATCCAAATTTATACTTTGGGACAGATTCATTGCTTCTGGACTTCCTTTCAGTTAAATCTTTCTTAATGATCAAAATTTGCTTACTTGTATGTTACTTCATGTTTTACTGTCCTAAGTTACCTTAAAATAATCTGTATTATTTCTTACATATTACAGTGCATTTCTCATGCTAACATGCTATCTTATGTTTGGGGTGCCATATAATATTGGTGCCATTTCCTGCCAGAAATAGAGATAGGTCCAAAAAATTTAGAAAAAAATTGGATCATGTGCTGTCTAGCATTTGATGAATACGTGGATACAGAACCAATTAGTAAAATTGTCATGTAAATTTCAGATGAGAGAGAGCAAAATTAACCCCTCTCATGGTAGAATGTATTTGTGCCTGGAATATAAGTGATTGGGTATAAGTATAAAATAAGATGTTAGTGAGTATATACTACATTGGATGGACCCTAAGATACCCAATAGTCCTAAGAGGTAAGCATAACTGTCATGTAAAATTGGGGATAGGGAGGTTGAGAGAGATTAAATCTCTTTGTGGATGTCTGAGAGTAAGGAAGATAGAATCTGAGATTACTGGTGCTTACCAGAGTTAAACCTACCAACCTGGAAGATAAGCAGAGCAGAAATCCAGGTTCTACATTTATACTATTATTCCAACCCTCTGTTCTTCAAGGTTTAGTATATAATCCTCTTATTGCTTTTAAGATGCCAATTGTGGCTGGATGCTGGTAGCTCACACCTTTAATACTAGCTACTCAGGGGTCTGAAGGCTGGAGAGTCACTGTTTGAAGCCAGCTCAGACCACAAAGTCTGTGAAACTCCAGCAAAATGTCACATGGTAGAGCTCCAGACATATGAAAGAAAGCTGAACAGGAGTATGAGGCCCCAAGTTTAAACTCTGGTACTAGCCTCCCTCCCCAAAATACTAGTTGTGCTTTAATATATGTTTTTCAATTATAACTAATACTTTTTGCCTGAAAAGAGTCATCAGCTCTGTATAATAGAAAATAGTAATCTGTGCACAGCAAGTTTTCTATGAATGGAGGGAGTTTGGTGAGCAAAACCTATCCTGATTTGAATCTTTGAGTTCCTTTTCTTTCTTAAAGTGACAAAGATTTTATGTGTTAAGTAAATACACATTTTCTGCCCTTCTATCCTGATATCTTGGAAAACATGTGCTATGACCACACTGAGCTGTGCTCTGATAGAGATCTTTACATGGAAGAAGATTCTTCCTCATTATGATTCAGCGCTTTATTTTTATTTTATTTTTTAAATTTTGTATTTTTTAATCATATATACTTTTGTTATTATTATTATTATTATTTGTTGGTTGTGGGGCCTGAACTCTGGGTCTGAACGCTGTCCCTCAGCTCTTTAGCTCAAGGCTAGCGCTCTACCACTTAAGCTACAGCTCCACTTCCTTTATTTTTTTTTAAAGGCAAGAATCTCAGGGTTTATAATATCGTTTTGGGGGCCTGCTAGGGAAATAAAAGGATAGTATCAAAGAATGGCAAAGTCTTTAATGCAAGGAGATCTGAGTCAGGTGTACAGCAACATCTAGATTTCTACAGAAAATAAGATAGCTCCCTTTTCCAATCACTGACTTTTTCTTACATTTTTAGGCCATGTGACCCTGTTCCTCAGTACTGCCTTCCTGTACACTTCTAGAATGGACACATGATCCACATAAAGGTCAACCGTGTTCTTCTAATTCAGTGGAACATGATGCCATAGAGCTGGACTGAAGAAGCTTTGGAGCACTGAGTTTTTATTATTTTTTAAGCTGGTTCCTGTTGCCAGATTTTAATCTCTCCCGCCTATATTTATCTGGGCTCTAGAGATATCCTTGTCTATCTCCGATAAACTCCTCCTTTTCTACCTTTTCTACGTAAAAGAGATTTTATCATTTTCTCATTTGGAACCACAAGAACCTTGATCAAAACCCTAGGCTATCACACACACAGACGCCAACCTACTGTTTTGTTTCTGGGATGACCATGAGCTATACCATTCTAGCAAGGAAGTGAACCAGAAACGTTTGTTTGCAGCTTCAAGGCACAAAATATAGAATGCCATGAGCCACAGGCTCAGCTGAATCTGAGAATCAAGAAGTGCAAATCCAACTAGAGTCCTAAGGTAACATGCCCGAGAGATTTTGGAATGGCTTGCTCCTCATTTCTCAGGATTATTGTGAAGTGCAAGAGATAGTACACACCGTAGTGTTTCTCTTTTTTTATGTAAAAGTGTGATGGTTTCATGAGTGTGTTCTCCAAATATAATCGAAACTCCTTGAGTTTAAACCTGTGTCTGTTGCTTCCTGTCTTAGGTGATTTTAGGTAAGTTAAACTGTTGGACTCAGTTCCCTTGATTTGTAAAATGAAGATGATAAAAGTAGTTTCTAATCCATAGGGGAGTTCCATGTTAATGAAGTGAGGTACTATACATAAAGAGTTCAGAACAGCTAGCAAGGCTTAGTGAGTCCTGCAAGTATCTGTTTTCATTGCGTTTGTGCAGCTGTATTATTGGCTTCCACCATCACCCTGACAATGTAATAATTACTGTGGAAATTACGATGGTATTCTACACTGTAATTTTAGAGCATACCATATGCAGCATAAATTTGCCTAGGGCTCAGGTTTTATGCTATTAAATAATAAAGTAAAATGAAAGCATTAATTAGGTATCTACCTTATGCCAGGCACTGAGAGACACACTTAAGGATGCACTAACATGTCCTCGTTGTGTTTGTTCTTATCTATACTTTCCTAGACCAGAACACTGGAAATGAAAGGGTTGCACATCCTAATCAAGGTCATAAAGGTAAGATAGGGTGGGAGCCTAAACCCAAGACTGATTGATTCTTATTAGAAAGCCTATTTCCTTAGTCTGGATGAACAGATATAAGCTCATGGGACAAACTTCTGTATCGGTCTGTTTCTTTCAGAAAGTTACACACAAATTTCCCTGCCTGCATTCCTTCAAGTAGGCTATACTCTGCAGCTAGCTGCTCTTTTCTGTCCTTTATTTGGGGACAAATCAAAAATGTGGAAAAGGGATGATTGTGCAGTTCTGAGGAAGTATGACTGGGTGTGAACAGGGCTGCGGCAACTGGAGAGGATCAGGAGGCCTGGTTGTTATTTGGATAGACGAGGAAGCATTAAGGTTTCAAACCCTTTCTGTCTGGGAACAGACATTTGTAATTGTTAGCAAGGCTTATCTGATTACGACAAGAGCTGTAAGACTAGGAAGAGATGTGACAAATGTTTTAGATTCAAGAGTCGATCTTTTTGCAGGCCTACAATTTGTAATGGAAGATGACATCCATTTACAAATGGTAGGTAGAGCAACAGTTTTCTATTTTAGAGAACTGAATCAATTGATTGTAGAATGTTTTTTCCAGCAATATTGCACTCACTGAGTTACAATGAAATCATACATACCTAAGGAGGGTTGGAAGATTGTACCAGAGGCCTTCAGACCATGATCACCTGTTGACTTCTCATGGTTATACTTACTGGTCAACCTGATTGGTTCTAATTGGCTTAACTTTCATCAACATTTCTTTCCATCCAAGCTACTCAAAAGATAAATGGTATTTTCTTTAACAATGTAGTTGTTTTCTTTAACAATGTAGTTGTTAATCAATTATATATTAGGTCATGTAAACTGGCTCTAGAAAACAAAATCAAAATCAAAATCAAACCTCCTTTCCTCCCTCCCTCCCTCCCTTCCTCCCTTCCTCCCTTCCTCCCTCCCTCCCTCCCTCCCTCCCTCCTTCTTTCCCTCCTTCCCTCCTTCCTCCATTCCTTCCTGCCTTCCTCCCTCCCTTCCTTCCTCCCTCCCTCCTTCCTTCCTTCCCTCCTTCCTTCCTTCCTTCCTTCCTTCCTTCCTTCCTTCCTTCCCTCCTTCCATCCTTCCCTCCTTCCTCTCTTCCTCCCTCCCTCCCTCCCTCCCTCCCTTCCTTCCTTCCTTCCTTCCTTCCTTCCTTCCTTCCTTCCCTCCTTCCATCCTTCCTTCCTTCTTGACTTCCTCCCTCCCTCCCTCCCTCCCTTCCTTCCTTTCTTCCTTCTTTCCTTCCTTCCCTCCTTCTCTCCTTCTTCACTTCCTCTCTCCCTTCCTTCCTTCCTTCCTCTCTTACTTCCTCCCTTCCTTCCTTCCTTCCTTCCTTCCTTCCTTCCTTCCTTCCTTCCTTCCTTCCTTCCTTCCTTCCTTCCATCCTTTCACTGTCCCTCCTTCCCTCTCTCCCTTCTCCCTCCCTCTCTTCCCCTCTTCTTTCCTTTCTTCCTTCCTCCCTCCCTCCCTCCTTCTATCCCTCCCTCCCTCCCTCCCTTCCTCCCTACCTTCCTTCCTTCTTTCCCTCCTTCCTTCCTTCTTCACTTCCTCCCTCCCTCCCTTCCTTCCTTCCTCCCTTCCTTCATTCCTTCCCTCCTTCCACTGTCCTTCCTTCCCTTTCTCCCTTCTCCCTCCCTCTCTTCCTCTCCTCCTTCCTTCCTTCCTTCCTTCTTTCCTTCCTTCCTTCCTTCTTTCCTTCCTTCCTCCCTTCCTTCATTCCTTCCCTCCTTCCACTGTCCCTCTTTCCCTCTCTCCCTTCTCCCTCCCTCTCTTCCTCTCTTCCTCTCTTCCATCCTTCCTCCCTCCCTCCCTTCCTTGTTTGTTTGCTTGCTTGCTTGCTTGCTTGCTTGCTTGCTTGCTTGCTTCCTTCCTTCCTTCCTTCCTTCCTTCCTGTGTCTCCTTATGTAGCCCACAAGGCTGTCCTGGCCTCCCTATTGCTGGAATGAAAGAAGTGAGTCACCATACCTGATTAATTTATTATTATTATTTGTTTGTATTTTTATTTTTTAGTGCCAGGAACAAAAATCATGTCCTCAGGAGTGCTACATGAGTATTATTAACACTGAGATACACATTCCATGTAAACCAACGTTATAGTATTTGATGGTCATTATTTTGTGGATGCATCCTTATCACTAATTTCTAGAATGGCTGCATTTAATAACTGGTTAGCAATATTTCTGGTTAATAAATGCTCAGTACCAGAGGCTTTAGCAATTCCCTGACCCTTTTTAGTGTCCAGGAAGAAATTCTGGAGTTGATGTCACCAAACATTACTGTACACTATTCTCTCTTCTAAGATATTTAGACCAGGAAAGGTAAGCATCAGCTTACCCTAGACAAGCTAGATTTACTTCTATCCCTTGTTGAACTTTCTCTAGAAGGAGAATGAAAAATTAAAACTGTAAAATAAATAAATTGGCTGATTTAGGTTTTTTTCTCTTTAAATTCTCTGCCACCCATAGACTAAGTAGAGCAGAAACACTTCAGCAGAGCTGAATAACTTCTTATGTGTGTTCTGGTTCTTGGGCCTGAAGCCAGGGCCTGGGCATTGTCTGTGAGCTTTTTATGTTCAAGACTAGTGCCCTACTGCTTGAGTCATGGGTCCACTTCCAGGTTTTTTTTGTGGGTTTTTTTTGAGATAAGAGTCTCACAGAATTTCCTGCTTAGGCTGGTTTTGAACTTTGATCCTCAGATCTCAGTCTCCTGAGGAACTAGGATGGGAGAATTGAGCCACTAGCACCCGGGTAGGAGGATAACTTCTAGTTTTGTATTTAATGAATAGTTGTTGTGCCCCTATTGTTAGATGTAAGGCTAGGCACTGGATATGAAGTTGGGGAGTGGAATGTATTTGAAGGATTCCTGAATCCTAGTTGCTAGACCTTAATGACCCTTCCTATCACCAGACCTAGGGATTTCTTTCTTGAAAATCTGTTTCTTTTCTCTAGATGGACTCCTACTTTGTTATGAGCCTGCTTTTGGCCAATAACTTCTCTTGCTGTCATTTAGCAAATATTTTATGGATACCTTTTATAGACCAGATATCATTTAAGGCACTCAAAGTTAATCAGTGGAAACCTATTCCAGTGATCACAGATTCTACCAGCTCATTGTGGCCTCATTAAGTGCTCAGTTTCCTTAAACTATCATGTCATTTCTAACTCCTTGTCTTTCCTTCCTGTCTGTCTGATAAGCATTTAGTAATCTTCAAGACTCCTTCAAGTGCTGTTACCTTAAATCCCTTTCTCTAAACAAGGCGAAGGCCTCATTCTTTTGTGTTCTCTTGACATCATGAGATGCTTTCCTGTGTCTGTTCCACTTTAGAATATGAGCTTCATGTAGTAAGAGATTGTAACTGTGTTTTTATGGTCACTTTATTGCCCTAGTATCTACTTTTATTTTGGTATAACTAAAGCAAAGGGTAGAGAGAGAATATCTAAAATCCTAGGTTTCTAGTTAAGGGAAAACATTGTGGTGTTAGAGGATTTAAGAATATGGTGCTTTGCCAGAAAATTGGAGGTGGTGCTGTGGCTCAAGTGGTAGTGCACTAGCCTTGAGCTGAAGAGCTGAGGGACAGCGCCCAGGCCGAGTTCAAGCCCTGCGATTGACAAAAATAAAAAAAAGAATATGGTGCTTTGAAACATTCTTGATTATGTTAATTTCACTTGAAAAATGTTCCAAAAGAATACTAATCATCTTTGGATTCGGAGAGTATCTGAGAAATGTAAAGATTTGGCTAAATCCGACACCCTTCATTTTGAATCTGTAAGAAACCCCCAAGGATTTGCATTCATTGAAGTTAAAAGGAAAGAATAAGCTGCCAAAAACATAGAGGTAGGCAGTAATCTTGAAATCTCCGTGGAATGCATTCTTGAGCAGCCATTTTCTCACATCCTTCTTGGACCAGGGTGCACAGTGTCCTCTTCTGATTTGGAACAAGGTAATGTGCTATTTATCTCTGCAGCCCTACCCTGTAGTATAGTGCTAGCACCCAGTGAGTGTGTAAATAATGGATCATACATAGTCCATCAATGGGCTTAATAGTGTTTATTAAACTGACTAGCTATGGAAAGTAGCAACAAATTACTACAATGCCTAAGTATCCAGTCACTATCGAAGGCAATGAAAACTGCTGTGGTAGGCTAGACTAGATTAGTTAAGCAAATCACAGATGCCAAAGAAAATGAGTCACCATAGAGAAAAGATGCTTACTGAATGAAATATGAAATGAAAAGCCTGTTTGATTTTATGCTTAAGACAAACCTTGACTAGGAAGAAGGAACAAAATTTTTGTTGGACTGTCTTTCAATATATAAGCAAAACAAGTACATTGCCTGTCTGTCTGTCTATATCTATCTATCTATCTATCTATCTATCTATCTATCTATCTATCTATCTATCTATCTATCTATCTATCTATCTATCCACCTTTTTGCTGGTCCTGGGGCTTGAACTAAGGGGCTGGGCACTATCCCAGAGCCTCTTTGTACTCAAGGCTAGCATGCTACCACTTGAGCCACAGCACCACTTCCAGCTTTTTCTGAGTAGTTTATTGGATAATAAAAATAGGACTCACAGACTTTCCTTCCCAGGCTGCCTTTGAATTGTGACCCTTAGATCTCAGCCTCTTGAGTAGCTATGATTACAGGTGTGAGGCACTGGCTGCCTGACTCATCAATGTATTTTTAAAACAGCTTGGTTTTTGTAGCAAATGGAAAACTTACTACTGTGAAACGTAATTTCCACCAACCAAGTCAACGCATTCCAGCACACACCAAGCATCCACAAGTTAATTCATGTTATGTAAAGATTAATGAAACAGTTCCTTCACTCCAGAAATGATTTTAGAATAATGCAGTTGTTCTTTGAAGAAGGTATGGATTTGGTACTGAGAACTGAAAAGTGATTGAGAAAACTAAGTTTTATCTCAAAGCATGTGCAACTTAGGCTGTGTCTTTTGGCTTCTGCATCTCTCTACTGCTTATCTTGCCATAGATCGTGAATGATTCTCTAGACTAGTCAATTCCTGGAACATAGTAAGTATTCAATAAATATTTATTGAATGTGTGAATAAGTGAATGAATGGATACAGAAAGAGAGAAAAGTAGAACATAGCATAGTCTTTTGTTCTTGTCTTGTGATAGACAAGATTGGACAGATGATGTGTGGAACGATGAAGAATGAATTGTTCTGTTTAAATGGACGACTAAGGAAAACTTTAAAGTCAGCCTGCACTGGGATTTTAGAATGCTAATTTCTCATGGGCCATGTCAGCCAAAGGAAATGCAAATCTGAAAGAAAGAGGCACCATGACTGACATCTTGGATATGAAAGCCCTTTAATTTAGCTGGGTAATATGATGGGAAAGATGCAGAAGAGGTTGAACCAGCCGGTGATAGACAAGTGTGAAGCAGGTAGAAAATATGTGAGCTCCATGTATGTAGTCATTCGAAGATGCTTCTGAATGACCTCCCCACCTAAAAACATGGTCCAACAGCTTCTATAAAGTGAAACATACATTCATAGTATGATCCACACCTGTTCTTCTCCTGAAGACATGCTTTAGGCTCACACAGACCTCTGCCCATGAATGAACACACCCCTTGTATTCATAATAAAGTAAACGTATCAGTGACTCAAATGTTCTTCCAGGTCTCTATCTTGGAACACTATTTGCAAATTAAAAATGAAATATATTAACTGAAATCATGGGTGAGTAAAAGAAGCCGGCCTCAAATATGTCATGCACCAAATTATACCGTGTATATTTTATAGTCAAAAATAAAAAATACAATAACCACTGAAAAGCTATTATTTGATTTCTAGGGTTTGGGATTGGAGCCCAGGAGAGACTATGCTTACATAGCCCGGAGGAGTTTTGGGGATGATGAGACAGTTCTCTGTGAAGCTTGTGTCAGTGATTACAGGAATCTATACCATGTTTTAAAATGCATAGAACTAAATTTGCATAAACAGCTAATTTTACATTATGATAATTTAAAAGCTAAGAATTTAGAAATACTTGCAAATGAGATTCAGATCTAGTCATTTTTATTCCTTCATCCCACAGCATCCTGAGTGTTAGTCCCACTAGAAACATTCTTCTGAGTGCCAGATACTATGTTCTATTTCTACTTGATGATATTTCCTTGAGGTTACTCACATTTTCCTCCCTGGAAGGGATGGGGAAGAACAGTGATTAATGCATCTTGATTAAGATGCATTGTACTTATACACTGAATTCTTTGTACAAATGTCTTATTGATAATAAAGATATAATTTGGAAAGGAAGGATACTAATTATTCTTTTGATTTATAAATTTATGAGTTGTAAGAAGCTTCTTTTTAAAAATGTATAGAGGTACAAGTGTATACTATTTTTTTTTCTGGGAAAGGTTAGATTTGGGGCATGGAATATTATGTGCTTAAACTGGGTGGAGATTTCCAAACAGCCTGGGAGAGGTATTGAAATTTCCCCTCCATGTTCCTATTGCAGTTGGCTGGATTAGGAAGACCCAGGGGAGCCACCGTATAATCTCACACGAGCGCCAACTTCCCAGACCAGCAATAACACGTGTTGCTGGGTCACAACCCAGCTTTGTCTAGATTGTGTGGATTCTTAATATAAAAACTGTAGACAGACAGCAGCAAGAGGAATTTGGTCTCATCTTTTTGCCAGTGTGGAAAGCTACATCTATAAGGGTCAAGTCCATTGTCAAGGGTCAGATGCACACCAGAACTGAAACCCAGGTACCTAGATGCTTAGATGTTTAAAAGAACTCTGCTGGCTAACACTTTAACTGTTTTTGTTTTTTGTATTCTTTTGGAAAACTCCTCTGAAGTTGATCCCTTCACTTTCACAAAGTAACAGTAAACATGGATGGGAATTAGACAATTCATTAATCTTATGCTGTATAGCCATAAAATACATTAAGCTGGCATTCATGTTGTTTGTGAGTATTTGGAGGCAAAGGTTTCTAAATGTGAAAAAAAAGGGAGAAAAAGATCTATTCAAAACAACGTGTCTGGAAGACACGATTTCTTGGACAAGGCAAAGTGCTGTTTGTTGTTTTATGAACGGGAGGCCCGTGGAGATGGAGTTTCACACATAATTTCATCTCTTTTTTAGTGGCTTAAAGCAACTCAGATTTATTATCTCATCTTCTGTGAGTCGGAAATTTGGGCACCAGTTAGCAGGTTTCTTTTTTCAGGGTCTCTCATAAAACCTTGAAGGAAATCATTTGGCCGAGATTCAGGTGTTCAGAGCTGCTGTGGCCGGGATTCAGGTGCTCGGAGCTGATGAGCAGGGGGGGGGGAGGGGGGGCTCACAGTTTTTCAGCTGCCAATCAAATTCCCTTCCAGTGCCTTGGTAGGAGGACCTCTCCCTAGTGAGCTCACAATGCAACAGCTAGCTTTAAAAGCAGACAAGAGGGAACTTCTGCTTACATGTCAGAGGTCGCACACTCATGCTTGTGCTAATCTCTCTATTGCATTGTGCAAGGTGCTTTCTAGATGTCCTTCCTGAGTGGTTGTGAATGAGGGTTGAACCCCCTAGGAGATAAAGGATTAGTGAATTCCTGGCTTGTCTGGTATTGTTTCCCCATCTTGAGTACCCAAGTTATAATACTACAGAGCTGTAGCTGTGAATTACAATTTTCCTTTTTTTTTTTTTTTGGTCTCGTTCTTTTTGGTACTGGGGATTGACCCCAGGGCATTGCACTTGCTAGGCAAGCGCTTTGCCACTGAGCTACATCCTACCCCATCATTTTCCTTTGTCATCTATAACTAATTAATTAACATGCTTTGTTAAATAAAGCCTAAACAAATAAATTGATATCCGTGTGGAAAGAAAGATCCCTCTGTGACTCTATACCTGGAGTTGCAGGAATCCTTCTATACCCTCGCAAGAAACCAGCTTCTCACCTTTCCACTCATCTAACTTCCCTGAGCATTGTGCTATCTTACTCAGTTCTTAGGTTTTCATGCGTCTTCAGATCTTAATATGAATGAAGCCAGTGTTCCTCAACTAGAAACTGGCATGTGGGGAAAAAATAGTTCATCATTATTTCTACAGTTGTTACTAACAATTTTGAAGAAAATATTTCTTCTTCTTATCTATTAAGGATTATCTTAGCGTGTTTTCTTGCTTTTCTTTTTTTCTTTCTTTGCTTTTCTTCTGGACAACAAGCAAATAGCTGGAACTTCCAAATTTGAACACTTATTCTCTGCTTTGTACACAGTTGAGCCAACCCTTATTTCATTCTTTTATTGGATTACTTGTGGACTTTGACAAAGAAAAGTAGTATGTGAAGCATTGTTTATGATTCCTTTTACAGTGGACAGTATACTTTCGTTGAAATAAAAGAAAGGGGGAGGAAGAGAGAGGAAGACCAATAGGAATTTGGAAAGGGGGAGGGAAAGAGAAAGAATAAGTCCACATTGCCCTACCAAAAAAAGTCAATTCTTTTGTCTCCAAGAAATGCCATCACTGTTAGTGGGACACTTCTTGTGTTCCTGATCCCATGTCACAGAGATCTCTCTATTATTTTTCCACACATGCCTTTCTTTTATGGTTATAACTCATTGATCACACAGGTGAGTGTGCTTTTCCTATTTTAAGATGTAATCTACAAGAAGACCAGAAGTCCTTCTACCTCTTCTTCTTTGATTGACTTGCAGCAGAGATAGCATTTCATTTTGGGTAAACCAATGGTTCCTACGATGAGGTGAGGTAAGGAAAACCATTTAACAAGCTGTTTCTTGGGGTGGGATAAGGAGAAATATGATGACAGCCTCCTGAGAGATAGAGGTGAAGAGACCTACAGAAGCTCTGCATTACTATCCACAAGGCCTGTTGCAAGATTTAAAAATGGCTACTATTCTTTTAATTGTTGTAGTTTGTAGATGCAAGCCATCTTCTTTTCCCACTCAGATGATCATTAGGGACTTAGAATTTAAAATGATGTGGAGGTAAATGATGCTAAGCAATATAACCACATCTCTCATGAAATCATCAGCAGATTTAACACTTTCAAAATATCTATCTATCTATCTATCTATCTATCTATCTATCTATCTATCTATCTATCTATCTATCTACCTACCTACCTACCTACCTACCTATCCATCCACCTGTTGGTCTATCTATCATCTATACACCTGCCTACTTACCTGTATATCTAGTATGATGTGCTGTATATCTAATGTAATATGCTGCATTCCTCTCAGGACAGGGAACCGTGAGTTTCCCTGAGCCTCGAGACAGCAAGATCTAACCACATCATCGTTATTCTGACATGCTCTATGTTGCTGTTTTCATACATTCCTTGTGAACCTTCATTTTAAAGTATTTTAATTTATGTATTTTTGTACATTTTTTTATTGTAAAAATGTTGTATAGAGGGGGTTACAGTTACAATAGCAAGGTAATGAGTACATTTCCTATTGAGAATTGTTGCCTCCTCCTTTGTATTCCCTCTACCATCTCTTCCCTCCCACCTCTACAACTACACCGTCCCCACCCCTGCACCCCCCCACTGAAGTTCTAAGGTGAACCCTCATTTTAAACTCCGAGTGATAGGTATCACTCCCATTCTGCATATATCTGACCTGACAGTCTGTAAGGACAAACAACATGAGTCAGGTTCTAGGCTTGTCGGGGGGCAGTTCTGGGAGTCTACTGTGTTCTATTGTTCAGTGGAATTCTCACTTGTTCCTCTAAGCTTTACTCTCTTCTAAATATTTGAAATGTTAAGGAATCAAGAAAGGGCACACTAACTGTTTTCATTGTTTAATTATCTGAAAGACTGAAGAAATGAAAAGTGCCAAGGCATAGAATGCTCAGAAACCTTGGAATTGTCGCAGTTATATGGAGAAGTGTGTCAAGAAATAGAATGGAATTCTGTGAATATAAACACTGTTTTGTAAGTCCAGCTATTAGTAGCATGCTGTTTTTTTTAAGAACAAAGGAGGTAAAAAATCTGCTTACTCTTGAGAACCTACTGCCTTTTCTTTCAGACTTCAGCTGTGTAATTGATGATAGAAATAATTATCTCAGGCTTTGGACCAGCTAAGATTCATAGAAGTCCCTCTAAAAAGGAATTCCATAGTAATCCATGTGATATCCACTCCCTGAGTGGATGCGATGCCAATTACTGCCACCTGCCCCATCTTGTCTCAGTTACAACACCCCAGAGAGAGCTGCACTTAAGGTCCTGTCAAAAATGTCAGCTCTGCTTCTTGGGCCAGATGCAATAACTTTCCTTGAAGACTGCAAGGGCTGGGTCCCCTGTGAAAAGCAAACATTAAATCTTCCCTTAGGCAAACCAGGGTCTGCCAGGCTAGCACTCTGCTCCCAGCTTGTATAGGGAGGTTGAGCCTTTCCTGCTGAAAAGAAGCGCCAGATGTTGTGCCAGATGCTCCTGACAGGTTATCTCATTTAATCCCCAATACTTGAGAGCCTATTATTATTATTCCCAATTTACGCATGAGAGTGTTGAGGCTCCAGAGTCACTCTGTATGTGGCAGGAGTGCTTCATTACAGCCATTCTATAAACTCTATCTGTTCTCTACCTTTCTCGTTATAGATGGCAAGATGTTGCTAACATTTATTTTGCATTATTTACTGGAAGTCCTCAGTAAATATCTCCTTACAAGCCTGGAAATGTATTTTTTTTAAATCCCTAACTCCCCTTCAAATACTTGACTTCAAGAGAAGCGAGCATTGCCTTGCCTCTCGTGATGGTGAACGTAGATACAAGGCTAACACTGTGAGAGTCGTCCATGAAAAGTAGAGAACCAAGAAAGCTATTTGCTGTATTGGCAAGTTTTAGTCAAAATAATTTTCCAAAAGTGCAAGTGATTGTTGCCAGTTTCAGGAAATTGACAGGACTCTTCATCTCCATAAACCCAAACGCTTGAGGTGCACTTAATAATTTCAAGTTATATTCACAAAAGCCTGGATATACAAAGGCTAGGAAATGTTAAGTGTCCATCTGCAAATGTTCTTCCTTAATACCTTAATGTCATCGGTAGCAGATCTAGCATTGAGTTTTAAGTACCCCCTCTTTCTGTTGTTACTCTTTCTCTTCAAGTATTTTCTTGATTAGCATCTAATTATTATATTTACTTCTGCTTCAGAGTGTGCTATTTAAAAACATGTTTACAAAATGTACTGGTCAAACTAGGCAAATTAGTGTTTCCATTTCCTTATTGTTACTTGGTTTCTAGGGATGGTGAATTTCTTGATTCTACTTAGTCATAAAATATATGATAGGTATAAGCTATAGTTGTCTTACTATACACTACAGCACCACAATTTATTACTTCTGTGTTTTAAAAGCATAAGCCAATCTTTTATCTTCTACCTGTTCAGCTTTTAGGACCTTTCACAAAGGTCCTGACTTTGAACTCAGGACCATGTACTTGCTAGACTCAACCGCTGGGGCCACATCTCCAACCTTTTTCACTCAGATTATTTTTTGTTCTAGATTTTCGGAGGGAATCTTCTGCTTTTTTTCCATTTGGTGTTTTGGTTATGGGTTTGTTATGTGTAGCCTTTATTATGTTGACATATGTTCCTTCTATGCCTAATTTGTTTGTTGCTTTTGTCATGCATGGATATTGATTTTCTAAGTGCCTTTTCCTGTACCTGTTGAATAACTCAGATGATTTCTGTCCTTCATTTTATCAGTCTGATGTATTGCCTTTTGGGATTTACCTATACTGAACAATTCTTGCCTTTAAGGATAAATCCAAGTTGACCATGTGGATTAATAGCTTTAATAGACTGTTGGACTCAACTTTCTAGAATTATGCTGAGAAATTTGTTATCTGTGCTCATCAGTGATATTTGTCTATAGGTTTTGCTTTCAAAATTGTATCTACATCTGGTTTCAGTTTATGGGTAATGCCACACTAACACAATGAGGTTGCAATTCTTTCCTTTTCAATGCTTCTAAGTCCTTGGAGAATTGCTATTCCCTTTTGTTAAAAAAAAATTGTGGAAGAATTCAGCTGTGAAGCCATCAATTCCTGGGCTGAGTTGTTTTTTGTTTTTTTTTTACTAGATTCATTTTCATTACTTGTTACTGTTACTGATTTCTGTTTTATTATTCAAAATTAGTAGATAATATGCATTCAATAATGCATCCATTTCTTCTAGATTTTTCAATTTATTGGTAGAAAGCTGTTCATAATGATATTTTTGTTCTGTGGTATCAGTTATGTTATCTCCTGTTTTTACTTCTAATATGATTTGGTTGGTCTTCTTTTTTCAGGATTTAACTAAAAGTTGTCAGTTTGTCTTAAAAATATTTTGTATCATTTTCAGTTTCTATTCATTGTATATTCTGTTTGGTTATTTCTTATTTCTTTTTTTTATTTTAGAGCTTGTTTTCTAGATTCTGGTGACAGATTATTAAATTACTAATTTGAAATCTTTCTCTCTCTACTTTTTATGGAAGTGCTTATTGTTTACCGCTTAGGAAACCTTCCCCTTCATAGTGCTTTTGTTGTATCTTGTGTTTGTATGTTGTGTTTCCATTATGATCTTTCAAGAAATTTTTTAATTCTCCTTCTGATTTGCTCAAATACCTGTGGTTTGTTTAACCCATGTTGTTGTTTCCATGACGGTGCATAATTTCTCAATTTTCTTTTGTCATTTGTTTCTAGTTTAACTTATTTTCATTCAGAAAAGATATATAATATGCTTTTCATTTTTAAAATTTATTGATTTGTCCTGTGGGCTAATATATGGTGTAGTCTAATGACTATTCCGTGTATATATATAAAGAACATGTACTCTGCTATGTTGGATGGAGTGTTTTATAAACACCTGTTAGGTTCACCAGATCTTTAGTACAGTTTAACTCTAGTTTCTTCATTAATTTGTGTCTAAGTGATCATTTCATTGATGGAAAGGGATTGTTGAGACCTTCCAGTATTATTGTAGTGACCCCATTTCTTCCTTTGGGTCTAATAATGGTTCCTTTTATAAAAATCAGGTGCTCTGGCATTAGGTGCATATGCATTTCTAACTTTTATATCTTCTTGCTGAATCAGATTCCTGATTGTTTACATCATGACTGCCTGGGCCTCTTTTTAGAGTTCTTTTCTCCACGTCTATTATATCTAGTATACGTATAGAAACTCCTACTTACATTTGGTTCATAGATTTTTACATAGAATTGTTTTTCATTCCTTTCCTTTATATCCTTTTGCCTTTACCATCAAGGCCAATTTCTTTTAAGCAGCAAATCATTGGGTCTTTTTTTATAGCCATTTAACCAGTCTGTACCTTTCGTTGGGGAATTAAATCTGTTTATTCAGGGTTATTATTGATGAGTTAGGGCTTACTTCTGTCACTTTGTAATATCACTTCTTTTTGTTTTAAATATTCATTCCCTATTCTTCCTCTATTCATCTTTGTTGTTTGGTGATTTATCATATTGATAAGACTTAAGTCTTTTCTGCTTCTTGGTTATATATCTGCTTTAACATTGGAGTTTTAAATTTTATATCTTTTCTTAGTGATTATTTTTCTTTTTTTCATATGTGTATTCATGTATGCATACATAGAACATAATTATACCTATGGGACTCTTTAGAGGAATGAGGGGAAGAAGAGTTAGATGAAGGACGATGGAGAGAGAATAATATTGAAATACATTTCAACTATTTATGGAGATGGCATAAGGAATCTCAATGGAAATTAGTGGTCCTTAGGTAGACAAGGAGAGCAGGAAAGACAGAGCAACAGGGGGAGTTATTCTGATTAAAATATAACATATGCATGTCTGATATGGTGAATCCCCTTGGGACAATTGGTATGTACTAACACAGGATGAATGACACATAAGTAAAACAGGTGGTGTTTGAGGGCAAGTACAGTGGGAGGTAGGAGTATGAATAGAAAAGGTAAGTGAAGATGAATATGGTTGAAGTAGTTCATTTGCATGTATGAAAAGAGAATGATGAGACTATTGACTTAGTTTTCCAAGGGAGTAGGGGGCAGGGGTGATTGATAGACAAGGTGAGTTTGATCAGATGTCTTTTGTGCATGTGTAAAATGTCACAGGGAGCCCCCCTTGTACAATATTATGCGCTAATAAAAATCTTAAAAATAATATCGAATTCTCATGTCTCATACTCCTGACCATTTTGTTATGATATAATATAGTAAGGATAGTATAGTCTCCCATAGCTGTATGGGAATGGTGTATACTCAGTGTTCTCTGTGGTGGAGTCAGAAAGACCCAATGTCACCAGGTGCACATGGATGTCTTCACATCCATTGACCCAGACAGGTGTGGGGTACACGGCAGTGCAGGTGCTGACTACGAGAATAGTGAGATCCGTGGAGGAGCATAGTGGCTGTGTCTTCAGGCATTGTTGAGGTGATCTCTGCTGCCTGGTACATCCTTTGATCTGCCAGCACTGGAGGTAGAGGAAGGCATGCATCCTCTGCCTCAAGTCCTGCTGGAAGCAGGGGCTCTCAAGTGGCTAGGTACAGGGGGAAGTGACACCAGGAAATGCAAGGCCCACTCTCAGTGGTTACACAAGCTCTCAGAAGCCTGATGGGAAGTCTGAGGCAGGACCTTGGCTCCGTGCCTATGTAAAAAAGGACACTTCCTTTCATTTCTCAGTTCTTGAGAGCAATATTTCTGAACCGTGCCAGACTAAAACCACTATCTCTTGAAAGGCAGAGCACTGCATGTGCATACGAACTGGAGTCATATTTGCTCTGCGGGGCCAAATTAAGTTTGTGCGGTTCCAATCTCCCCTGCTCCTGTGAGGTAGTATCTTCAAGGTCTCAGGGATAGTGATATGTGAAGGTTTCTGATCACAGGAGAACTACGAACCTATGCTTCCCTTCTCAAGATGCTATCAAGCTATCGCAGTCTGAGCTTTAAGGCTTGGAATACTCCCTAAAAAGTGTGGGTTCCTCCTCCAAAGAAAAGGTAGTGGGCAGGTTGCTTCCCTAACTGAGCTGCAAGACAGTGGTGGATGAATCTTTTCAGCAGCTAGATGGGGTGGCATTCTCGCTGACTGTAGAGTTTACTGGAATACTCCTGTTCACCCTGTCCCTCAGCCAGCTTTAGAGCTAGGTCACCATCTCAGCGATCCTCGTTTCTCTCTATGTAGTCTCACTTCCATTGTAGGAATCCTTTAGATTTGTTCTATAGTCACTCAGCTCACCTTTTGTTCTGGGTCTTCTTCCCTTTGGAAGAGATGTATGGTTTCTGGCCCTCCATGAATCTATCTTGAGGTCTTCTCCAGTGTTCTCTTACAGCTGTACAGTTACCTGTTTAATACTGCATCAACATCAACCTACTTGTGTGTCCAGCTTCACATTATTTCTCTAGTCCCTTTATACTTCTTTTTATTTGGTCAACATTTTTTTTTGTAATTCTCTCTTAACAAAAAGGCTCAGGGTTATCTCTTGCCATCTTAATGGAATTAATCATTATGTAACAATAACTGTAATATAGAATCATAATATACAATGTCTAAGTCTGAGGTCGTTATGGCAAGCTGCAAAGATAGTTGTTTTGTTGAAAGGCTCTACAGAAGCTGTTTGATGTGGATTTTGATTGATAATGATAAGATATTGCCAGATGGGTTAACATGTTAAACACGTCATGCTAATTTTTCATGGAAAACTTATTATATTTTATTTTTAAAACTTGGCTTAAAAAATGTACAATGAAACCATTGTCCTAAGTATAAAGTTAATTTAAGAATTTACAATTTGCCTTACTATATCTCAAGGTATTAATTACATTGGGTCCCCCTTGAATCTAGAAGATATTCTAGTTGCTGGATATAATTTTTACATATTTACAGATACTCAAAGTAATTTGTTTAAGGAGTTATTCTCTTTGTTAATCATTTAGCTAATGGTTTATTTTCTGATTGTTGGTATTAGAAAGCATGAATATTATGCATATATTGCAGACGCATTTGAATTACACCTCAGGGAATTTGTTAGTTCATGTACAATATCTTGCATTAATCACATTGATTGATAGAAAAACCCTTCTGGAAGGCATTGATTTATGTTTGGAAATAAAAGGGTAAATGGAATTGTGAGTAGAAACACAAACGCATATGCTGATTGTCTAGTGCTTCTTGTGAGAATTAGCTGTAGCTCAGTCATAGCTCCGACTTAATTATAGCTTAGTAGATGTCCATATAAAAGTGTTGCAGAGTAAGCAAAGATCAGGTGGCACACTTCCTACCACCACTAAATAAGTGTTTAAAAAAATTCCAACTAGCATCAGACAGAGAACTTGAATAATATGGACCACAATAATGTGGAAAGGATGTTCCTTCTCAATTTTGTAGCTGTGAGTCAGCTATAAATAGTGAATTGTGGTAAGGCAGGAGTGTGGAATTCCTGTGGCTTGATCTTCTGTTTGACTTTCTTACATGATGTGGGAAAAAAAAGAAAATGAATAAAACTAGAATTTCTGAAACTCTCTGTATGTTTTAATTTCAGTATATTATTTACATGTTCATTTATTCAAAATCACTGAGAGTCAAGTAAAACATTATAGAGGAATGATTCTGAGCTATTGGACATTGGCTTATGAATTTATTTAGCTTATAACAGTGACCCACATCATGCAGGAGTTCATACTTGGCCTTACAAGATGGGAGGTGGAGGAGAGAGAAGTCAGTCTTAGGGCATTCTAACAATACTGATGAGTCTAATTCTATCTCTGATTGCTCTCCATAGTAGTTCACCTTCTAGGCATGAACTTCCGTATTGCACCAAAAGTCACTGCAATTCACTGACTTGTAAATGTCCTGGGGAGAGCTGTGGGCTGGCTGGGAGAGCTGGATCTCCCTCACTGCTGACTTGCAGGACATCCTCTGCTGTTCCAGGTGCTTAGAAGAGGCCTCTAACCACCTATGAGATTACATCATTTATGGAAATGATGTAATAATCATGCACATTTGCTGACTACCAGATAATCTCATTCTATATCTTAGGTAAGTGTGAACAAATCCCAAACCCTGTTGTTATGCATTTTAAAATAAAAGCACTAGGAAAACCAAACCAATCAATGTGTTCTTTAGCTGATTGAACATATAACCTTTTTGACCCATTAAAAATGCTATGCTAACTCACTTGTCTGGAATCTTGTATTGTGTTTACCCTAAAAGAATAAAGTCTAACAGTTGTCCTTCATTTTTTGAGTGTGTGTGTGTGTGTGTGTGTGTGTGTATGTGTGTGTGCACATGTGTATGAGCGGGCTTGAACTCAGGGTCTGGGCACTGTGCTCTGTGCTTTTTTTGCTCAAGGCTAGTATCTACCTCTTGAGCCACAGCTCCACTTCTGGTCTTTTGGTGGTTAACTGGAGAGAGAGTCTCATGGACCTTCTTGCTAGTTTTGAGCCGTGATCCTCCAAATCAGGCATTCTGAGTAGGTAGGATTACAGGCATTAGCCACCAGCATCTGGTTTATCTGTTCTTTTATTGTTTTCATGTTCTCTATCAAATTAATCTTGTATGCTACAGGAAAGCCACTCTCTGCTATGTTGCTCTGGCTCAACACCCTAGTTTCTCTTCCTAATGCCATCATCCCAAGGCAGAGTGGGATTCAATATTCAATAGCACACTCTGAAGCCTGGATACCCGAGGCTTCGTCACTATTAGTAGACTTCCAGTTTAGACACCAGGCATTCTTTTTGGGCATCTCTGTCAATAGGTCTACACCTCAGATGTCTTATCAACAACATATGAAGATGCTGTGAGGGTTATACGTAAAAAATACTTAGAACAGAGCTTGCCATACGCTGAGGGTTCAACAATACTACTTATCATAGTTTTCTTCTTACATAAAACTCATGATCTATGCAGCTAGCAGACTGACTCATGTCGGAGAGTTGCTCCAGTCACATATTTAAAGTAGGAGGAATGGAAGCACATTTAATTTCGAATGGCTGCACCTTTGTGCCCTTTGTTAATGTTTCAACGGCCATGAGTGCCATACCACACTATTTAATACTCTTTATTCTTTCACCTGACAATTTCTCAACTTCCTGAGATGAAGACCCCTGTATTCTTTGTGTATATATATATATATATATATATATATATATATATATATATGTATATATATATGTCATATTCACAGTGGCAACAAATTTCTAAAACAGCAGCCAAGGCAAATTTGCCAGCAAAGGAGATTTTTTTTCTTAATTGGTAGGAGAAATAACAAGTATAAATATTAAATATTATTTTATGGCCCTTATCTTACAATCAACTAAAATATTTCTTGATTCTGACCATACACACAAAAATAAATTCTATGTATGAATTATTGAAACAAGATGCTAAAACAAAAGCATACCAACTACTAAAGGCAAACAAAGAAGGAATGTAGCTTAGTGGTAGAGTGCATACCTAACGTGTGAAAACTCAGATTTCATCCTTAGCGCCAAAACACAAACACCCCTCCAAAATATCCACAATCAGAACCCAAGTATTGGGTAGATGATGTAAGGGGAGAGAAGAAAAAGACTAATACTATAAATAAAACAGCATTCTTGCATATTCTTGGGCATGCTACTTTGTGACAAATGATAAATAGCCAACAAATGTGTCAGAAACATAATATTCTGTGCATGTAAAATATACTTACAAATCAATAGGAAAAATGGACATATCAAAAGAGAAATTGAGTAAATACATAAATAATGCAAAGTAAAACACAATAATGAGATAGAGCATTCACACTCTCTGGTGATCAAAATGGAAATTGAGCAAACACTGAGAGAAAGTGAAGGTCACATTGCTGCAGTGTTTTCAGAGAATAAGCACCACAAAAACCCGGGCTGCCCACCTTTATCCAGAGACTCCATGAACAGAAGCAAAAACTAGGAGGAAGTTGTAGATTTGTTGCCAACAATATAATGGCAGAAGCAAAACCTCTTTTCTCATCCCTTCTTTTAAAAAATATGTTTCATATATATATATATATATATATACATATATCAGACACCCCTCCAAAATATCCACTGTATTTTATATAGATATGTAAATATCCACACTATCTATATATCTATATATATGTGTATGTGTGATTATAATAGGAAAATTCTTAATTGAAACATTTCCTCTTTAACATCTATTTATACATGTATCTATCTCTGTACTTAGGTAAGTATGCATCTACCCTTTTTGGTGCATACGTATTTATTTTTGACAAAGTCCACTTCATATTTTCATTGGCTGGTATTTTTCTATGCCATATACATTATTTTCTAACCAAGAGCATAAAGATATCCTCCCCCCTTTTTTTTACTTAAGTCTATCTCTTTTTTTTTTTTTGCCTTTTTGAGAGTCAAAAGCCTGTTTTGTTTGCCTCTGAGGTGTTGAAGAGGGTTGGCCTGTGGAGATTATGGATGGTCGAGGGCTTTGTCCACTGGAAGAAAGAGTTAGCAGAGCCCTGGTGAGAATGCAGGAAGATGGAGGACCTTACTCCTTCCCAACTGTTCCTGCCTTTAGCCTACAAGTGGACAAGGCCAATCAACAGCTAGTTAGCAAAGAAGCCCACTGATGAAATCAGAGGCTAACTAGGGAAGATGGCTAGGAAGAGAAGAGTGTGACTTGAATATGAAGGGGTGAATGGTAATCCTCATAAGATACATAACATCACTAAAACACCCGGGGTAGTGAATTCTCTTACTTCCATCTGAATTAAGAAAAAGGCCCAATGACTTCTGTTATCCCAAGAGGAAAAATGAGATCTAGCAGTTTCTGGCCCAAGCAATTGCTAATAATTTGGAAGTAGCCAAAGATACAAGCCAGTGGGTTTTTCCTCTTTTTTCCTGGTCCAGTCTTGTCTCCAGGAAGGCCCTGCTTCAGCTGTGAGGTTCTCCCTCTTAGGAAAGGTGCCCCATGGAAGCTGTGGGTGGCGGTTCTTCCCATTAGGATGGCTTTCTGAGTGCTTGCAAAGGCTGAAGAAAGCCACTTCAAAAAGACACCATTACCACCACTGATAAATGGAATCTGCTTCCTCTGCAGTGTTCTTAAGCAGTTTTCTCCAGGGTCCATTTCTGCGAGTGCATTCTTCTCCAGGTAGATCCTCTAATGACTGGGATCTATCACCCAGGCAGCCATTTGTTAAATACATAATCTTCCCCCAGTATTATAGATGTTACTGAGATGAGCAGTTTAGTGTGAAGAAAAGATAAATGAGTTTTCTTCCAAGGCTTGTCTGTGGGTTTCCTCTAGTTTGTATTTGTCAAATAAGGTTGGGACTCTTTTTCAGTTTACCCTTGACCAAGAGGATAATTCATAATCTCTGAATTCATTAAGAATAGACTGACTCAAGTTAAACTTACATTCTTCTTCCAGAGTTTTCAAGTGAATTCCATGAGTACACCACTGCTATTACTTAGGCAAAGAAATAAAAATAGGCAAATATTACATAAAATAATAAAGAGTAAATAAATATATAAATAGTAAATAAAGGTTTAACTTTTGTGACCTAATGAGGAAACACTGAAATGGGAGCTCAGTAACAGCTGAATTTGAAGAAACCATGTCTGATTTTTTGGGTTTTCAAGTCATGAATATGTCATTCTCCAACAACACGTCTTTTTTCTGTGTGCCTTGTTTATCCTTCCAAAAATTGTCTTTGCAACACTCAGAACTTACAACCTGTGCCTTGTTCTGCTTTACGTAAACCTCATATCACACCGTCCAGCTCCTTCTGGTGATTTCCCTTCATCTATTTGGGAGACTCATGTAATCAATTAGCTAGAGACCACCAACAAGGTCAGCAACCATTCATAAAGATTCTGCTACTCTGTGTCAAGTGCTTCTGTCTTGTAACTTTAATCTTTATCAAGGAGACTGCTCTCATGCTATTATTACCAATGAGAAAAATGGAGCCTTAAGAGACTGCAGTAAACAGTATAATTTTATGTAAACTGTGTCTTGCATTTTCTTGTGCATCATGCGTTCATTCTCTTGTGTATTCTTTGCTACAATATTTCATCATATTTGCATAGTAGCTCTATAAGACCATAAATGAAAAATTGGAGCTCCTACTATGGTCAAATAGTTAAAGCTTTATGTGATTTTCCATCTGACAGTCTTCTCTCTTCCAGGATAGACAAACCTACTTCCTCCATCTCCCTCAAATTGCCATCAGTTTCCAAATTCCTTTTCCTATATATACATCCTTGTTTGCCAAGGACATTGTTGAAAGGTGGCACTCAGACTTGAATCTAATTCTCAGATGTGGACTGTTCAACAAATCCAGAACAAAAATACAAGTCCTAATTGATAAGACTATCAGTGCATAGCTACATGAAAGAGGCTAACTGCTCTTAGTTGTAAAAAAATTGCATTCCCAGCTCCAAGTGTTAAGTCTAGCATAAAATGAATATTGAGTTTTTGAAAGAGCATTGGTTGTATAGTTTAAAGGTGATTATATTCACTGGAATGCAGAAACTGCAGACGGACTTCTCTGTGGAACTGAGATTAGAATTACCTCGACAGCTAGTACTGACCTTTTACTACTAATAACAACCATTATGGAAATTTTTTTCTAAATATCAGCTATTGTGGTAAGGACAAGCCTGGTGAGATCTATTATTTTCCCCCTACAATAATTTCATTACTTAGAAATTATTATTTCTCTAAAGCATAAAAAGGAGCCAAGGTTTGGAATGGTTGACAAGCACTTACGGAAGGTTAAGGTAAACAACAATGAGAAGCAGTTCTATAGGCCTGCTGAAGGAGCCCAAATCAGCGAAATTATTGAATTTTAGACTATTCCCAACTCTCCCCTGAGTCTCAGTTTCTCATCTGCAAAATAAACAAGACCAACAGGACTGTACTGAAGCTGATGTTCAGCACAGATATTTGTATACGTACACTTACACTTTGAACTTGGGTTCAGGATGATATTTTTACATGTACATTTACCATACTTGGATAGTATAATGAGATTATACAAAGACACTGAGATTATACAAAGTTCAAATTAAACATATTACGTTAAAATCATCGAGAAAACTCATTTGGAGCTCATGACTTACGACTTATTTTACTTTGTTTACTTTTTGTGTGCATGTGTGTGACAGTAGTGGAACATCAATTCAGGGCTTTTCACTCTTAGTTGGCTTTTTTACCAAAGGCTGTCAATCTATTATGTGAGCCAGTCTGTACTTCTGGCTTTTTGCTGGTTAATTGCAGATAAGATTCTCATGGATTTTTCTCCCAGACAGGCTATGAACTACAATCATCAATTCTCAGCCTTCTGAGTAGCTAGGATTTTAGGTGTGAGCCACCAGCACCTGTCTTCTATTGTACTCTCATAGCTATTTATTATTTATGTCCATTGTACCTGTGTGATAGAACTTAAAGTATCAATAATCATTTCCAAGCTATTAGCTGAATGAAGCCATGTTGATATCTTGGTATTTGCTAGGCTAGACTATATACACTATGAAAATCAGTAAATGCTGCAGATCAGATCTTGGTTTGTTATTTAGTTGATTACATTGATTTATGCAAGTAATGAAAAATTAATAATGCAGATTAGAGTAAAATGTATGTCATATTGATAGCCATTTCATGTGAATAGCTCCAAACATGAGTAAATATTCTTCCAGTATTTGAAAACTAGTATTTAATTAAGAAGCCACTCAATGCCATTGATAAATGCTAAGATGTTTCATTGTCTCACGTTTGTCTCAGATATTAGCATAAATGAAAATACCAATCAACATTCATTTGTCAACTGAAACAGTGGGTTAGCTATAATTAAGAGTTCAGTAAAAAATAATTGGAAACATTCAGTGTGAGTCAATTGGCTATATTGCATTTGTAATAAATATTGTATTTTTATCATTTGTTAAGCTGTAGTACATGTATTTTACAACAATAAAGTTAAGTATACATTTTGAAATATTAATGCAAATATAAATACATGTGTACGCACCCATAAACACAAATAGAATATTCCATTGGGAGAATTAAAGAGTTGGTTGTGAAGGGTTTTCAGTCACATTACTATCTGCAAGGTGTTTTTCTTTGAATTTTTTTTAAAGAGGTGTCTCTAAGATCAGTAAAAACCAGAGGCAGAGATAATAGTAGAGAGATTATGACAAATCTGTATAGCTTCTAGAAATACCTGGAGTTGGAATGGGCTACTTAGGAGGCAGGTAAGTTCCCTATTCATGGGCAGCGATAAAACCACTTCAGAAGAGAAAGGGACGCAGGGGATGATGAATGCACTTCCTCCCCAATCAGAAAGTTTCATAACCAGCCAGGAAGAGGGCATCCAAGTGAGAGGTGGGAAGAGCAGATTGACAAGGCAGGAGCCAATGGTCCTTAACACTCAGAAGTTCAGAATGTGTCAAAACATAGATCTCCTTGTTGAGACCTCCTCCTAACTTGAAATGTACAGACTGGTGAGTATCAGACTATTCTTGAAGCTTGAATGACACCTAAAGCTCCACGTATTACAAGCTCGGTCTCGAGTCCATCACATTATTGTGAACTGGTAGGACATGGAGGAGCAGGGGACTAGTGGAGGAAGTTAGATTTATTTGGGGAATATCCTGGAATGAGGCGTTGGGACCCTCTCCAACCTTTTTCTTTCCCAGCTGCCACCAGGTGGATTGTTTCCTTCCCCACATGTCCTAGACACGATGTGATATCTTGACACAAGCCCAGGAGCTTCATCCTAACTGATCATGGACTGAAACTCTAAAACTGTGGATCAAAATAAACCTCTCCTCTCTATAAGATGATGATCACAAGTATCTTGTCACAGTAATGGAAAGTTGATGCTCTATGTCTTGCCATTAGAAACTGAGCTTCTCAAATTTTCATTTTTCTTTAATTCTTTTTTTCTTTATAATCTGAGTGTATTTCAAAAGAAATCAATACAAAAAACTCAATTCCCCCTTTCTGCTTTCTTCAGAGGTCTAGGATGGTACCAGAGTTTAAAGAAACTCTTTAAACAAATGCCCTTAAAACAACTTCTTCCTGCCCCATTCCTAAAATCAGAGCTGTTTCCCTTTATCAGTTGAAAGAGTATGGGTATGTGGTCTGTGAATTACAGAGTTTAACTGATAATTTCCTTGGAAATTCAAGACAATTCAACTAACATTTCTAATCACAAATATCAAAATCAACTGAAAATCAAGTGGGAAATAGTTCTCTCTCTCTCTCTCTCTGTCTCTGTCTGTCTGTCTCTCTCTTCTTTTTAGATGTAGTCTGGGAACTTGAATGCAGGGCCTGGCTGCTGGTGCTGACTGTTTTGCTCAAGGCTAGCGCTCTATCACTTGAGTCATAACTCCAGTTCCAGCTTTATTTTTGGTGCTTAATTGGAGACAAGAGTCCGATGGACTTTTCTGCCCTGGCTGGCTTCAAACCACAATCCTCAGATCTCATCCCCCTGAGTAACTAGGATTACAGCCCTCAGCCACTGGTGCCAGGCTGAATAGGTTTCTTTAATATCCAGTGATGCCGATAATTCTTTAGCATCAATTAAAATTTGAGTAGGTTTGGATGTAAGGACGCTAATTTTGGTTCCATATTCACTTTCTTCCGGAATTATACTACACACATTATGTTGTACACTATTTGCTCTAATCTTCCTCATTCAGTAGAAGAAAGCCAGGCTAATAGGACAAGACGACCCATCCAAAGCTGATGTCTTAGAGGTGGCAAAATTTGAGAGCCCGTTCCAGATACTATTGTCCTTTTGATGAATTCTGCTACTTCTTTGCATAAAGCTGTTTAGATAGCAAGTAATTTCACAATGATTTTAAGAGTAAATAATCATAGTGACAAATTGAAAGGAAAAGAGCTATTTGAGAAATGATGCAGATATTGCTGTGACTGTTCTTAACTGACTCAATGACATTATATAAAAGGGAACCAAATATAGAAAACATATACCCATTCCGAGTTGAGCCTAGTGTCAAAAATGACTCCATTTCTTGATATACTGGCTCTCTCCAATCATTCGAGAGCTATGCTGTTTCCGTGAACATGAGGACTGAGGGCAGATTTTTTTCCCTTCTCCATCCCTGATCTGTAGGCAGAGTTCTTTTTTGCCCTCTGATTCTTCTCACTCTTCTCTCCAGGGAGTCTTTGACACCATTTATAGCAATCAAAATCCCAATGCTACCCACAGAGGCTCCTGAAAGGGCAGGAGGACCTGAAGACACCAGCACCAACATGCCTTGCCTGACTTAGTTCAGTAGATTGTCTCTCCAGCTTTGCCAGTACCACGGAAGAGATGACATTGTGCTTTGCCAAGACTTCACATTAATCAGACCCTGCACTGGAACCTGAAGACGTGTAAGGCTTAAAAGGGTTCACTGGCATGGGGCAAACTCTACCATCCTCATAATGTTTTTTATTTATAGTCTCCTGCTGCATTTTCTCAAAGTAAAATTAGCCCTTCACATCTTACAAGTGATATATGTGAACCAATTATGAACTGAAGTATCCAGAACAGCAGAAACTTTAAAAAATGTGTTGTATAAAGTTAAGAAACAAGACGCCAATAGTGCGTGACTGGAATGAGTACATATTCAAGTACTCTTTCTCCCTGTTTATCTGTCTCTCTGTCATCTGTCTCTCTGTCTTTCTCCCTCCCTTTCTCTCCTTCTCCCTCCCCCCTCTCTCTCTCCCTCTCTCTCTCTCTGGCATTCACAATGTAACAAACATTTTTAATCTAATTAAAATTATCTCCAAATAACTTTATATACCTTGTTCAAGTATAAAATAAGTACTATTATAAATCAATATTTTGGCGATCTTCCACATGTATAGCTCCTTCTGTTGAGTTCCAGAACATTTCCCTGAGAGAATTAAAAAACCACTGAACATCTTTAAGAAGATTGATCATTTGATTGATGCATTTAGTGATGGCATATGATGGAGAGGGCCTAATTTTGAGTAATATCCAGAAAGTGCATGCCTGCAGAGCTTTAAAAATGATGGCTGTTTGAAAGTCAGATGCTGAGCTTTACTAAAACCATTCTTTAAAAAGTTTTTTTTTATGAGAGGCACAAAAGAAAGTAGAAAAGGAATGCTCTCAAAGCTGCCACACATTGTTTACTCTCTGTGCATTTTTAAAAAACTCTCAAAGCATATTTTAACATAGAAAACAGCATTTTGCATGGAGCCTAGCTGACCATTTAAGTTACCTTTTAAAGCAACATGTATTTCCTCTGGAAAAGAATCTAGATTGAATGGGAGAGATCTCTGGCAGCAGTTTTCTTAGGACAAAGTGAAAGTCTGAACTATGAAGGTAAAAGCAATGAAGGCAAAGAAGAGAAAGACATGAGATATTTTCTGAGTTAGAACCATTAGGTCTAACCCCAGAGTTTCCAGGCCACAGGAAATAAACCGATTCCTCACTCCAATTGGCTTTTTGACATCTATCATTGACCCTTGACAACAGCACCCTCTAATCTTGTTGCATGCTCTCTGCCTTCTTAGCACAGTAAGGCACAGTGAAACCCAGAAAACTGCCACTTCTGTGAATGAAAGAAACCTTGAGTCAACAGACTCAGTACTGATTCATCCTCTTCCAAAGAAGCTTCTGGCATAGCCACGTGCGTGGAGGACTTCCATCTCTGGACTTGTAACCAACTCACTCCTGAATTCACTTTGGTAATATCCTCATCTTTCTCTTTTCTCCAGATGTCTGGCACAGGCTTTCTAAACCCCTAACATCCACAAATGAGTGAAAGAGATGCTGTCTTTAGATTGTGCTGAAATTAAAGTTCTCCTCTGGATAGATAACGTCAAAATGGATCAACATTGACTCATTCCTAAATCTGTACATTGAACTGAATCACAGGCCAGCCGAACAACATGCATTAAACACTCTCTAGGAAAAGTGTTGCTTCTATGCAAAGTGTATTCTGTGTTGGAGAGGAAGAGCAGACACAGGAACAACAGTGAAACCATGGAAGATGGTAGTGATAGGTACTAGGGGAGATTCAGTATGCCGTGTTTAGGAATGAGGGAACAGATGTGTGTGTGTGTGTGTGGTGTGTGTGTGTGTAACAATGGGTCAGGAGGAACCTCTCTGCAGAAAGGATACTTAAGATCAAAATAAAAAAAAGTAAGAGAATGAGTGGAACCTGAAAAGCCTAAAGATTATAACTTTATAGAAGTTTATTACTGACCAGGAGTAAAGGCAAACTTGTACCTGCTCTCTGTGCTCCTTTAGAAAGCCAGAGAAGAAGTTGTGAAAGTGTACGATTTATTGTGCCAGCTGTGGAGGAGGTCCCTAATTTTGAAGAATCTCTGGCTCTTCTTGCGAAGAAAGCCCCACGTAGGAGAGAGATACCACAACGGCATTGGCAGCATTACCCAAAAGGACAAGATAGTAGCAAGCGTAGACTTCATGTGTCACAGTGGTCTCCACTGATGCTGCTCAGCCCTGCCCTGGTGCTGTAATACATCCTCACAAGCAATGCAGAAGCCAAGGAACGGGCCTTTGTTCCAACTGCATTTCACTTATAGACCTGAAAGAGAACATTTATAACAGTATATGTTCTTTTCTTATAGGCCTTAGATAAACAGGACTGGCCTGTATTTGGTCAGTATTTGGAGAACCTCCCTCTTCACGGAGATAGATCAAAGGATGAATTCTTAAATATCTTGATTGTGTTTGTTCACCAATCCAGCCACCCTTTAGTGGTATATTTACATGTTTAGGTCAAAGAGACTTTCCTTTGATCCTATATATAACATATCTTATCGTTCAAACCTTCTCAGACACATTTTTTTAAAGCAATCAAGGTTCCTTCTCTGTGGCAAGATATTCAACAACATTTCTGTTTCTCAAGACTCTTCCGGAATCCTGTCCCACTGCTCCACCACCTGCATCAAGATGAAGCATTGATGAGTCCCTCCTCTTACACCTGGGAAGGTTTGTTTGCATTCTGAAGTCCCCAGAATGCTGCAAGAATCAGTGCTAGAAGATTCAGAAGCCAGGCTGTCAGAGGCTCTACAGCTTCTCTCTGCCTCTCTTTTAAGACATGTGCAGCAGGGAGCTGCTATATCGGATGTATTATTTTCTTATACACTCTTTCACTGGACTGCTCCAAAACAGATCTGCACATTTGCAAAGGGCGAGGGGGGCGTGATGTATATTACAGTGGCTGGAAGGTAAGTTTCATGGGAAAGACAGGTGGACGCTTACACCAGCATGTATACAAGAGCCATTTCATGGAGGAACTTGATAATAATGGAGGATCTTAGATGAGATCTGGAGGGCAAAGTAGGGCCACTGGAGAGTTTATTCATGGGACGAGAATGGTCATATTCTTGTGTAAAAGGAATCCCTCTGGGTGTTGGGTTAGAAGGAAGCAACAAAGGGTTTGAGAGACTTGGTTAGATACTCTTGGTATAGCCTACACGGTGAAGACTTAAAAGACAGAAGTGGTAATAGATGTGGATAAAGGAACAGAAAAAAAGAGAGAGAGACCCATGAAACACTGGGCATCTAACTTACAAACAGAGAATAAAGTCATCCATAGTTTATTATCTACTACTATTGTTGTCCTTTATACAGCCAGGCTGCCTAGCCCTGCTTTCTACTTCATAGTTTTTCTTTTTCTTCCTGTCAATACGTGGTACAGTTCCCATGGGGTTCACCCCCTTTATTTTAGGGCAGGCTGTGGGGAACCATTCCTTGAAAGCCAGATGCCACCGATAAGCTCACAGCTGGCCTTATACTGGTGGAAAGACTCCTCCGTGCTCCCACTGTGAAACACCTGCTTCTGTAGGCCACAGACCAGTTCCTTGAAAAGAGCCTGGGAACCCCATCTCTGAGCATCCCCCAAGCTGTTATCTTGTCACAATCACTGTGTTCTGGTGTTTTAATCTTGGAGATGAAATCTTTACATGCCTGAGTGGAAATATCCTGTCATTGCAATTGTTCTCCTGTATGATTTGTCAGCTGCCATAGTTTAACCTATTGTATTTATGGCCCAACGGTAATTTAGGAGACTCCTTAGAAAATGCCAGTTTCAAAGGACAGCTCTGTCAAATTGCCTCTAAGAACAGCTTTCTGGGTGGGTGTAGTGAACTGTAGTAAAGCTGATCCTTTCAGTCAATTAGACTTTTAGGCTAGTCACTTTTTACTGTTATGAAAGAGAGAAAGCAAGCATTTGAATGCTAGAATCAATCAATTACAGTCCAAATATAGATCCAGGAGGAAGAAATACAAAAGGCCATATTTAGGCTCTATCTCTGAAGGTATCAATCTAATAAAGGTCGGCTGAGTTCTTTTACAGAGTTTTCGTTTTGCATGAAGTAGAGACAGTATTTTACAAATATGCTTGAAAAGACCTCTGGGATGGAATGAAAGGGTTGAGATGGGACAGGCTCTGTGGAAATAATCCCAATAGGAATGTGAGCGCTTGTGCCGGAGTACCTCTGAGTGTGGAAACATGTGGCTTTCTCTGATTGAGACTTTATTGACCTTGGATTCAGAAAGGACTAAATAATTGAAGGGATGGCAGGAGACGACTAGTTTAGAAAATGTTTTTGACTCTGTTGGGATCTTTAAAAAATTTCCCTTATCCAACCTAAAAGTAGATGACGATGAGAGATTCTAAACCATTTAAAATTACTTGTACTCTCCCCTAAGGCAATTAAAAATCAAACCAGGAGCCATAGTGAAAATCAAATTAACGAACTCTGAGAGCATTCTAATTGCTCATAACATGGACTTGGAAGTTTTCAAATGAAAAAAAATTATGTTAAAGTAATTGCTCACATTTAAGCAAAGATACCTAGAGACAGCAAAAGGAGAGGTCGGACCATAAAAGGATTTAGTCCATACAGAAGCACTAATCACATTGATATCTGTGTGCCTGCAGAGCAATGCTGCATTTTGAAACACACCCTTGAGTTGGGACATGGTTGAAGTGACACCTTTTTCACAGAACCATGTCCGACTCCTTCGGAGCATCACAATTCTTCACCCTCTTGGCCTTGCCTAACAATTATCCATTCTGTTCACCTAACCTCTTTTAAGCACCAATACTTCTTGTGTGATCAGTCTTCGCGACATTGTGATCCAGCAGATATAGGTTAAGAGTAACAACAGGGGACAGTCAGGAAACCAGGGTCTACATCAGGGAGACAAATAAAGGTGACTTAATACACAGCTCCAGTGAGGATTGTAGAGACAAAATTAGGAAATACAAAAGCAGTAACAGAAGGGAGGTGCTGACAGGGACACAGGGGGAAGTGGTGTGCCTAGATGCCAGGGGCTAGAACAGCCAGGCATGAATTGTATCTGGTGGGGTTCCTTATGGGAGCTTAGAACCAGGAGGGAGGAATGGTCTGGAAGGGATTTGGAATCAATAGCAGAAGAGAAGGCAGTCCTTGGCAGAGATCATGCCTGAAACAGAGCATGGGAATAGACATTCTGGCTTTTTCCTTCTGCCAACTTCCATCATTTCCCCAGTGTTCCCAGCCCGTGTGGGAGCTCACTGGTAAAGGTACCTCAAAATTGTCCTTGTCAGCAGTACAGAGCAGGGAGAAGCAGAAGATGGATTGGAGCACAATGTGTAAATGATTGCACCAGTAGGTCATTTGCCTGCTGAACAGCTGCCCTCCTCTATCAAAACTGAGAGTACTGTAATCTCTAACTCACTTTTTAATAGTATCATATGACAGCATTTTAATTTGTTAATGGGACTAAAAATGTAACCTTTTGGGGAACACTTGAGAAAATTGTTTTAAGGATTTAAAGTGTTAGATAATGGTAATTTCATATCTCGGGAAATAGGTCATAAATATGCATGAAAATTTAGGTACAAAAGGATGTGTGTTGCTGTTTATAATATTAAAAGCTAGAAGCAAGAAGAAAGCTAGAAAGCAAGAAGGTAGATATGATATATTCTATGATTATTTTTAAGGACAATTGCCTCCTTCGAGCGAACCTTACTTTTTCCAAAAGGTGCACAAAGGATCATGAAAACAATGAAGTACTGTCCAGGATAGAGGAGAGAGCATGAACAGCAAGTTAAGACTGCTGTAAGGTTTTCTAGCTGTGTGTCATATGGTGTGTGTATTGTAAGGAATATGGAAACACAGAGATATTTTTTATGTTTAATATCCAAATAGGAAAATTCTTCCAGATGGAAGGGGAGCATGAATTACTCTTTTTTCACATTTTCTAAATTTACTCCAAAAAGAAACCCCGCGGTTGGAGGATTGGCTGCTCAGATAGAGATTTGCAGGATGTGACCTGAGCTTTACTAGAACTTTAGGGACTCGAGCCCAGTCCAATTCTGGTTCTGATTGTGAGGGTGACTTTGTATTCAGACCTTTGCTCTAGTTTTCTGGTGTGACTAATAAAGGCCACACACAGACCACAAACACCATTTCTGAGTAACTTTGCAAATAAAATGAGTAGTCTCTCTCAGGACCTGGGATTCCTTGTGATGCATTCCTAGACCAGCTGGTCTGTGTTGTCTACCCTGCTAACCACTGAGGCACAGTCCATCTCTATCTCATACTGAAATCGTGCTTTAGGCTTTCCCCCAAAAGTAAAGTCAGTTACCTATAATTAAGACCACTGCTGGTCTACTTCAGAGTACTCTATACAATTTACCTCATGTTGTTCCACATGTATTGTCATAGAAATAGGTGAGAATACATTTAGGCAACTAGCTTCACTACTTTGTAGTTCTAGATTGTTTGCTGTCATCTTTTTCTCCCTGGTTCATAAAAACGAGTGAGACCAATGAAGAGCTTAATATAGGTTGTAGGCCATAGGAGGTATTTTTTTTTTTTTTTGGTCCGGTCATGGGGCCTGAACTCTGGGCCTGGGCGCTGTCCCTCAGCTCTTCAGCTCAAGGCTAGCGCTCTACCACTTGAGCCACAGGGCCACTTCCGGCTTTTTTCTTTTTGCTTATGTGGTGCTGAGGAATCGAACCCAGGGCCTCGAGCATGCAAGGCAAGTGCTCTACCACTGAGCCACCTTCCCAGCCCATAGGAGGTATTTTTAATAAACACCTTCAACTCATTTTTTATTTTGGGATGTACAAAGGCATTGTTTATTCTCCTTACAATATATCTTGTCTATTTTTTCTTCTTCGTATCTTTTCACATGCCATTTTGTCACATTAGATTGTCCCCTTCTACCCTTCTTGAGCCCTTCAGTTATGATTTCCTCCATGAAAGCTTACTTCAATTGGTAAAATAGAAATGCCATTCGAAAAAGAATCCAATAGTACTTTCTTGAACCTGAAGAAAGCATGAAATCCTGCAGCTTTCAATCTGTATTTGTGTCTCCTTCATTCCTAGTGTTCTACCTATCTTTAACCTCAAGCCCAAATTAAAAAAAAAATGCTAACATAAAAGAACAGACCTGAGATTAGAGAGACATACCTGAGTTTGGGTCCCAACACACAGTAAATGTTTCAAATGTTTCTGTTGCATTCTATTAAAGAGAAAGTTTCCCTTTTGGCATGCTGGGATTGTTAGCAGGAATGAGAGCAATGCCTTCGACAAAGGAAGAACTATCCCAGCACCAGCCTCGAGCTGGAGTGTTTTCAAGTCTGTTCCTTTTTCTTGCTTAGCAAGCACTGAGTTTCCTGCTTCTGGTTTGGACCTGAAGTGGAAGCTCCCAAATACCAACAGGAAGGTCATACTTGTGGTCTCCCTCCCTCCCCGAAGCCTGGAGCTCTGGAATTCCACGTGGGTGTCATTTTCTCAAGAGATTCTCAGCTGCTATTCCCAGACCAGAGGTAAGCCACTTAGGTAAGCCACTGGATGCTCTGGTATCTACATCCATTCTCATTTGTTTACCTTTACTGTTCAGAGACTTCAACACTATCTTGCCAGTCAGGGGCTCAGTAATTAAGAGGCATTCTTCCTGTGGGATTGGTGGGATTAAAAAAATAAAAACCAGAATGCGATCTCATTAAGTTAAGTTGATTAGTAGATTTTTACATGCAGACAAAAGAGAAGACAAGATTTATCCATCCACTTGGTAGAGAAAGAGAAAGAATCCTCCACAGTATTTATTGTTCTGAAGGAAGGATTTTTTTTTCTAAAAGGAGCTCTGGTAGAGCGACACCTATATACTAGAAATGTTTGCATTTGGAGTCTTTGTCACTTTTAATCAAAGTTTAATGAATATAGGATCACCTTGTATCAGAATTAATAGAAGTAAAGTTTCAAGAGGTTTTTCACCTTTCAAAGAAAACGTCATGATTCCACACATTTGGATATTTTACTGCTAGTGGACATTTTGATGGTTTCTGACTTGGAGCTATTACAAAAAGTGATGTGACAATCATCCTTGTTCTTTTGTGTAGATGTAGACAAATACAATTCCACTTGTTACATATCTAGTAGAATTGCTTGTGTATGTTCAAAGTTCAGCTGAAATACATATTACCAGATGGTAAATTTCTCCTATACCATTTTTTTGGTTGGTTCTGGGGCTTAAACTGGGTCTGGGTGCTGTCCCTCAGCTCTTCAGTTCAAGGCTACTGCTCTACCACTTGAGCCACAGTGCCACTTCTGGTTTTTTGGGTGGTTAATTGGAAATAAGAGTCTCACGGACTTTGCTGTCTGAGCTAGCTTTGAACTGTGATCCTCAGATCTCGGCCTCCTGAGTAGCTAGGATTACAGGCGTGAGCCACTGGCGCCTGGCTCATTTTTTAAAATTATTAAGTTTACATACGTTTGTAATATGAAGAGATTTCATTGTAATATTTCTATACATGTACACAATGCACTTGGAACAAATCCACCCCCTTGCTACCTCTTGCCCATTTTTAAAAAGCATCTGTTGAGTGTTGTAATTATATATGTATACACATGTGTGTATATATATATATCTATATTCCTGTCCTCTTCTGCAAGTATCCTTTCCTTTGAATTAATGTAATAAACTATTTTCCAAAGATGGCCACAACATCTCCCATTCTATATGGCTCTTAACTTGAGAAGGTCTTGATGACTTCTTAGAAGAGCTGTCTAGTAGACCATTTGACAGAAATGTCCTAGCTACCTTGCTAATAAAGTAAACACAAGCCATGATGGGCAGTGAATTATAACTAGGATGTCTGCATAGCTATTGTTTAATTTTATTAAATCTCAATTATGCAGGACTGAGCAATAGAACTGGCATTGCTGTGTGATCACAGAGGGTAGATCATTAAAATATACAATCTTCCCTGCTCTCTTGGAACAAAAGAACCATATTTTGGGAGGTTTCTATGAAAGAATTTTTAAAAAATCCCTAGGAGAAAGGCTTATGATAAGCTTGACTTGCAAGCAGCAAACAAAGACGGCTCATGGGCTATTTAAGCACATCACCTTGAAGGCAGAGCCTGTGACACCTGCTCAAGCTGCCCTCGTGGATGCTGGTGGAATAAGAGCTTGCTGTGCCTCCAGAGCCCTGCCCGATTGCAGATTCATAAGTGAAATGAATGCCTTTGATTCTTTTAAACCACAAAGGTGTGATCTTGAGCTATATATCTAGTTAAGGCTACAGTTTCCCAGAAGTGCCTTTCAATTCATCTCACTCCAAAAAGATGCTGCTTCTGATTTATACCCGAACAAAAAAAAACATACAGCTCAAGACAACTCTTTAGAGTTAGTGAATTCATCTTAAATCAACCAGAGAGGGTGCAGATAACAGCATCAATGATGTTTTGTACACTTGAAATTTTCTACATTTCCAGAATGTGTTTGAGACATAGGATAAAAGGAAGCCTTTTTATCTCCAGTGTTCACATAGTATCTGTAGAGTTGAGGGTAACACACACACAAAAATGGAGATCCATATTAGGCAAAATAATTGGCTATGTAGAATCTGGAATATGATCATTCTGTGCAGATTGCTATAAAATTGATGTGTGATCTTTTAAGGCTTCATCAAGAAACCGTGGTTTTTCAATTATGTAGCTGTTGGTGCTTGCTGGTTTGAGAAAATATTCAGGAACATTTTTCTTTTGCTCCTAGTTTGCTCTATCGTGGGCCGGCACTGATAGCAGCAGTGAGAGGAGGAAAGCTTGTCCTGAACAGTAATTGGGATGTACTGTTCAGTGCTTTTGTGCCAACAGAGGATGAACAAATGTTCTCAGGTTTGTCTAATTGGTCCCCAAGTAGTTCAAAAAGTTCTCTGCTGAGGGCTCTGGAGGGGGACTGCATCCCAGGAGACCAGCCTGACTCCTGTTTAAATTTGGTCTCTTACATTCAGCCTTGTCTTTTCCTTCTGGGCATCTAGCTATACGCCTTCCCCCAAGAAACTATCTCTTAAAGCTGCATACATTGAACACATCCCTTCAAGCTGGTGCCATTCCTCTGCTCTAAACCACTGTCCTAGACAAAGAAGCTTTCTGGACTTAGAAGCTCTGTGGGTACTCATTGGCTTTCTGATTGAGTGGGGAAAGGTAGGTTGAAAGTGGTTAAAACCACACTTGCAAGGCAAATGTATTTCACTTGTGTATTTTCTGTGGTAACTGAGCCTGGTGCTACAAAGATCTGACAAACACAACATCTATATAACTTACATTATCACATACAAATTCCTTTAGAAAACCCAGTCTCTAAATTATAGAGTAGTAAACTTTGTAAAGCATTAATCCTAGAGGGCAAAGCTCTACATTGTCCTGAGAATAACATCTATCTTCTAGCTATCTATCTGTCTGTCCATTTATCTATCCATTTAACTCTAACATCTATAGCTCTCATCTAGTTTTCATCTATTGCTGTCTCTTAATCTGTACCTACCATGTATCTATTGTGTGCCCCTTCCCATGTATCTCTCCATTACACTAACACCTACAAACCTCTGCATAATCTGTTTCCTGCCTTATTTCAGGTTGCCCCTCTGCTTCAATTCTCAAAATAGAATAATGTTTCATTTATTTCTTAAAGAAATATCCTTTCCTATTGCTGAGTCATTGAATGGGTTTTTTTCTACTGCTTCACATGTTCTTCCCAATCCCTGAACTGTTGGCTCATTTTAATTAATTAAGCCTGAGATCTGTTCTCACCAACTTTCTTTAAAAAGCCACCCTATCATCTATTTCTTGTTTTGCTTCCAAATCATTATCATCTACTAGTATTGTTTATGTGAATTTAGTTTTCATCATCTTGCCACTAAAGTATAATCAAGTGAACATGCAGAACTTCTCTGTAGGGTTTCCACAGAACCTACCAGCTCTTATTCTGCAAAATGTTTGGGAGACATCTGTTGAATAAATGACTGACCAAATGAATGAAAGGATGTTGTGCCAATTTTAATTGAGGGTAATATAAAAGAAACAGTGGGTACATAAAATGTAGAGAGGAGTCAAATTGCTTCAGATTTCACACATATAGATGCATATAATAAAGTACACAAGCTTGTGAAAATTAAGAAGGAAATTCCATGTGAAGTGGGTGGTTTGTAATAAGATCTTAATAAATGTCAGTTGTCATTTCCTTGTTGTTTTATTGTTAAAGCATTTCAATTTTATTGCTCTTTTCAACTTAGAATCTATTATATTTTCTTTTTAAGTTTATAGGGTGTTTGATTCCTAGAAAGCTCCTAGAAAAAAAATAACTACTAAATGGGTCTCATAAGTTTTTGTGAGAACAAAAAGAGAAACATGGCCAATTATAGAGCCCTTCATGCAACGGTCCAACAAACCAATTACTCAGGAAAAGTACTCCAGTTTTTGAGCTGTGTGTGCACTAACGTTTTTATACGGTGACAGAATATTTATTGGTCTGGTTGAGTTTCGAAAACAGAAGGGAAGGAGACTTTTTAGCTTATTTTTGGTTATTAAGGATGTCTGATTCACCTTTCCCCAGATTTCCCAGTCACAACATTGCATAAGTTGTGGAAATAAAGATGCTGACCACAACCTTATTAATTTCAAAGAAAATGACATATTTATTGATTACTTTGCGTTTGTTTCCACATTTATGAATGAAGTAGCCATAGTGTAGAAAAGGAATATTACAATACTGTTGGAATATTTTTCTTTCTTTGTGAGAAAACCCAAATGGATTTGGGGGTTGGGGGTGTGAAATTTAGTTCAATTTGTTAAAGTTGGCAAAAAATTCATTTATTTAACACTAAATAGGTTTCCAAGCAGAGAAAATCTAGGAAAGAAGTGTATGATGTCAGAACATAGAAATTAGTGATTTAACAAAATGGAAGGAATGTTCATTTGAAATATAAGAGTATAAAAGAGATTGGGAGAAGCTGGTTCAAAATATCATCTGTCCAACATAATGCTGAGCCATCAGAAGTAAATAAATTAAGATGCAAAACAGATTGTATGAAATAATGCCAATATGCCTACTGAATGAAATATGCTTGCTAGAACCAAAAACTAAGAAAAATGATCAAGCCATTTTTCTTTGAGAAATATCTTTAATTAAACACAATACTATGTTATTTGAATCACAGAAGAGGGCAGGTATAGAAACAGATACAGTACATCAGAATAAATGTATTTGGATACTTTGCTTAACTTTAGCCAAATGAATTTTAAAATCACGAGTAGTAGTATATTTTGTAGAATACATGTAATGGAATGAAAAATAATGTTTGAAACTTGTCAAAACTAAAAACTTCAATGTGGACTTATTTCTGTTTAGATTGTTTAAAACACAAGGTAAACATTTTTGAGGTGTTTTTGCAAATGTAGGAACGTATTGTTTCATTTTTTTAAGGGAGATACAGAGAAGCGGGACTCCAGCTGGATTTGTGGATGACTGGGGCAAAGTGTTGAAAACACTATTTCAGTAGCACATTAAGAGAGAGACACTACTCAGATGTGAATTCAAGAAATTTAATATGTCATTAATTATGGGTCAAGGGAGAATATAATATGTCAATAATGTTGGCAGAGTGCTTGTTAAAAGTCAATGCCTTTCTTGAATGCAGATTTGATAACTTGAAATAGATCAATAATACTTAATTAGCAATGTATCTAAGAGTAAAACACAAAAATGTTCCCATTAAATTAAGAAACAAGAAAAGAATATTGATTATAGCCTGTGTCATCTAGTATACTGTGGGAAATTGTATCCAATAAATTGGGGCAAGATAAATTCATAGACAGGTTAGCAATTCTAAAAGGAATTTTCATAAATCTGGAAAACTCAAGAGGATCAACTAGAAAAGTGGCTAAAATAAAAGAAGAATTTAGTGAGCAATATTTAGGAATTAATTTTTACTTTGGATGTACTTACATTACAGCCATCAAATGAAATTTACAAAGTAAGTTGTAGATGCCTAGAAATAGAAATGAGTACAAATGTGCTAGATTTGCATGAATAAATTTTAATAATGCCCTCATAGGCCATAGAAAGAATTTTAAAAATTTAAGAGAGATCCAAGAATCATAAAGCACTATTTGAAGTAATGAGAATTTATGCCTAGTTCTAGTGAAGTTAATGCAAGATTGTAAAGATGCTAATTTATCCTACATTTATCTATAAATTGAATGTGCTTCCAATAAAATTACCAATAGAATTGTTTTTATGAAGCTAGACATGTTAAATCTATAGTTCAAATAAAGACCAGCCAGGAAAATTCCTGAAAGGAAAGATAAGGGAACAGATACATTATTATATATCATTATAAAACTTTTATAAGTAATAACATTTTGTATTAGTGCATGAATTGAAATTTCAAATGAAGAGAGGAAAGTCTTGAATGAGACTCACATAATATGGATGTTCAGATTTTGATAATGTCAGCAATATGATCAGTGTGCTAAAGGCAGTATATTCAATAAACGCTGTCAGTACAGCACAATAAGAAAAGAATAAATCATTACTTGAATAAAATTTTGATCTAGATGAATTGACATTCAAACCTAAAATGAAAATGATATTCTTTCTTATAATCTAACAACAGTAAGCCTTTTCTAAGCAGGATACATAATTTCAATTTCCTCAAAGGCTGATTAAAAAAAACTCCATAGAATGCATAAATTTCCTTTTACCAAGTCATATCATAAAGTCCATCTGTATGGACAGCTAGAAAAATATTTGCAGTGTAAAGAATTCACAAATACCTAGGATCCTTAACAAACAAAATTGTCTTAAAGATAAAAAGGTATCAGCTTGACAAACATACAAATAATGTTCTATAGAAACAAATATACACGATCGATATTTTCACATGAATATGTTTAGCTTTCTTGAAAATGAAAGAATTATAATAAAATAAAAAGTATTTTTACCTTATGGAATGGGAATGCTGAAGCCTTGTTAACACTGGTGAGCTCAGGAGATAATTTTCCATTCTACACCATCCTCTATTATTACTGGGAGACTTAATTAGTGCAATTGTTAATTGGCAGAGCAATTAGGTAATATCTATCAAATTATAACTATACAGACTTGTACAGAATTCATAATCTAACAATTTCTATTTTGCTCTTCATTAGCACCTGATAAAAGAAGTAAGGACAATGAGTTTTCTGCTCTCTGTTCTAAGAGGAAATGCTTAGAAGATGCATGAGCATAAGCCAATAGGGAATTGTTTGGATGCGTTCTAGCATATCCATATTGTGCAAGGCTTTATGGAAGGACTTGGGATAATCTGTATTACAAAAACATAGAATTTATTCAATAGAATTTATTCAATGGCTATGTTAAAGAGATGCGTGTACGCATGCACACTGCAATGGAATATTTCTGATAGATACAAGTAAACGTGATTATTCAGGAAAGGGGTATAAGGGGAGATAAAAAGTTCATTATCACTCTATGACCATTTTAACTGCTTGAAATATTTACCAAATGGTTAACAAAAACAGTAAGGAAGAGTCTTGTCTCTTCTAAACATCTCCCTCCTTGGACTGGCATACTGTCAGAAATTTCCCTCCATGAATCAGCCTTTGGGGCAATGCCCGTCTCTGCTTCAAAGCAATGTGAGAAAAATCTGTGAAATCCCAGACTCAGCATCCACTGATGTCCTGCACATAGTAAGCTGCTTGTTTCTTCTTGCTTCATGTCCAAAACTTACCAGGTCTCTAGGGAACACCATCCTTACAGAGCTGCCTCTGTGTTCACGTTTATGATGCCTCCCCTCCTATTTGCCGTAAAGGTGCTTTGTGAGCCTCGGATCAGCTTCCTATCTGCTTTCTCTCCCTGGGCCTTCAAATTACCTCTTTATGCTCTTTTAGATTTTACAGCTCAGTAAAGGTTTATATGGAATAAATGAATTAAAATAAATCAATTGAGGGAAGACAAAATTATCCTGTATTACTTCCCTAACACCATGTGTCAGAAAGTGTTCAAAATGTGTGTGTACATATGTGTGCAGATGTGTGTGCCTGTGTTGCGTATTTTTAACAAAGAGGACATAGACTCTTGTAAGCCTTTACAGATGAGGAGACAAAGGCAGAGAGAGGCTGCTAACTAATCTTACCCAGCGAGTATGAACACAGCTTGAATTTGAATCCACTCTGTGTGAATCTTCTGAACTATTAGGTTTCCCCTTTCCTTTGCCTATCTCCTTTCAGCGTTTGGTCCCTCTTTAACTGGCCCAGGTTCCATGACACACTATTATATTTCCTTCCTCACAAAGAGCCTCCAAGTTGTGTGTCTGGCCCCCTTATTTACATGGCTGTACAGTCAAAACCCCAATCAGGCCCAACTCTTATCTCCCTTCTCTTCCTCATCTGCCCCAGAGAGGCTAAAGGTGCCGGATGAATCCCACGTCCCTGCTCAGGTGCCACACATTTCATGCATGACCAACATCTCCAAGAAGACTCAGTCTTACGCTGCCCTTCCTGCACTGGGCCTTGGTGTTCTTCCTGTTCTAAGTGATTATGATATCTCCTTTCTTCCTTGAAACTACCAAACAAACCCTGGCCTCCCACTTGGTTGATGACTTTGACTTTTATCTCTCTAAGAAAATATCCAGACTAACCAGGTAGCTGGCCTAAAACACTGACCTGGGGATATTGTGTTAGGCAGTAGTGGGGACCAGGGAAGCCTGCCAAGGGCAAAGTTCACGAGAACGGTGGAGTGACTGTGGGTCTCCTAGTTCCTCACAACCATGAAGTATGCCAGGCTGGTGTGACCAGAAAGTGTGATCTTTTCATTTATATAAATGCAGACATGATTGTGAATTACCTTGTTTTTAAATACCTTCTGGAAAAAATACGTATTTCAGCAAGTTGGGTAGTAGCCCATGACACCTCCAGCTTGTAGAAAAGTTGGAAACCATCGCTATCTTTTAATCACTTAAACTAGGCTTAGTTGTGAATTTAGCCCTGTTTGTCTAGGTTTATAACTAGTCATTTGGATCCTACATGTAAACTAAAGGAATATTTTTTTCTTTCTTCTTTTCAGTGATATTGCAGTTTGAAGTCAGGACTTCACACTTGCCAGGCAAATGATCTCTTTTTTTTCACCACTTATTTTTGAGATACGATTTTGTTCCTGCCCAGGCTTATATCTGGATGACAAGATCCCATTTGTAGCTGAGATAGCAGGTATGTAGCACCACATCACCTTTTCCTTTAAAATGAAGTCTTGCGAAGTTCTCGGCACAGGGTGACTTCAGAATCAGGATCCTCCTTCTCTCAGTCTTCCTAGCAGCCAGGATTAGAGATATGAGCCACTATCACACATCTGAAGAATAAATACATTGACTTTCTTCTTCTTCCTTCTCTATGAGTAAAACTCAAGCAGAACCCAGAGGACAAGCTGATCCGTTACCAGGGTCAGTACATACGGCCCTGCCGGGGTGGAGGACTGTGTGTGGATGAATGGGAAGGAAAGAGTTTGGGAAGGAAAACCAAAGATCAAGCAAAAGTCTCATCATTCTCATGAAAGATACAGCACACGTCTGTCAAGAAAACTAGGACAGATTCAATAATTTAGTGACTATGACAATCAATAATTGGCAGAACAGAGATTTAAAGTCAGGTATTCTAAATTCTGAGGCTTTGGCAACATTCTATGGTCTTTCTGTGATTAAGTTCTATGGTCTATATGACATTTATTTGAGAAAACATAATCACTTAGAAAATTCAATTTCATCTATGTTAATGACTTCATTTAGAGGAACCAATGTGTCTGAGGTCCAGATTTTTCATGTTCATCACACAGCTACCGACTAGGCTGCTGTACACGAGGTGAACAGGACTGAAACGATTCTTATTTTTGCATAGAGATAGTTTGGCACCTAGCAAAGTTAAGTCAAAAATTCTATAAATATGTAAGTATGCTCTTTTCAACAACAAGAAATCAACAAGTGACACTCAAAATAAATAATTTACCAGAATCTCAAACTATACCCTGTTAGTCCAATTCAATATACTGTCTAGTTTTCTATGGCCTGTGATCCAAAGGGGGCTGTTCATACTTTTAAATGATTGGATAAATGTCAGAAGTAGAATAATATTTTCTCACCCATGAGAGTCTTAAGTAAATTCAGATTTCTGTGTCCACAAGTGAAGTTGTGTGGCATTGCTGTACAGTTCCTTTCTCTACCTGTTTACAGATGGCAGTATGTGTGCTTGCTTGCCTAAAGTATTTACTATCTGTCACTTTGCAGAAAAATGTGTGGACTCTAAAGAAAGTGACCCATGGAGACGTGAACTATTTTAAATCCAGTAGTCATGAAAAACCTTCTGCAATGAATATGTATTTCGACATGGAAATCAGGGAACAGGGATCAATTCCACATTAAGTTGGGTTATCCTAGAAACAAACTTGTGTTTAAAAAATAGCCTGACAAGCACTATGCCTTTTTGACTCCACTCTAAAAGGAAAATAAATGGCCTACCTCAGCCATCATCCATCTCTATGCCAAGTTTCCAAAATATAGAAATTTTGGCTCCAACAGGAATGTTTCCAAAAGGTTATATATGAAAACAAGAAGAGGAATTATTGTTATAACACCACTGGTGAGCCTTTCCAGCCAAAGATTACATATGTTATTTTTACTTTAGACCATTGGACAGATTCAGACCCCTCCACAGAAGTACTTGAACCAAAGGAAAGTAGACCTTTGTGCCAAAAGTCCAATGAGTCATTAAGAGAATATAATAAAGATCTGAAGCTTTCATTGTGAAAAAGCTGTCATAAATCCTCTTGAGGAGGAATACTCTACACAGCATATTTCTCTCCCTCAGGACCTTCTGCAAATTCCACCCATAGTTTAGCTGGGAACTGGATTAGGATGGGGTGTCCACAGAGCCGTAGCAGCAGAACCTAAAAGGACATTTTTTTTTGTCATCCATTATCTAATGTCGAATTCAAGATACCGATCTAGACTGAAGTAGAGAGAAAGTCAGGATGGTTACCTACTTTATAAGAATGGGCAGGTACTGTATAATCTTCAATACATCTATATAACTATCAAACAGAGACAAGGAATTAGATACTGGGAGAGTGGAAGTAATTGTCATTTTCATTGGGAGATGAAAAATGGAGGTTTACAAAGGCTAAATACTTCATCTATGGCCTAAAGACATCACTCCTACTATATGAAAGGCCGAAATTTGAATCTACAACTTGTAGTATAGTAGAAGATATATATTTTGTATGATCTAGGAGTTTTCATCTTTTCAATGTTATAGAAAAAATATTCTTATAGTTGCACAGAACACATGTTTCAGAATGTGTTGCTACAGTGTTTGCAATAAAACAAGTCCAGTTCACATTCACACAGTGAAACCAAAGGAGGATATACTTAGAATAGGATCACAAAGGTTCAATAGCTATGTGTATATGATCATATAAAAAGGTATTTATACAACTTTGGTGTGGGGGGGGGGAGGGGGGCAGGGAGGATTGGGGTGGGTGGGCGGGGGGAGGATGGGAAGGGATGGGAAGGGAAAACAAAGGAGGAGGCTACAATGCTTGATAAGAAATGTGCTCATTGTCTTGCCCATGTAATTGTAACCTCTCTATACAGTATTTTCACAATAAAAAATGAAATTTGAATAATAATAAATAAAGTTTTAAAAAAAGTATTTATCAAAATGGGCTCCAAGAAATGGAAACAAAAGGTTTTTGGTTATTTTGTGGTTTTTTTGTTTTATTTTGTTTTTTCCTTTGTCACTGTTATTCTTTTCTGTACCTTTTGCTGTATGTAACTATCTGTTTTGGGGTGGGAAAAGGGGAAGCATAGAAATGCTGGGACAAAGAGAGCCCTAATGCAGCTGTGATACTCACTAGATACCATTCTGAACATGAAACTATTCAAATTGAGTGAGGGGGGGTCAGGACAGAAAATCTGAGAGTGAGGGAAGGGATGACATTGTTCAAAAAGAAATGTGCTCAGTACCTGACTTATGTAACTGTAATCTCTCGATACATCAACTTTACAATAACAATAATAAAAAATGTCCAAAGTAACCTAATGTGAAACTATTATAAATTGTGGCTGGGTGTTGTTGGCTCACGCCTGCAATCCTAGCTACTGAGGAGGCTGAGATCTGAGGATCGTGGTTCAAAGCCAGTCTGGGCAGGAAAGTCCATGAGACTCTTATCTCCAATGAACCACCAGAAAACTGGAAGTGGCACTGTGGCTCAAGTGATAGAGTGCTTGCCTTGAGCTGAAGAGCTGGGGCCCAGAGTTCAAATCCCACGAGTGACAAAAAAGTAAAACAAACAAACAAACTGTGGTAAATTCATAGAAAGGAATATCATACAGAAGGTGATGTGAGTGAAAAGACTTCCATGTATTTGCAAAGTAGGTTTCACAAGCAGCGTTCAGCCAAAGAAAAAGTGAAAACAAATAGAAGAATGGTATGCATCCTCTGATGAAATGCAAACACAACCTCAAATATGCAAAATAATTTCAAAGCCCGAGGAGCAATAGAAACATGTTAGGAGCGAGAAACACAAACTTAAGGATAAGCGTGCTTTCTAGTTAAGGAGGGGATGGCATCCTGCAAAATTTATTCTGCGTATCTAAGTACATCTTCTGTGTTCTAGAACCTTAAAAATATTTAACAACTATGAAAAGGACTAGAACTTTGATGTCAGGCAATTTTCGCTCTCGTTTGTAGTTCTATTGATCTATCAACTGTACTATCATAAAAATATTTTGAAAAAAACAAATGAAACTGCATGAGCCAAAAGAAATGTTGGCTGTCTCAAGCTAGCGCCTCCAAACTCACCAATTTTCCAGCCTTTTAAAAATGTTTATCACCTGTGAAGCTTTTTTCCAGCACACTGTTGTTAGATAGAGCTATTACCACCCACTTTACAGGCCAGAAAGAATTTTTGTTCCAGAAAAGACTAAATTTCTCTTTCAGGAACTAATTGTACTTAAGAGGCACTCTAACGAGAAGAGAATGGAAAGCTTATGGAGATGGCTAGGTGTCAGAAATATTTTAAAGCAGAATTTGGCCTTATTGTCAGTTGGCCCCATACCCCAACTCCTATATGAAAAGGACATGTGCAAGAATCTGCTGTGCCTGGGAAATACCTTTTTCTTGAAAGGGGTCCTAGACTGCTTGAAGAAATGGCTGATTCCAGTTACTACTAGACACCTTATGCAAAAGGGAGAGCGAAAGCGCACTCCATGACTAATGGAGTCACCTCAAAGACACAAGAAATAATTCAAAGAAGCTCATATTGACCTAAATGGGACAGCTGGGGTCCAGAAAGAATACTCACTTCAATGCACGCAAACATACCCATTGTGTCAACACTACAAGTCACAAAGGACACTGAAAGACAAAAACTCAAGGCAAAATGTTAAAAATCCTTACCAGTGACCTCTTACCCAAAAGTATTGTTGGCACTGCTTACGCTGAATATCAGAAATAGCAAAGCAGGAAGCAATAGCAAAGACTCACGAAAACAAAGCACTGAGAAGCCCAGTTGGCAGCTCAGTTCTCCGGTTCTGTCAGGTTGTAGTTTGAAAACACGATTGGGTACACAATGGCACCCAATCTTCTGGGTGCCATTTACAAGCTCACTGAGGAAGGCAACACACAGTTCACAATGTCAATTCCACAAGCCTGGTGAGAAGTCTACTCCCTTGTGGACTTTCTACAACTTCTATCCATTGAGTTCTTCCCAATCAGGTGTTAACTAAAGAGCTTTACCATTCTCTTTTCCATTCTTCAGGTGTGTGAAGGAAGCTTTCATGTATCAACCCCAGTTATATTAACCACCAGACCTATTGGACTCGTGGTTATATGACAAATTTTGCTCCCATGCCATCTGGGCCCACTAAAGACAATATATTCCCAATTATCTTTTCCTCTTCTATATTATGCACTTACAATTCGGGATGGACCTATTTCCATCTGGACTATGACCAGTTGTGCATAATGTGGAATTATTGCGAATAGCTGTTAACGTATCCCATACGACCATTTGCTTGTATAATAAGTTCACAAACAAGAAGTGCTGCGCGTAACTTTTTAGGTTTTAAAATCTGGTGCCACGCCATAATTGCTGCACAGTTTTAAAAATTACCAGTAAAAAGGATGAAGGGACTCATCATGGATCCATTTTACACATCTTGCAAGAAGATTGAAAGCGGATGTTTGGAACGGGGTTTTTGTTTTCTTGCATGCCGTGCAATTAGGGCCAGAGACTTGAGGCTCTCTGAGATGTGGAGAAGGCAGCCATCTTCTGTACTTCCTGAACATAACTTGGCAGGCTTCTCATGAAATAACTTCTCTATTGCCTTCTTGAAGACTTCAGTGGTTGTATTTTATTATGAGTTTTTGACATACATGAGTAGGAAACAAGAACAGCGTGTCATTGGGCTAATTGTAGGATTGCTGAATATTCTCATCTTAGGAACCTTCCAACTTTAGCTTAGTTTTGGAAGATAGCTCATTCCTCGCAAAACTTTTCAAAACCATGGAAAGCATGAGGTGTTGGGTTCCTCAACTTAGGATCTGTCCAAGAAATATGAGCTCCCTTAGGTCTGAGAAGGAAGTGAGAGCAAGAATAAATGGCCTCCCACAGAGGACACATTTCATACACGATATGTCTTAGGTTTCTTATTCTCATTATAGCATAAATAAAGGTCACCAGCAAAAGATCACTTAAAGTCCATTCTTAATCATAACAGCTTACGGTCACATTATTTTTTGATATAAGCTTTTTGAAGCTTTCAAGTATTTTAAGTTATTATTTAATACTGTTTAAGCACTAAGTTTTTTCCTAATATAACCACTGTGACTCAGGTGGTTAGAAATGAGAACGAAAACAGGCTGAGGGGAAACATAGGAATAGCAGAAGAGGAGAGGGATGGAATATTTTGAAGGTCTAAAGAATTAAAGGTTATAGTATTGCAGACGTATAAAAGTAAACGTTTTATATATTCAACAGTTCTTAAAATTGCATGCATACTCTAAGCCAGGTACAGTGCAAGATGTGGCGTATTCTAATGAGTAAGACAGATTTGGTTTTGGATCTCACACAGTTCACAGTCTGGTGGGGGAAGGCAGAGAGTGAACTAATAAATTACATGAAAAGTTAATGAATTGATGCTTCTCTGCCTGATACGAATGAGCTCTAGATTTCTGATGCAAGTGAAAACTATAAGCTTGAATCTAATCTGAGGTAGAAGAAAAAAAAAAGCAGTCTTCTCTCGGGCAATAAGATTTAGTTAAAAAAGCGATGCTGGCAGGCGAGAAGTAGAGGAAGGGAACTTTTCTTTAGCAAGAAGGAAAACTATCTCTGTGAGGCTGGAGTCCAGTTTAGCAGGTCTGGAGAAGAGAAAGCAGTCTGTGTCTCTAGGACAGAGAGGAAACCTGTGAGAGACATAACATGACATGGAAAGACAGGCAGAGCCACATCGTCCAGGTTTTCCAGGGCATGATGGACTGTTTTGTATGTGTGCCATTCCTGGGGTTTGCACTCAGGACCTGGTTGCTGTTTCTGAACTTTTTTTGCCCAAAGAAAGCACTCTACCCCTTGAGCTATAATTCCACTTCTGGTTTTTGAGTGGTCAACTGGAGATAAAGAGTCTCACAGACATTCCTGCCAGGGCTGGCTTTGAACATGATCCTCAGATCCCAGCCTCTTGAGTAGCTAGGATGACAGGCATGAGCAGCAATGCCCAACTTTCAGGATGGATTTTGCAATACAAACAATGGCAGTCAATAGAGATTGCTACTATAGTTTGGAAAGGGGGAAGACTTATATTTTGAATTGTTAATTCTTTCTCTGTTGAGAACTTGTGCAAGTATCTTCAGGCAAATCAGCTTTGAATATGGATTGTGAAAATCAATTGATTAAATGAAATAATTTTAACAACATTGCCACCCTTTAAGTCTGTGACCTGAATTACCCTGACATACTTACTTTGTTCCTGTACCTTAGCAAATTTGATTTCCTTTAAGTGATAGCAATAACTCCTACACTGGCTTTTAAGATAATTTGGTTTCTGAGAACCGTGTCTTAAAGTATGAATGTCACATGCAGTTATGAATTGAAAAGGAGGGAACAAAATTATCTATGTAGATGATGTGATTGTCTCTCTAGAAATTCTAAGCATGACTTAAAAAGCAAGACCTAAAAAGGGAGCTCAGAAAGAAGGCTATGTAAAAATAAATCTTGAAATCATTAAGATTTTTCTATGTGCCAAGCAGTAAGCAGGCAGAAAACAGATAAAAGCAGCTTATAATAGAAAAATACATCTGGAGTAGGATGGATTGTGTTGCCCCAGAGTTACGTCTAGCTACAGCCTGGGTGAATGCGATCTCATTTTGACAAAATGACTTTGTAAGTGGGTTTTTGAGATGAATTTTTCCTGAATTAACCTGGGTGGTCTCTAGGTACAATGATAAGTGCCTTTTGATGACAGAAGGCAGACACAGGAGGGGAGGAGGCTACAAGGCTTACTTCCGTTCTCTTTCTGGGGTCACTTGCGGCGTAGAAAGACTAGCAGCTACCTCTCAAGGCTTCTCTTGAGATGTCCATGGGTCAGAAATGAGATTTCCTGCTATCCTACAGCACTACTTTCCAGCCAGTGAATGAGCCAATCTGTACACGGAACCTCTAAGCACACACCACTAAGTCTACAAATGACCTCCCCATCAGATTGCATTTTCTTGAAAGACCCTGAGCCGGGATTATCCAGCTGAACTGTACTGCATCCCCATGAAAACATATTTATTGTTATCGTCATTGAGTTTTGGAGTGATTTACAATGGTTTAAGAGACAGTGGTATCAATCTCCTTCCATTCTCCTCTTTCCCTCCTCCTCCCTCTAAGCTTTTCCTCTTTTTCTCTCCTTCCCTTTGACTTTCATTTTTTTCTCCCTTTCAGCATTTCCTCATCACTCTATAGCTTTTTGTCCTTCCAACCTTCCTCCTGCTACTCCTTTGAGTCTCTTCCTTCATGTCACAAAGTGATAGGGTACTTACACTCAAAGGATGATTTACTTCCTATTGATAGAGACATGAAACAAATATTACAAAGTCATTTGGGAAACTTTATCCTGAATGCTTGTAGAAGAATAAAGAAGAAGGAAAATCTAATTCTCTCTAATGGGGGAGTCAGAGTGGGCAATGGAAATATCTAGGGAAGCCCTTTGCGACCCACAGCTGAACTACTTACTGAGATCATGAGGCCATAAGGAAGCATTGAGCAGTAGTTTGTTTTACATCATATGAGCATTAAAGATAGAAATGATGACCTGGAGGAAGCAGTAGGTGAGATGGAGGAGCAGTGACTCTTGTCAGGATACATGCATGTGTAAATGAACATGTTAAATTGTAATCTTCTACCATTTGAAGATTCAGAAAAGTACCATTTAATTTATATATATATATATTATATATATATATATATATATATATATATATATATATATATGTTAAAGGTGATGGCTTCATGGAAAGGAGCTTGGAATTGGATTTCTACAGCAATCTCTCTGAGCCTCAATGTTTTTCGTCTATAACACAACACAGTAGTTATCCCATAAAGCAGTAGAAACACCTGCTGGGACAACCTGACACATGGTAGGCACATAGTTGGTATTGGGCTGAATCAAGACCATGATCATACCTTTGATGAACCTTTCAGTCTCAAATTATCCTCTAATACTTCCACAATTATAGTGTGTCAAAAGGTCCAGCCTCGGTTAAGGGTGGTGGAATCAAGCATGCTCTCCCAGCATATGCTAAAATTAGCATCTTGCCCTTTGACATAACTACTTGGATAATTAGAAAGAAAACTTTGTTTCATTTGACTCTGGAGAGAAAATGGCTAGAGGATGGGAGGAAGACTAATGTCTTTTCTGGGATGTTCTGGGACAGCAAGCTATGCAATCAGGGTGCCCATTCCCAAGCAGAGGGGTCCTAAATCCTACTCGATTTTATTTAGTATATCCAAGATGTTCATGCTGAAAGTATTTCTTCTCAATAGTAATGTCCCTGAGGGGACTGAATTCTGGGTCAACAAATCCCTTATTTATTAGAATTCACAATATTTGAAGTCTGTTGTAACTGTCTAGATTTCGGGCAGAAAGAGGTATCAGGAAAATACCAACAGCGCTGAAGTTTCTATATGAGATGTCTGTCTGTGCAGACGAATGTGTGCATGTGTCACACCCTTTCCTCAAATGCCCTTCCCAGTTCTGACTTTCAAATACTTTTACCCAAGTTTTCCAAATCTGTCTTTTCCATCTTCTGTCTGCGTAAAGTTCTATTTTCTGGCTGCCGGCCACTCTATCTCACTGAAAAAGAACTGAAGAATTTTATATATTTCCCAATCAGGTGGAGCTGTGCTGAAGGTTTTCCTGGATTGTTCTCATATCCTCATGGTTGAGGGAAATCTTAACAAAGGTTCCTGTATTGGCTTTGAGGAAGACCCCAGAGTGTCATCTGTCCCCTCATTGGTTGTCAGAATTGATTCCCCTGAATGGCTGGTTGGGAAGGGTTATGGGTGGGAGACAGGGTTGTAGCCTCTTGGCTCTGATGTGCTTCATTTGAATTAAGGGCACATAGGTAGTTGGAGGCAGAAGCAGTGTCAAAAATAAGAATGAATAGCTGATCTCCTCACTATAGGCATAACCAAACTGATGCCAAGGAGACTAGATAGACTCGTCCAAACTTTCATGTGCAAAGTAATAAAGGGCATAACGTTCTTGGTTATTTCAATTCCGCTTTGGTGTGGAAAAAAAGGAAATCATTTTTCAGTTAAACAGGCATGGTTTGATTGCAAGTTTTGCTCCCTTCAGGCGACCTTGTTGATGTGACTTCATTGACAAGGCTGTTGCATAGATTCTAGATAATTTATGCCAAACACCTGCGTATTAGAGACCCTCAATAGAAATTAGCTCAACAATAGGCCAAAGGGATAATGTTGACAGAAGAACTCTATGGCCTATGCAGTGCAAAACCAATATGAGAGGTATGATGATTCATTTAGCTAATTGATTAACAGATATATGTTGGGAAGTTTATAAATGCTTGCTGGGAAGTGTGTGTGTGTGTGTGTTGATTTTTTTCTTTCTCCTCATCTCCCCTTCTAAAAAATATCTTTAGATAGTTGTACAATGGAGTTGCCATTTAACAAGGCATTTTATTTTTTCATTTTACTTTTTGTTGACTGTGGAGCTAGAACTCTGGGCCTAGGCTCTATCCCTGAGCTCTTCAGTTCAAGGCGAGCACTCTACCATTTGAGCCACAGCGCCACTTCTGGTTTTCTAGTGGTTAATTTGAGATAAGAGTCTCACAGACTTTCTTGCTCAGGATGGCTTGGAATTGTGATCCTCAGATCTCAGCCTCCTGAGTAGCTAGGATTACAGGCATGAGCCACTGGCACCTGGTTTAAAAAGGCATTTTATGAATATAATATACCTTCATCAGTGTCATCCATTTCACATTCTTACTCATCCTTCCCCTACTCATGGCTCCCATGTCCTCTTAATTTTGTAGCATATACATTGGATTTTTGACTGCAGTGTGTTGAGTTTTATTCTTTACATTGAAAGGGATTTGTGCCCGGCGTCAGTGCCTCATGCCTGTAATTCTAGCTACTCAGGAGGCTGAGATCTGAGGATCACGGTTCAAAACCAGCCTGGGCAGGAAAGAATGTGAGACTCTTATCTCCAATAAACCACTCAGAAAACCAGAAAGTGGTACTGTGGCTCAAGTGATAGAGTGCTAACCTTGAGCTGGAGAGCTGAGGGACAGCGCCCAGGCCCAGAGTTCAAGTCCCATGACCAACAACAAAAAAAAGGGGGACTTGTTGCTTGATGACTCTGTATTTCTATTTAAAAAGAAAAAAAACACTAAAATTATTATGTGTGTTCTTTTCACTATCTTCAGAGATAAAGATCCTTCAAATTTCCTTTCTCTTCGAAGAGAAAATTGGGCTATGGCCAAAGTTCTGAAGTAAGAGACACTTCTATGGTTATTTGAATATCTCAAAGTTCTTTCTGCAACCAACATGTCCCTGTATCACCTAAGATATTGATAGTGATAAATTTCTTTTACCTGTTATTCTACAGCCTTTATGTAAGAACTTGCTGTCCAAAAAGCACTTTAATCTGTATAGGCTATTCTTTGTTTTTCCAATGATCTTGTGAAGTAGATGGGATGATTACTTTCCCCATATTACAAACAGGAAGATACATCATCACCCTTAGAGTAAGTACTCTATTGATTTTGTATTGCTATATTATAAGATTATTTTAAGTAATTGTACGGAAGAGTTTCGACTCAGCATGTCAGTTTATGAGTACAATGAATCCTGGTCAATCTCTCCCTTCTCGTTGTTATCTGAGCCCAACAGTATTTGTTAAGGATTCTGTGACCTGAGCTGTATCTCATCTGTTGTTTCAGCGCTTGTATCTTTCTACCTCACACTTCACAAAGTCACAATGGGCACCTTGTATACAAGGTCAACACCTTATTGACCTTGTATCACTCTCCGTGGGGCTACTGTGTAGACGAAATAAAGCACATACACACAGACACATACACACATATTTATATTATGGGTGACATATATGTTTTATTTATTATATATATGCTTATGAGAGTGGCCGGTATGTAGTTAAATTCCTATGTTATCTTTGTTACTTTGTTTATATTTTAACCTAAAAAATCTTTGTGCTTTTAACATTGTGTAAAAGTACAAGAAGTGCAACTGCTGACTTGCAGCACAGATGTAGAAACTCATCGTAAAGGGCTGGGAAGGTAGCTCAGTGGTAGAGCGCTTGCCTTGCATGCATGAGGCCCTGAGTTCGATTCCTCAGCACCACATAAGCAAAAAGAAAAAAGCCAGAAGTGGTGTTGTGTCTCAAGTGGTAGAGTGCTAGCCTTGAGCTGAAGAGCTGAGGGACAGCGCCTAGGCCCAGAGTTCTGCCCCACAACCAGACCACCCCCCCCACCAAAAAAAGAAAATCATTGTAACCCTTTCTTGGTTGTCTAATCTTACATAGCCTTCAAGGGTTCCTATGTGTCACTTTTTTGTAAGAAATTTCAGCACTATACACAAATGGGGTTACCTAACCTTGTGTGTTTTCACACTGTTTCTTAATTCTTGGCAATCCTAGGACTTAGTCTTTATTATCATTTCCTCTAAGTTTCTGAATTCTAATGAAGAGCTAGCTGTCTGAGTCTCCTATACATATACTTGATTGTATGCTCTTGTGACTCTCTGTGTTTCTTACAAAATGCTGAACCAGAATCTCTTTGGCTTGAAGCAGATCATCTTTTATATTTTTCACTAAGTTGGATGCTCATTGAGAAAATAAATTGTATATTGTCCATTTTAAATTCCTTCTATCTAGCACAGGGCCTTGATTTATTGGGAACTTGGTCTTTCTGGTTTTCAGGTTCCAAATTAGTTTCCTATCATAGCAATCCATAAAGTTCAGGTCTTCTCTATCTAGGGCTCTGTGTTCTCAGGCAAGTAGAGGTCATGTGCCAGATATCCTGTATCTCCTGGTGAAAGGAACCAAATGCCTCCAGTTTCCTTCACTTAGAGAGTCCAGAGTTAAGTAAACTCTTTGCTTCTTCCACTGAGAGAATCCAGGATATGCCCAAGACTCCTTCCTGCTCTGAGAGCACTGATCCCCAGACTTGTCACTGCCTAAGTTACTTTATGTGCCCTAAAGGAGATTAATTAGTCTTAAAGCCAGCTTCTACCTAGGTTCCCTGATTTTGGTTCAGTCATGGTATTTTGTGACTAACTGGATACAATGCAATTGATTTAGAACATATGTGGATTTTTCGGGAAATTCTCTGTAGAAGTCATCAATAATAATAATTAAGAAACTCTCTGCTTGCTGGTTGACATAAACATAATTACATAGGTGAGTTCAGCATTAAACACGAATGTGCTTCCTATTGGAGATCTCAAAACAATCTGTGAGCTATCCATCTAATGATTTCTTGTAAAAGATGCCAGGAATAATTAAATGATTTAAACAGACTTTCAGAAGGACTTGAATGTTGGGACATGTGAAGAGTAAAAACATGGTAAGTAATTTTCTCTCCTTAAATATCAATCAAAAGGAACCAAAAGTGATAGTATTTTAAAAAAACACAGAAAATAAACATAACTTTGAGTGCAAAAAGAATATTTCTATTCATTACCTGACTTATAAATAACTGTAAACCCTGTGTACATCATCTTTACAATAATTTTTTACAATAAAATTTAAATTTAAGAAGAGTATGTCTAGAAGATTAACTATGAAGAATATTTTCTAGACAAACCATTTGAACCAAATGGGAACCATTTTATGCTAAAATGAGCAATAAAGCCAAATTAACTATGGTTTGTCATTATTTAAACAGACATTTGTAAAGAAGAAGAGATCATTCTAAAAGTTAGAAAGAAAATAGAAGAACTATTTGTGTAGGAAATGATGCTGAATCTAAAAAGGAACAATATGCACTCATTTAAAGGATAGAAATAGGTAATTTACCAAGGAACTAATGTATGTATTAGAAACAATTTAAATAAGCTTTTCTTTAGACTGACTCAGTGACATAAAACTTTACTCATTATTAAGATGGAAATAAAACTGGGAGATTTATTAAATAAGACTCAAACAAGCATAAATTGAACTTCTTTGTCACACCACTGATTGGAAAAATAAATAATAAATAGCAAAGAGCAATTCAGTGGGGATAGAGAAATTCTAAGCTGAACCAATATTTGCTTGTGCTTTACGAGGCCATGCAAAATTCAAATGTATTCTGGTTTATGAACAGGAAGAAAGTTGCTGAATCACATGAAATATGATGTCTAGAAATAAAACACCAATGTGTAGAAAAATAGTATATTATAAAGAACAAGCATTAAAAATTAACGAAGGGAAGAATATTTAATGAAGAGTATTTGGACAACTAATAACCCATCTGATTAAAACACATTAACCCAATGTGATAGGCTACACCTGTCATCCCAAAACTTGGGAGGCAAAGGTAGAAGCACTGTGTTGTGAGGCTGGCCAGGCCAAAAGCACAAAAGCCTATATGAAAAACAGAATAAAAATAAATGGACTGGTGCAAGTGGAAGAATACAGAGTGGCGCCCTGAGTTCAATCTCTAGTCCTTCCAAGAAACACAATTTTCAACTACTGGTTGTGCTTGTTCGTTTTCCATCCCTGTGGCAAATATCTAAGAGAAATTACTTAGGGGCTGGGAAGGTGGCTCAGTGGTAGAGTGCTTGCCTTGCATGCATGAGGCCCTGGGTTCGATTCTTCAGCACCACATAAGCAAAAAAGAAAAAAAGCCGGAAGTGGCGCTTTGGCTCAAGTGGTAGAGCGCTAGCCTTGAGCTGAAGAGCTGAGGGACAGTGCCCAGGCCTAGAGTTCAGGCCCCACGACCGGATCCTCTCCCCCCAAAAAAGAGAAATTACTTCAAGGAGGAAAGGCTTATTTGGCTTCTGATTTTAGAGGTTTCAGTTCATGGTTTCGGATTCAATTATTTCAGGGTCAAAGGTGAAGTAGGGTAGGCAGAAGAACAGGTAGAGCAGAGTTGGTCATCTCATGGCAATCAAGAAGCAAAAACAAAGATACAGGAAGGGCCTAGCACAAGACACAGCTTCAAAGAACACATCTGTAGTGACCAACTTCATCCGGCTGGGCTTTACAAAACTACTACTGTTTTCAGCAACTCCCCAAGAGCTTCCCAAGCAAGGATCAAGGCTTCAAATTATATTTAACCGATAATAGTATACATCTCCACTCATGTTCATCTTAAAATCTTTTGTTTCCTGATTCTGAAGATTAAACCTAGGACCTTTTGCTTACTAAGCAAGGGCCAAATAAACCTGCTTGAATTTTTCTCCTAGCCTCTCTCTTTTTATTTTGTTTTAGAGGTAAGATCTTCCTAGCTTTGCTTGTACTGGCCTGCTTCTCCTTCCTAAGTAGCTGAGATTATATGCATATCTCCTCTTACCTGATTTTAAAAAATTTTTGATGATATGTTTTTAGAATTAAAATGTGATCATCTCAAGAATAGCATTAGGATACAGGGCAAGACCTTCATAAGAAAGTGCAACCCAAAGTTCTTGAAAGAAAAATAAATAAATTTGACTAGATAATAATTGGAAAATCTTTTTCTATGGCTAAGCCATAAACAAAGTCAAAAGATGAACAAGAAATCACAGGAAACTATTTGTAGGACAGGAAGAGGGGGGAGAAAGAAGTTTATTTTTAATTTAATTTAATTTTATTAGTCATGGGGCTTGAACTCTGGGCCTGGGTCCTGTCCCTCAGCTCTTCAGCTCAAAGCTAGCACTCTACCACTTGAGCCATAGCACCACATCTGGTTTTCTGGTGGTTAATTGGAGATAAGAGTATCACGGACTTTCCTGCCCAGGCTGGCTTTGAACCACAATCCTCAGATCTCAGTCTCCTGAGTAGCTAGGATTATAAGTGTGAGCCACTGGCACCTGGCAAGAAGTTTATTTTTGATGTATTCATGTTAAGATATTTTAAAAATACCTTATGTATAAAATCTCTTAAATCACTGAAAAACTAACAACTGAAGGCCAATACAAGAAAATTAATTAAAAATTGGTAGTTCATCTATCAAAAGTAATGCAAACAATTTATGCAAGCTTTAAGTATACAAAGATGGTCACCCTCACTCAACAACTGTGAGCTGATACTTTTCACAATCAAATTGGCAAAGATTGGGTCATTTAACAATGATCTATAGTGGTAAGAATTGCTGAATGTTCTGTTTATCATCTTGTAAATTGATTCAGTTGCTTCAGAAGGTAGTTTTCTATTATCTCTAGCTTGAATACAATTTAAGCAATGTAACCTTGAGAAATCAATCCTACAATTTAAATTTATATTAACCTAAAGTTATATATAAAACAATGTGTATTGTCATTTGTAGCTCAGTTATAGAAATGTTTTCTTAGTTAGATAAGCTAATAAATCAACCAATAAACACAAAGAGCTTATTGTAACGGAAGTTTAGGTGTTTCGATTGTTCTAGAGGCATTCTTCCAAGTGTACATCATTGAGGATGTACACTTATTCTCCAATGATTTTGATACTGGGCTACTTAGATCCCCAAAGAAGAGAATGATGTGTAGTTAAACGTGTTAGTTATTGCAAGAGAAGAGAATGGTTAAATTCTGCCTCTATTACATAGGTAAACTGTTAATCACACAGGCATACTTATTCTCTGGGAAATCTGGGAAACATTGCTTGAATTTCTACTCAGGAGGAAAAGAAAAAAATTGAATAAAATACTCTGTATTTTGTTCCACAACTAATGATAGGACATTAGCCAAATAGATTACATCACATCTCCATAATGAAACATAATTTCTCTATAAAAAGAAGAAGCTATACTTGTGTGTCTCTGTAATGATGTAGATTCAACATGAAGATATGTTTTAGCTAGAGCATGACGAAAAAAACTTGGAAGGATTTGAAAAGTCTACAAGTTCTTCAAAACTACTGACCAGAAGCAGATATACTATTATTCAGTATAAAGAATGAAGTAGTTAAAGTCATAATATGAATATGATTTCTCCAAGAGACTTTGTAAGACATTTATTCATATAGGAAAAACTACCAAAAGTATACTTAATAAGAAAATAAAACATGAACAGGAAAATGTTGGTGAAATTTGAGAGATAATTAAAAACATACCGGGGCAAAAGTGTACCAGAGTGACAGTATTATAGTTCCATTTTAGCTTACCATCAAAGAATACATACTAATGAAATTATTTAAATAAAACTGCACAGATATAGACAGTGTATGAAATGTAATTCTAAGGATTAAGCAAATTTCAATGAGAATATACAAAATATTGACAAAATATTTACAGAATTGTTAAGTATGGAGCTGGGTAAGGAAGGGGAAAACTCTTGCTTTTCTTCCATACTGTCTTCAATACTACTTCTTAAAGAAAGATATCCAAAGTTTATCTCACTGAGAATAAAGATGTCCATAGGATTATTTTCCTTCAAGAGTCTCTGGATAGATGTAGAAAGATGTTTTTATTTTTATTTTTATTTATCTTCTCCAGCTTGTATTCTCTTCCCACAGTCCTTGGCTCATGGCCTTTTTAATCTTCAAAGCAAAACTATTTGTGTCTCTAATTCCATGACACTCTTGACACTTCTGCCTCTTTTTTTCACTTACAAAGAGTTTTTTCTTTTTTTTCTTTTTTTTTGTCAGTCATGAGGCTTGAACTCTGGCTCTGGGCACTGTCCCTCAGTGATCCTCGGATCTCAGCCTGCTGAGTAGCTTGGATTACAGGTGTGAGCCACCAGTGCCCAGCTTACAAAGACTCTTATGATTATATTAGGGCCACCCGGGGAAATCCAAGATGCTTTCTAGTCTCTCAATAGGATAATTAGCCACCTTAATTACATCTACTGCTAAACAACTCCACCGACCTTGTCATGCAATGTAGCCTTAGTTCCTAGTTATTAGGGGTAGGGGTAGGAGTGAGGGATAGGGATGGGCAAATGAATATGTATTATTCTACCCAGCATAACTAGAAAATAAGAAACCAGCCAGGTGCTGGTGGCTTATGCTTGTAATCTTAGCCACTCAGGAGGCTGAGATCTGAAGATTGTGATTCAAAGCCAGCCTAGGCAGGAAAGTCTGTGAGACTCTTATCTCCAATAAACCACTAGAAAATTGGAAGTGGCACTGTAGTTCAAGTGGTAGAGTGCTAGCCTTGAGCTGAAGAGCTGAGGGACAGCACCCAGGCCCAGAGTTCAAGTCCCATGACCAACCAAAAAAAAAGAAAAGAAGAAGCCAATTTTAATATATTTTCTTAGCATTTAAAAAAACTGTAGCCTATGAAACACTGAAATATTATCCTTTTCTTGAGCTGTGACTCAAAAGGTAGGATGCTAGCCTTGAATAGAAAAGCTCAGGGACAATGCCCAAGCCTTGAGGCCAAGCCCCAGGATTGGTACATGCACAAATCAGTAGGGCTACTGTCAAATTAAATAACATGTTCAATGCTAAACCAAGCACACACACACACACACACACACACACACACACACACAGAGATGCAAACACACCTCAAAGGACTTCTGTAATAACTTAAATATAAATATTCACATGCTTATAAAATATTTATACTACTGTGTATGATTTGTGAAGACACAGACTATGCTGTTTATTTTTATTTTTTAATCTTTGCAAGGTAACATTTTTATTTCATAAGAACCAGACACATGAAAAGAAAATAATACCTTTTCCGAACAGTCCTTTATGTTAGGAAGTTTTTATCCACAAGGCTCCAGGAATCTTTACAGCAGTTGTACTTGCCATGAGCCTTCCATACTTGCCCTCCCTCTGGCTCTTTTCATTTCTTCCAGAAACTGTGTATATTTTCTCTCCTGTGAACTTCCACATTGAAACTGGCTGTCCATACAACCAGTCTGTTAGGAACAGAATTTTACTGATTTTTCTCTGTTCATCATTTAAAGACATATTTTCAACATAGTAAGAAGTAATATTTGCTTATTTGATGAGTGAAAAGGCTTGCTTTTTGGTGTTGTTAGTTGTGAGTCCATTTGATTGTTGTCTTTATTTCTTCAAACTCAGAGGTTTAAATCCCTGCAGTACTAGCAAGCTCATCAGAGAAGTTAACTTTATAGAGTCCGGGCAGGAAAGAGAAAGCACATGCAAATTGGATAACTTCATTGGAATATAATACAAAATTTGTTGTCCTTATGAGTGAGGAGTATGCAGAAAGCCACAAGAATCTTACCAAACCAAGAACTAGTGCTTAATCACATTCAAGCTTGAGGGACCCGATAAGAAACACCAGAAAACAAAAGATATGTCCAGAGAAAAGGGAGAGGTGGCCAGTAGGACGAGAAGGTGCTGTATGGTGTTGTTCCTACTGGAGGGATGCAGAAGAAGACACTGTGCTTTTTCAGGTTTCCGATCATGGTTTCTTATTGCTCTAGATATAAGTGGAAGCCAAGGAAAAGGAAACAGGAGGGACTGAGTACCACCGCCAGGGCAAATGGAAGAAGTCCAATGCGTTATCTGAAATCTCTGTGCTTTGGTTCCTCATCTTTAATGGGGGAGAAGGGGGAGTGAGCAATGAGGGTACTTTCTTCAAGCAATTTTGAGGACTGTATCAGTTAACATAGGACAAGTGTTGAGAGATTGACACAAGTAAAGTATCGAATATTTGCATAAAAAACATATAGTCTTTCTGTGCTCACCTTATCCTCCTATACCACATGCATTCTGTCCCCTCTTTCCAGTTTATTGCTTGAACTTCCACTCATACGCTCTTCAGACATTTTGATTTCTAACTAGTGCCTTGGTGCCTCATTTTCCCACCACTGGACCTGTCCTTTTTCCCTTTCTACAGACTAACATTTCACTCCACTGTTCTGGCATAGATATTCATAATATCTATTTCTCCAAATTGAATAGTCTATTTGCTAAGTAAGATTCTTTTCCATAAATTGGCTAGAAATTAGTCAAGGCATTTAAATATGTAAGCAAACTAGTTACAAGGAGATTATTTTAAAGCCTTACAAAAGAAACATCGTGTCTTTCCTTTGGCCAGATAATTATAATGACCCTTTATGTTCTTATCTCCCAATCAATATGTGCAAATGTATTCACCAAGATACTTAGTTCAATATGCAGGAATATCTTTAGTGGTAGGCAAGTGGATCATATCCAGGTAAGAAAATTGAGATTCAAAAGCCTTAGCCTGCTATTAAATGATACACAGTAGTCTGTATCACATTATGGTCTAGAATTAGGTCTCTTGATTCTATTTCACTTTCATGGATTCTTGATTTAAAGCTAATGTAGGCCTTAGGGATCATATTTTTAAAATCACTTATATATTATAAGTGATTTTATTTTTTTATTTTATTATATGTCTTATCTCCAAGTTACTATATATAATATGTATTATATGTTATATACATAAATATATTATATATTATATGTTATATATCATATATACATATATGAACACTTGAAACCAGCTCCACTCCCAGCATTTTGGCTGTTCCTTGGAGATAAAGGTCTCATGGATTTTTCTGTGAGGTTGGTTTTGATCAACAATCCTCAGATTTCAGCATCCTGAGTAGCTAAGATTAAAGGTGTGAGCCACTAGCACTCACTCTGAACTGTATATTGTTATATTCTTACTATAATAAACTTTTTTTTAATACATAAATATTCTTAAGGCTGTTGCAGAGGTAATTTTATAAATAACTTGTAGTTGTTCTAGAATTTAGATTTTAGCAGAACCACTCCTGAAATCTACATTATTTGAATGCCTAAGTATGGCTTTTTTCATGTATGGTCATATTTCTCATTATTTTTAAAGACTATAGACAGTTCCAGTTTCCATAATTGTGCTTTAGGGTTGGCTCATTGTTCATACCACTCAGGACGATCTGACGTGTTTGTGAAATGCCAGGTTCATTCATTTCAAAGTACTGGAAGTTCAAAAAGAGACCAACCCACCAATAATCAAATTAAGCTCTACAGAGTTATGAAGGCAATTTGATTGAAGAAATAATAGTCATTTTGATCTGAACATGTATATATCCATTTGCAAAAATATATCTGTAACCTCCATCCTGTGCAAAACTTAATTCAGAATGAATCACACGTTTGAATGTAAACTCCAAGACAAAACTTTACAAGAGAAAACTTAAAGAAAATCTTTGTGAGCTTAGTTTAAGCAAATATACTTTCCATATGATGCATACAAGCACAATCCACAAAAGAATAAAACCCAATAAATTGAATTCAATTAATATTAAGAACCTGTGCTTCTTTAGATATTTTGTTACAGAATGAGAGAAAAGTCATGGACAAGAAGATAATTGCTGCAGGTGTCATGACCAGGAAGAACCAGGACCTTTCTTCCCGAATACCCTGCCCCTTGCCGTTCAGGTGTAGATGCATACCTCAGCTTGGTTTTGACTTGTTTCAGAAGACAATTGGATTCCAGATTTTTGTGTCAAATTTCTTTAGTTCTAAAAGTTGTTAACCAGTTCCGTTTTTGTCAAGAATCTTTGATTGATATAGGGTGTTGCTATGTGTAGCCTAGGTAAGCCATGATCCTTCAGACTCTTTTTGCCAAGTTCTAGTAGGCATATACCACCATGCCTGACTCTCCTTGATGTAATGAAACAAAAATCATCCACCTGTGTGTTAGGACTGGGTGCAGACCACTGATTTCAGTGTCCTGGACTGAAAAGGACTCCTGAACTCATGCTTCATTGTTTCTCTGATGATCACCTACCTCATTTGAGCTCTGAGAACATAGAGCCTAGGTCTTCAGAACCATCTGATCACTTACCATCAAATGGAATGTAGAGCTTCTGGCTATGCAAAGTCCCTCCACTTTTCTTCAACATGCCGAGTAGTTCACATTCTCTCCTCACTGTTGTGCAAATCCTACATGCTTCAGTGCAACCAGCTATGAGTTAAAATGACAAAGCTCTTGCACAGGGAAACCCTCTCTTCTGATTTTCCTTTCAACGTCAGTGCAGAGTTGTCTCATATTTGAGACCATGTCCCATTAGGGTGCAATCTTGGGCAAGACCTCATTTTTCTCAACTATAAAATAGGATGGAGGCACCTAAACAACAGAATTGTTGTGAAGGTTCATCATACAATATTTGGGATACAGCAGTTGACCACTTCATTGTTTTTCTAATTATTCATATAATTATTTGAATGCTGTGATTATAAAAATTTAATTCTGATGATTAACACATGGACCATTTACTAGGTGGGTGTTAACAAGTCCTTAAATATCTTTGAATTGGTTATCTCTGCTAAAAAAGGAAGGAAAAAAGAAAGAAAGGGAGGAAGAAAGAGAAATCAAATATATAGCTCACAAAATTTTTGTTTGTCCTTGCTCATGACATTACCGTATGGAGACTAGAAATGATGTGAGGCTACCGTAGCTTTCAATATATAAATTTTATGCATGTATCAGTTATAGAAATGTCTATCAGCCTCACTTGAGAATGTCAATGACTTGCTTAATATTTCTGCACTGCAAAGGATCAAGCTGTGCAGTCTGTCTGCAGGAAGTTAAGATGATGTCCAAGTACTTATTTCTCAAATAAGCGATGTGTTGGCTCTGTGCCTGGACATCCAACCTGCAGTGGCTGTCAGGAGAAAATCATTTTGGAGCATCTGTCTCTTTAATAGTGAGTTGGAGCCAATGTATTTCTCTCTACCAAGACCCTAGAACTGCTAGGGAAAGCCCCTGGAGACTCCTTAATCTCTTAAAGCTACTAAACTGAATCCTTGCAGAGATGTTCCATGGAAACCTGAGGTTGGGTAAAGTCCATTTAAACTTTTAAAGCTCTCTGTGTGGGACAGCACAAAGCTCTTAAACATTTTATGGACCCCTAGACAGCTACTTAAAGCAATGATGGCTCCCTGAGAGCCAGGCACAGCAATGAGTTGTGAAAACACAGCTTGATAGATTTCTTCCATTCATTTTGGCACTTAATCTGCCATAATCTTAGGTCATCTACTACATTGTTGCTTTTCACTTTTCTTGACTTTTCATGAGACTTACCTGATATCCCCCACTGGAACTTAGGGCCAAAGACTTCAATGACCCATAATCATGAACATATACAAGAAGTACCTATTCTTCTACTTTGATTCTATGGCCACTCATTAATTAACTTTTCTTCTTCTTCTTCTTCTTCTTCTTTTTCTTCTTCTTCTTCTTCTTCTTCTTCTTCTTCTTCTTCTTCTTCTTCTTCTTCTTCTTCTTCTTCTTCTTCTTCTTCTTCTTCTTCTTCTTCTTCTTCTTCTTCTTCTTCTTCTTCTTCTTCTTCTTCTTCTTCTTCTTCTTCTTCTTCTTCTTCTTCTTCTTCTTCTTCTTCTTCTCCTTCTCCTTCTCCTTCTCCTTCTCCTTCTCCTTCTCCTTCTCCTTCTCCTTCTCCTTCTCCTCCTCCTCCTCCTCCTCCTCCTCCTCCTCCTCCTCCTCCTCCTCCTCCTCCTCCTCCTCCTCCTCCTCCTCCTCCCCCCTCCCCCTCCCCCTCCCCCTCCCCCTCCCCCTCCTCCTCCTCCTCCTCTTCTTCTTCTTCTTCTTTCTTCTCCCTCTTCTTGTTATTATTATTATCATATTTTCGTGTGCTTATAGTTGAAGGGACTCAAGCTTGAAAATATCAAGTAACTTTGGACAAAACAGCTGTGTAAGTTTTGACTCTGGTCTGGTATGAAAGCAAATGCTTAAACTTCATGGTAAATCAACATCTTTTCTTTTGTTTGTTGGTTGGTTGGTTGGTAATTTGAAGTGGTTTTGCTGTAGATGTCTGAATACTGGGTTGAGTCTATTGTTTGGAGGTATATCTTTAGTTTCCTAATTTATTAAGGTGATTTAATCTCTAGGATGACCCCAAGGACATGCAATTCAGCTGACTATTTTAGCATTCCTTTTGCTGATTTTTTCCCATAATTTCCATAACCATTTACTCTATTGTTCAATAACTTATCCCTAGATAGCATTTCAGGTAAGTATAATGGTAGATCTTCAAACATACACAAATCTCAGAAGATAATCATCAACAAGAAGAGATGATTATAAAGGCAAGTAAGAAAACATGTACCCTAAACTACATATACAAGATGGAGGGGAAGAATTCAGAATTAGAGTCACTTGATTGAATACCTGTATGAGCCTCTATTGTGTCTATGTTTCATGTGTGTGTATGTATATATATGTGTGTGTGCTTTAATTGAATTCCTTCCATCTGACCCCAACTGCTCATCATTAATTCACAAATACATATTGAATGCCTTCTGTGCATAAGTCATTTGCTAGAGGCAGGGAATAGACATACAAATGAGCTCAAAATTTCTGTCCTCAGAAACTTTCTGACTGTAATTAGCTTGACTGTAATAATCATTTCGCCAAGTGTATGTCTCTCAAGTCATGTTGTACATTGTGAATATATACAATTTTAATTTGTATGTGTATATACAATTTTGACTTTTACAACAATAAAGCTGGAAAGAAGTTACTGGCCAACTGGAGTTCAACCCAGTAGTATAGGGTTGAGAATTTATGAGCAGAGTAATAAAGTATGGAAGCATAGGAAAAGAGAGAGAGGAATAGGGAGGGAGGGAGAGAGAGAGAGAGAGAAAGAGCGAGAGAGAGAGAGAGAGAAAATGGTGGAGGGAAGAGCACGCTTCCAGGGTCACATAGTTTTCAAATATGAGCTCAGAATATGAATTGAAGTAGCCTAGCTACCCCAACACGATGTCATTTCTATTTTACCACACTGTTTCTTAGATATTCAGTAAAGATCTGCTGAAAGAATACACGGGATTAGAGACCAGGAAGTGTGGAGGAAGAATCAAAAGGAAAGATGAGAGCAAGGAGGTCTTCCAAGTTTATGAACTTAACCTTTGTTACCCTTGAGCTCCATACAACAGGAAGCTAGTGGAAATATGTTTAGAAAGTAACATGGATTTGGTTTTTGGAGCATCTCCTTCTGTACTCAAGGATATCTTTGAACAGTGTATTTTTCATATATTTCTCCAAATTAACACGTTTGTGAAAGTGAGGATCTTCTTCTCTACATTTGCACTAATGATAATGTAATCTTTTACTCCCTTATCCTGAAAGGATATTTGAGGAATTAGGTAGCAAATATTTTAAGAACTACCAAAGTACAAACGTCAAGAGTAGGAAAAAGAGATGGAATTTAGGGAGATAACCACCTTAATTTCCAATGTACTGAGCATTCATATATTTTCTGAATGAATCAGTTGGTTCCTCAAAGAGAAAAGATTAGAAAGGATGTCTGAGGCCCAGAGCTGTACCAGTTCTGTGGCCATCTCTTTTCATCTTGCAAGAAAAAAAATGCCTAAGTACTTCATGGAGGGTGTAGTGTTACTCTTAAAGGAGGAACTGACAAGCCATTGAGTGAAGAACACTGAAGGGCTGGCATTGCTCCCACAGATTTCAAGCAAGCATTCAAAAGGAGGTGGCTGAATAAATTACTCAACATCTGTATCTCCAGCCCCGTGATTGTGGGGGATTATTTTGTACCACTGTGTTTTACACTTGAATTAATTGATATCTTAATCTTTTCCCTGACACTACACAATAGTATTACAGAGCTCAAAGAGGCTCAGAGAACAACTGTTCATGATTTCATTGTGTATAAAGGAAAACTGCGACAGATTCTGGAAAGGGGACCATTTTATCACAATGTAGTCAACAAGTGAAAGAATTATAACTAGAACCATAATGATTGGCTCACTTGTGCATGAATCAACTTTTGTTTTTACTCCAAACGCATGATGAACAATTTCAATATTTTACATTTTCTTCACTTTTCTGTAACACTTACTACACTGTACAATCCTTATTGAACATGCTACTAAATAGTTTAAATGACAGAAGTATCAACATTAAATAATTTCAAGTTGAAAGGAAATTTCAGAGATGATCTAAGCCAATTCCCTAATTGCTACACGGTTGCATAAAAGTCTGGGAAGGAGAAATAACTTGTGCAAAGGCATACAGTTAAATAGTATAGGTCTGCATTATTGCTAGAATGTAGTATCCTGATTTTAAAGCAAGTGTTAGCTGATGACTAATGGTTTCTTTCATCATAACCCAAATATTCATACAAGATGTGTTTATTTTACTATGGTTGCTTAATAGAGAAAACTGATATCATGTCAAAAGATTTACATCTGCCTCTTAAATAGTAATACCATTTTATAGAAGTCTGAACATACCTGACAGAAGTTTCCACTAGTCAATATAGTTTTTCAGCATCCAGAACCTAAAGCTATCTTGAAATCTGTTGCTTGGTCTTGTAAAAATAGCATAGAAGAAGAATAGTTTATGAGGTAATAGGGTAGTGATGTTAGATGCCAGATTTAGGATATACAAAGCATGATATTCAAAAAGAGTAAAAGCATGGGTAAAAAGCATTATGTTGTAGTAAATTTACATAAACATGAAAAATCTTCATCCTATGATATAAAAAATGGGGTGAATCAAATGATCTGAACCAATTTTTTCTTAAGGAAACAAGCAAAAATATTTCACTTAAAAATAAGGAGGTATAGTGAGTAACGTTTTTATGGATAGTGGAGAACATTTGGGAAGATTGCTTAGAAAGAATGGGAAACTTGACCAGCAACCCACAAAAGAAGCCCCAAGAATCCCACACACATCATTAAGTTGTGATGGAGCTCAGTGCTTAACAAGGATTCCTTCTTCAGGGCAGAATGGATAAATTTAGCTCAAGGATGTTAAAGAAACTGAAGATGTCCCAGGACATATATGGGTTGAAGGAAATGAAGAGATAGAGGAAACATTCTGGAAAGACTCAGAGATACAAAGCAATTTTGGTGAAAAACAACTGATAAGAGAAAGCTCAAAGGAGAAGGCTTTATGGCAAGCTACTAAAAGCCTGACATTTAAGGGAAAGAAAGAGGAGAGAAAATAAAATAATTGAGGGGTGAATATGATCAAAGTATATTATATACATGTACAGAAATGTCACAATGAAACCCCTTACCATGTAAAATTTAACAGACACCAATGAAAAAGATGGTAGATATGGGAAGTATTGTGGATAACATTACAGATGTTGAGTTGCTCCCATTGTCAAATCTTGTGGAATCAGAGAGGTGAAAGAAAGTGTAGGTACTGTGACAAAAAAATCAACATGAATGCTGAAGTTTCTTCGGAGGGTGTTAGACGTGAGAATGGAGAGAAAGCCAATTGTCAGGTGATTAAACCCTACAGAAATGCACAAAGTTACCAAGATACACAAGTTATCAAACTGGTAAGGCACACATGGGTGGCTAAAAAGAATAGTAGGAAAGTGGAACCAGTCATATTCTTTTACTCCCCCACAGGACAGGATCGTAGGCTGGCTATAATGCAAGCCTATATAATTCTGCCTTCGTTATGTGACCTCTGATGGAGAAGAAAGTGTGGGGCCTAACTGTAGTGAATACCAATACAAGCCATACAATGATTTGTTTTTAGTTTGGGGGCTGTGCATGCATGTGTGTATGCACGCATGCGCGCACATGAGTGTATATCCATAGTACTAAGGCTTGAACTCAAGGATGCCATCTTTTTTGCTTGAAGCTGACACTCTACCACTTGAGCCCCAGCTTCACTACTGCTTTTTGGTGGTTCATCAGAGGTAAGTTATATGAACACTCCAGGTCAGGCTGGTTTTACACAATCCTCCTCAGATCTGGGCCTCCTGAGCTGCCAGGATTACAGGTGTGACCCACCAATGGCTAGCTTGAATATTAGCTTTTTAAAACACTTTGTTAGCAGACAGTAGTTGTACCGGGGATTTCATTGTGACAGTTCATACATGTTCATAGTCAATTCTGCTTAGACCCGTCCCCTCCATCACGGTCTGTATCTCTCCTCTCCCCTGCTGAAAACAATTTCCACATACTTCATTGTTCGATTTTTGCACTTGAACATAAAGTTTTTCAGATATATTTACATCCCTCTTTTTTAATTTTAAAGAAATCACTTTCTCGCTTGCCTTGAGCTGATGAGCTCAGGGACAACACTCAGGCTCAGAGTTCAAGCCCCACAACTGACAGAAAAGTCTCTCTCTCTCTCCCTCCCCCTCTCTCTCCCTCTGTCTCTCTGTCTCTCCCTTCCTCTCTCTCTCCCTCTCTCTCTCTCTCTGTCTTTGCCTCTCTCTCTCTCTCTCTCACTCTCTCTCTCAAGCTCTTGATATAGGATGGTCTAGGTCCATAGGATACGTCATTGCAGGAGCAGGCTGAGGAAGGAAGAAAAGGGACAATCCTTCCTTCACTTGTTTCTGTATCCGGATACTCAATGGGATGACTAATGCCCACCACATTGGGAGGACAACCTGCTTTATGGAATCCTCTGATCCAAGTGCTACTCTCATTCTGAAACTGCCTCACAGGTGCATGCAGAGACAGTGTTTAATCCAAGAACCGTATATCCCACTGGAGTTGATGTGAACATTAACTATCACAGAGAGATGTGAGCCACAGCTCATTTGTGACCAGTTTGGGCAGTGTGCAAATACATAAATCACCATGCTCTCACCCCTGCGCAGATCTGTTATTAGGCAACAGAAATTGCTCTTTCTTTTTTTAATACTGAAAAGGCTAGGTGCATGTGTGCCAAACTAAAAAGGCTTCACAATTTGCACATAGATTGCGCTAACTTCAGAAGGAGAGAAGATGGCTAAATAGAGATTTGAGATGGGTCCGGGAGGAAACATGACTCCCATCTGCTGTAGGTCCAGTGGTTCACAAGTAGCAGGGCCAGAGGAGAATGAGTACCTCAGAGGAATGCAGTTTTTTTTTTTAACAACTTTCTCTGCAGATATACTGTTGAAAGGGGTGACATGGATCAAGACACATTACAGTCATAAACGGCTATTTTAAATGGCAACTCCTTTGTACAGCTAATTAACAATAATAAAAGAATAAGCTAATAAGTAGGAGATTCAGTTAGGCTTAGTGGTCCACGCAGTAGAGACTGGTCCATGGTCTAGAGGAGATGCTTTAGAATGGGGAGAAAATGAGTCTACTACAAATAAGTACACTACAACCTCAAGGAAGCCAAATCACAAGTGATGTCAGAAGCTATGTAGAGTTAGTACCTAGAAGGGACAAATGGGAGAAAATGCGAGTGATTTAATATGTGGGATCAAATTCTTGAGCATCAGGGTTTCAAATGTAATGTTGTTTGAAGAGTGGCATGGCTATCACCACTTAATAGTAGACTTGAGAAACGACAGGAGGTAAGCAGAAGCCACCAAAACATCTTGGAAGAAGAGACTGGGCCTTCTCCATACACTGATCCTGCCAGCATTGTAATCCTGAGCTTTTCACACTCCAGAACTATGAGAAGGAAATTTTTGTTGTTTCTAAACTACATACTCTCAGGTATTCGATTAAAAAGTGGAGACTCGATTCTTCTCCTCTACCAAAGGAGATGGCCCACAGTGGCCAAGCCACTCAAGTCTTTCCCTGATAGTACTTCATATGTTCTAGATTTCATAAATTTGGAAGAATAGCAATAGGCACTGTCTTTTCTCCAGATTGTAAGCTGCAGGAGAGCTGATAAGGCATCTTTCTTATTCCTTGTATTTTAAATACAGTAGATACTCAGAAATGTCTATAGATTTGCCCTCATTCATACATTTACTATTTGATACGTTCATAGTCAATAAGTATTAGTTTTATAGCATAATATTTATTTTGTGAGAAGAAATATTGCTTTGGAATAAAAGTGTTGATCAATTAGGAGCAAAACTTCAGCTACATTCAGTGTTATACACATGTATGTTAATTATCATCTTTGGGGTTTTTTGAAGGTGAGATATTTTATAAATCCAACAAGAAAGAAATGCATGTTCCAAGTGCATGAAAAGATGGCTGATATCATTTTTATTATTCTCTAAATGTTAAAATATGACTCAATTGGTACCTAAATATCAGACTGTGACTTGATATATTTTTTACAAAGCATTCTTGCCTGGTGAATAAAGACAAAGTGGTTGGTTATAACCATGCTCCTTTTATTGGCATGGGTATACCACAGTAACCTTGGGGAGGTATGGGGGTCTTTTTGTTAAGATAACATGCTTGTGTTAGTACATATATGCACCAAGATCCACAACTTGTCACGTCTGCCTGGGGACACAGTTCAGTCATTGCCTGTGCACAGACTCTGTTTGATGGGCACATGAAACCCCATCTTTATTTTGCATACACCTTGGCCCTACTTGACAAAACAACTAGCTTGTTAATGCTCATTTTTTTCTGCAGCAACCATGAAAAGGATATAGTAAGAGAAAGGCCTATATTTTATTCATTATGAACTGAATTTGTTCAACTCTGCTAACCAGGTACTACTTAATGATGTTAGAACAGGACAGGAGTGTTGAAAAGGAGGTACATAAAACTTATTTTAAGGCCCATTTATTATCTACAGTTTTGGAGTCCTTCCTATTTTGCAAATTTGCTTTCCCCTCTAAAAGTCTCCATCCTTGAGACGTGCTTGAAATGAAAGTCGGTTCTCGCTAGGCTTGCAGAATTGCAGCTCGGGCAGGCAGGGCCCCTGGGAGAGGCCATCCCATCCATCAGACCCACTGGCTTTTGAAAGTGAGAGGCTTGTGAATAGTCAAGATGATGAATCCCAGAGGCTAGCAGAATCCAGGTTGTATCCTGAACGGTGCCAGTGCAGATCATGGTAACTCTTAGCATAGGATGATGCAGGAATCCTTTGAGACCTCAGCTCTAGCTGACTCTGAAGCTGTGCACACGTAGAAACAGGGTGCAGATTGTGCTCTGCTTCCTTAGGCAGATCACAACATCCAAATACAGGCAGAACAAAAAGTGGAAAAGACAAGAGCCAATAGAGGAGCCAGGTGCTTCAATCAGCAAATTTCTGCTTCCATCCAGGGAAATTCAGCATTAAAAAAGATATTTGTGCTAACCTCTGTCCTCTATTCCGTCTGTGAATCAAGTTGATTCACTGATTCAACTGGAAAAACACATATTAGATATCTACTATGTGACAGGTTCTGCACTTGCTACAAGGGACAAATTATGAGCAAAGCAGACATGATCTTGATTATTATGGTTGTAATTTCCAAGTAAAAATTTATAGTACAGTATAATGAATATTATGAGGCTGCTGAGTAGGTATCCAACAGGCTGAATATAGCCTGCTTGTCTTTGTCTCTGTAACTGCATGTTTGGACCCTGAATTTCACTCTTTGCTTACTGATGGCTGGTGGTGTACTGCTTTTCTGCTTAAGCTGGGTTCAAATCATGATTCTCCAGATCTCCTCCTCCTGAATAACTAGAATTATAAGTGTGAGAACCAGGGCCTGGCTTCTGATTTCACTCTTGCCCTGCATTAGTTTTCTAACTAAACACCATACTAAGTAATGATCAAATTTATTTTCTCCCAATTAATGCCAGTCATCAAGATGTTGGCAAAGCCATTGTTCCTTGCTTCTTCCAGTTTTCAGTGGCTTATGACAATGTCCCACTAATCTTTGACAGTTTCCTCAAATAGATCATTCTCTGTTTCTATATCCTTGTGTGCACTCTTTCCTCTTGGAATAAGCACAGATGTCATCGGATTTGGGATACAACTTTATCCAGCATGACCCTCTATTAATTTGATTGCCTCTGCAAAAGACCCTATTACCAAAGTAGTTCACATCCAGAGTTTCTTTGGGTTAAGACTTGAACATATTCCAGGGGACCTGATTCAACTCAAAACACAGTCTAAAAGGTTTTTCACTTTTGGCATTTGTATCATTGTCTTTTTTTTTTTTTTTAAAAAAAAAACAGAGTTAGTTAGCCTTTGGGGGAATTTACCTGGCTTGATATTCAACCCTCTTGAAATATTTGGAAGTTGGCTCTCAGTTACCATTATCTCTGTGCTTTGGAATGCTTTGAGTAAAAAACTTGCTTTCACCCTAAAAGGGAATTAGCAACTCATCTGAGACTAATAACTTAGACAGGTACACGTCAGACCCATATGGGGAACCAGACACTAGGAAAACTGAATAAAGAAAGTAAGAGAAAGTAATAATCTCATAGGGACTTCACAGACAACATGGAGTGACAGGTAATTTCCTGAGGAAGTGGGTCTTCAAAAGGACTCTGACTTCAGCCCCCTAAAAGGGGACCTTAATGTACCCAATGGAACACAACATACATCTTATAAACTCTTATTTCAAATTCTGAATCATTATATAGAAGTCAACTCTTTCCATTTGGTGGAGAAGGCAATCTACTAACTATAATAATAATAATAAAATCCAAGTGTTACCATGGAAATGCAAGGGGAGAGCAATATGTTTGCCTGGAACACCAGGCAGCAGGGAATCGAGAACACAGTTTTTAGGATTGATTTCCATACCCCTTGTAAGTTCCAATTATAGGGAAGTCCAAAATCTTTTCCAAGATTTTAGCAAATGCTCAAAAACTTAACAGTTCTATTTTCAGAGACTGCCACTGAATCCATCCCATTTAGATGTAAAATCAGAACTAAGCCATTTTGCCATTTTCTAGATGAAATCCGATGTCACCCACATTGGACTGGAATTGCTTGTAAGGGGTCATGTCACTAAGCACATAGAAATCTTTGCCTGCCTCTTTTTCTCCTTCTGCCTCTGTTTATCTCTCTGTGCCTCTGGGTTTATTTCTTTCACACTGTCAATCTCTTTTTCATTTGATTGACAGGGATCTTTTTTTTTTCTTTTTAAAATTATCCTTAAATAGTCATACAAAGGAGTTTTCATTTAACAAAGCAGTTTATGAATACAATGCATCTTGGTCAGTGTCAGCCCTTTCAACATTCTCATCCACCTTTGACTCACCCCTTCCCTTACTTTTATTAATTTGGTAGTATACTGTACAATAAGTTCTTGACTGCATTCCTCCCCTTCTCTCCTTCCTTTCTCTACCCCTCTCCACTTGTTCTTGGTCATCTTTGCTTCCTTTAAAGTGATTGAGGTTCCAATTTCTGAAGCTACCACATTCATGCCTGTACTTTAAGAACTAACAAACCCCAAGGTTAGTTGTTTTTAGTATATATTTTATTCACTGTGAGGATCGGTCTTTCCCTAAGTGGAATATTATGCCAGACATATTTTCTCCATCTCATTATCCTATGACGGAAAGCCATTCTGATTTTAAGGGCTTAATTGGCCAGAATCAATTATTTTACTTTACCATTTCCAAGAAGTTATCACTTCTTGTTTGAAAGGAATGAGACTTTTAAAGAATTCATTAGCATTTACTAGCATTTTGGAAATTTGGGGGTAAAATGTTTAGAAAATGTTACCAATTCTCCATTTCAACATCTCTAGAATATGAAAGAAAAGCAAATCAATCTTTGTTAGTAAAGGAGTTCCTATGATCAGAAGCAGGGTAAATGTATTCATAAGAAATGAGGTATAGAATAATTGTTCTTAGTTCTGACTGCAATTGGAATAACTTGGCTGATGGTTTTCTAACGCACTCTGTTGTCCTAGTCACCCATAGAGATTATGACTTCATTGGTCTGGGGTAGTATCCAAGAGTGAAGATTATTTTAAAACTCTCCACGTGGTTCTCATGTGTAGTCAAGAAATCCTGGTATACTCCAATGTGGCTCAATCTTTGGCACACTCCTGACTGACTGACTCAGTGGGGGGAGGTCTGCTCAGGCTCTGTCATTCTGCATTTCGATCTGCCTCCCTGATGGAGGCATGAGGACCATCCAGGTAGGCAACAAGGTGAAAGAGAATTGGCATTATCTGAAAATTGCATGCACTTGAATCTGAAAAGCAATATATTCTTTGGTTTGTTCATCTTATTGAAATGCACTGAACTATAATGCTGTTTTCTAAAAGACAGAAATAAAACTTCTTATATTTCCTGGTAAATGTCTGGAGTAAATGTGCTATAAAAGGCAGCCTGGGGAGGGCCTGCAACTGACTCAAAACTACTGCATTTCAGGTTCCTCTTTTCCACCTTCTCAAGCGCCACCTCCTAATCCAAGCCCTCAGAAAAACAGAGCAAGGGCTATTGTCTGGATAGTGGTTGCTATGGGAACTTTATCCTTTGGAGAAAAGGGAAAAAAAGGGACCAGAAATATTGTGGCCTTCTGAATAAACACCCCTCCCCCCAAAAAAATAAAAACCCTGAGGCCATATTTCTCCATTATTTAATATAAAATCTACTTGCTAGGCTCCTTGTCTTTGATGATCCTATCATCTAGGTTGCCTTCTTCTTTGTTATAAATGAGAACTTCTGTTACAAATTGTAAGTATCCTTTAAAGGTGATGAGAGGTTGCTGGGCAGGTGTTGAAGGGATGTAGAGTGTGGGGCTTATCACAGGTGATCCTGCCAGGGTGATGCACTCAGTCTATCTGGAAAGGACATCCTTTGAGGCCAGAGTTTCAATACCAGCTTGAGACTAGACCATTTCCCATAGGCGTCAGGAAGGCCTGAACAATTTGAAAACATTGCATTACTGTAGTTGTTTTTACTTTTTTATTTTTATTTTTTGTTTTATTTTTCCTTTTGTTTCTTTTTAAAATTATTATTATTGTGAAAATACTGTACAGAGGGGTTACAATTACATGAGCAAGGTAATGATACATTTCTTATCAAGCATGTTGCCTCCTCCTTTGTTTCCCCTTCCCATCCCTTCCCACCACTCCCCCCAAACACCCCCTTCCCCCCCCGCCCCGCCCCGGCACCAAAGTTATAAAGTTCGTTTTTGGACATAACGACTTGTACATTTCATTATTGCAATGGGTCCACCTGTATCCCTATTTAAACAATTTGTTTTTTCCCTTCTCCTCCCCAAATTGTACCAACATCAAAACAATGAAAACAGTGGTTATACTGTGGGGGAGGGACATACAAAGCAACAAAGAAATCATCTTATAAGTATGTTAGAAACAATAACAAGAAAGAAAAACCATTTGAGTCCTTATCTTGGTGTTTATTTTGCCAACAGCAAATTATATTAAGTGAAGTAAACCAGGCGCAAAGAAACAAAGGTCCCATGGTTTTCCTTATTTGCAATAACTAGTATATGTCTGAGACAAGCAGAAATGGTCAGATAAGTTGATGTTTACTTTTGTTTTTGAGACATCGTTGTGTTTATTGTGGAGTGCGTCAGCCAAAATGAAAACAGGAAAAAGTAAAGAAAGGGATGCCACTCATTTGCACAATATTGGTATAGTGGTCAGTGGCTGGGAGGACCCCATGGACAATAGAGAAGATGGATGGTCAACCAGATACAACTCCTTCTGCCCCAGTGAAATGCTGTCCTCCTTTTAAGTTCCATCCTGAGGCTGAGATAAGAGGAACCGATTACAATTAGAAATTATAGTATTTAGAATGCAATGGGAATAGACCGTAGGGGATGTGAGCTCTTTGTTGACGTCAAAGAGATTCCATCAATTCAATGGCTTTCAGGCTGACACCTGAACTCTGTTAAAGTGGGGTGTAGGCGCAGGGGAGAGAGAGAGATGTGTTGTTCACCTTGTGATTATTTCAGTTACTAAGTGAGAGACCGAGTACGTGTGGTACATTTCCTCTCTTATAGAAGAATAATTATGCAAGTTTAAGGATTCCTATGGTGTCAAATGAGACATATGGTTGAAGGCACAGCATTTTGGCAAAAAGTATTAGATGTGAAATCCTTTGATTTTTAGTATCATTTACTGAGCACCTACTAGATTTACATTGGAGAAACTATTAGTTTCTGAGTTAGCTCAGTTAGCCACTGAATTCTGCTCTCTAGACACGTGCAGAGCAGCAGGTGCCAGGTTCTGTTTGTAAGACTGCCTTGTGCCAATTTCTGAAGGATTTTCCATCATCTTCCCCTCTGTAGTAGACAACAAATGTTGAAGGTTGGAGAAGTCATAGTGTGTCTAAGTTTTCCTCAGGAGGCACAGCATCAGCTCTGTGCTACAATGCCATGTATCCTGGAGCTTGATTAGGGAGGAAATCTTGTGGAGTGATTCCTCCAGGAATAGATTTTTGACAGCAAAAGATCATCTCTGCTACTAATATCCCAAGAATCTCTCATACATTATCATTTAAAGTACTATGATACTCCTACTATGGTAGGAGCCAATTGTATTTATGTGAAGCCAGATGACAAAGGATGGAAAAATAAAATGCAAAGCCTTGGTTTAAAGCTCTAAGAGTAAGATTTGAGGAGCCACTCTGTTGCTAAAGTTTGTGCAGAAGTTCATCTCAAATTCAAGAGGTATGGGGAAGAAGGCCAGCAGAGTGTGTGTGTGTGTGTGTGTGTGTGTGTGTTTGGTGTGCTCTTTATAACCAACTGCTTTCCATTTGTGATGCATTCTGTTTTTGCTGAGGGATTAGACTTCAGGATGACTCAACAACCCACTCATGCCACACACATACAACATGTAACCACAGATTCAGATTTGCTCAGTTCCTTCTCAGGAATGAATTCAGCCTGGTTCTGACACTGGATACACAAAGCCCTTGACTTCAGCCTTCTCTCTAGGGGAAGTTTTCTGCTCCCGACACCCTAGTCGTCTTAACTTGTGGACATTCTTCAAGACACCTGCAGGTAGGTGTATGTTACAGGCTCCTTGCAATGGCTGTTCCACACATGATGGAGGGAGTTCAATGGCTTTTGCTGATATACTTGGGGAACATAAAGTGGTAGGCATTTAGTGTAGAAGTCTGCCACATCCATGGTCTTCAGCTCCAGCCCATTTTTCCTCTCCCTTTCCCTTGTCTGTTTCTGTCTTCACTTTTCCAGTTGGTACATTTTATGCTGTTTGTAGTGGACACAGGCATACTTTTATTGGGTATGACAATTCCTTTTCTATTTGTTGCAAAAATCTGCTGCAAATTTTGAAGCAGAGTTCAAAGTTTCAATTTCTGTCAAACTCCTTCTCACATCTCCTGAGCATTACAAAATCCAGCTTCAAAATATATTTATACTCAAATGATGCAGTTTGTTAAGCTTCCAACATTATTTTATTCAAATCTTTCTCTTCCTAGAAATATAATAAGCATTTGCTAAGTATCTTCTCTAGAAAAAAGACACATACACACTTCTATTGTTATATATATTTTCTATTCATTGTGGCATAGACACATGAAATATAGACACACATATACACACACATACACCAAAGGGTGGGAAAATCAACCATCTCTTAGGTTGAATATAAATGAATTAAATCTTGATATCAACCTATCGGTATTTTCTTTGACTTTGTATTTTTCAGCCATGTTGTAAAAGGAAATAGAGCTAGATGATAAGGAACTATTTTGATCTTAACTTTGGCTTGGGCATCAAGTAAGATAGGATAATCATTTGTTCACTTACTTATCTAACTTCTGGTTAGTTTCAGGATCAGTTCTAAGTGCTAGGTATAAACAACAATATCAGAAAATGTACCTGCATCCAGGGGTTTTGCCAGTGGAGACAGACTATAAACAAGTGTTTCTCAAACTCATATGAAAATCTTAAGTCACTTGAAGTGAAGGTTACTGTGAAAACACAGATTGATGGATTTCATCCCAGAGATTCTGATTTTTTTTAAATTCTGATGAATCCTTCACCCAGTGGTTTTGATTTCCTATGTATGATAGATCCCAAGAACTTGCATTTCTGAAAATTTGAGGACAACCACTAGAAATAAACAGGTAAAGTGTTAGTTGTGATAAAGATAAGATAAATGGATGGATGGATGGAAAGTTCAACTGAGGCTACAAAGTTAGCCCTTAGCTTCAGTACTCTTAAGAAGAGATTCCTAACACTAGAGCTGCAATGTGGATTTTGTCCAGTAGAGGAGAAAGAATGCCAAGGCGAGAGGGGTTCAGGTGACAGGAGGTGGGAGGGGCCCAGGCCTAGTAGGAATGAGGCCAGCTGCATACCATGGCAACTAGCCTGGCCAGGTAAAAGGCCCTCATGACATGCAAGCGTGGCTTGTTATTGGAAGCTGGAGGGCAAGAGAAAACAGATCCAGCAACCCCTTTTTCCTAAGGGATTCAGACAAGTTGTGTTTTAATCTAATTAATACATTCAGGAAGTTAGGCCAAGATGACTGTGATTATTTAATTGTTTTGTTCAAAGGGTATGAAGCAGGCTATTAGTCTGGGGTCATGACTCCAAGGTTCATTTCAGGTTATTACCAAGAGGAAGGTTTTGGAACAAGAGTGGCTGATTGATTCTTTCCCGCTGTTACTCTCATTAATTTACAAAGATTCATTGTGCTGGTGCTAATTTGCACAGTCTGGAATGAAATGTAAAACATATTTCAGACTGATAAGTATTATTTTTCTATCTGCTTTCCTACCTTGCTCCTTCCCCTAGATATTCTCCTCTAAAGATTTTCAGGTCTGTGAATTTCTAGTCTGATTACAATTAACTCTTTTTTTTCCCACATGACCAAAGTTGTGTCTAATGATTAACCAGCAAGTAGGAAGTAGATATTTGGCATTTCATTTCCAATGTAGCATAAACTTAGCTATCTTAATACTCTCCCTGTGACCTGGGCAAGTCGGGTCACCCTACCCCTCTGGGAAACAGGGAAAATCCAACCCAAATCTGAACACCTTACACAACCCCAATCCAATCAAATTATTTTTTTAATGGATCCTATGGCCTGCGAGATCAGATTCAATCCTGATGCTTCTAAACCCTCTGTGATTAGCGTCAACTTTTATCTCCAGTCTCAATCATGTTCTGCCACTAACAGTGTTTTCTGTGCTATGGTATGAAACGTTTGGATTCTCTTCACTTTTCTGGAAAGCCTTCTGCTATCTTTGGATCTTTACCAGATCCTGTTTCTACCTTCAAGTTGTCATCACTTTCACAAAACTTCTCTGCTCCCATAGGCAAAGCACTCAACAACTTAACGTAAGTTCTCATTTCTTTCATTAATACTTTCCATATTTTATTATAATTACTGGTCTCAATGCATATTATGTTGCAATTACCTGTATATCCTTCACTTGGATGTGAGCATCTGAGGTTGGGGAGAAGATCACATCAGGACTTTGTACCAAACTGTCACAAACTATGAAAAAAATAGGAACTTAGCCATGAATAATGAAAAAAACAAAAGTCTGGCATGTTCAATATGCAGGATTATGATGATCAAATCACATGCTAAATGCTAAAGTTTTTTGTGACCCAAAAAGTACAGAATAGTTTGCTTATGATAGGATATCTGTTAAACTTCTTTGAAAACACTTCCTAGTTCCATGTTGATCATGGAGATTTAAACCTACTTTTTTCCCCTCTCTCTCTCTGTCAATGAAATCATTCATTGAGTCTATATTGGTCATGATGTATAAAATATTGTCTCTTTTATGTCAGAGGCAGTTACTTATTCATTCAGTTTTTTATTTACATTATCAACAGATATGCTTGCCAACTAATGTGCTAGACAATGGAGATAGAGTGAAAAAGAAAATGGAAAAGGGGCCCTGTTTCTTAGATCTCAGAGAAACACCGAGTAGAAAGCATGAGATTCCCCCTGAGTTCAGGTTTCACTTCAGTGCCTGTCCTGTGTACTGACTATAGGTCATCTGTCACCTTGGCCCTCAGTTCATTGTGACGCTTTTATCCTTGCTGGACTGGACCTTGAACTTGAACTTGTTGTTTCATCGCTTAGGGGTTGTGGATCCAGGCTATTTGCAATACCTAGAGGTGTGGGCGGGAGGAAGGGACAACAGGAATGGTGGATGACAGCAGACCATATTCTGAGTTTACAAAAAAGCCAATGAACCAGTACTCAGTAGATTTGGGCTGAGACCTGCACCTCGGAATCTAGGCACCTTGGCTCTCTTCTAGCCTTTCTTTCCCTTCCAATCCCCCAAACAGCATGGATATAGAATCAAAGTGTTAGCACAAAATAACTAAACTCCCTTTGGTAATCACAATATACTGAGAAAAGCAGCCAGAATATCATTTTTCTTCCCAGGGTCTAGTTGCTTATCAGAGAGAGATGCTTCATTTCTATAATCACTAACAACAGCTATGGATTTCTGCAGTTAAAATTGTCCAATTCAGCACCTCAGTAGACTTAAATACTCTTGGCAGCCTCTGGCTGTGACCAATGGCTTCTGATGAGTGTTTTTATGAGAAGTGGTCTGTCTTTCATTGACTCAGTCTGGCCCCCTACTCCACCATTGGTGCTATCTGCAGGCTTGCTGAGAAGGAGGTGGGGAGGGATGACGGGTCAAATCTGTTACTTTTTATAGAGGCAGAGTGAAAATAATTTCCTGTGAAAGCTGAGGACATTCCTTCATTAGTTTTGCTTCCTGCTCTGGGTCTTATATGCTGGGTGATTTTTTTTTTTATTCTTTTCTTTTGGAACTTGTATGAGCCAACTTCCTGTGCCTGAGGCTTCTGAGAGATAGAGTTTTATGAGCTCAGCCCACCTACACAGCAGAGAGCTGGGGGAATGCCATGAATGAACAGAAGAGTGCAGCTCAAGCCATCCCTGAATATTTTGGACCTAAGTTCAAAGGAGATGCCTCAAAGAGGTGTCCTGGGCAGCAGCCAACCACAGAACATTCAGGTTGAGGAAGCTGGGGTGGGGGTGGGGGAGCAGAGATGCTCTGACTCCCTGTCCCCGGGTCTCAATGCTAATCATGCCCAAATTGTTCTTCCATATCATAGTCAGCCTGCAATTGCTGAAGGCCAGCTGTGTGTTGTGGAGAACTTTAGATTGTGGGAGAACCAGGCAGTGGCCCAAAGCACAACCCAAAGAGGTTTAGTCAGAAATGGTATGGTGCACATCACCATTAGAGAATCAAGGTTGGTTGGCCTCAGGAAAGGCTGGATCCAGGTTTTTGGTGTATTGAGGAATCATCTCATTCTCTGTAACTCAGTATTGAATTTTTGTGTTATTCTTATACAGACTTTTCCAACCAAGTAACCAGGGAGTCATAGGCAACTCCAAGGTTTTATTCTCAGCTTCATCACTACAAAAGGCTCTGCATTTCCTAATATTTTAGGAAAAGTCCCATACTTCTTTCTCATGGACCTACAATTTTTTGTTTGTTTTTTTGTTTTTGTCTGTTGTGGGGCTTGAACTCTGGGCCTGGGCACTGTCCTTGAGCTCTTCAGCTCAAGGCTAAAGCTCTACCACTTGAGCCAGAGTGCCACTTCCAGTTTTCTGGTAGTTTATTGGGGATAAGAGTTTCATGGACTTCCCTGCTCGGGCTGGCTTTAAACCACGATCCTCAGACCTCAGCCTCCTGCCTGAGTAGCTAAGATTACAGGTGTGAGCCACCAGCACCTGGCCTACAATAGATCTTATGTTCTATCCTGAAGCAATCACTCAGGCCTTTGACTGACCAGGCCTATTCTTATTCCCACTCTACCCTTATCACTGTTCCTAAATATAGAAGCACAAGAGAAAAGCAAGCTCTATTGAAGGGGAAGTGAATAATATTCAATAGAAACAACACTTTAAAAATCCATTTAATGAGTGAGGAAATAGGCTGAGTGGTAGCAATTAACTTGCCCAAACTCAAACAGCTAGTAAGGGTTTTTTAAATGACCTTCAAATCCAGGTTTTATAATGCTGTGACAAGGGCCCTCCCTCAGTACTGGCTTAATGTTTGTATTCCCTTAATCATTCGCACATTCAACAGGCATTTCAGCTATGTAATATTCAATATGCATATTAATTGTGTGATATTGAATCTGCATTTTAGGTATTTGTGTACAAACTTCAAATAATCCCCAGTAATGTCTAACTCCTGGTGCTCATATTTTGATGTAATTTAAAGAATGGGTCGACTTTGCTGGTTTCTTGTTTGTAACTAATAGAATATGACAAAGGTGATAAGATTTCAGTGTTGTGCTTTTGTGATTTGGTTATAATTGGTTATCACTTCCATCTTCCTGGCTGATTCTTTTCCTCTCTTTGGTGAAGAAGGCTGTTATGTTGGAGAGATACATGTGGCAAGAGACTGAGGGCAGTTTCCAGTTACCAGCCAGTGAAAAACACTATTCAGGTGCTAGAGGCTCTTGTCAGTATCCATAGTTATTCAGGGGGAAGAGATCTGAAGATTCACAGCCAGCCCAGTCAGGAAAAAACTGTGAGAGTCCATCTCCATATAATCAGCAAGATGCCAGAATGGAGGCATTGTTCAAGTGGGAAAATATCATCCACAAGCAAAAGAAAAACAAAAGATGATGTGAGAATCCAAGGCTCTGAGTTCAAAAATAAGTCAGAACAAAGGAAAAAGACGCACTCTGTCCAGCAGCTTCTGAGTGAACGCTAAGAGGATATTCACTGTGGGTCTTCCTGTGAATCCCTGTCTGGACTATTATTACCAGTGCAATCCTTATTACTAGCCTGAGATAAGGTACCCATTCAATACATAAGAAGAATTCAATCTGATATCACAGCTTGGCCTGATTTCCTGGACACTTAGCAAAACTCCAGCAAAGAGAGTGAAAACATCACGGAGGTGATGAGATGAGAAGGAAAAGACACCAGACGCTGCCATACACATCTGTATTTATTTTATTTACTCAGCATACTCACACCATTCTAAGTGAAGAAAATGCCACCAGCTCTTCCTTACCTCTGAATGAAGCAAAACCAAACACAAAACAAATTATTAATAAACTATAAATCCCTGAAGGATTTTGCTTGATGCACATCCTTGCTTTATAGACTTTACTTGCTTACAGTTCTTAAGGTTGAAAGAGGAGGCTTAATCCTTATTTTAGTCTCTATCATGCAGTGATTGCCCGCAACAGAAAATTTTCCCCAGTGAAGTGGAAGAATAAGGCTGACATGAAAGGGTAGCTGTGAAAAGCAACCTGGATTCCTACATGTGTTTTCCCTGCGCTCAGGAGGTCAATTCTTTCTCCTTTGGCGGTATCAAACTAGAGATAAATTTCTTTCCATTTTTCATGTCCCAAGGATTTGGCCAGGAAAACAGATTTAATCACAAAACAGCTAAAGTCAAATTCATAAATAATGATGTTTTAAAAGATAAGCCATTCTTATTCTACATAAATGGCAAATCCTTGCATTATTCATATTTGAGTTGATTTTGTGTGCATTCATGAACTTTCCTCTGGGTGGCTAAATTTTTGTTTTTCAATCTTAAAAACTGGTCTTGCTCAAAAAGCTAATGTTCACAGCTTCCTCTGGGAATGTTTGGAAAGACACTGAAATAATATGTCCCTTGATTTCCTTTATGCTCATAGTGGTTATTAGGCATGCAGTCTGTAGTTTTCACATTGAGAATTCTGGAAAAGAGGGTTGGGAATTTAGATTTTGACTGTGAAGATGATAAGCCTATGAAAAGAAAAGAAATCCTCAATTTCACAGCTGTAATTATGGGTCGAAATTCTACTTTTGAATCTATAAACTCAGCAGCTTTTGTTGGTTTTGGAGGGGGAGGGGAGCAAAAATGTCTAAACCACTAAAAACAACTTGCATTCTTGTCATTCCAGGCTACCTCAAGTTAGTGAAAAAGACAGAAAAAGGAAACCAAAAATGTGTGGAAACCTGGAGAGAGGCGGTGAGGTGAGGCCGTGGAAGAGAAGGAACCACAGGATGATTGTTGAGTTATATAAAGAATAGCTTGGAAATGGGAAACTTGGTATCACAGAGGAAACAGTCTAGAAGAAAGTAAGAAAAGTGTGACGTTTTAGCTGAATGTCAGTGTTTATTGCACTGTTTTAGGCCTCAGTGTCTGCCCACATAATAACACATGCTCACAACTACCTCCTTAGGTGAGTGACACAACCATGAAGGTGAGTGTGTTCTGTAAATTATAACTTGTGAGATGTCACTTATATCTTAAACATTTAAAAACAACCCAGGCTTAAAAACCCACTTGGGAGCCGGAAAAAGCCAGAGAAGAGGGAGGAGCTTTTGAAGATAACAGAGCAAAGATAGGAAACTACATACTATAGAGATTAGGGTCATCAAACGGACTTGTGAAGAAGGCCAGATAGAGAGAGCAAGAACACATGACCTTAAAGGATGCAATTGCTCCTCAGTTCCAGGCCATAATTACTATTCAAGAATCTCAGCCAGAAGGTCTACATCTTCTATTATTCATCAGAAGCCACAAATCCTGGTTTTCGTGTGTTATAAACTTGTTTAAAAATTTCAATGGACAGAGTGTGGCAGTGTGAATTAGTATGAGTACATGGAACTCTTGAGAGCCAACAGTCAAGGAGATGCTGTTACAACTAGGACTTAAGTCTACAGTGTTCTACACATAAAGTGCTTTGTTCATTCAAAAATTGAGAGTCATAAAGTAAAACAAGAAAAAAACTCAAGAGATAAAGTAACTAACAAAACCAAGTTGAGTAATAAACCAGATGTTGAAGCTATCTAACAGGTAATTGGAAATAATAGTGATTGAATACATTTAAATTTCTAAAAGAAAACATGAACAATACACATGAACAGATGGGAAACTTCAATGGTTATGGAAACTATCATCTTGTGTCAAATAAAACTCCTAGGACTCAAACTAATAAGGAAAACTTCTGATAGGTCTCACCTGTAGACTCAGTATGATCAGGGAAAGAATTATTCTACAAGATAAACCAAGAGAAATAATCCAAACAGAAGTATAACAAGAAAATGTAAAAAAGAAGAATAAACATAAAGAAGAGACCAATATGAAAATAATTAGAATTCAAGAAGAGAAAATGAAAAAGATAAATGTTTTCTGGAATCATTAAATAATTTCATAAACTTCCATGCATAAACTTTCTGATCTAAGAGGCTACATTGCATCAAGAAGGACAGCCAAAGAAAGGAAGAAAGAAAGAGTATGAGAGAGAGAGAGAGAGAGCAGGAGAGGGGGGAGAGAGAGAGAGAATCTGTAGACACATACTAAAAGTTCTGTAAACCAAAGATAAAGAGAAAACTTGAAGGAAATCAGAAGAAAAAAATACACTAAAAATACAAAGTGACAACAGATGAATTATAGTCAATTCATTTAAATTATGAAGGTCAGAAGACAATGGAATGGCATCTTTAAAATACTAGGAAAAAAGAGAGCTAAATAATATGTCTGTATCATTATATTAAATTCGTTTATATAAACTACTTTGTTTACTTTTAAAATACTAAAGCTGTGAGAAAGAGTTGTTAGTAACTTTCACTAAGAGAAATAGTAACAGAAAACTTGGGGGCAAAGATATATAATACCAGAGCAAAACTTCCATGCATAGAAATTGATGTAAATAAAGATCTCAAGAATTTTTTGACGGTGCTAAGGTCTGAAGGCACTCACACTTGCTAGGCAGGTGCTCTGCCTCTGAGACATACTGCTTTTTATTGTATTTTTTTTAGAGAAGGTACCACTTTCTGATTACATGAACACCTGGACTTGAGCCACATATTTAAGTTTCCCATGAACTTAGAGTGCCAAGTGCATACCCAAGCATCCATCTCTTGGGTGTGAATGGATCTTATCAACCTTTGCGCCACCATTTGGCCTCCACTCTCAATCTTCTCTATCTCAGCCACAAAAGTGGCTAAGATTTCAGACATGAGCCATGGGGACTTGGATGAAGTTTTTAAAGGGAGGTAAACATCAGATATTTTATGAAGTTTTAAAAAAGAATCAATTATGGGGGCTGGGAAAGTGGTTCAGTGGTAGAGTGCTTGCCTTGAATGCACGAGGCCCTAGGTTCAATTCCTCAGCACCACATAAGCAGAAAAAGCCAGAAGTGGCGCTGTGGTTCAAGTGGTAGAGCGCTAGCCTTGAGCTGAAGAGCTGAGGGACAGCGCCCAGGCCCAGAGTTCAGGTCCATGACCAATCCAAAAAAAAAAAAAAAAAATCAATTACAATGAAAATCGTAGCATTGTAGTGTGTGCAGTGATGTCCCCTCTTTCCTTGTTGATAGATGGTAGCGTCCTACACTGAAATGCAGGCAGCAGTAGCCATGCCCCATGGCTTGTATGGCTTGCGCATCTGTGAGCTAGCAGAGGTTGCACCACATTGATTCTGTGCAGTGCCTGAGTTCTGAAGGGACAGCCCCTGTGGCTCACCTTGTACCTGGTCGCGTGGGATCCGCAGCTCCTGTGGCTGATTAACAGCACCAGAGTTCAAAGCGCAGCCTGTGTCGTAGCTGCTGTGTTGCCGAGCTCCAGGCCCACTTGGTTTCCCCTCTGACAACCTGTGGTGATCTCTGAGTTGCTATGAAGTGTATGTGTGTGTTGGGGGGGGGGGGGCGGGGAGGGGAGGATTCATACATTATCTAAGACATTTGATCTTGGCTCCTATTTAGATGACTAATATGGTGAGTTGGCCAAACTCCTGAGTTCTCTCCTGAACAGACTTCCTTAACTTTTTTCCAATATGGGTAGGTTAAATATTTCTTTCTTTCTTCCTTTTTTTTCTTTCTTTCTTTCTTTTTTTCTTTCTTTCTTTCTTTTTTTTTGGTTGTGGGGCTTGAACTCTGGGCTTGGGCACTGTCCCTCAGCTCTTCAGCTCAAGGCAAGCGCTCTACCACTTGAGCCATAGCGCCACTTCCTGTTTTCTAGTACTTTATTGGAGATAAGAGTCTCACAGACTTTCCTTCCCCAGCCGGCTTTGAACCGTGATCCTCAGATCTCAGCCTCCTGAGTAGCTAGGATTACAGGCATGAGCCACGGGCACCCGGCAGGTTAAATATTTTTACGTTTAAGTAATTTCTTTCTTCTCACCTCCTATTAGTGGTTGAGAGAAACCAGGCCATATCTTCAACACTTTGCTTATTTATTCCCTCTGTCAATAATTAATTTCACTGTAGGCAAGTTCTACTTTAGAGGCTGAGCCTAATTCTGCTACATTTTGCCATTTGGCAACAAGCTGGCACTGTTCCTTCTTGGCTCTACAACATGTTTCTTATTTCAGTCCGAGACCTCATGGAATTGTCTTTTCTATCATATTACCTCAAGAAATCAGTTCAAGATTGCCTAGATATTTACCAAAAACATTGGGAAGTCTTCCTCTTCCCCTCACAGCCCTTTCTTTTCTTGCTAAGCTCTGGCAAGAATGACCTGTTAAGGTCGGATCAGATCATTGTAGAAGATTTCTATCATGGACCTCAAAATTCTTCCAATCTCTATTTACGACTTAATTCCAAAACCTTTTCCACAGCAATATTTGCTACAATACCACGTCACTATTGATAGATACTAAGTGGCTGTTTGGTTCATTTTGGCGTCTAAAACAGAACTGGCAACTTATACTCAACAATTCATTTCACTCAGTTGTACATATATTGAAATAGATTTGTTGTCTGGTGAAGTTTCCTTCCTGATCACAGAAATTACCTTCAATAAGGCAAGAATAAAGGTTTCTGAATCTTTTTTTTTAAGTTCTCCTTTTGTTTTGATTAACAGTTTCATACGCTTAAACCATTTCTTCATTTTCACATTTTACTAAAAGCAGCAAAGAAACACATAGCCTCCTTCAACGTTTTTTTAATGTGTGCCATCACAGCATAGAAAAGCTAGCTAGCTCTGTGATGTCTTTTGTAAAAAATGAAACCATTAATTTCAGTCATGAGGGTTATTCTCCCTTGGACTGATCACTTCCCGTAGCTGACCCCCTAATACCATCACTTCAGAAGGATACAGACACTTAGACCATAGCAGAGGCAAGGAGAGTGAAACTGAATATACTTTATTCAAAGGGACGATTTGTAGGAGAAAGCAACTGACCCAGAAAACGAATGAAAAAGTTATTTCAGCTAAGGGAACAATTCAACATAACCCTCAGAGTATAATAGCAGAACACTGAGTTCATGCAACAGGAGTTGCACCCAGGCAGATGCAACAGATGGAAACAAAGGGACTGACTGTGGAAGACAATGAAGACAGGATTATTAAGACAGCCGACTAACTGTGACTTAACCATGGAGAACCACTTAATGCTGGATGTAGATGACACTTGGAGGGCAGAGCTAAATTTGTACTCATATAGTGTCTCCAAAGGAGTGCATTGTGTATAATTGAAGCATCTGTAATAGCTTAAATACCAAGCACAGTTTGTGTGGTAGGTATATGGTAGCTTCCCAGTTGATGACAAAAGCTTTGATCTTTAAAACTGAATTGAAGTCCATCAAGTAGAAGAAAGATATCTAAGATGTCAGCTGGCAACACACACACACACACACACACACACACACACACACACACACACACACACCTCTGATATCCATTCAGGGAATATGATACAGCTGTACTACATATTTACATATTACCTCATGTTCACTAGTTAGGGATCCTTTCTGAGAGGTATGCCTGTGACCTTCTATTTGATAAACATTTTGGATTATCTGTGTGTTCACACATATACACATTTTGTTTTCTGGGAAAAGAAGAATAGAATTGAGAACAATCAAGGGTTTTATTTTTTATATTTATTTATTTAGTCTGTTGTGGGGCTTGAACTCTGAGCCTGGGTGCTAATCCTTCAGCTCTTCAGCTCAAGGCTAGCACTTTACCACTTGAGCCACAGCGCCACTTCCGGTTTTCTGGTGGTTTATTGGAGATAAGAGTCTCATGGACTTTCATGCCCAGGCTGGGTTTGAACCCCCATAGTCAGATCTCAGCCTCCTGAGTAGCTAGGATTACAGGCGTGAGCCACTGGTGCCGGGCCAATCAAGGGTTTTAGATTCAAGTAAATTGTATTTTTTTGTCTGTCCTGGGGCTTGAAGTCAGGGCTTGGGCTCTGTCCCTGAGCCTCTCTGTGCTCAAGGCTAGCACTCTACCACTTGAGCCACAGCACCACTTCCCAGACCCTCAAGTAATTCTATTTTTAATCCAGGATCTGACACTAACCTGTTACAGCCTTTATGAATTTCTTAAATCACTGTCAGATTTTGTATTATTAGGGAAATAATTCCACAGATTGCATTACATTTCTTTAAAAAATATTTTTAGTGTTACTGGAGTTTGAACTCAGGTCCTCTTGCTTCCTATAAAATTGTTCTATATCTTGAACCATGCTACCAACTCTTTTTTGCTCTAGTTATTTTTTTTGGATAGGGTTTTGCATTTTGCCCAGGCCCAGCCTCTGATTGTGATCTTCCTACCTGTGCTTCCTTATAGTTGAGAGGCATGTACCATCAAATCCAGTTTATTGATGTTTTTACGTGGACCTGGGCTGGCATCAAGCAGCGATCTGCCTGCTCTTCACCTTCTGAGTGACTGGGATTGGAGGCATGAGCCACTGCATATAGTTCCTTCATCACATTTTATTGCAGGCAGCTTTATCATTGGTGCCAGACCAGAATGAAAGGCAAACTCCTATTTTCCCATTGACATAGTTTAAACAATATTTGGAGGTAATTAAATATATTAAGTACATGAGGTTTAAGGTATTTGGAAGTTCCTAATTCTATTCATAGAATTAACCTTAATGATTTATTACATATAAATATTTATACCACATGCTATAAAAATAATCTACTAATTTGAAATGATTATATTCCCTACTCAATTGATTCACTTAAAAAAATCTATAAACTTTGTACATACATCTTTGATCTCAGTGACCCCATTTTCTTCAGGGACATTTTGAGGTCATTCAATACATTTTTCTAGAGTATTCAATTTTCCTTGCAAATGTAAGTGTTATACAATACTTTATGAATCTTCACAGTATGATGTTATTAGAGATTTTTACAAAGGTAAAAAATATATAACCATATAACATTGAATTTTTTGCAGTTTTTCGGTAAGAGCAGTTTTCTGTCTTTAGAGGTTTCTTCAGAGCATTCAACACACCCAATTACAAAATAATACTGTCGGACTGCTACCTTCATATTTCAATTAATTCTGGCAGAGGGCTGGTGTTAATAAATTAAATACATATTAAGAGCATACTGAAATGTGTTATGATACCACGTATAAATTAAAACATTATGGACAAATAGACCATGTATAAGTGAAAGCTACTGCAGACAAGTAGCTTCTAACATCAATGATGTATGGAGAGTCATTCAAAAGATGTGCGTGCCTTTATTATAGGTGAAGGAATTGCATTCAGAATGCTCGGAGAAGCAACATACAAGGGGTGAATTTGTTCAAAATACATTACCTACATGTTGTAAATTTCAAAGTGGAAATCTTTATACAATTAATTAGCTGATTTTTGGCATGATTTTTGTAGGTATTTGGGCTTCTGGATTGTGTCTCATACAATTAATTTATTAAAGAGTGAAAAAGAAAAATCTGAGAGTAGACACAAATGAGATTTTGTGGGAGAAAATAAAAAAAAATCTCAGCGTATAGGCTACACACAGCAGAGGGTGACAAAGTGTACTTGGAGAGTGGGTAAAAGGGTGAAAGTTTGGAATGTGTCAACTTTCATTCTATGAATAAAACATAGTGAAAGGCACCAAATATTGCTGGGAAAGGGTGGGAGGAGAAAGGAAGAGGTGACATGAATACAATGGAGTTCAAAGTACGCTGTATGCATCTATGAAATTTTCACGATGAAATACCCTGTCCTATTAATGAACCATAAAATAACTTTCAAAAAGTACATTTGCTCTTTGCTCTAATTTGACTTCTAACTACCCCCAAATTAACTGGAAAAGCAATCCTTTTGATTCTTCACTAGTCCATTTAAAATCCCTCTGAAACCTCTAGAAGGGAGCAAATTACTCCTCCTGGAATCTTGTAACACCTATCATCTAAATCACATTTTCCTTTCAAGCCTATTCACTAAATATTACTTGGATTTGCATCATAGGGAGACAGTATGTTAGGAAAGCACAGAGATGATATTATACAACCTTAGGACATCTTCACTACAAAGGGCAAAGTTGCCACACACCTGGCCAACTAATGATGTACTTGGTTTTGTAGAAGTGGTTCCGAAGACATCGTGGGCTCTCCTGTGTCTGTGGTTATGTTAGTGCTGTCTCTTCATTCTCTTGGATGGGACCCAAACACGCTTTATTCAGTGCCACTCAGCACTCACAAACACCTTCTCTAAGAGAACTAGACTTGGAATACCTTTCTCATAGTTGTGAACATAAGGGACCTGTTTCTTTAGTCTTCAGTTTCCTGGCATCTAGCATATTACATCCATTGATAGGCTGAAAATTTTTAAAAATGATAATCTTTTGTTAAATGAGAAATTCAAGTCCCTTAGGAGGTAGAAGAAAGGAAAATAGTGAAGAAATAAGGAAGATTATACCATCTCAGGAGCCTTTGTACAAACCTGACAAGAACCTTGTGCTACCACTTATTTTCATATTTTATAAAGTTGCAGATGTGAAGTGAGATTCCACGATGTCCTGAGACTTACAAGTGACAGAACTGGGATGCAAATGAGGCTTCAACGTTGTGTGTATGTATGTGTGTGTGTGTGTGTGTGTGTGTGTGTGTGTGTGTGTATGTGTGTGGGGGGGTATGCACTGTATTTCTTCAGTGTGGCAACTATCATTCCATTCTTTGTCCTTTTTTAATTTTGGCTTTCCTTCTCTATCCTCCGTCTCAACTGAGACAGACCGGAACCAAGAACCCAGTGCTAATGGAGGTGCTGACAATCGCTAAGATAATACCTTTCCGAAAAATTGAAACAAAAAAAAACAACAAAACGGGAAAGCTTGCCTATATGGAACCCAATACTGGAATCCAATTCTCTCAGTGTACTTTACATCATGTAAGAGATAGCATTTCCATCTGACCACATGTGAATTTCATTCGAATGCCAGAGATTCAAATGAAAGCCTGGGCCAGTGACATTCATTTATAGAGAAAATCGGCCGAAATCAGCAAATGCCGAGTGATGTAGTCAGAGGTCTCTGGCACAGACCCCCTTGGAGCTTTCATCTGCTAGAAGCATGTCACTCATCATGGCATTTTGTGGGGAACCACAACTAAAGGGCCAAGGCACATTCCCATAAAATGGTTATCAGATGCAAGTCTGTACTTTCTCAGAGAGCACCCTGTGGTTTCAAATTAGCTGTTCACCAGAGACTAAAGATGATTCCAGGGCCCTCCTTCTCCAATTCTCCCCAGAAAAAGGAAATTAGTCAAACATAACTGCAGAGATAAATAGTTCATTCCCTGTGATTGTCAGCTTCGCTGACTTACCAGAAGGACTCTGTTAGAAATGAAGATAATGCAGCTTCGTACATGAGTGAGCTAGACAGTAATAAGGGCTTCCAGTGACATTCGTGGTATAAAAAAATACATTTGCATAGCGCTGGAAGAGACCTGGAGAGACAAATAGCCATGCTTTGCCCCCATTTGCAAATGAGGAAATGCCAGCTCAGCAAGGTTACTTGAATTGCTAAAATCTCAGAGGAGGCCTTAAAAATATGTAAACATGACCCTCATGACTGAATCCAACGTTCTGTCTACAATGAATCCATGGAAGAAAGTTTGAAGTTCACCTTTGACTGGAGAAGAGTAGGAATGTTCTTCAGTCGCCCAGTTTCAGATTCTTTGCCTGCAATAAGGGAAATGATTGCAAGGTCGTTTTATGCATTATTGACATGAATATCTAGTGATTGTCACTTTTCTCCTCATCTCTTCTTTGAAAATTGAAAACCAAATGACAAGTGGGGTTACCAAGGCCTGTTTTATATTAAATGGTCAACAGATTTTTAGAAAAACCAAGTGTATTGTTATAGACATAGGTAGGGGATGTGCTACTTGGTGCTTTTTGTTGGCTTACTTGGTTTTGTCCAAAGAAACGAGATGCAAAATCTAGCTACTGGAATTTAGGGCTATGATTGGTTTGCTTACATTAATCATGCCAGTATTGATACTCATCATTAATTAAAACTTACAACTCTTATCCCCTGAATTTCAGTCCAATAGTTGTTTATTTTGCTTTTCTTATGACACAGTTAGTATTTTAATGCATTAATACAAAAAAATAAAGCAATGGATTTTCTATAAAGTAGAAAAGGGACATTATCTGGTAGGAAATGACAGCAATATGAGCAATAAGTATTTTCATAGTGGTAAAAGAACAAGATCTATGATGCCTGGACCTTTTGGTGACCTCTGCCACGTGTTTGCCTCTCTGTCATTTGGGGTCCTCAGCTGATGATAATGCTGCTTAATGCACATGGTAGTTGTGATATGTAAGCTGAATATCATGTGCAATAACAGCCATCATTTAGCAGCCATCGACCATGCACCATTTGCTTAAGGTACCTCAGTACTGTTGTTTAGGGTACCGCTTTAATCTTTCTGAAATCCCTGTAAAGCAGACTTTACAATAGCTTTCATAAACTAGGGAGAGGTAATCTCTGAAAATTGAAGTCATTTGCTTCAGCCCACATGGTAAGTGGCAAAGTTGATTTCTGCACCTAGGAACTTGAACTTTGGGAGCAGATTTTTTGCCACTGTATTTTGCCTACTTCATGGCACAAGGCAAAGTTCAGCAAGTATGTGTGTCTTTCTTCCCCACTCAGTTGTCTTTTCTTTCAATACTCTGCTATTCTACCCAATATCTGTTGGTTAAGGTACAGGTTTAAAGCACTGGAATTGGAAAGGAAGGAAACCCAGAAGCTTGGCTAAGCTGGAGACATCAGTAAAATATATGATGTTGTCACTGAAACAAAAGACATCTTGGAGAGAAAATGTGCAGAAGTGATTAAGAGCAATGGTTTCACAGCCCAACACTAAAGTAGTTCATGTTCCCCACACATGGGAAGGAATGGGGGAAGAGCTAAGAATGGAGGGGCATTGAGCATGTGAGACAGAAATACACACTGAGTAAAGAGATTCTATGAAGCAGAAGATTATTGGAAATTTCAGTACCAAATGAGAAAATATTTTGAAGTGACTCTATTCATGCTTCTTTCATTTATAGAATTTATTTTCAGAAATTAGTGTAGCGATGAACTTAAATCATAGCTACATGTCGGGGATGTTGTAAACAAAAACCAAAATAGCATTGTAGAAATTCATAGCAGTTATTTTCATTGTGTTTTATGCTTAATGTCTTCTAGTCATTTAATATGCATGAAAAATATTAGAGTCTACCATTTATCAAGTACTTAATATGTACTACAAATGTGTGCTAAAGGCCTAATGGTAGTATGTAATAAATACTTGTTGAACATTATTTTATACCAGGCTTTTCTATGTATTGAAGATTTAACAATGAGTAAAAGCATCCAAAATCTTGTTCTTACGCTGCTCACATGTATAGTCAGAGGAGAGATACAGTACACAAAAGAATAAGTATTTTGGAAGAAAGTAAAACCAAGAGAAAAGATAAAGATTTTGTATGTGAGAGGTTTGTAGGAGGGGTAGGAATAAGGTTGCAGATGAAATAATTAGATGCTTGGAGAAGTCTTCACTGAGAATTGAATAAGAATTAAATAAGTGAAGGACACCAAATCTTTAATAGAGAAAGGGGGGAAAATATCCCTGGACTCTTTTAGGAATAGTAGGACGCCAGTGAGATTGATGGCATCTAGGTTTGTGACTCCCCTCCTCCATCAGGTGAAAATTCAAGAGGCGGAGAAATAGTGAAGCAAAAGTCACCAGATGAAGGTGTCTTTTATTCTTTATTAATTCACTCTTACCCCTAGACACATTGGTTCAGTTAAGGCCCATCTGCTGAATTGTGTCTTCTTTAGTCTCTGCCATTGGGTATAAGGACAGAAGAAGTCCTATTGGTCATGACTGATCTTGCACCAGCCATTACCCCCTTCCTGATGCTTTACCTTGTTCCTGATGATTTGAGCAAGAACTCTGGACATTATATGAAAGAAGTACACCATTTTGAGCAGAAGCCCAAGGCACTGTGAGAAAGCCGTGATGGGTTCCATCTTGTCTACCACACATTGCATTATGTTCTCCTAGCTACCTAACTTTCCTTCCCTCACAGTCTAAAAACAGAGGTGACTCTGGAATGAGTGATCGGAAAGGATGTCACAGGGAGCAGAATCTTGTAGATCATTGGGATATTTTATTACACTTTTGCAAGGGACAGGAACCATCAGGGGTGTTGAGGGAGAACTGATCTGATCTGGCTCACAATTTACCTAATTAAACAGTAGCAGGACAGATGAGAAAGGTCAGAAACTAGAGAGGAGGCTGCATGTGTCAGGCAGAGGCAGCCCACTGTAAACTCCAGCAATTAGTCTTGGAGTGATTGACAAGAAGTGTAAGTTCAACAGGCTCAAGAGGAAATTGGAGGACAATTGGAGACAAAATGTATTATGTCTCAACGGAACATTTGTGCCAATGGAAGAGAAATGGACTGTAGATGATGGAGTGGAATCAAGAAAGACTTCCTTATTGTAAGGTTTATCTGAAGGAAATTGCCACATGGCTCAGGAAGAAGAGTTTATTGAGAGAATAGCCTACTGCTGGCCCCCATGAGATGGAGGCCTGTGGAGAGAGCAAGGAAAGGGAAAGGAGGGGAAGGGAAGGAAAAGAAGAGGAGGAGAAGAAGGGGCTACTTCTGGCGGGATTGGGGTTAATGTAGGGAGGAGGGCTTCTAGGGAAGAGGGTGCCATCCTGCATGGAAAACTAAGCAGGAAGGGGATATATATATATGCACAGACTTGCAAGGAGAAAAGCAGCCCCTTCCCCAGGCAGACCTATCGCTTATTTAAATGTAAGGATGGGAAAGGTAAGGATACTAAGAAGTGAAGAGGATTGAAGAACCATGAGTATGGATATGAGTATATGTATGAGAATAGCACAATGAGACTTACCAAACACTGAGCAGAGGTGAGGGGGAGAAGGAAGAATGAGAGTATGATAGAGTGCAGTTACTCCAAGTACACTGTGTGTTCTTTGGAATTATTACAATAACTCCCCCCCCAACTCCTGATGAATGCTAATTAAAAATTAAAAAGAGAAATGTGTATAATTAAATCTCCCCATAGATGAGGACTCTGAAACCTTGCATAGAAAAGACACATGTCCAAAGCCAAAGAGCTGTGAGACAGTATGATCAGTATTTTGATTTGGGTTTCCTGTCTCCCCAATCTATTTGCAATTCTGATAAAGCCGCTAAGCAATATGAGCCTCAAGTTCCCCAGCTCTTGAATGTACCCTGTAATGGTGCAGACTTCACAAAACTATGGGAAGCGAATGATTATATAAACTCCTTAATTCTGCAGCCAGAATTTCTCCCAAGATAGTTGTTTACTGAGATGAGAGTATAACCCCTAGCAGAGCAAAGGGAGTTTATAAAAGTTCTGTATGAATATTTGTGAAGTATTTGCTGACACCCACTGCCTGTGATATCTGGTAAGCTCTAAGTGAGATTCAATTATTATTGCATTCATTTTTTTGTTTCAAATTTGCTTCCAGGTCTCCAATAGAAAGGGAAGACAGAGGAAACCATTTCCCAAGTGCATCCTGGCACAGGATCACAATCAAAGCCACCCAGTTTCAGTAGAGATTCTTAATGTGGAAACACTGAGTTAGCAGAGTTCATAACTGGGATGAAGTCATAGCAGGCACATTCTCTAGGAGCGGGAAAGGAAGTGGGAGGAGGGCTTTCTGTTGGCTTGTGAGAGAGCTAGGCATTTTTCTACTTAAGGAATTAAGTTCAACCTAGAGCTTTTGGATTAATGCTAGTGCATTCTCCTAACCAAAGGAATTTTGCATCCTAGTAGGCAGCTGTTTTCACCTCTCCAGCTGCACCTCCTCAAACCAACTCAGTTGATATTCATGTAAAACACAAGCTCTGATTTGAGGGTAATTGCTAGATTAGCTAATAACAGAGGTCCCTCTTTCATGCTTCTATTACCTCTTGAATAGCTATTCTGATTGTTAAATTCATTTTTATTCCAAACAGAAGAACAAATTCCAGCAATTAGTGAACATTTTGCAGTTCTTGACCTGTTTATAAGAGCATGTTTCTGTTGTACATATTATAGGAAAAGTCAATAAGTAGGGCATGCTTCATTAATTGCAGCTGTTTTGATGTGTGCCAATTTTTTTTCGCCATGTGCAGTAACTTAAAATGCAGTAGCACAAAGAACAAATTTTAAAATGTTTATCCTTTACAGCCAAAACAGAACTACTAAACACAATCATTCTAGAAGTCAGTATGATATTTTTGAAAGAAAAACTTTTAACTTCGGTAATTGTTTAGAGAAATGCAGTAGTTGGCTACATTTATACATATGCTAAAGTTGTATTCATTCAGTCATTTCATAGTGACTTCGAATGTGTATTGTATTACAAGTACAATGCCGAGGTGTCATTCATTCTATTAGTAATGTATTTGAATACATGCATTAAGATAGAGTTCATATAACATAAAATTCATTTATTAGACGTAAAGCTCAATGATTTCCAAAACATTAATGTAGATGTGCAACCATTTCCCAAATCCAGTTTTAGAACTTTGCCATCCATCCAGTGTCCTTGTGCTTGTCTGTAGCACTCCCTCACTCCAACCCCTGGACAACTATTGATATACTTTGTGTCTCTACAGATTTGTCTCTTCTAGAAATTTCAATGAGCATGTGTCCAACATATGCAACCATTCAATGCATATGTGTCCAATTTCTTTCATTTAACATCATGATTTTAAATGCATGCTGCATTATGTATCAGTCTTTTATTTTTTTATTTCCAAAGAATATTCATTTGTGTGGGTATGAATTTTTAAAATCCATAATGGATTTAATAGACATTTGGATTGTTTCTATATCTAGCTACAAGAACAAGTCAGCTGTGAATGCTATGACTTGCTTTTGTGGGATGGATTTACCTATAACTGTTGGTGAGCAGAATGCCTTGGGGCTTGTCTATGTAGCATGCTTTGGCCTACAAGTATTCATGGAGGAGATACAGGCAGATATATGCTGGTATTTCTCATTGGATTTCTCTTTGCACCTTTGCCATCACTAAAGGAGTGTGGGAAGGGGTGACGGTGTCCAACAGTGAATGTATTCCTTATCTTACTTATGTAACTGTAACCCCTCTGTACATTACCTCTAAAATTACAATTTAACAAAACAATTTCTTTTAAAGAAGAGTCTGCAAGATAGCTTCTACATTTTCAGCCTGGGCCTAAGTGTGAAAAAAATGCAGAAAAGACCAGAATTCAGACCACAGTGACAAGCCAAAACTGAGACTCACTGGTGTCCTGAAGCAAAGCTGGAGGGCTGGGCCCAGGTTAGAACAGCTGATTCCAAAAGCTGATGGCAGAAGTGTGATGGGCAATATTGGTTTTAAAGCCAATGAATTCCAGGCTGGGTTTCTTCTATGTAGCAATATTGCAGCCATAGCGAATGGATACAGAAATCTAGAATAATTTGGTTATTCCTGCCTCACCAAACTAATTTCATAGCATGATCATGTATGTAGTTCCAGACACTGGTATTCCCCCATCCTCTCAGACTCACCATCATAGTCTCCCTGCTTCCTAAACCACTTCATGGGCTCCTCCCTTCTCTCTGGAATGATGCTCTTCACCTCATTATCTCCACTGACACTTCCTATCTCACTTACAGTGCTTTCAAACCATAGAAGACACACACGACCTTGCTGAGTAATGACATGATCCAGAGGCTAGTCATTGAAGACAACCTTTTTGTCTTTACCATTTTATCCTCTGGCCTTCCAGTTTAGCAATATATTCTCAGCAAGTCAACCTGGGATTCTTCACATAAGTCAGGGACCCCAGTAGTGAACAAAACAGCACAATGCCAATGTACAAACAATCCGTTGGTGATTGTTTGCATCATGTCTTCTAATATTCTCTAAGTGATAACAAACCACTTGGCCAAGCACACAATCACAATGACAGGGAAGAATTCAAGGGCATGAACATAGGGTGCTCTAATACATAGGACCCTACCAAATGCACCCAGAGGTCTATGTCCCACATACTAAGGGCCCTCAATTATCTGCTGTCACAATTAAAGGCCCTGATATCATACTCTGCATTTAGTCAAGAAACAGAAGCTCTTGGAGTAGAACTCCTTGAAGATGAACCCTATTTAATGCACAGTTCTGACAAGACAACTAAGACAAGTTTTATCCATCTGTATATCTATCTTGCAAAGCTGAAATAGTAACACATCATTGTAACAGATACTTTTGTTCAAAATGGGAAGGAATGGGAGGCAAAAAGAATAGTCAGTGGTTCATAGAAACCATAAAAATATAACTTATGTATTGTAATCATGCTCACTGAGTCTGGTTCTTTAGAATCCTATTTGTTTCTATTCTTTTTTATCTACAATACTTGGTTCCTATTTTCCAAGAGCAGCACTTCACTACAGAAAAATGTTTTGTAGCCTGTCTCTTATCCAAAAGGACCTGGGACAGAGAGAAGTCTCCATTTCCTTTAATCTCAGATAGTATATCTTTTCTGAAACCTTTTGTGGGGTTGCTATGTATCACATTACATCCACTGAATTAGTCAAAATCCATACCAACAATTCTTTTTTGACATAGCCTTCTGGAACTATACTTACTTAGAGCTGTTTGGGGATCAGGCTTTCATCAGAACATGCCATTAAGACCTTCAAAAGTTTTGTCCAGCTGAGAGGGTCTAATAGGTACAATTTAAAAATTTTTAAGGCTCATAGCAAAGAATTACACAGTCACACTCTTGATTTGATCTTTAATCCGTGGACATTTCTTACTATGTAGCTAGCCATTGTTAGCTGGAGAGATTCAAGATTAACTTGAGAGACCAAAACTGTGAACTAGTTTTATTACCTAGCTCAGAAATTCCTGCTTCCATGACAGGTCCTCTGAGCCCTACTTTCAATCTCAATAGATATTTCTTTAGGTAATTTCTCTCCTCCTATATCTTATCATGTGCAGCTAAACAAAACAATCAAGATTTCTACCATTCTTTCTGATAAGCTTAGCAAGGCCTACAACTCTTTGTCGTCTTCTGTGTTAACTCAGTTTGACGCTGTTATACAACACAAATCAACTGTTTTATCGTTCATTAGAGCAGTTTCTTTTAGCACCTCTCCAGACCCTACAAAATGTTGGTCCACTGTTTTGCAAGATATCAACAACAGTTTTCTTGCTATTTTTCCTTCATCCTCTATTGCCTATTCTTGAGACCCAAAAGTCCTGTGTTGGGTTTTTGTATGACAAGTCCACTTCTGGCTATCTCTTTTTGTGTCAATTAGAACTTGCGGCATAGCAAGAGAACATACTGATTTCAAACAAGAACCTTTGTCTTTGTCCATGATACTTTTGGTCAGCATCTGGGGGCTGTGCTTGGCTGGATAGGTCTTCTGGTCTCACCTGGGGAACATTTCGGCACATGCAGTCATTGGCATCTCAACGGTACCTGGATGGCCATGAGTACTGGCTCTACCAGAGGTAGCCTAGAGATAAGCATGTGCTTTTTATGAAGTAGCCAAATTTTCCACAGCAAAACAGGGTAAGCCCCAGTACACAAGTGTTGTTTATACCTCTATGTACTTTAAGTTTGTTCATGCCTCCTTGACCAAAGCAAATCCAAGGACCAAGCCCATGGTCAATGTGAAAGGGGACATCATATGTGTGCAGTCAGAATAAAATATAATCTCCTGATGACTATTACTCTATCTGTCTACCAAGAAGTATTGCTTGACCACCTGGGATTGTCTTACCTGGCTTTCTTAGTTCCTTAATACTTTTTCTTTCAAATACTTCACTGTATCATTTTGATATTCAGCTTTTTATTTCTTGTCCTTAGCGAACTATATGTTCTTCAGGACAAAGATTATATGTTGTTTATGGCTCTGACTTCAACACATATGTAATGTTTATGCACTGATGAATACCTACTTAAATGAAAACATTTAATGAGAACAATCTGAAAGAGCCAGGAATTTTCCCCTTGATATTTATTAAAAAAAGATTTGGAACTAAGTATATAATCAGTCTACAGAAATGAAGAAAGATTTGAGTAAGTCAATTTTTGTATTAATAAAATATATTATAACATAAAGATTATATGTTATTAAATATAGGTTAATAATATAAATATATTAGAGTAACATACTCAGTTGTTATTCCTACCACGCATTAGGATCAAAAGGCAAAGGGTACCCAATCAGTGTCCAGACAGACACCATGTTGTTTCCCATCAAATCTAGCTTGGACTGAGTTCTTTCTCTAGGACTATGTTTTACTGTGGGGAGGGAAGAGAAGAGGTGGAAAAGCTACCTTTCCATGGAGTCACACAGGGTAGAGGATGCCAATTTCCAGCCCCATAGGAAGAACATAGGTGTGGACACGAAGTTGATGGCAGTATTGTGTTTTTTTAATGCATTTGCAATGAGAGAAAGAGAGGTGCAGGGCCTGCAACTCTTCCCCAAATGCTTCTCTTCATGACCTATGATAGACCAAACTCAAAACTACTGGTGAAGTAGCTAATATTGCCCATCACTCATAGAAACCTGAACACAAAGTGACTTCAGAGGATGGGGAGGAGCTAGAGAACACACTAGAAACTCAAATTATTTCAGTAGCTTATTGGCACTTTGTTTTGGTCATTTATTCATTCTTTTGGGTATTTATTAGTTTCATTTAAAAAGCACATTGAACACTTAAGACTTTTCTATTAAATCTACACAGATAGCATCAGGGAATTATGAAAGCAGTTTTTGCTGTCGCGGGAGAGACAGCTCTGTTTATTGTTGTTAGATTAAGGACTAGGAAGTACTTTCCCCATTTATCTTCATTGCTGCATTCACAATACCTGATTGTGTGTTCAGGATATGAAATGGCCTACGACTACATTTTTGATGAAGCTAGTGGCCTGGGTAACAGGGACATTGGAAGGCTATTGTGGTATATCACACCCCCCAATGAAGAATGTGTAGTCTTCCTGCGGCAAGCTTTGCTCGGTCTCTTTTACAAAGTCAGTAACTTCAGACTCACCATTTCCAAATGATATAGCTTCTATAATTGGTCCAATTCCAAATGTCCTCACATTTATCAGGTCCTCTACAGTGACCAGGCTCTGTGCTAGGAAGATATAAATGTACCTGCAACATACAACTCTGGGAGTAACCATTATGGTTCTGTAATGCATAGAGATATTGAAGCTCAGAGAATGAAGGAGAAGCAAGATGGTGGAAAGTTTGAGAAAACTCTTTCATTCGTGGATGTTTTCTGATTGTCTACACTTCTCCAGGCTTGGAGGTGGGCCTGTGCTTGAAGGCTAGCTGTGGTTGTGCTTCCCAACTCCAAGCTATTTATTCCAGCTCAGTCATGCATTCCGAAAGGTGGGAAGATATAAAAAGGAGAGGTAGGCTGGAAGCTGTAGTACACAAACACCCCTGGTCTAGCTGGGCCCTGTTGCTATCCCTTTCCCTGGGATCCTATCCCCTCCCCTCTATTCCTCTATCCCAGCCCATCTATTCCCCTTCCATTCTCTTCTACTCCATCTCATCCCTTCCTCTCCATTTCTCCTCCCATTTCATCTCCTCCCACCTCTTTCCCAGCCTCTTCCTCCTTCCTCCCCTGATCAGATCACATCCAAATCCTCACCTCCCTGACCCAGGCAAGAGTTCTTTCTGGAACATCTCCTTTGAAAGGATAACAAAAGTGTTTTCACTGGTGCTGTTGTCATGTGATCAAAGCATAGCTCAGGAAATGGGGTCCCTCCAAAGCTGTTTATCTACAATCTCGTATTTCACTAGCTGGAGGATTTTGACAGAACATTCTGTGCCTTTTCTCCCAAGGGCAAATATTTCAGTTACCTGTGTACTGGCAGCCGGGCGGAGGCCACACATAGTTGGTGCGGTAAAGAAAACACAGTTCCCTGTTGCAGCATTCCCTTTGTGTTCTATCAACCCCATTCCCCCACTAGCTCAGTAGGATATGAGGAAATCCTGATCTAGTCTCTCACAGGAAGTTTGAGTGGTTCAAGGCAGGGAAGATTTAAAGACAAAAAGCTCTAAATCCAGGCTTAGGTGGGAGTGTTTTTTATTACTGACAAAAAACAGAATCTCCTTTCTGGGCTATTCAGATGAACTCCGAGTAAATATTTATCCTTTCAGCTAATAGGTCTGTTTTGAGGAGTTCTGGGACTCCCAGACAACCAGGCTGATGGATCGTTTCTTGCTTTCCCACTCTGGGGAGGACTGGGCAAAGCTATTTGGCATGGGGAGCGCTTTTTCCTGTGGCCTGCCTGCTGCTCTGTCTGAGGCATAACACCCGTCTTTGTGCCAGAGCAGGGCGGGTGTGAGGCGAGGCCCTGCAAGGACCTCCCAGCTCCACCACTCTGAAATGATTTAATGGTCATATCGTCAGTGTTCCCAGAGCAAACAGCCGCCCACCTCTGAGGAGGAGAAAGATGGATGGCTGGACCTACAGCCCCCACCTTCTCCTTGTGTTTCAAAGCCGTACTTTGTTCTTTGGACTTTTCCAGGGAGTGCAGAATTCACACCACAGGCACTCCCAACACACAGTGCACACACAGAGGAGAATTTACATACATGAATAAATGCAAAGCATGCATATGGACGCAGGGCCCAGAGGCTTGGGAGGGTGGAGGCCATTCCTTAGGCTATTCTTTATTCATATTTGTATTCTCGCATTGCCTAGCAATGCCTGGCTCAGAGAAGATGATTAATACATATTTTTTGAATGAATACATGAATAATTATAATTATAACCATTTAGTTAGCACTTAATAGGTGCCAGACATTAAAAGAAGGGCTTTATAATGTATTCTGCTGTTTAACCCTTGAGACAGACCATTGAGTTAGGGACCATTACTCTTTCCCCATTTCACAGCTAGGAAGAGTGGGGGCTGGAAAAGTGAAGTGCTGTCTGTACCCCTGGCCCGAAGAAGCAAAAGACATTCAATTCCAGAGCAAATGTTCCTACAAATGCATCTCTTCAAATTATAAGTTAAAAACATTTCTACAACTGTCATCTATAAATAGTAGAATGTTAGACATTTCTTTCTGTCCTGCCTCTGAATCCCCAGTTGTCATGGACTCGAAGAAGATTTTAGCCTCAGTGTAAGGACTGCATTTCCAAGGGACAGGGAAAACAACTACATTTAGTGGTTTTGCAGCTGAGCAGATACTTTCTTGAAGAGTTAGGAGAAAAGTCCCGGGCTGTTTTCTTTTTCTTCCCTCCCCACTTTCCTCCTTTCCTTCCTTTGTCCACAGAGTCTTTCTGTGTAGCCCAAGCTGGCCTTACACTTGTGATCAACCTTGTCTCCTGAGTGCTGGGATTATATGTATGTACCACCAGGGCTGGTGTTGTACTGACTGTCTATCACTTTGAATAGAGAGAGGAAGAGTGGGCAGTTAGAATAATCAGTGCATATATGTGAACATGGAACCAGATAAATTGATGGCATGGGTGGGATTGAGACGGACAAGGGAGAATAATGAAAGGAGTGACGTTGATCAAAATCCTCCCAAGCTGACATATCGAGTTGAAACTCCTCTGTATAAATACTTAAGGATAATAAAAAAATTAATTTAAAAGTTGTCTATCATTGTCCAAATTGTCACTGACTTAGCATTTGTTTTTATCAGTGGTCCTGGGGTTTGAATTCTGAGCTTCATGCCTGCTGGGCAATTGAGCCATACACCAGCCCTTTTGGCTCTGGTTACTTTTGAGCTGGGGGTGACACTTTTTGACAGGGCTGCCTGGACTATAATCCTCCTGTTATGCGTGTATCACATGTCTACTTTTTTTTTTTTACAGAATGATGGAATCTTATAAACTTTTTCCAGGGATGGTATGTTGAGATGTGTTCTTGGAAAAAAAATTAGTTTCCAAGAATCCATCTCAACACACAAGTTCATGATCCTATCAATCTCTGCCTCCCACATTGCTGGGATGACAGGTACAAAATCACTGAGCCAGCCTTTATTTATTACTTGAGATGGGATCTCTAAAACTTTGCCCTGGCTGGTCTAAAACTATCATCTTCCCAATCTCCACTTTCTGAGGGACAAAGAATACAATAATAAACTACAAGTGCCTTGCTTGACTTAACATTTTATTTTTTTTCTTTCTTTCTTTTTTTTGTCAGTTGTGGGGCTTGAACTCTGGGCCTGGGCGCTGTCCCTCAGCTCTTCAGCTCAAGCCTAGCTCTCTACCACTTGAGCCACAGCGCCAATTCAGGTTTTTTCTGCTTATGTGATACTGAGGAATCGAACCCAGGTCCTCACACATGCAAGGCAAGCACTCTACCACTGAGCCACCTTCCCAACGCCTTGACTTAACACTTTAAAGTGGTGTCTAATTATAGTCTTATAGATTTCCAGGTCAAGTTTCAGGTCAGCTCAGCAGGAAATCATGAGGTTCAACTCAACCTATACATTCGGTAGACTCTGATTCGGAATCTCTGGGAAAGCACATTCATTCAAGCTCATTCAGGTCAATTGGCAGTTTATGTAGCAAATTTACAGTTACAGTGGGTATTTCAGCTTCTTTGCTGGCTGCCATGGTTTGAACATCTGTGTTCGTTCCAAATTCACGTTGAGATTTAATCTCTCGTGCAAAGGTATTAAGAGATGTGAGCTTGGAGGGCGACTAGGTCAAAGGCATCACCCTACAGATGGATGAGCACTCTCATGGACTAGAGAGATCTAGTTAGGCTGTCCTGAATGAAAAGTTTTAGAGATTCCCATCTCAACCAATAGATGCAGTTGGCTCAGTGATGTCTGCCTATCTTCCATCCATGGGAGAGGCAGAAAATGGGGGGATCATGGTTCTACTTTAGCCCAGAAAAAAAATAGTTTCCAAGAATCCATTTCAACACCAAAAAGTAGATCTTGTGATTCATACCTAAATACAAGGATCGTGGCCCAAGCAATGCTCAATGTGCCATCTTGGAAGCAGAGACTGAGCCTTTCCCACTCACGAATCCCTCGTGATCTTGGGCTTTACATACTCCAGAACTGTGAAAGGTAAATTTTTTGTAGTTTATAAATTATCCAGTCTCAGGTATTTGGTTACACAGCATGACAAGACTGATGCTGTCTGTGAGCCAAGGAAGCATTCTTCTCTCTTAGAAGCTACCCAGATTCTTTCTTACATGGTCCTTCAATCTTTCTTATGCTTATATTTCACTGACTCTCTCTGCCTTTACATTCTGTAACCAGTTAAGGAAGTTCACTCCTTTCAAGAACTCAAGTGATTAGATTATGGTTCTCTGGATATTTTGCTTTTAAGATCAACTGATCCATGAAACAACACAATTACTAGAGTATTACATTCACAAGTTCTAGAGATTTAAGTCACAGGTGGGACCATTCCAAAAAATTCTCTCTTCCACACTGACTATAACTGAAGACAATGATACAAGAAAGATTTCCAGTAGCAAAAGAGAATTAACACAGGCACATTTTGGCACTGGCCACTGTGTTAAAGACTATATCAAAGTGTAATGGAGGAATTGTACCAATGCATCAAAATCAGGCAAAGTACATCAAGAGAGAGTAAATTAAAATAGGGTGGTATGTAGTAGGAATTGATAAATGACATTGATTCTTTTAAATCCACTCTAATGTGAGATGAAGGAAGAAAGAGGAAAGGAAGCCTCTTCCTGCAATCCCTAGTTTTGTAAAAATAATTCCTACATACAAAGTCCTTACTATTTATCTGTTCTTTCCATATACTAATACATTGTTGTCTTCTCATGAATCTTTGCTGTTCAGATATTATTAACTTCATTTTATGGATCAGTGACAACTCAGGTAAGGAACTTGCTAAATATTACAGAGTAGTTGTATGTGATACAACTAGAGTGTTTCAGACAGGCTTTGAAGCATTCCATCTTCTGAGATCATATAGTCAGTCACATATTACACTAGGTATGACATAGCCCTTAGGTGATTCAGTCATGGAAGATAGGCAATAGTCACAGTATAAAATAGGGGCGTGTGGCCTTGTCATTGTCCAAGCAATGAAGGTCAACAGGGTCAAGTAGAACATGCTTAGATGGTTAGAGTAAGATATGGTCTACGGATGCAATAGTAAAGTGATGAAGGTTGTGACCCGGTGCAAGTCAGTTCACTTCTCTTAGCCTCTATCCTTATTAACAGAATGAGGGTAAGAAGGTCTGGCACTCAGTTGCTAACTAATTATCATATTATTCAGTGGAATACAATCATTATTTTAATAAGTTATATAATTCTAATTATTCTATTGTCATCTCATACTTGTGTTTTTGTTTCTAATTATTTTATTGTTGTCATTCTGATATTTGTGTTTTGTTTCTTCTAGACCCTGGGTCCTATGTACATCCAAGAAGAGTAACCTTGTTTATTAAGAATCATTTTTGAGTTCTTAGATCAGGGGTTGTATTCATTTATGAATGAACAATTGTTCATTTTTGTTATATTTTTATTTATTTCTATTTCCATTTGTGACACTGATAAGAGCTAATGTTCCTAAGGAATTCCATTGTGGGACTCTCATGAAGGTGAAGGAGAAGAAGAGGAAATGCAAAGGAGGAGGAGAGGGTTGAGCAAAGTCTAAGCCCTAGGCTCCTAGGGTACTTTGTAAGTAGTTGGAGGGGAGGGAAAATTGGAGGCTGAAGAACTCAAGTAAAAAAATGGTGCCAAAAGCAACTGTTTTGGAAGAATGAAAGGCAATTGAGTAGATATACATTATAGGATTATCAAGACGTACTTAGAGGCTGGCTAAGATTGGAAATTATAATTTTTTTCTGAAGTCTATTAGTATGATTATGCAATATTCCCCTGATAGGTCACAGCTGCTGAACAGAAGCAAAATAAATCTCCAGTGTTCATTTGAAACCTACAAACTAATATTCATGGATAATCAAGAATTCACCTGTTTACTCATTATGAAAATATTTATGAAATGCCTACTATGTGCCAGAGAATTTTTGAGAATGGGACAATACCAACGCAGAACAAGGCAAGAAATGGAATAGTAAACAGCCAAATGAATATACAATGACATTAATACTGGTTGTAATTTATATGCCATCAATTATACATGCAGATAACAACATATGTCCCTCTATGCATCTGTATGTATATATACACATGTATAAACTTGTATATCAGTATTGATCATATAATCACTAATTTGTAGCAATGACTTGTCAAATACTGTTCCCTCATTCTATAGATGCAAGTAAAATCGATTGTAGATCGTCCTTAAGGTCACACTGAGATTAAACATTTTGGCCCAGCCAGGATGTATTCTATTGTTTCATGAAGTTACACTACTGACTTCCCTGCAGAGTGAGATTGAAAAGAGTGAACCAAGATGGACTAAGTAAAAGCAACAAAAGGTAATGAAGCAGAAAAAGCAGGAAGGTCCAGTCTTGGGAAGTAGAGGTAGGACAACAAGGCTTTACAACTTTCCTTTGTAATTTTTAGGGTATTAAGGGATGGATTGCAATGTAGGTAGAGACCAGACTGTGATCAGCCCCTTATCTCTGGATTCTCTTGCAGAAATATGTTTTAACACAAGCTTCTGTTTTAAGATGCTGGCTTTCAATTGATGCTAGGAATTCTTATATAGCTAGTTAAGTTTCTGTGACAGTACAGTGCATATATAATGAGACCTTTCTATAAATTGTTAATTGAATTGATTAATTAATGTATATACACACACACACACACACACACACACACACATATACTGAATCAGGAAATTGTAGTAACTCTATAAATGTTGTTGCTTATGTGAGTTTCTTCTGCCAATTATGCATATGTATCAGAATAGGAGAAGCCCTATAGTTGCTAGAAGGGAAAGGGCCTGATGACTTATTTACCTTCAAAACGATTTCCTGGGCTGTAAGGTTTTTTTATACTTCGAGAAAAAGAGAATATCTTTGTCAAGGGTGAAAATCTTGACAAGGCATTTGATGAACACACAGTGTTGGTTAAAGAAGATGAAATCGCAGCCTCTTCATTTTTACTGCCTGACTTGTGGGTGGAGTCGTGCTGTTTCTTCGCCCTCCAAGACCTTCCTGTGAGCATTCCACTCCTGCAGCAGCTCCTGAGTCAGCACAGCACCTCCAGAGACAGTCAAGTTCAGGAAACGAGTGAAATGGTTTATTTATAAGCTGCTTTCCCAACTGGGATCCCAGGAAAAATGCTGTTCTCAGATGTAAATAAAGGTCAAGATGTCTTCATACCTATACCATGCAACATCTAGGGATGGTTTGTTGTGCAGTAAGTAGGGTTGCAGACTCGAAAGTTTTGCTGGGTATGCTTCCATGACATGCTTAAGGTGATGATTATGCCAATTATGCTGATTTGGTCATTAACAATGTATACGTGTACAAAAATATCATATTGGGTTCCACAGATAATGTAGGAACTTTATGTATTTGAAATGGAAATTTAAGAGAAGAATTAAAAGAAAATTCTCTGTGTGAATGTGCCACGTAGGCCTCATCCTATCAGCATTTCTACTTTTTGTGGCCCCCAGTGTGGTTAACACTTTCATTACATTACATGGAGTACTGCAAAACATTCTGCCCACTCTCCCTCCTTCCCAGTCCCATTCAGAGCGACAGATCTATGCTCCTTAATCACAATTCTGACCACCTCAGCTTTTATAACACAGAGTTTAAACATCAAATCCAGACCTGTCACTTATTGATTACTTACTAGGTGCTATACATGGTCATCATTTTTGTCTATTTGGTTTAAATTCATAACTCAGTGCTTACTTTTGAATTCTATATGCATAATACAAAGTGAATACCAAGAATATTAGTTAAAATTCATCTCATAGTCTTCTTTTTTTGCCAATCATGGTGCTTGAACTCAGGGCCTAGGCACTGTCCCTGAGCTTGAGCCACAGTGCCACTTCCGGCTTTTTTGTTTATGTGGTACTGGGGAATCGAACCTGGGACTATGCATCTAGGCAAGCACTGTACCACTGAGCCACCTTCCCAGCCCCTCATAAATATACTTCTATACTACCTCATGTGATAGACACTGTTTACGGTAATCTCAGGCTGATGAAATAAATACATTTCTAAGAAATGTATTTCTAAGAAAATCTAGATCACAAACCTCTGTCTGTCTGCTTTCACAGATCATCTGTTAAATAGTATTTAGTTCTGGCTGAACAAAGCATGTTAGCAACTGCCCTACAAAAACAACAAACAGGTCTAGCCCATATGTAACTCAAGTTTTTCAGAAGGACATAGGGCCTTCTAACTCTGTTACTCCTACTATATTCAGACCTTAACCACCTTTAAAGTATCAGCACATTCAATATCTTAGCTGGAAAATGAGTACATAGAACCTTTATGACAGAATCTCCTTTGAGTTCTTGGCACAAACTCATTCTTTCAAACTGTGTCTGGTGAGTTGTCAAGATGTAAGATCCATCCTGATTTTTTTTTTCAAGTGCTTTCCCTAAGGTCTAATCAAACACTGGATACTCAGGAGGGTCTTGGTTAGTGCTTTGAAAACAACATCATATTAAATACAATACTGACTCCCTTCCAACTTCTAGTTTATCTCAACCCCAGGAGTGAAGGGTGTATTGACTGAAAAAAAATCAATTTTCCAGCTGGAAAAAATTCTGCAAGCCAGAAGATTGCTTAGACCAATCTGAAGAAGCAAAGCATCTCATGCCTGGTGGGGGCTGGGAAAAGGAGATGCTAGCCATGCTGTCGTGCTTCTGGGCACGATTCCCAGATCCACTTGATTTTGCAGCATTTTAGGATCACTAAGAACATACTTGAGTTTCTGGGATCACTGAGATCATATTGGCTGCCCCAATCCCCAACACACAGGTGTACATACCTACTCCATGGAACTTTACCACATCCAGACTTGTGAACAAGAGTCCAAGGCTGGGGTGAGTGTGGGGTGGAGGAGGAATGCCAAACTGCCCAGCACCAGTACAGTTGTGAGCATAGATTTTGTGCTACTGAAAAATGAAGCCAGAGATCTGCCTTTACAAGGAAATGTTGGAAATTTCTGGTGCATTGATTTGGAAATCATCAAATAGAATCCCAAATGCCAAGGCCTAGAAACCTATCTCTACTGTGCTTTCCTTCTCTTTTAAAGTTGGCAGAGCTGCAAGCTGAGGGATAAAGCCAAGGTATTTTTAGCTCTGTATATTGATTTTTTGTCCTTGGAAGATACCATATTCTATTATAACCTCCAAACAACAAATGAGACAAGCCAGCTGCAACAAAATCTCATTTAAGGCAGCAGCATAATATATTAAAATAATAGCATGTTCAGAAGGATCTTAAGCTATACTACCTGGATTTTTTTTAGCATTAAAATATGCCTTGAATGCTTCGTTCCTTAGATAATGCTTTTTGACTAAGTGTTTCACAGAAAAATTATTAGATAAGTAAAAAATTTAAAACACAGGACACCTGCAGGCTCAAAAGGCACTGAGCAGAAAAGAAGCAAGAGATCAGTCAAGATAGACAACTGCCACTTACGAAACACCAGAAACCAGAAACACAACAAATCAAAGAAAGGTTTGACAAAGCTTACACTAAGCAAAAGGAAAGAAATGTACATACCATCCAATGTGGAAGAAATAGTTGTATTATCAAAGCTCATAGAATTCACAAACATTATAGACCAAGATAATGACAATTTGCCTTGTGAAGGTTAAAATGTGTTTGTGACTTTAACTGCGTATCACTATCTCACAATACTGGGAAATTTTTGAAACTTATATAATCACTTAATCACAATAAAAATTATTTTAAAAAGAGAGACTTCTCTGAAGAGGAAATGAGAATGGCTAATAGACACATGAAGAAATGCTCATCCTATCTAGCCATTAAAGAAATGCAAATCAAAACAACGTTCAGATTCTACCTCACCCCAGTTAGAATGGCTATAATCAAAAACTCTAATAGCAACAGATGCTGGAGGGGATGTGGCCAGAAGGGAACTCTACTGCATTGTTGGTGGGAGTGTAAACTTGTTCAACCACTTTGGAAAGCATTATGGAGGTTCCTCAAAAGACTCCACATAGAGCTCCCCTATGACCCAGCAATCCCACTTCTGGGCATTTACCCAAATGATCACAAACAAGGCCATACCAAAGGTTTCAGCACAACTATGTTTATCAAAGCATTATTCACCACAGAACCAACCCAGATGTCCCTCAGTAGATGAATGTATAAAGAAAATGTGATATAGAGAGATAGATTTATATCTATATCTATATCTATGTCTGTCTGTCTATCTATCTATCTATCTATCTATCTATCTATCTATCTATCTATCTATCTATCTATCTATCTATCTGTCTGTCTGTCTGTCTGTCTGTCTGTCTGTCTGTCTGTCTGTCTGTCTGTCTATCTGTCTATCTATCTATGGAATTCTAGGCCTCCATCAGAAAGAATGACACTGCCCCATTTGTTAGGAAATGGAAAGACTTGGAAAAAATTATATTAAGTGAAGTAAGCTAGACCCAAAGAAACATAGGTCACATGGTTTCCCTTATTTGCAATAACTAGTATACATTTAGGATAATCCCACCAGACAAGCATAAAAAGTCAAAAGCTATGTACATAGGATCATATAAGATGATGCTAAGTGAAATAAACCCGAAGATATGGACACAAGAGATTTTTCTTTGTTGCTGTTGTTTTTAATGTACTAGGTGATTTTTTTTTGTATATTCTTTCCCCATGGTATAACCCTGTTGTCACTGTATTTTATTCTGGTGCCCTACATTTTTCTAATTTGGGAAGGGGAAGGGAAATAACAAAATGATGAAACAAGGATACAGGTTGACCCATTGCAACAATGAGATGTACAAGACACTTTGTTAAAAATGAACTTTACAACTTTGGGGTGGTGAGGAGGGAGGACTTGGGGAGGGAAGAAGTAATAGGGGAAAAACAAAGGAGGGGGTAACAATGTACTCATTACCTTACGCCTGTAACTGTAAACCCTCTGTACAGTATCTTTACAATAAAAAATAAAAAAAAAGAAACACCAATATCTATTGCTCTACTGAGTATAGTGAACACTGATCAGTTCCCTTCATGAATGAATACATTCACCAGCAAAACTGTATTTGTCTCCAGTCTGGTATACCATGCCATTCTATTTCTTTTTACTTATTATCATTTGTGTAGGAGGACTTACTTCTTCTACTTGAGTTTCTGCATGGGATTATAAAATAGATTCATTGTTTTATTCCCTTGGAAGTAACTTTGGGTCTTCTCTCTACTCATAATCCAGTTTATCCTCATGAGAGGACAAAGAGTATTTTAGTAGGTTCCTGAAGTTGGCAAGGTATTAAATATGAAATAGTGAAGATTCTGTCCTTGTTTTGTTTTCCTAATAGCTTTTATTAAAATTTTCACATTCTTACTTTCTCTATACCCTAGATAGATTGTGGAGGATTGGGGAACTTCTGGCTCTCAGAGCTGTCTATGTCTCAAGAATTATATTAGAAAATATGATTCTATGAGTATAGTGTCCACCTAAGATTTCCTGATAACAAATAAGCAAATTTTATTTCCATCAGCTGTATCAACCTCTCAATGTAAAATCACGTTCAATTTCCATAGGAGCTTATGAAACAGTGTTCCTTCTCATTGAGACTTGGGGTCCAGAGAAGTTTAAGATGTTCCTCAAGGGCACCCAGATGTGAAGATTTCAACACATCTACTATTCTCCAGGCCATTGTTCATCAACTGTTTCACAAAAATACACCACTGAGTTCCTTGACAGAGTGAAGGAGCAGAGGTGTAACAGGAAGAGACAAAGGAATCAACTGCATTGATGAATGTGAACTAGAATGGACCAATTAAAGGAGCAAGTGATCATGAAGTCAGTGAGGAGAGAGAAGTCCTGCCTCAAGAATGACTGAGAGAGATCAAGAGTGGAATCTGAGTACTGGTGGCTCACACCTGTAATGCTAGCCACTCAGGAAGCTGATCTGAGGATCCTGGTTGGAAGTCATCCTGGATAGAGAAGTCCAAAGGATCCTTATTTCCAAATAACCAGACAAAAATTCTAGAAATGGGACTGTAGCTCAAGTGGTGGAATGAAGTACTGAGTCAAAAAGTGAGAGCAGAAAGCCTTGACTTCAAGCCTTGAGGTCAGGAAACACACACACACACACACACACACACACACACACACACACACACACACACACACACACGAGTTGGAAATTTTTCTGAAGAATTCTGAGGATGTTCAGGAGAAGGGTAGGAACAATATTACTAGAGAGGAGGCTCTGATCAATTCTTATCTGGATCTGGTAGAAGAAGGTGGTCTTGTATTTCCTTCTGAGCTTCTACTTTGAGATGTATTGATCCTTGATGAAAGGTATTCTCTCATTCCTAGTCAATTCTACAGCCCATTACAGTGTGCCACATGCAAGATCTTCCATATATTATTAATTGAATTAATTAATTCAGACATGCAAAATGCATCCAGCTAGTGGTAGGAGCTCTGTAAATATTGTTTGATATTACTGCTGTTTAAGATCTAGTCAAAGTAGTGAAAATTATCAACCAAAAAGGTTTAATTATCTGGATCCCTTGTAATCTTGCATGTATTCTTCTCCTAATTGGCCTAAGTACTGGAATTTGAGTGCAAAATTGGTTGCAATATTATCTTAGATAATATCTCATGTGATAAAAATCAATGAAAGTTGACTGTTGCCATGATAATAAATCCAAGGCTAAGTATAGCTCATTTATTTTAAAAAATTTTGGCAAATAAAAATTATATGGACTTATGGAATATAACATAATATTTTGAAATAATTATACATTCCAAAATGACTAATTAAACTCATTAGCATATTTATTACCACCTATTTGTATTTCATTGGAGAATACTTACAATCTCCTCACCAAGATTTTCAAGTACATTTTATGTTGACATTATTTATCTTAAAAATAACTTTTAGTAATTGTACAAAGGAGTTGTCACTTAAAGTAGTTTATGAATACAGTGCTTCTTGGTCAATATCACCCCTTTCAACATTCTCACTAATCCTTCTGCAATCTACCTCTTCTCTCTCTCTTCTTAATTTTGTAGGATATACATGGAATTCTTGAGTGCCTTCTCCCCCTCTTTTCCTCTTCCTTCATCTACCTCATCTCATCCTGTTTTATAATAGATGTTTTGAATTGATTCCTCTCTCTGGTTGAAATTTTATATCCCTTGGCCAATAACTTCCCAATTCTCCCACCTCCCAAACTCTGGAAACCCCTATTTTATTCTCTCCTGCTCTGAGTTCCACATTAAAAAAAATTCAACATGAAAGTAACACTATGTGATAATTGTTATTTTGGACACAATTCATTTCCTTTAATGTAGCAGGACATTTTTTGCAAGTAACAGGAATTTTTTTAATGAGGAGTATTATTCATTGTACATATATACATATATATTCTTCATATACCCATCTATTGATGAAACTAGGATTGTATCTCATACCAAGTACAAAAATAAACTCAAATAGATTTAATTGGTAAACATAAGACATGAAACTGTAAAAGCATTAGAAAAAATTTTAGATGAACACTCTATGACATTGATCCAGAAAAAGTTCTGTTCAGGAAAGCAACAAAAGCAGAAATAGACAAATTGAGTTGCATTACACAAAATGGCTTCTGCATAACGAGAAAAACAAAACCAAACAATCAACTGAGCAAAGAGACAATTTATGGGATGAGGGAGTTGTTTGTGCAATGTCCATCTGAAACCTATTCATATTCTAATTACATAAGAAACTCAAACAACTCAATAGCAAGGAACTATGTAATGAGATTCAAAACTGGGCAAAGGACACAAATAGACATTTTTACAGAAGATGTGCGAATGACTAACAGCTATGTGCAAAATGCTTAGTGACACTAATCCTAGGGAAATGCAAATTTAAAACTAGAATGAAGTATTACCTCATAAAATGGCTATTAACAAAAAATGGGAGAGTAACAAATATAGTTTAAGATGTAGAGAAAAGGGAACCTTTATGTGCTGTTGGTTGGAATGTGAATTATTGAAGCTATTATTAGGATTAAAAAAACAGTAAGTAAGCTCACTAGAAAATTAAAAGTAGAAGTATTATATGACAGAAACCCTACCACTTGATATACAGTCAAAGGAAAAGAAATCCATATATGGAAGAGATATCTGCTCTGACATGTTAATTGCAGTGCTGCTCACAATTGCCAAGATGTGGAATTAGCGATAGCTTTAAATTTTCCTGGCTCTAATTATTAGAGTAAATTTTCACACCCTGAACTGAAATTTATCTCTGTGTGTCACTCATGGGTCCTGGTTAATGTACTTGGAAGAACAGAAACAATTCATCTGCTTTCAACATTGAGTAACAAGAATGAGTTTGCACTGTTGGTTTGTTGTGAGCTTTAAATTCTGGCTTGCTCCAATATCCATACTTAACCATGATCTGCCCCTTGCATTGTCTTAATCTCAGAGCATGAGTTACACTGTATAAGAATATTGTGCAGATAGAAATAATTCACTATTGCTATTTGTCTACCCATAGTTTTTAGTACCAAACAAATATATCAAATTTAGGAACTATTAGTTAAGTAAATAAGTTTTACTCTGTTTCATTTTTTTGGCAAATCTTTGAACAATATTCCAGATCTGCCCAGATGTGTTTGAATACTAATTCTGTCATTTCCCCATTCTTCTAGTTTTGTGACATCTACAATCTTGACAAAAATCTTTTAATATCGTATAGAGAAGAGAATCACATAATGTTATAACGCCTGGATTCTAAAAACAAATTGTCTGGGTTTAAAGTCAGTCTCCTATTCTTGTGTCACTTTCAGTAGTAATTTATTTATTAGTAGGAAGAAAATCAGATCTTCTAAGGGATAATATAATGGCCTTTACTCACTCAATGTAGTATAGGCTTTGCTAACATATTCACAAGACTCTGAGAAACTTGTCATATATACGGCCAACATCAAGTGAAACCCTTGTTCTCTTTAAGCACTCTAATGGCATAATCAAATGTAGAAATAGGGGCTTAAGGTTTCCACTGTGAATGTTTCCACTTCTACTTTTCTGACACCTTTCCAATCTATAAAATGGCTTGCAGAATCTCAGTACACATACCAGCAAAATCATGTCTCTCTATGATACAGTTTCTCTGCATCTGGACAGTTGGACTACCATAAAGGATAGGAGGCTTGTTTCCTAATGATCATCTTACATATTGTGCTCTTCAATTCCTTATTAACAGCATCTGTCTTTCAGTTTGAAAACTACTCACTTTGATTTAAGCAGTAGGTACATAAGAACTAAGTGGTTCTGTCTTTGTCATCTATTAATGTGCAGCTGTCACAAGCTTTGTTTGAATCTTTGTGCATCCTTTGCTATCATTTAGAACTACTGAGCAGGAAGTTATTTTTTCCCTTATTGTATTTCTAACTATCATAATGGCATCCTAAGGAAGCGGTGATTTAATAATGTTGCTTTTGAAGATCTATGGGAAAGAAGCTGTTCCATTCTTGCTATTGATTTTATTTCAAAGTTTAGCAGGCATTTAGGAAACATTTTCTTACATCTCTCCTGTCCCTCTATGTCTGTAATGAAGACGAGTCTAGATCATACAGGAAGAACCATATCATTTGCTGTTCAAACTTAGATAATTTTCAGGTAAAAGGTGAATACTATAACCACTATACATACTCATGGGCAGATTGGAGCAACTCTGAGAAAATGAAATGGATGTCACTTCTGGGTGTATATAGTAATATTTAGAACATAGATTGTTTTTTATACTAGAGGAAAATCTGGGTACAATAAATTAAAAGTGTAGAGACAATGGATCAAGATCAGTAGACATCGAATACTTGTCTTTTTTTTAGATGTTATTAGTTCTGGTATTTCTAATCGCTTTTCTTAGTACTAAAAACACAAAAAACCTATCAATATGAAACCTCACCATGTCTCGAAGGACACTGTATATACTATTGTTGTCTTCCAGTGATGAAGGCTGTTGGAATGAGAGGTGAGTCTGAAACTGCTTACTCCAAATCCCAAGTTACAGGTATGGCTGCTCAAGTATTTGCTAATTGCCCATAAAAATAGTGCTCTTTTGTTCCGTGAGGTAGGGATTTCCTTTTCCTCCAAGTATTGATTTGATGATTAGTAATCTAGGCAGGTATTTATGTGCATGCATGAGGAGGTGATGGAAATCAGTTATAATTTTCTATTTCATGATCATGGTGGGATATCACTTAGTGCTTTCATTAGCATCCAGCAGGCTGGCTATGGAGATTTTCTGTACTAATATCAACTTCTTTTAGTTTTAGTTTTGTTTTGCTTGGTGTTGGGGATCTAACCTAGGGTATATGCTAGGTAAGCACTCAGCCACTGAGCTATGTCCCACGTGAGGGATTTTTGAGATAAGGACTCCATAAGTATCTCAATAGCCTTGGATTTTTGAGATAAGGACTCTGTAAGTAGCTTGGATAGCCTTGAACTTCTGCAGTCTCCTAAGTGCTGGCTTATGGGTATGTGGCTACACCTTATTGTTTCAACTCTTTGAGTAATGATGTTATCTCTAGTCTCCAGTTTCATCTACAAAATACAAATACTGATACTTTTTCCTCATAGTATTTTCATGAAGACTTAATGGCCTAATGGCCATAAAGTACACATGCTTCTAAACTAAACTGCCCTGATTTTGTCAGAAAATAGTAGCGATTTATTTATTTTGTCATTTTAACCCTTTTTATTATTATTTCCTTTCCATCTTGACACAACCTTTGAAAACACACACATCTGTAGATTAGGACTTTAAAGGCTTAGTGTAACTATACATTCATCCCTCTCATTTATCCAAGGGGCTACTGAGGAGTAGAGAGGTTAGGTGACTCATCCTACAGATACAGCTAAATTGTGGAGCTAGGGTTAGAAACCATGTCTACTGACTCTCCATGTAGTATTCATTGTGTCTCTCTCTGAAGTCCATTAAAAGGAGCTTCAAGTGCTCTGAAGCTTAATTCCCAAAGGAAGCAATCTCTTATTACCAACAAAGAATGTAGTAGAATTTTTTTTGGCTCAATAACCATCACCCAGCAAATGCCTCAAATACTTTAATTTCATTAATCCAGAAAGGATCATGTTCATTAAATTAACAGTTGCAAAACCTCTTCCACTTTTCATGATCATACTAGAGTAAAGATGGGAATGCACGTATTCCCACAGCAGGGGCAGGAAATTACACCCTGCTGTGGCTATGAGATTACATCTTTTGAGTTAATAAAATTGAGCATGGCGCTGTGATTCCCCACTATAATCTTACAGCTTTCTTCCTCTATCCCTTCCCCTACCTTCCACACTCTGGAGAAGGCATACAATAAAAAGTCCTAATTATTTTCCATATATTTTTATTCTTTCAGCAATTCTTATAGTAAAAAAGATAATACTGGGAAGAAGTGGTTTCCATGGAAACTGACCAAGGATAAACAGCTTGGTGGTAGGCAGGAATAGTGAGCCAACTGCAGCTCTCAGGAACGTGAAGATAGCCACAGGTCACTATGCTCTCCCAGTTCTGTGTGCCTGGCTCAGTGGCCCTTGCGAGAACAATGTACACTTGTCCCATGTGTGTGACATGAAGGTATGAGGAGAGGGTGTTATGACATATCTTTCGTTGTGCTTGACACAAAGAAGAGACACTCACTGGATGTGTAGACACCACAGAGTTACAAAGTATCCTGAAGATGTGCCCTAGGCTAGAGCAAAACAATCTGGGGATTTTTGTTCAAGCAGACTGGAGACAGGCCAATCAGAAATGAGCAGATTTAGTTCACAGCTCTGTTTCTTGCTGGTTAATATTGTGTCTAAATAGAACATTCCTCCTTATCCTTAAGGGATAGGTTCCCAGTCTCCAGGTGAATGCCTGAAACCCTACGCAATACTAAACCCTATATAGACTGCATTGATTTTCCTCTATGTACACATTTAGTACAACATTTTATTTTCTATCCACAGATAAAAATGAATAATACTTTGATTTATACTATTTGGATTACTCTGGAGGAGTCTTAGAGTTTAAGTTTGTGGCTCCTCTTCAACATCAGTTGAGGTAAGCCCTCTTTTCTGCAGTGGCAGGAATACTGAAAATTCTGGAACATGCTCATAACCCACAAATTGCTATGGATAGTGATGAAATAATCAATGAAATAAGGAAGGTTTTTCTAGGGCTCGGAACAAGCTTCCTTCCTTATTGCTATTAATGTCTGTACTTGAGATTATTTTATTCGACAATATAACCTTGATAATTTATTTCATACCGAGGGCAAGACAATATGGAAAGAGAGGGAGGCAAAGAGGAAAGTTAAAAGGAGAAGCAGACTAAAATAATACAGCTTTTATATGTAGAGATGGAAGTTTTCTCTTATATCCTGATGAGCAAGCAGCAGCTTAGAAAAAATGGATCGATTTGCCTTGAGTATTATAGAGGAGACGTTAAGTATTGTTTGGGAAAGAAATAAAACATTTTTCAAGAACTATGGAGGAAGATATCTAGTTTTACAAATCCTGCATCAATTGCAGAGTGTGTGAGTAGACTCACTGAACATGGTCACTGCTCAGATAGAGCTTATGGTCTCACTAGAATTACAATAGGCAACTAGCTACATGTGTGACACCTGTCCTCTATAATGGAAACAGGTACTCAGGGGACATGCACTAGGATACAGCTGAATTAGTTCCTTCCCACAGAACTCTCTGCAGTCACAGAATGTTCTAGAAAGCTATGCCAAAGTAGCAACAATCCACATGTAGTTCTGATAGAACTCTCTGCAGTCACAGAATGTCCTACAAAGCTACACTCTCCAAAAAAAAACGTAACAAGCCACATGTAGTTCTGACTAAGAGAACTCGGTAGTTGTTAGAATATTATAGAGAGCTAAGCTCTCTGGCAGAGATAATAAACCACATATAATTTTTTGAATAATTGAAGTGTGCTTCCTGTGACTGAAGATACAAAATTTTAATTCATTTTAACTAAGATAAAGTGAAACATCCAGCTGTGCCAGCAGTGTTGAAACTACTCAACACCCTAAGATGCTGCTGTCGCCAGTCAGAGCTATTCTATCTCAGAGCAGCTACTGAACCAGAAACTGCCCCACCCTATTAGCGAATGCTATGCACGGAGGCCTGCCCCATTCATAGCTACCTTACCTAGGCTGCAACCAGGGAGGCTCCATGGGCTACACTAGACCCCATGGGCCTCCGTAAGCCCAGAGAGAAACCAGGGAAGAAATTGGGTGATCCACTGAGAGGACTCTGAGGTCCAGAGATTGGAGAAAATCATCTGATTCCCTTACAGAATCCAACTGTTATATATCTTTCTCCTCTTATTTTATTTAAAACATGTTTGTATGCCTTCTTTTATGGGAGAGTGCTTTTCTCTTTCCTTGACTGAATTTCCTTTCACACTTCTAATCCTAGCTTCTCAGGAGGATGAGGTCTGAGGTTCAAAGTAGAAAACCAGCCCAGGCAATAAAGTCTGTGAGACTCTTATCTTCAGTTAACTACCAAGAGAGCAGGAAGTGGACCTGTAGCCTAAGTGGTAGATCACTAACCTTGAGCAATAAAGCTAAGAGAGACCAGGCCAGGCCCTGAGCTCAAGCTTCAGGACCAGCACATCCATAACAACAACAGAAAACATAGACCTAGCTCTCACATACTGTTTCTAATCATCCCCTCCCACAACATCCCCTAATTCTTCTTCATGCTTCCCTCCCCCAATTTATTCATTTTACTAATTAATTTTTAATAGCCTTATGCTTAACAAGGTCCATTCTTCTATAATCATATTGGGAGTGTAATTAATGTTTCTGATTTTCTTTTTTCTTTTTGGGGTCTGATCCCAAATTAACAATTTGCGCTTTTTTAAAATATATAAATAACAATAATAAATCACAATTTTAAATTAAAAAATAAAAAATGGAAAGAGAAGGAAGAAAAGATAGAAGGAAAGAAAGGAAAAAGGAGGGAAGGAATCAATGAAGGAAGGGAAAATGTATGTGCATATATGAGAGAAAGAAGGGAGATGATTAAAGTAAGTGGCAATTTTTTTTTTCTGGTCATGGGGCCTGAACTCTGGGCCTGGGTGCTGTCCCTCAGCTCTTCAGCTCAAGGCTAGCACTCTACTACTTGAGCCACAGCACCACTTCCAGCTTGTTTTGTTTTTGCTCATGTGGTGCTGGGGAATCGAACCCAGGGCCTCATGTATGCAAGGCAAGTGCTCTACCACTGAGCCACCTTCCCAGCCCCTCCAATTTTCTTTTCCACATTAAACCAGGTTTGGCTTTGAATTGTCTATTTTGTTATTGCTGTATACTTTCCTCTTTGAAGTGGTGGTAATATTCACTTCAACTCTGCTATTACAGAAACCTGCTTGAAAATTGGGAACACTTCAACTGAAAGACTACAGGTAATTAAAACCTCCAAGCTATGACATGACTCCAGATGCGCAAATATGTAGAAACACAAAGGATATAAAAATGACCATTTTATTCTTCAGAGGCCATAGTAATGGATACAAACAATGATGAGGTGAATAAAATCCCTGACAGAACACTTAAATGATACTATGAATGATTAGTAATATTAAAGATGATATAGATCTCTCATTATATTCAAAGTCTATACAAATAAACTGTTGAGAGAAATAAGGAAAACAATATAGGATATGAAAGTGAAATTCAATAAAATTATAGAAATCATGAAAAATCTAAATGAAATACTCATTAAAATAAAACAAAACAGACAACAACAAAAAAACCTTTAGTCTTGCTAAGAAACTTGAACATGATGAAGACAGAATATTAGGGTTGAATAAAGGTCAGATTTATTAATGTATCCAAATAATTATAAATGGACAAAGAACTTTGGATGGGACATAGAAGACCTCTATAACACCATTAAAACACAAAACCTACAAATTATAGGCACAGGAAAAAAGAGAAATGGTATAAGCCTACAAATAACTGGTATGGAAGAAAGGCAAGCTAAAGATAAAATATATTCAGTAGATGTTAAAAGATCAAGAAAATGTTATATATATATATATATATATATATATATATATATATATACATATATATTGAATTCTATGCTTCCATCAGAAAGAATGACACTGCCCCATTTATAAGGAAATGGAAAAAATCATATTAAGTGAAGTTAGCTAGACCCAAAGAAACATAGGTTTCATGTTTTCCCTTACTTGCAAGGATTGGTATACATCTAGGATAATCTTAGCAGATGAGCAGAATAGCTCTATATGTACATATGACCATATAAGATGATATATATACGATATATATATATATATATGTATATATATATATATATATCTGTTTATCTGAATTAGGGAAAAGAAGGAGAGCAACAGAATGGTAAGACTAAAGGCAAGGGGGAACCAATGCAACAGCAATGTGCACAGACAATATGTTGGGAATGATCTGTACAACTTGGGGGGTGTTGGGGTGGAGGGAAGGTAGGAGGCAAATGAGGGACGGGGTAAGAAGTTTGATAAGAAATGTACTTATTACCTTACTTATGTAACTGTATCTGCTCTGTACATCACCTTGGCAATAAATTTTTTTTAAAAAAGAAAATATATTCACTAAAGTAATGGCAGAAAAACTCCAAAATTCTTTAGAATGAGCCTGTGGGGTATTCAAATCACAACTCAGTGAGAAATCACTTCTGTGAGTAAATGATGATACAAAATAAATCCTAGCAGGTGGAAATGACCTATGCAAGAATGAAGTAAGGAAGATTTTAGTCTCAGTAACTGAACTTGGGTCTATTAAGAAGTCTCATTTTCTTAATAAAAATCATGTTCAGGTGAAGGTCTAACCAAGATACATTTGGATAAGCCAGAACTCAGAATGTCAAAAACTTGTATATAGCCGGGCACTAGTGGCTACTCAGGAGACTGAGATCTGAGGATCATGGTTCAAAATCAGCCTAGGCAGGAAAAGCCATGAAACTCTTATCTCCAATAAACCACCAGAAAACCGGAGGTGGCGCTGTGGCTCAAGTGGTAGAGTGCTGAAGAGCTGAGGAACAGTAGTCAGGCCCAGAGTTCAAGCCCTATGACTTAAAAAAAAATCCCCCTAAAACAAAAACAAACAAACGAAACAAACAAACAAAAAAAACTTCTACCTAGATCTGAAGGCCAGGTCATATGGGTACTCTTACAAGTATTTCTGCATAACTGGTAGCTTTATCAGAAAGGTCAGTGTGAAAAGTAGAAGGTATGGTTAGTGTATGAGAATAATTGTTGGAAATAGAAGTAGAGAGCAAAGCCAGTTTAAGATACAGTAAGAAATCCATAGATCCAAAGGAGCAAAGGTAATTTCACTTTTTAAAAACGTCCTGTTTTTTTTTTTCTCTGTCTCTCTTAGGATTCCAGGGAAGAGCAATATATATTCAAAATTAAGTATACTCACACTTCGACATCTACCTAACAAATCAGCCCATGTTGAATCCAAGTGAAGCTATTGGTCTGTTATATTGGTCATTGTTAGGAAGGGTGAAGATCTAATGAAATCTGAGAATGACATAATAAGAAGCACCATACAATGTGACACTCAATAGATGTTAGGAACTTTCTCATATTCTCTGGATGTCATTTTCCTAATCTAGTAAAATGATTGTGATGATAAATTGATTTAAAAATTGTAAAGCGCATTGCTGCATGAGTAGTCCTCAGAAGGTACTGAGAAAACTCTCCACAAACAAGATGCATGACAGAGTTGAAACACAAAAGGTTCAGATTTGTGTTGGTCAAAAGTCTAGTTCAAAAACATGTCTTAACTCAGAAATGCAAGCTGAGGAAGCTCAATGTAAAAATGCAAGTTATATCTTACCTTTATGACTTCAAAGTTTATTATTTTTCTAGTGCTGGTCCTAGTTAGAACTCTGTCAAATAAATTTTCTGACTGTACTGTTACAAAACCATTTATATGAGTACCTACTTAATATAGTTGGAAAACAGAATCTTTCAGAACATGGTTTGCTTAGGGCAGATATAATGAAATGGAATCTTGTAAATTAAACATATTTCGATGGGTCATCCTGTGTCCTTGTTTCAGCAACAATGATACTCATAAGACGCTACATTGGAAATGGACTTGGTGGGGGGGAGTGGGGGATAGTAAGAGAAAAACAAAGGAGGGGGAACAGTGCTTGATAAGAAATATACTCATTATCTTACTTGTGTAAATGTGACCCCTCTGTACAGCATCTTTACAATATTTCAGTCATTGAACTATAATTCCATGAGTTTGGGACTTACTTTACTCAAAATTATGTATGCAGCATTAAAAAATACCCTTAAACGAAGAAATTAATCTATGAGAGGGGATAATGCCGAGGATATTACTCAGTAAGTGATGTAGCCTCCTCTCTCTGAGAATGGGAGAAAATTCCTGTTGGTCTCAATCAATGATGACTTTACTTTTCCAAAGCAGAATCTATGTTGTCTTTGTTTTATAGATAGTCAGAACTATATTCCTTTCTTTACATTGGCTAAGAATAACATGTATAGCCCAACAATTTAATTTTGGTTTTCATTGTATTTTGTTAATTTCTGCCTGTATTATTTTTAAATTTTGACTCTTTCTAAACGTGTGTGTGTGTGTGTGTGTGTGTGTCTGTCTGTCTGTCTGTCTGTCTTTCTTCGTATTGCATGCCCTTGTTCTAGAGTTTGATCTTTGCATCTTCTTCCAAACAAAATGACCATGTTATATATAGGATGGTTGTGATAAACTCCTATAGGATAGGGTTTAGCTGGAAGCCAAGTGGAAACATTTAATTTCCATGTCCCCTTATTTTTCACCTATAATCCAAATACCCAGTTTCGGTCTAAGAGCACCAGTCGCTCAATACTCAGGGCCTCCACAATAAAGCAGAGGAAGAACCCATCTCCTCATTTCCCTTAGGGAAGGGGCTCCCGAGTACCTCTCCTGATGGAAAGATCCTGGATGGAACCCTTAAAGTATTATGAATATGTTTTTCAAGAACCACTGGAATCATAGTGATAGACCTGAAAATAAAATATTGTGTCAGCAAAGCTAAAGTTACTTCTGTAGAAAGGTGTGCCATCAGCCAAAAATATTTGCACTTTAATTAAAAGAAATTCTTGTGTATTTGCAACAGGTAGATCAAGACTTCAGATTACAACTTCCCCTCAGGGATGGACCACATATCCTGCCAGCATGGCATGCATGATACCCCTCTTCCTGAAGGGAGTTGTCTCTACTGTTTTCCATGGCTGATCAAAGCTGCCTCCGTTGGTTATTTCCATCCTCATGTCTCTCTGGGCAGGTGGGAGAAATCTAGTCCCTAAGAAATGTATGTGGGTACAATGAAAGCCAGTCTTTTGAGCAGATGGAAAGGCATTTTATTTCTCCATTGCTAGAGTCGAAATCTGGTGTTATTGTGGGGGACTTTTGCTTGAGGCATTTCTGGTCAAATGGAACAACCTGTCCTGCAACAACCTATCCAGTTATCCTTTTCACCCTGGCATTTCAAAAACCAACGCCTTCTTCAACAATAGACAAAAACAGGACCTCAGCACAGGTAAGTCATTTGACCTCCGCATTTACACTGATGTCATCAGGGTCCAAGAAGGAATTCTTGATTAACTTAAGGGCAGGAACAATTAAGTCCCTCTAGCAAGATGGCAAAGAAAATCGGATAGATCCTAGGGTAATTCTAGCAGGAAAGGGGGATATGAGTCCTAATTACGGAGGTGGAGGTTGTACCTTTGTCCTCAGAAATACAGCCCCAAATAAGAATATCAGCTAAAAATTCAGAGGTAAATGGTTCCCTTGTTACAGAGAGTGTTGACCTCAAAATGTCCTTCATTGTTATGACTTGGACAATGGTGTGAACTGGGTGCTGTGGAGACTAATATTAATAGAGTTGGATGGGGGGAAAAAACAGAAAAAAAAGGAGTGGAGAATTGTGAGGCAAGTGGTTTTTTCTGTCAAGTTACTGCTTTGGCCTCGTGGCTTGGCTCTTGTTAACAGAAAGAGGAACTGCTGTGGGATACGGAAGGGTTTTTGAAAGGTAAGGTTTGTTTTATAACTGGTTTCTTTTCAAGATGGAATTAAGACACACCTCGGATTGTTGAAGAAATAGCAGAATGTGTCAGTATATTTTGAGACTGCTTCTCTGCTGTGAATTTTATTTCAAAGTAACATTATGTAAATGCATTTTACCCTATTCAAACTAGCCCATCTTGAGCAGATTGCGAACCTGAGCTCAACATTAGTGAAGCAGCCGGGCCTGCTGCATTAGGGATAAATAGGGGCAGCCTGCCTCTTCCATGTGCTTTCTAGCCAGAATTTTGGCTGATGGCACATCCTTCTGTAGAAGTAATTTAGCCTTCCGGGGACCAAAAAGAAAAAAAATTCCTAAAGTTGAACTCTTGAATTAAAACATCTTTTAATGTGTGCACTTTATCCCTAGGCATGCTCTCAAGAAGTATATATTCTATATCAACTCTATGTTCTGTATAGAAGATCTTCATAATTAGAATTTCTGAATCAAAAATATACATCAATTCTGAAGTTGCTACATGGGACACATCTAAGATGTTTCAAAAATATTTTTTAAAAAATCTGTTGCCTTTCTAACGGGAAATCCTGTACATTCATTTAATAAAATTTGAAGTTTACTTACCAAACCTAGCCTCGCAGAGTTTGGCAATCGAGAGCCATAATGTATTGGCAGCTAAGAACTCCAGTAGGTTCTCCCAAGAGATTGCAAAGATTTTTCTTCCCATAATGTATGATGCACTTGGCCCCAGAAGAAAACAATGTACAGATTCTGCTCCTGGAGGCTAGCAGAGTGACTTCAAAACCATGAATGTACTGCCATTAACAAAGGGGGCTTGTTTCCTCCATTTGGTTTTGAGCAACCTTTTCCGAAAATTATTGTTTCTGAGAATCTTTTGTGATACATTTTCTCAATTGCACTGGATGCTCACTACAACATGAAAAGCCTTCTTTCAGAGTCTAGCTATCTGGGTAACCAACTGGCCTATCATTCCATCTAAGTCTTCATTAGACTTGACTATGTCACAAGACTATTCCAGGTACAAGAATTGAACTGTAATGACCAGTATGACCAGTGATGCAACTTGCTACAGGATATTTCTCTAGATTCCTTATGGATTCAAAAATCCTGGACTCATCCTCCAGGAGATTCAATTTTACATGTCTCATTCAGAATTATCAATAAAAGACAAGACAAAATGTTAAATATAGTCAATAAGTAGGGAATGCATTCAGATATAGAGTCTGTGCACAAACTATTGCAATAAAACGCAAAAGAACAAAGCATAGTTTTGTCAAATATTTATCAACTGCCTATTCACCTGTCAGTACTATGTTAAATGCTGTGGACATAGTGAGCTTTTATTGTTTGTTTTTTAAAAAGATCCAAGAGGCATTTTATTCATAAATTGACAAGTTAAATTGAAACTTTTTCATACAACTACTTTAAGATAATAAAATATAAGTAAAAAAGAAATTGATCATTTTTGGAGTGTCAGGCAATACAACCCAATAGAGGAGGAGCAAACATGATATATTCAGAGATCTGGATTTGAATTTGTCTTTACATCTTACTAACTACTTCCAACAGGTTAGAAACTCTACTCCGTGACCGTGAGTAATTGAATATAATGACTCTGAGACTTAATTTCATCTCTACAAATAAAAATAAATAAAACTATCCTATACTATTAAAAGTGATAGTATATCGCTCTGCATGTAAAGAGCTTTGCAATTCGAAGTCCTCAATAAATAGATTTGTTCACTCTCTTCTTTTGATCAGCTCATCTTAATATTGTGGCATTAATAGTCTGTAGTTAACTAGGCAACTAGATAACTAAGAAAAATCCTTTTGATTTTCTTTCATCTAATTTTATTTCATCTAATTTTATTTTATCTAATTTTATTAATTTAATGTCTAAGACTATAGGCATGAGTAATAGATCTGTCAATCTATATGATTTTTCTAAAGTGCACCAAAAATTTCTGCAGAAATTAATACTTAAAGGAAGCAATACAAATCATAACAACACCACCAACAACAACAAAACTCCACTAAAATGTAAATTTGTTCAGAATAAAAGCTCCCATGGTTCAAGATCATTGCTGTCTGGGTCACTGTGTTTCCTGTTACTAAGGCTACAAGATGTGTTTATAAGAGGAACACATCTTTATCCATTTTAACAAATAAAATGTAGGGACAGACTGTACTCCACTAAGAAAAAGAAATCCCACAAATCCATCTGGGAGGCTGGCTATGATAGACCCTTTGATTTCAAGAGTAACTTTGTCAAGAAGTTCAGTCAAGAGAGGACTTGATTTTATATTTGAAGATGAGAATCTGTACTTTTCTATATCTGTAGTGGAGCACAGTGCAACCCTGTGTACTTATGAGAGATGTGAGCAAAATACAAGCAATGGCTTCCTACTATTGAGTCTTTTGTGGACTTAGTCTTAGAAAGAGAAGAGCACTTACTCGTCTTTGAGAAATTTATCTGAGCCGATGGTTGCTTAAGGTGCATATCCTCCTGGTAGTATTTTTTTAATTTTTTATTGTAAAAATACTGTACAGAGGGGTTACAATTACATGGGCAAGATAATGAGTACATTTCTTATCAAGCATTGTAGCCTCCTCCTTTGTTTCCCCTTCCCATCCCTTCCCAGCCTCCTCCCGCTCCCCCCCGCCCACCACCAAAGTTGTAAAGTTTCGTTTTCGACATGACAACTTGTACTTCTCATTGTTGCAACGGGTCCACCTGTATCCTTATTTAAATGACTTGTTTTTCCCCTTCCCCTCCACAAATTATACCGTCATTAAATACAGTGAAAGTACCTCCTGGTAGTATTTTGCCCTCTGTAATCTTGCTCCATTGAATGTGGTTTGGAGTTGCTGATTTGCTTTTAATGAATAAAATATGATAGAAATGTTCAGATGACACTTCTGAGATTTTAAGACATCTATAGTTTTTATCATGAACTTTCTCACTTTGTCTCTGTGTCTGTTTCTGTTTCTCTCTCTCTCTCTTCTGTCTCTCTTGCCTGTCTCTCTTTATCTCTGTCTCTCTGTCTGTCTTTTGGTCTCTCTGTCTCTGTCTCTCCTTATCACTTTTTCTGTGGAGGCCAGGAGTCTACCATATATGTTAAAGATACCCAAGCCAAGCCTTCCTCAGTTCAACAGACTATGAAAAACTGAGAACCCATAACCATGTGGTTAAGTTTGGAAGTAGATTTTCAAGCCCATGCAGGTCCTGGAGATGACTAAAGCCTTGGACGATGGAAGGCTGCTGGAGGGTCCAGAAAGACCTTGGAGCAGACTTACCCACGTCATCTACTTCATAATTTTGAACCACAGAACTGCAGATGATAAATGCTTGTTGTGCAAAGAATTTAGATCTAAGAGTAAATTTGTTTCATAAAAACTTAAAATCATTACAAAGTAAAGATGAGAAGGAAGGAATAGAGAGCTTAACTTAGGCCAGGGAAACTGTTCCAACAGGTAAAGTCACCTTGGCAATTATAACAGAGATAAAGAAAGTCAGTTGGAAATGAGTAAGGATCAATTCATCACAAGAACATAATAATAACAACAATATCCATACCCCAAACTGCAGAGTTTAAAAGTCCTTGGAGGAAATATTGATATGACTATAAGGGAATTAAATCAGTCAAATTAAATTCAATAATAAAAGATTTTCATAGTTCATGCTCAGCAATATTTTGAACACTTAGAAAAAAATTGTGACTAGACATTCTAAATATTTTGTCACTACGAATTATTTAAGTACTGTAGAACAATACTACACCTTACTTGTCTGCACAATATCTGGTCATCAAGAAAAACATGTACCTAGCCATAAAAAAATCTCAATAACTATAGAAACAATGTTCTTTAAGTCATGTTCTTTATATAATATAATTTGGAATCTATCCAAGATATCTAGGAAACTCCCACTATTTGGAAAGTAAATAATACAATGCTAAATCAATCAAGGAAGGAAAGATGGGGGAAATCTTAACATATGGAATGTAATTACTTAAAAAATACTAATGCATAAGAGATGCAAATGAATCAAGAGATAGTGAGAAATTTATAGATTTATGTTAATATATTAGAAAAATAAATAGTTTAAAACATAGCTAAGGTTCTGATCTAAGAAAATACTTGCAGAAATACACTTCGCAGAAATAAGAGAATATAATAATAACCAATAGCAGAAATCAAATATAAAGCAAACAAAAAGATAAAAGTCAATCAAAGAGAAAAATGAGAAGGAAATTAGATTAGAGAGTAAGCAATATTTAATGTTCCGAAGAAATCACTGAAATCAATAAAATCTTAGTTAACTGGAAAAGAAAAGTTAACTAAATTATACGAAGGAAAGAAATGCACTACTAGAAATTCTCTAGGTGTTAAAAAAATAGATCATTATTGATGACTATGTACTAATCAATTTGACAAGATCAAATAGAATGATACACTGGAATATAGAATGAGCTTTAAATGACAAAACCCTGTATTTAATAAGCATTCACACACACACAGACACACACACACACACACACAGACACACACACACACACACACACACAGAGACACACACACACACACACACACACAGATGGCTTCCCTGATCAATTTTCTTAAACACTTCAGGAAAAAAGACTATGAGCCTTATTCAAATGCTTTCAGACAATAGGATGGTAAGGGAAAAACAAAGGAGGAGGTAACAATGCTCCATAGGAAATGTACTCATTACCTTATTCGTGTAACTGTAACCCCTCTGTACAGTATTTTAAAAATAAAAAACATAAAAAAGAAAAGATGGGAATTCTATTTTGTTTCATAAAACTAGAATAATCTTGCTTGTAAAACTAAATAAAAATCATTATCTAAAGAGGAAATTATAAACCTATGTTCTGTGGTCTTGAGTATAAACGTTCTCAACTATTTTATCATGTTGATTATGTCATAATCCAGGATCACTAAGGTTTATTCTAAGAATAAAAATGACTAAACTTTAAAATAATACATGCAATGACAATAATAACAGAATAAAAAATAAAAAATAATTCCAATGGATATTTAAAGACCATTAACAAAATTCAACAATCCATTTATGATAAAGGCTTCTGGCAATCTAGAAATAAAGAAACCCACTTCTTTCATCTGATAAAGATTCACTCCAAACATGTCCACATTTATTTTATTCTAAGAGTGCAAAATAAATTATTTTCTTCCTAAGATGGGAAATAAACAAGGTTGGCTGCCCAGGTGATTATTATTTTATGGCATTAGATTGAACCAGTTTTTATTTGGAGATGGCAATTCTTTTTTTTTTTTAATTTAATTTAATTTTATTTGAGAACATACTGTACAGAGGGGTTACAATTACATGGGCAGGATAATGCATACATTTCTTACCAAGCATTGCAGCCTCCTCCTTTGTTTACCCTTCACCTCCCTTCCCAGCCTCCCCCTTCCCCCCCACCCAATCCTTCCCCCCCTCCCCCCCCACACCGACATTGTAAAGCTCGTTTTTGACATGACATTTTGTACTTCTCATTGTTGCAACAGGTCCACCTGAATCCTTAAATGACTTGTTTGTCCCCATCTCCTCCACAAGTTATACTGACATCAAATATAGTGAAAGCGGGGGTTACACTGTGGGGGAGGGACATACAAAGCAACAAAGAAATAATCTTATAAATGCGTTAGAAACACATGCATGAAAGAAAAAAAACATTAAAATACATATTTAAGGGTTCGTTTTCCTAACATCACATTATCTGACCTTTTCCACTTGACTCATACCTATACTAGATATTGCAAATAAGGGAAACCATGGGACCTATGTTTCTTTGGGCCTGGCTTACTTCACTTAATATAAGTTTTTTCCAAGCCTTTCCATTTCCTAACAAATGGGGAAATGTCATTCTTTCTGATGGAGGCATAGAATTCCATTGTGTATGTATACCACATTTTCTTGATCCATTCATCTACTGAGGGGCATCTGGGTTGGTTCCATATCTTAGCTATGGTAAATAATGCTGCAATAAACATAGTTGTGCTGGTAGCTTTAGTGTGGTCTTGTTTGTAAACATTTGGGTAAATGCCCAAAAGTGGGATTGCTGGGTCATAGGGGAGCTCTATGTGAAGTCTTTTGAGGAACCTCCATACTGCTTTCCAAAGTGGTTGAACAAGTTTACATTCCCACCAACATTGAAGTAAGGTTCCTTTCTGTCCACATCCCCTCCAGCATCTGTTGTTGTTAGAGTTCTTGATTTTTGCTGTTCTAACTGGAGTGTGGTGATATCTCAATATTGTTTTGATTTGCATTTCTTTTATGGCTAGGGATGTTGAGCATTTTTTCATGTGTCTATGAGATGGCAATTCTTATGTCAAAATCCTGTAATCTTTATAAAAAGTAATCAGTAAATTTGGCAAGAACACATGAAACTAAATTTCTATGAAAACTTTAGTTTCTATCTATCTATCTATCTATCTATCTATCTATCTATCTATCTATCTATCTATCTATCTATCTATCTATCCATCTATCTAATTACAGTAAAAGCCCTGTGGTCTGCCATCTTATTCTGGGCTACCCTTTTAGGAATAACATTCTGGTAGCTTCTAAAGTGGTGGCTCTTGACAGCTGACTGCTGATTATCTCTCTAATAATTGTTCTGCGTAAGAAAAATTACATTTGCCAAAAGTTAGGTACCCTCTTCAGTATCATCTTTCTCCTATAAACCAGTTCATTTAGTGGAAAGAACTTTCTAGTCCCTGTGCGGTAATTCAGGACACTGTTGAGGGCCCATGAACATGTTAAGAGTTTCATACAGGGCCAACCAAGGCCCCTATTGAAACTGCATCAAAATTCAAAATTCAACCTTAGTCTAATCATGTTTTTTTTTTTCTCTCTCTTATACAGATGTTATTCCAGTGCACACTTCCCAGTAAATTGCCTGGCAATGAACACCACTGTAGTATTTGTTCCCTGTGGAGCATGACCTAACTCTATTACAGGAGTCATCTGAGGAACAGATGCTAAAATAGAATATCAGAGTTAGATGGTCTACTTGCTTGCTGACAAACAGGATTCCATCAACAATGACAAGTGGAGTACAGAAATCCCCTGGCACTGTACTGAAATGCTGTTGTTAAAAACTCACGCTCCCATTACGTTGGAATGGTAAGCTAGCAACAGAGATATACACTAAGGCTTGTCAGAGGCAATATTTCAGGCATTTAAGATATTTGGAAAGATACACTACCATAATCCCAGATACTTAGCAGGCAAGTATAAAGTATATCACCGATAAACCTAACAATACACACGATATATGTAGAAACATTCAAGTTGCTATTGTTACTGAGCTTTCAGTTATTCTACATTCTTCTCTAATATGTAGCAATCAAAGGAAAATGCAGATACTCAGGACTATAGAAAAAGCAGGAGAAGCCATTTAGCTCAGTGATGCCTTCCTTCTCACGGTAATGGATGAAGAAGGAAGATGTGGGTGAGAGGTGCTTGCTGCCCTAGAGCGTTATACTTCTTCTCCAATCAAGAGAACTTGATAGAGAAGATCGTTTGGGAGTATTTGTATATGGTTTACAATTATGTTCCAAAAATGTGGTGGTCTTATGTTTTCTGTATCGTCTTTATAGACTCCAAACGTAGAATATGCTCATCACATTATTTTGAGGTAGAAATGGTTAAGTTGTGCAAATGATAGCAGAATATCAAAACTGTGGAAGGAAGGAAATTGTCGTTAGGTGGTTCAAAAAGTAAGAAAGGAGACATGATCCTAGCTACTCAGGAAGCTGAGATTTGAAGATCACAATTCAGAGCCAAACTCATGTTTGTTCATGTTTTCTGGCCTTTTACCGACTTGAGGACTCACATAAAATGTAAGCTGATCTCATAACCGAGACCTTCATCGTAACTTTATTTGCAAAGGCTTTTATTTAAAATAAACTCATATTTGGAGGTCCTAGCAGGTAAGAATTTCCTATTCAACTGTTAGCACTCACTTGAGCATGGAAATAGATTTAAAAGATATTTCAATAAAATCTCATTTGTGACAGCATGCTGACAACTGGCTCTCCTTGTGAGAGTAGCAGAGTGATAAAGATGACTATGTATTTTGTATTAAATACTCTAAGATAGAGGGAATCGGGTCACTGAGGTCAAAAATGATGACATCTGGATGTGTGTTTGAGAATTGTGAGCCACCAAATTCTCTTGGACATTTTCCCTGACAAACATCCCCTTCCAAGTACTAGAGAATATGAGAGAGATTTTGCCTATACATTGTACAAAGACCATACCTGAGGGGAGAGAACTCTAACAATGATGCTCGTCCTTCTTGGGCTCTGAGTCCCTTTTCAGTAATTAGGGTAAAGTCTGAGCATATCTATATTAGGAATTACTATTCCTGGCAGGAAAAGAAAGATTGTTCCTCAGTGCTTTGGAGCTTCAAGACATTGGTGACTGGAAAAGCATGTTTGGGAGTGGATTTTTAAAAAGCTTTAAGTAGGTGTACAAAGGAGTTGTCATTCAACAAAACCGTTTATGAGTACAATGCATCTTGATCATTGTCACCTCTTTCAACGTTTTCACCCATCTTTCTCCAACCCACCCATTCTGTCTCTCTTCCTAATTTTGTAGTAATGATAGAGAGCAGACACAGAGAAGACCCATGAACACAACTCATGAGCGTATGAATTATGCCACTTTGTACAACCGTAAGTATCAGAGAATCTTGAAAGATGAATACATATTAGAAAGACTTGAATACATTAAAGATGTTCCAAGATAAGAGAACCATGTCATATGAGTAAAGGCAGAGAAATTCATAGGACAAGGGGGCAGAGAGGGAAGGAAGAGACAGAGAGACAGAGAAAGAGGAAACTGTTGATTTGGTTAATTTGAGTAACACGATGCTTGAAAAAATGTATAATTCATGAATCTAATTTATGAGTCTGAGAGAAATGTTCTTCCAGTCCTCAAGAAAAGCCCTAGAAATACCAGAGGAAGTAGAGTCACATTCTTCCTCTACCTAGGCTGTACCTGTTATCCAACATTGGCCTGGATTAAATTGAGAAACAACACAGCAAGAGAAACCTGACCTTTGTTTTTAATCCTCCACCCCTGTGACCTGCTCTGTAGCCCTAGGTGGAGCTCTGTGGAAGCAGAGAGGAGACCTGTTGGAAAGAGGAGCTAATGAGTTTGGAGGATTGGAATTTCTCAACTGGAACCGGGCATTGCTCCCTGAGAGCCTTCCACCTGGCACCCACTAATGGCAGCTTATTTCTAGATCACTGACTCCTCAGTTTATACATGGAAACACCTAGAGACTTGGAACGCTTCAAGGATCTTCCTTTGGATACAATGTGTGAAAGAGAACAAGGCTCTGAAGTTAACAGGAGAAATCTAGGGTAAAATTTCACTTCTCTGAGATTCAGTGTCATCCTTTATAAAGAAGCAAAGGCAATGCCTCCTTTCTAAGTCATTCTAAAGACCAAATGACATGGAGGAGGCAAATGAAACATGTCTGCATATAGGCATCCATCATCCTAGTTGGTTCTGAACTAGCAGAGTTTGAATGAGGGAGATGATGTATGTACTATTTAACAATATTCAAAAAAGCTAATTCACTCATTTGATTCCTTGATCTTTTTTTTTAAATACAGCAACAAAGTGTTATCCATGGGTATAAAAGAGAGACAGAAGAGAAAGAAAAGATGGTATATGACAACCAACGTTTTAAATCCTCCAGCCAAGTTTCTACATATCTCCTTCTGACCTTACAATTGAGAAAGATATTAAGAGTTGCACAAATATTACAGGTGAGATATAACATTGAGTGTGAACATTTTTTCTATTTTTTTATTTTATCAGTCATGGTCTTGAACTCTGGGCCTGGGCACTGTCCCTGAGCTCTTCAGCTCAAGGCCAGTATTCTACCACTTGAACCACAGCTCCATTTCCGGTTTTCTGGTAGTTAATTGGAGATAAGAGTCCCACAGACTTTCCTGCCCAGGCTAGCTTTGAAGTGCGATCCTCAGATCTCAGCCTCCTGAGTAGCTAGGATTACAGGCATGAGCCACTGGCGCCTGGCCAACTTTCTAATTTTATGTTTAGGTTGGAGGAAGAGTGGGCAGCCACATGGAAAAAATGGCATGATCTAACTGATGGTATTAAACCATCAAGACCTGTCTGCTCATATTCTTCTTGCTCTCTGTGCGGGTCACTCTCTCCCCTGGGGGAAAGACCTTACTAGAATAACTATCTATGACCTACTATCACATAAGGTAGGCTACAGAATGTTTATGTGCTAGTTGTTAAAGGTTTAATGGCTGGTTTGGGGAGGAGAGAAGGTTTAGTTTACCTTGGGAGAAAGGAAACAGGAGAAAGAAGGACGGGAAAGTCAGAAAGATTTTGCTTGGAATCCCTTTGCTCCAGTTCAAAGTACTGAGCACACTGAAGTGTCTTAGTTTAGGAAACTAGATTTCAGTCCCAACTTAAGAGAATGTTAATTAGCAGCCAATGTGGGATCAGAACCCCTACTCATAGCTCTCTCAATATGCAATCGGTTGAAGGTTGTTCAGAGACTCGGCTTCTTATTTCTTCCATTAATTGCTGATTCAATGATTTGTTTTATAATGATTTGTCCTTCTGAGGTTGTGGCTTCTGCCAATATCCCTCATTCTTCAGCATTTCTTCTTTTTCTCTAACAAATTGAAAGGAATTGCTCGTGAGAAATGCCAGCCTCGCTCTTTGACACAAGGCGGCTGCACTTGCTTTCTGTTGTCTGTGCAGAAAGCCACGAGTTCCCTAGTTGGCACTTCTGTCTCTGTCCTCACAGCAGAGTGTGGTCTGGTGGTGGCATTGTCTAAATTCTATGTTGGACTACAAAAAGGCCAGAAATTCTGTTTCACCACTTTGGGTGTTTTTTTTAAATTATTGTGAAAATACTGTACAGAAGGTTTACAATTATATGAGCAAGGTAATGAGTACATTTCTTATCAAGCATTGTTGCCTCCTCCTTTGTTTCCCTTTCCCATCCCTTCTCCCTTCCACCCCCCACTCCCCCCATGCCAAATGTGGGTGCTTTTGAACAAAGTATTTTTTCCTAAAACAAAAACAAAAAAAGTGCATAATTTGTGAAGAGATGGCTGATCACATACTCAAAAATGTACAGTTGTAAATGAACGATTACCTTGAAGGAAATTAAAATTTCCTAGTCATAAAATATTATTCAACATTCTTTAGTGGATGGTGAGGAAGAGAATCAGGGAGGATATGTTTTTGCTTATCCTATAGTCATGAGGGATAATAAAAGCTGAACTACCAGTTAGAAGGACAGAAACAGAAGACAATGTTGGCTATGGAAAAAATTAATAGAAAGAACTTGTTGACATTAATACTTCCACAAGCACCCCACCCTTCACACGCCTTTTTCTATTATATACCATCCCTGAGCAATCTCTTTAATAGTACCTTTATAACATGGCTCTGATTTGTCTCCTTTCCTTACCAAAGAGCTTGCAAGACCACCTGGATCTTTGGCCATTATTTCTTGCAATGAAAGGAAAACAAGCAATGGAATAGAGAAGAGGAAAGAGAGAGAAATGAAGGTGGAAGAAAGAAGGAAAGGAGTAAGGGAAACGATATTTAAGAGAGAGTTTATTTATGAGCAATACACTAAATATATATATATATATGTATATACAGTTGCTTATTTAATCCTCATGAGAGCAAATGAATAATTATTATTTTGTTCCCATGAGTAAACCAAAGGCAAAACTAAATTCTGCTGAATTTTTGTGGCCATTGACATATCTCAAGAATTTTTTTTCCTTTGGTCATAATCTCTTATTAACTAGCTACTCATTGATATACCTCCTACCCTCTCTCAATGGAAGCAAGTGTGATAACCAGTCTCTTTAAGAGATAAAGATGTCCATGAGATAGGCTCAGTCATTTTATGGAATTTTTCAAGTGAAATCCTACCAAGACAAGTGCAAAAAATAATAGTGACAACATGCTATGAAATAAACCTGTATGAGAAATACCCGTAGATCCTGTGCATGCTCAGAAAGGTAGAACACATTGGAAGTCCTGTGGCTTTGTTGTCTCTTTTCTTTAACTTGGTGGTGAGACACTGCCTATCATTGAAAAAAAAATTGCAACATATATGTGTGTGTATACATACATACATGTTTAAGTAGTTATACCATTCAAGCTTATAAATACGATCCATCCTGATTGACTTCCCTCCTGATTAGCAAGAATGATGTTATTATCTTAAAATGTGGTATATATACACAATGGAATTCTATACCTTCATCAGAAAGAATGACATTGCCCCATTTGTTAGGAAATGGAAAGACGTGGAAAACATTATATTAAGTGAAGTAAGCCAGGCCCAAAGAAACATAGGTCCCATGGTTTCCCTTATTTGCAATAATTAGCATATGTCTGAGACAAGCAGAAAAGGTCAGATACGATGATGTTAGGAGAAATGAACCCTGAGATAAGACACAAGTGGTTTTTTCCTTCTTGCTATTGTTTCTAACGTATTTATAAGGTGATTTTTTTGTTGCTTTGTATGTCCTTCTCCCATGGTATAGCCCTTGTTTTCATTGTATTTGATGTTGGTATAATTTGTGGTGGGGGAAGGGAAAAAACAAATTGTTTAAATAGGGATACAGATGGACCCATTGCAACAATGAGATGTACAAGAAACTATGTTGATAAACAAACTCTACAACTTTGCGGGGGTGGGGGGGAAGGCGGGAGGGAGGAGTGTAGTCATGGAGATGGGAGGGCAGGGATGGTAGGGGAAAAACAAAGGAGGAGGCAACAATGCTTGATAAGAAATATACTCATTACCTTGCTCATGTAATTGTAAACCCTCTGTATGGTATTTTCACAATAAAAAACTTATTTAAAAAAAGAAATTACAAACCAAAAAATAGTTTAAAAAATGGATGGTATTTTATTTACAATTTTGTATATGAAGGTCAGATATTATATCTAAATTATAAAACCCTTTTTTGAATCACTCCAGTGAGAGAAGAAAAAGGGACTGTAGTCTCTTTTGAGGACAGTGCCCACATGACCTAAGGACTTCTCTTTAAGTTCCATTTCTTAGAAGTTCCATCACCTACCATCACCCTAAATACTAAACTTTCAACACCTGGATTCCTAGAAGCCACTCAAACCAGCAGCCATACATCTTCCACTTATTCACCTGGTGACATTTTGCTCATTAAGGCTAGTATGTCTTATTTCAATGCTGCATTCCAAATAACAATACACCATTCTACATTCTAGCTCATTAGCATGAGAACGCTTGAGACCAAGCAGTAAGAAACACTGATGTGCATGATTACAAAGATATAGAAGCATAGAAGAATAAAAGAGAAAAACCTCACCAATGATCCATGGGAAAATACGATTCTCTAGTTATCTACAAAATATCCTTTAAGTGGTAATCCCATGACTAGAAATTTATCCTATAGTCAATTCTAAATAAGGAATAAATTGTGAAAGCAAAGGCTTTGCAACAGTTATCTATTTAGGTTATAGCCACAGGACGAAAAAAAAGAGTTGGAAGAGAAGGAAGATGAAGAGGAAAGAACCTAAACACTCTATACAGGGAATAATTGATATGCAGTAAATAGTTCTTAACATAACTGGTCAGTAAAGGAAGATTTGGGTTTTAGATGTTTCTATTAGGAGTTGGTCAAGTAGGATTCATAGGCTAAATCTAGTCCATTGTCTTTTTTTTTTCTTTTGGTCGGTCATGGGACTTGCACTCTGGGCCTGGGCTCTTCAGCTCAAGGTGAGCTCTCTACCACTTGAGCCACAGCACCACTTCCCTGTCTTTTTTTGTAATTGATAAAGTTTTATTGGAATATATTCACACCCATGTGTCTCAAGCTACTCTAGTAGAATTCAGTAAAGACCATGTGATTGAGAAGGCTAAAATAGTATCTGGCTCTTTATGGAAAACATTTGTGATCTCAGGTTTGGACTACAGAGGAAACAACCTTCCTCTTCTTTGTTTGCTGTGACCTCTCATACCACAGAGTGACACCCTGGGACAGGTTGGCAGAGGCCCAAGATTGAGCACTTTCTAGCTTCTGAACCCAGGTACAGTCTTCTGCCACCAAAGTCTCAGGGTTTTCTTTTTTTAAAATGAGAATTGTATCTTCCTTGGTTGCTGCTAAGGGAATTGTAGATCCTGTTTGCAGCTACATACAGTTGGATGGTTATAATTGAGATTCAGCCCTGAATACCAGGATGTCATTTATATTGGATTCAAATTGTAACAACTCAAGCCCTGGATAACACTGTGACAATGGGTGGAATTTACTTATTCCCCAAATTTCTCAGTGTACGCATGCTGTGAAATGACAATGGTGATGAGATCTTACCAAGAGGTCACAGTTCATAGGGGAAATGTTTGTCAAAGGATTAGCACAACGTCAGAGTTCTGTGATAATACTCCACAAGAGGTAGCTTATATGGGTTGGGGAATGGCTCAAATGATAGAGCATTTCTCTATCACATATGAAACCCTGAGTTCAAACCCAGTACTTTCCTCCCCACAAAGAAGTAGAGAACAATATCCTGTTCTTTTTTTTTTTCATCTTATTTCTACCCCATTATATAAGAATGCTCATTCTTTTACTCAATCATTCTGATTACATTCACAATGAAGAATGAACATTGTAAACCAAGACCTCTCATGTCTGGCTCCTTTTACCCTCTGCAAATTTATATCGCTATGCCTTCTGCTAGGTGGCACGTGCAACCTCTGACACAGTTACTAGCTAACAATAACCTTGCAACTACTACTTTGATTTCTCAAATGAGTTAAGAACTGCTAAATATATTTGGAATTGTGAAACGTGTCACTAAGATGCTCTTTTATAAAAAAGAAAAAAAAAAACCCTGTACTTCTATGCTGCTTGCAATGTGATTTTCGATCAACTGCCTCGTGTCCGTCCAATCCTTCAATCACTCTGTAAAGTAAGAATGTATCTTAGATGTATCTTGAGTTTGAAAAAAATAATACATAGGAAGAGGTTGAGCAGTTTAGCCGGTTTCATATGGTTAGCATGTAATAGACCTGGAATTAAAATGCAAGGTGCTAGGCTCAGAGTATAGACTGTCAAAGATCATAGTACATTTCCTCTTCTAACATAAATAGTTGTGAAATTAGAGTTCAAAGAATAATTAGAAAGACCCCTCATTCTCAGTGTAGTTGAATAGAAAGCCCTCATACATTTCTAGTACATTTATGGGCATGCAAATCGATACAAGTACTTTGATACACCTCATTAACAATGCCGCCTGAAACACAGGATGGGATTACTTTATGAATCAGCAATTTTGCACCTAGGTGTAGTCTTATAAGTGTCTGTAGCAACCAAAAGACACAGGGGCGGAGGAGGGGTAGACAGGGGTGGGCGGGGCGGGGGGAGATGGGAAGGGATAGGTAGAAGAAACAAAAGAGGAGGCAATAATGCTTGGTAAGAAATGTACTCATTATCTTGCCCATGTAATTGTAACTCCTCTGAACAGTATTTTCACAATAAAATAAAAATTAAAAAAATTTAAAAAGATATGGGCAGAAGCATTTTGTTAGCTGTTTAGAACAAACAAATCAACAGACACCACAATGACCCCTTTTAACAACACGTAAAAGGATAAATACATCATATCATATTGACCACATTTACACTGTGCCACACATAATAATAAGGCAGATTACATTCTCTGCATCAGGCATACAGGGTGATCTGGAACACCAGATACTTGAAAAGCAGAGGCAGGGGGCAACTGCAACCAGCCAGAGCAAAGTTAACTCAAAACAAACCGAAGATTGGAGAAGGTATGACTCAAGTGGAAAAGCAGTAGAGTACTGTCTTAGTCTGTAGATGCCCTGGTTTCTGGTTTCAAACCTCATTACTGGGAGAATAAAGCAGCCAGTAAGCATCTATTCTATAGAATTCTGCTATGAATTTCAGGAACAGGCAAATGTAATATGTAGTGACAGAAGTTAAAATGTGATTGCCTAGGTGCAGGTGTGGGGAGGGGGGGAGGGAATATCTTAGAAGATAAGGGACAAGGTGGCTGGCTTCAATCCGGGGAAGTTTTTGCTTGAACTATGAAGTGGTCGCAGAGATGTAAGCACACACGAAACTTCACTCTTCAGTCTGTGTACATTAATGTGTAGCTCGTATAACTCCACACACAAACACAATTATGGTGTCTTAGAAAAGCGAGCATAGTCCTTTCTCTTTCTCTTCTTCAAAACAACCCAGCTTCTTATTCATGCATGTTGCACTGGGTTTGGAACGTCAGAGCGTCTAGTAGAGGGCATCTCCAACACAGGAGCAAGATTAGCCTTGCATTCTCAAACAGAATATACAAAAACCAGAAGCCGCTTTCTTTTCTTGAAATAGTTACAGAGTCATTTTCTCCCATTGCTGCAGCCAGCAGCCAATCAGGCAATTTTGGTTGGCCCAAGGGCAATGGGGTTGTGAAAAGTATCCAAGAATGGAGTCAGTGTTTCATGATGTGCCCCAAGCCACACACTCCTGCACTAAATCAATAAAAATCATCCACAGATTTTTGGACTTACTTTAATAAAGTAGCATTTCCATGAACCTCCTAGACAGACAACAGACAGCTTGTCACTGGGTTTAGGAACATCTTGCAAATAACAATTCTCCTCATTCAGAGTTATTCTGGTGGGTGAATGAATCCACAGCTCAACATGACACACATAGGTATAGATTGACTTTGTACTTGAGAGAATCTTGAGTTTTCCTCTTGAGGAAAACTTGGATCATGAAGTAAATAAGTTAACAGTTTTTGAGGTTTGCTGGTAAGTGTCAATTGGCTGGAGAGGCAGAGTAGTTACGCACTGGAATTCTGTCTGGTGACTTCAGTATTACACATCTCTCTTGATACTTTTGAATAGATGATGCTTCATTCTTTGATTTTCATAAAACCACAATTGTTGTGCCATTGCATATTTAGCAAAATCTTTTTTGTTTAGGTACTGTGCTAACTACATAGACTAGGACAATCTTGGATCATCCTGACTCAGCCTCCCAACTATTGGGATTATAGGTGTGAACTACCATGCCTGACTGTCTCAGATTCAGCAAATCTTTATTTACCATTGAACATGCTTCTTAAAACCTTTCTCTGTCTCTGTGAAGGGAGGACTTGGGTTGAGAGGGATGAAGAAAGATGATGAAAGAGGTGGTATTGTTCAGGGTGCATTGAACTTAGAAGCTGAGTTGTTGACTGGCAATCTCTTGGTGCAGCTACTCAAAAATAAAAATATAACTTTTAAGTTGCACAAATGAAAAATAAATTAGCTTCACCAAATATATATATATATATAAGGTATATATATATATGTATATATGTATTTGTGTGTGTTAGTTGCATTTTGTAGATGAGAAACTGAGTTAAATTCGCAAATACTATATTCTGTTAAAGCCAGAACTTGAATTAAGATATTCTGGCAATGAAGAAAGCTTTTTCAATTTCCATTTAATTACAATTGCTTCTTTAAAATTACATAATAACCTATTAGGTCCAGTCATGTTTTTGCCTTTAACTAGCTATAACCTTGGAATTAATACTTCCTTGCTCTAGCTTTTCTTTCTTGATCTAAAGAATAAATCAGTGCACTAAGATTTCTTTCCAAATGTTGCGGCTTTGTACCTATGATATTTAGGCCTAAAACGTGTCCTTTCTTATTTCCTGACATCGTGCAAATAGAACCACATGAAAACTAAATACAGTTTTATTTGAACTAGAAATCTGTTGGGAAATTGTAATTCAAACCACTTGAGCTATTCTTTCCCCTAATAAGATTATTTAAAAGTGCTCAGTCTCACAGTGAAAGACTTACAATGAAAGGCAGGAGATACATTAACTGAGTCCAGACTATTAAAATTCAGCATAATTGAAATGAATAATATGGGAAATAACTCAAGAATGTTAGTACATAAAAAGTTAATGTTTAGACAAATTTACCCAATGAATATTCTTATGGAAAAGATAGTGTTTTTTCTTTATATATAGAAGAAAAAAGAGAGGGTTGTGTTATTTATTTATTTATTTAATGTCTTGACTGAGTCTTCAAGGCCTGGCATTCTTGCTTGGCTCTTTTGATGAAGACTAGAGCTCTATGACTTGAGCCACACCACCGCTTCCAGATTTTCACTGGTGAATTGGAGATAATAACCTCACAGGCTTTCTGCTTTGGCTGTCTTCGTACCTTGAGCCTCAGGTCTTTATCATCTGAATAGCTAGGATGGAAGGTATTAGCCAGCAGGGACTGATTTCTAAAGAGAGTTTTAATTTATGTTGGCTTATAGTTTCATGAAGCAGCTTCTGGATATTTGAAATACTTGAGACATTTGTTCCTGACTACTAGTTATTGACATCAATTCCTACCTAGCTTTCCTAGTTCTGCACATTTTGTTTTCCATCTTAGTGACTACTTCTAGCCTCTCTCTCTATATTTGTTCATAATTCAGTTTTTATACTTATTACCTCAAAATTTAACTCATGCATCCCTTCTGAGTATGAGTCCTGCCCTTTGCCTTCACCTCAAAATTGACATCATCTGTACAAACTAACAAACAATGTGTCCTTCTGCAACCTCACGGGACTATCCTTGATCTTGATAGCTCTCAACTAAACACATTTAATGTTGAATTTCTTTGAATAGAACAAGCTATTTTCCAATAAATGGGAAAAATGGGACCAATAACTACCTAATTTCAGCAGTCTATGTGGTAAGTATGTGGTAGACTGTACTGTTGCTCTCCACCATTTTTGTTCTTCCTTTAATGAAATAACACATCTCTGTGGCTCTAGATAACATTCCATCAGAGCTTGTAGACTATATTAATCCAGCTCATTGACCAGAGGTTCGCTTTGACATTTGGGATGTTAGCAGCTCAGACATGGGCAGATAGTTCATATTCATTCCTGTAATTACACTTGACCTTATTCTTCTTCCTATACATTAAAACGAGAATCCCTCAGAATAAGTAGCTCATAAAGAATAAGGAATGGACATGAACTATAGCTTGTTTTTCAGATGAGGCTTAAGAAGTGAACCAAATGGATATTTTTATTATTTGGTCCATGAGTCTGTTCAATTCTACTCTCACAAGGAGGGAGGGTTCTCATCATTTTTCTCATCATGTTGTCCACTTTCAAATAAAATCCCAAATATTTCCACTGAAAACAGTGAGTAAAGAAAAAAGAGTATTGAATTATAGATACGTTCTAAATGCTGACTGTGTGCTTAACCTATACCTTACTTTTTAAAAGCAGATGCTAGAATCATTCTTACATTAATAGATAAATAGCCAATTTTAAGCTTGGAAAGGTTTAGTAATCTGGTTAAGATCACAATGTGGTAAGCCTATGTGAACTCAGGCTGGATCTGGAGTTCATGGCTTGCACTAAAAACATAATGAATATGCCCTGCTCCATTTTCATTATCTGTAAAAGAATGGTAGTGTTGATCTATATAATACTGAGTGCAGCCAGGTGCCAGTGGCTCACACCTGTAATCTTAGCTACTCAGGAAACTGAGATCTGAGGATCATGGTTCAAAGCCAGCCTAGGCAGGAAAGTCCCTGAGACTCTTATCTCCAATAAACCACTAGAAAACCGGAAGTGTTGCTGTGACTCAAGTGGTAGAGTGCTCACCTTGAGCTGAGGAGCTCAGGGACAGTGCCCAAGCCCAGAGTTCAAGCCTTACAACCGACAAAAAGAAAAAAAGAAAAAGAAAAAGAAATACGAGTACAAAGGGAAAGCACATGACTGACCAAACTGAAAAATTTCTGTTAATGCAGGCTGTATTTCCAATAAGGTATTAATTCTTCAGCAAAGTTGCCTATAAACACCAGCAAGGTCCAGAGAGAGATACCAGTCATGTTAATATTTATCACATGAGCACACTTGCATTTGTTCTATTTCTCCTAGCCTTGCTTCAGTCTCAGAAGGTGAGATAGCTTTGTTTTCTGAGAGAAATATGCAAAGATAAGGAACGTATAATGTATGTTGGACTCCCACAGCAGGAACCTAGAGTACAGCAGACCAGAGGAAGTGGTGCTGGCTGAAACTGACAGACGTTTAAAGCTGTCACTACCTAGTGAATAAGACACACTGAATGGTGACTATACCACCTTTTTATTCGTTCCTTCTATGTACCCAAGGCAAGATATGAACTGCTGGTTTGGGATTATTTATCATGAGCTCTGTATGCTACAGTGAATGGATTGTGTCTTGAAGGAATGTGCACTTGCTTCCACACTCTCTGGTCTGGTTCCCTCAACTCCACACTCTCATCTGCATTGTTATTTTTCTGTGGGATCAGTCTTACTTCATTCTCAAGTATAGCCCTAATCAGAGAAGCTGAATATCAATTGGGACCACACTATATTCGAAGCACAATTACTTGTGAAGTATTAGCTCTATGCCAAATCCAGGTAAAAAGTGAATAAAATACTTAAAAGTTTCTCTTCTCCATAAGCACACACTCTTCTAAGTGAACATCATTGTGAACTGAAACTATAAGCCAGCATGTTTCATACTGTCGAAGATTGTGGTCAAGCTACCATAGAAACAGATGGCGAAAAGCCAATTCTGCCAAGAAACTTAAGAAATCTTTACAAAAAGAAATCCCGAGAAGAGCATTTAAGATCCGTACCATATATTGACACATTCCAACACATGTGATGTATTGTATGGCATATGTTGTATGGCATGCATGATTATGGTATTGTACCAGGTAGGCTAGAAGATACTTCCACAATAGTAAGAGAAATATTTTCAAAGGACAGAGGCGTGAACAAATACAATCTCATCAAGATTGGTTGGAGCATCATTTGGGTAACAGAGAGGGATGAAGGGAGGAAGGCTAGATTTTCAGCAAGCTAGCTTAGAATGGCTGATTTTTATCAAGTAGAGATAATTTGCACTTGTTAAATACTGGTCCAAGCCTACTTATGGAGAATTTCTACTCATACATTCACTGAACCTCACCAATCAAGCCTGGAGTATATTGTATCAAAATGTGTTAGGAAGAATTCAAACCTATCTGGCTCATTTGTTCCATGTGCTTAGCACTTTGACTGCTTTTGCTTTCTATTACTTGAGCTCTTTCTCATCATGTTTCATCTATGCTTCCTACTGGAAGCATAATTTTAATAAGTTTTTTTAATAAGTTTTTTTATTGTGAAAATACTGTACAGAGGGATTACAGTTAAATGAGCAAGGTAATGAGTACATTTCTTATCAAGCATTGTTGCCTCCTCCTTTGTTTTTCCCCTACTATCCGATATTTTTTTTGAAAAAGAAATCAAATTGGCAAATAGAGCAAGCTATGTTATCAGTATAGATTAATAATATCTATATTGATATAATTAATATACTGATATAAATCAGTATAAATAAATATAAATTATAACACATAAATTAATCAGTATAAATTAATCATAAATTAATAATAACACATTCATCAGTATAAATTAATAATAACACATTTAACTTCTACTCAACTTTCTAGGTAAGGTATGTTTCTCAAAAGAACCAATACGAGGAGAGATGAGGAGATTTATCTGTCAAGCTCCTCTCCCTTACAATGTGAAGAGATTTGAACTGTGACTGTAAGCAGTATGAAAGTAGTTTTCAAAAATGTCTTTTCTGGTGTGACTTGCAGCAAGTACACAGGTAAGGAAAGAGGTCATGAGAAAATGTTTTACTTCAGGCTAAATAGCGAGAGAATCAGTACAGACAGGAAAAGTAGAAATGATGGCTGTGAGCAATGTGGTGGTGGAAATTAACACAGTAGTGATGGAAGAAAAATTGGAAAATAAAATTTAAAGTGGAATTGCCTCAAAAAACTATCAAAAGCATAGAAAACTAAGGGCTCTGGTGGGTTTATAAACAGTATAAACAGGGTCTTACTAATGGGTTTTATAAAGAGTAACAATAAGATTTTTCATTATTACATATTCCTTTCATAACAAGACGTGTGCTGTGTGTGGTGCCTAAGTGTTTGTGCATATTTTAGCTGATGTTGCTGATGTTAAAAGCGGTTCTGTCAATATTATTCACTGAAGCTCAAACTAAGTCTAAGCCAAAACATATTTGCATGTGTACCTGTGAATATATTTATGTGTATAATTGTGCATGTAAAAATAGCATGCTATTTATAAACATTCAATATTTCAGCAATTATTTCCATACTTAAACATTTAAGAAATTATTTTCAGTCTCATCAGTTCTTTAGAGGAAGAGCAAACCTTACCAGACCATGGGATTCTTCAAATGTCTTGAGCTTTTTTTTACATGCTTTGGGTTTGGCCAGTCCCAAAGCCAATGTTTGCCAAGTCTTTTTTCCTTTAATTTTTAAACCCACATGTAGTTCAAGAGAACTTTATGCATATGTTTTTTATTCATTTACACTTAACTCATCAAAAAAGTTTTAAGGAAATTTAAAGTCCAACAAACCTTCAAACTTTCTGTTATTAAAGCCCTCTAAATGTTAATAAATCCTAGTTACTTGAGATTGGTATTTATACAGTAATCAGAGCTTCTAGTCTTATGGATGTATCTAACCAAATGTTTGTTTCATTAATGGACTCATGTTTTGGGGGTTGTTTCTTAGTATGAGGAGCTCTTGCTGTCAAGGCTACCAAATCCAGCATCTGTTTCCAAGTACCAGTGATGGCTCTCATTGGATGGTCCACATGACTCCTGTTTTCCCCATGACCACTGAAATGTCCTTGTGACATAGACAGAAAAGGTTTTAAGTACTCAGTGAAATCAAGGGGAGCTTGAGATCATGATGTTATCCTTTGACATAGTGGTATAGCTCTCGGGTGGGAATTGCCCTCAAGCAACACCACATTCATTTCCTGACATCAAGAGTTAAGCTTGAACTGTCAAACAACAGCCAGTGCTAGATAATGAGATTTTTGCTGTCTGGCTGATTCTCTTCATCTGAAGATTCTTCATCCACTGCCAACATTGAACAAAATGGATTTTTCTTCTATTTGTTTCATGTTTGATTAAAGGAGATGGCATATTTGGGTCTGGATTTTATTTTTGGATTTAAGGAAAAAAAGTTAACTTTCTTATAACTTTTGCAACTACGGAATAAATGAAGTGGACTATGCTAGAGACTCTATTTTATGTAGTTAGTAAGACAGAAGGTTTATGAGCTATGTGTTGATAGACAGATTTATGTGATTATTGATACTGATGCTACCAATGCTACCAAAATTTTTAAATATTGGTATCATTGTTCATGTTTCAAATAATGTAAAAAGAACATAGTAGTATATTTGCTTTTAATCCTCGAAGAGTTTAATTTATTAACTAATTAATTAATTTGTCACTGTCCTGGGGCTTGAACTCAGGAACTGGACATTGTCCCATGAACATTTTTGCTCAAGGCTAGCACTTTACCACTAGAGCCACAGATCTACTTCTGGCTTTTTGGTGGTTAACTGGAAATACGTATTGCATGGACTTTCCTACCTGGGCTGGATTCAAACTGTGATTCTCAGATTTCAGCCTCCTGAGTAGCTAGGATTACAGATGTGAGCCACTGGCACCTGGCTATTTATTTTTTCTATTTAAACAAGATATACTGTGTACTTACTGATGGCAAAAGTTGGAAACCACTGGGATCAGTGATTTTTCAGAGATAAATTAGAGACCACTCCTATTTTGAAGGTTCTTAATTTAATATTCAGAATATACTTTGGAATGCAAAGTTTCCATGTAGCAACATTTCTTGAGGGTATTCCTAACTGATATTTTTCTTTTCCCTGAAATTTTCTCCACATGTCTATAAGTGGTTCATACAGTAGTAGTACCTTCTTTATGACAATTCATCTTTCTTTCTACTCAGAGCTGACCGATCCAAGTATGACCATCTGAATCCAGCTATATTAAAAAATTATCTCTTGAAAATTTGAGGGTTAGAGAAACAGACTGTATGTTGTTAGTACCAGTAGTTAATGATGATGGTATTCAGAAAGAAGGTTTTTATATGGCTACCCACTGAAGTCCTATAAAGTTGTCTAAGATCTGTTTATATGAAGAGTAATTTTTCTGTTGCTGGAGATTTTTCTATAATCACAAGCTTGGTAGACAAACATCAGGTCATCTTATTTTCTCCATATTCTGTTTATCAGGAAACTGAGTACAAGTTACTGTCTAGGGTGTTTGGTATCTCCTACAGCTAAAATCAATGGATTAGAAGAAAATACATTCTCACCATAGACAATTCCAGGATTATGTAGGTTATCAACAGAAATGAGTTCCCCATTGCTCTAGGACAGCCGTTTTATTTTTTCTTGTTTGCTGTTGGCTAGAAGTTATTCTCAGACCACAGAAGCCTCTTTTAGGTAAGAGCCACATAGCCCACAACAACACATTCTTTTTCTTTTTCTTTTACTTTTTCTTTTTTCTTTTTTTTTTGTAGGTCCTGGGGGCTGAACTCTGAGCCTGGGCACTGTCCCTCAGCTCTTCAGCTCAAGGCTAGTGCTCTACCACTTGAGCCACAGTGCCACTTCCAGCTTTTTTCTACCTATGTCATGCTGAGGAATCGAACTCAGGGTCTCACGCATGGGAGGCAAGTACTCTACCACTGAGCTAACTTCCCAGCCCAACAACACATTCTTTTGGAACCAACAGGAAAACTGTGTCTGCTATGGTAGAGTTGGATTTAATGTACCATAATCATTAATGGGCTATCCATCATATTCATAGCATTAGATCATCACAGAATCCAATTTCGGTATTTAGGTTTAGTAGTTCACTTGTTGAATAACTTGATGCCCTTTAAAATTGCATACATGCGGATTATGCATATGAATGTATGTATGTATAAATGTATGTATGTATGTATGTATGTATGTATGTATAAGGACATGTGTGTTCCTTCCTAGCTCTTGGTTTTGTTTTGTTTTTGCTAGTTACAATAAAGAAAACTAACCAAAGAAGTACACATTTAATTCCCACAAGAATCTCAGCAAAGGGCAAGTATTTTTAGTATGGAATCATATGAATTAATTCACCTGCTATCAATACTCTGATAATTGATTTATAAAGATAGAAAGGAAACTTTATTATTCATGTGACAACTTCTTGGGCCTTGTAAATATTTAAGGCCTTTCAAAGAAGAGTGGGGTTGTTTCTAATTTGCTTTCCTCAGCCATACAATATGTCTCATTGATGCTTATTTTGTGGAGAACATAGTAGGCCTTGTAGAGTATATGAATTCAACTATATTGGAAGCTCTTTCACTCAATTTTCAGGCAAGGGCTTTCACAAGTTAATTGATGTTCTCAGTTATTCTGCAAATATCACTGGCTGAAGCTATTGACATCTCAGCCTCCAAAGCAACAGGCTTCTTCTCTTTGCCATACGTTGCCCCCCCTTAGTGAATTACATACTTATGATGAACTGACTGTGTCTGCTTCCAAACCTGTTTATAGCAGATGTTCTTGCTATAGCAATCATGTATTACAATTAAGAATTATATAAAATGAGGCCATGTGTGTATAGGAACAGATTATAACAGATTATAATTTCTAGTTTTGCTATAAAAACTAAGTAGAATACTTTAGAAAGAAAGGCTCAGTGCATATAGTTTGCTTTCAAGAACTTCATTAAGTAATTGAAATAGACTTGAGTGAAATCCTTCTGTTAAATGGAGAAAAAATGATGACTTACTTTCTAAGAATATTCAATTTTGGTTTTAACTTCAACTAAACTAAAATAATAGATTACATATGATAGTTCTGAATAATGGCAGAACATGGCGTAGTGGGGTACAGCTCTTTAGTAGGGTGCTTGCCCAGCATATGGGAGGCCCTTGGTTTAGGTATCAACCTTGTAATAGCAAAATAAAACTAATTAAAAGAGAAAATCAGCTTAGTATTCCAATGTATACATGTAACATGGATGAGAAAACATTGGGCCAAATCCAGGTCTTAACCATATAAAACTCTGTATTAAAAATGAATGTTTTAAGATACATGTGTATCATATTTTATAGTTCCCTTTCTTCATTTTCAGTAACTTCTGATTATCCAGTCAATCACATTCTATGCTATAATTGGGAGGGAGAGTCTCAGAGAGGATAAATTTTTGTTTCCTTTTTAAACAAATTTTATTATAAGGTAATATGCATGCTACCATTTCATAAGACAGATAATGAGTACATTTCTTTTTGGACAATGTCAACCTTCCTTTACTCTCCCAGTTTTTCCCTCCCATCCCCACTCACAAGTTGTAGAGTTCATTTTCAACATAGTGTCTAATATTAGACACTAGATAAAGTAGGGGGAAAACAAAGGAGGAGGCAACAATGCTCACTAGGAAATGTACTCATTACAGTTCCCTATTTTTACAATAAAAACATATAAAAAAGACTAAAAAAAAAGAGGATCTCTATCAAAGCAGTTTTGCAGGTGCCTAGTCATTAATCTTCAAATATATTGAAAATGACATTTTCTGGAGTGAGTTGCTGAGTATCTTCTCATTCATATGTTAGCAGGTGCATAGATCACCCTCAAGCTCCAGCCTATAGCTTTCTCCATATAAGACATGCTTTAGTGTACCATTATTTTATTGTGTGTTTTCTGTTTTTCTCTGTGGCAGTTCTCTGTACTGTGATGCTACAATTGGAAAAGAGTGCTATCAAATTTTCTGAATAAAGATTTGGAAACATAAGGGTATAAGTGTGCCAATGAACTGTCACTGCTAAATCAGAGATAATGAGCTCAGATCTGGATAATACGACTAACTGATTAGCTCTGTGGTCTAGTTGAACTATAGAAATTCAGCTTCTTCATCTCTAAATGGACTCTAGAAGACTCTAATAAACTTTCAAGAGCCTTCCCCCCAAACACAGGAATAAAGCAGCTTCCTCAACCAAAAGTCACTATGATTTCTTCTATAGGAAATAAACGAGCATGGTTACCCCAGACTAGGCTTGAGGACGAAATGGAAGTCAACATCCTGGATAAGGGAATGTTCTTGGAGGAAACCTGGAAGGAAAACCATGAAGTACACATAGATTTTCTTGAATGGTGACAAATAGCTCGGTTTGGTCTTGTTTCATGAAAATGGATTGAACCTGAATCTAGAGCAGAGATAAGGAATGACTAATCACCAGAACTCCCGGGCTAAGGATTTGATTTGAGCTGATCAGATCAATCATGATCTCACTAATGTTTTTCTCTCCCTCCAACATACCTGGTTCTTCAACCACTAAGCCTGAGTGCTTTCTCCTGTCCCACGGCTTCTCAAAAGATATCCCCATCACCAACGATGCCTCTATTTTTTTATTCTAAAATCACTCCGTGTAAATACTAATGATAAAATCACATATCTAAGGACCTGGAAACAACTTAGAGTGCTCTAGAAGTGTGAACGACATTTTTCACCAAGTATTAACTATAAAATAAGTAAGGCACAGTTGACCAAAAGTAATAGTATTGGTGTTAAAAGTCTTCTCATCCAGTATTTATAAAAATGGAGGGAAACTGGAGCATTGATTTAGTGCCTTTTTTAGGAGAAATATGTAGTTACAAAAATGATGATAAAAGACTTTTTCTTTTGGAAGAAGCAGAAATCATCCTCTAGAGGAATCAAAAAGTTCCTCTAGAGAATAGCACCCAAGCGCTCCACACCCCCCCCCCAACAGTCTCCCTTATAATCATTACTAATGCAGGCATAATCAGATCAACCTACTGCACTGCATTAACAAACTCATAGATCATTTTCATCTCAAGACTTGTTTTCAATGAACATAAAACTTAACCTTGCAGAGTTATTGACTTCCCTGGGACTCTGTTGGAAGAAGTCAGCTTTCTCTTGGCCCCAGACAAGGAGTGCGGGAGGGGTGTAGAAGCTAGTAGAAGGAAGCAGACAGCTTGGTGGGTGATCGGAATAGAAGCTGGGAGCTAGCAACTCATGTCGCTTTAGAATACTTTTTGCTGAATTGAGAACAGCTTTTGTGGGTGCTGGTTCTGATGCTTGGCTTCTTGGCACCCATCCTCCCTCGTGAAAATGGATGCCAAACTTCAAACTTGTTGTTATTATAGGAAATTGAGGGTCAGCTTTTATTGCATTGTTTGTTTCCAAGAAATAAATCCTTTTTCTGGAAACTAAGGAGCAGGACTTCTACCAGAGTCTGGCTTAAGAATATTTGGAAGGCACTCTTCTTTGTTGTTTTATATTCTCTCTTATTTTCTATTAGTTCAATTCTGAGTAAACCACTATGCAGATACACAAAACAGTTGTGGACCCAAAATAAATGGAAAAACGTTTCTCTCCTTCTCTTTCTCTCTCCTCTCCTTTCTCCCCTCTCTTTCTCACTCTCCTTCCTTTTCTCTCCCTCTCTCTACCTCATTCTCTCTGTCTCTCTGTCTCTGTCTCTTTCCCTCTTTCTCATCACAGAAATGACAGAAACTAATTTAAGGTTAATGTGTGAATAACCAAGGAAAGATAATGAACATGTTTTCCAACTTTACTCAGCCCTGACACTTGTGATTCGAGTCATGTTGTTCTTTCTTTGGAATTCAGAGGATTCCTCTAACAGCCAAGCAAAGCCGTCATTCCTCAGCATGCTTTCCTGTGATGACAAGCCAGCGCAGGCAGTGCACAGCCCGGTGTGTGAGAGCTTGACTCACCCTTGGCTCCAGGCTGAGTCTCATCCTCATGCTAACCTGGCAAAATAAGACTTGGGATCGAAGTTACCCAATTGACTGGCCACAGAGCTCCTCCACCTTCTCAACTTTTAGAATCTGTTATTTTTCCTTAGGATGTACAACTGGGAAGAATTTTTTTCTCCTGCCGATTCAAATTGGGCATAACGACAGAGCAGATGGTGCTGGTGAGTTAAGTAACAGCAGAACACAGAGGACAACTTGTTTTCTAAAACAAATGGCTCTTCTTGGAAGGTACACTATAATAGAGCTGACAGAAGTCAAAATCAATTTCAGGGAATTCTTTAAATGATCTACATGCTAGATATTTCCCAAACTATACTGTGAAGTATTTAGAGGCCCTATAGTTCTATTTCTCTTAGGTTTCGAAGTTGATATGCCATAGAGGAGAAGGGAACTGGCGAATACCAATCATTGATTCTGGCTTCTAGATATCATGTCATTGCTTTTATACTTTCTATTCCTGATCTCTCAGAATCCCACCAATCAAGGAACAAAGAAACCAGAGAAAAGCATCTGTATTCATTTTTTCTGTTGAAAATAATGCAGCTCAAAGATTTTCAGTGACAGTTCTAAGTGGAGCCAAGGGGCGAGAGGCAGATAAATGAAGTGGGGAGGGAGAGAATGCAGTCAAGAATGCATTGTATGTACCACAAAATTAAGAAAAATAAGGGGACTGAACAGGGGTGAAGAATGTTGAAAAGAGTGACACAGATCAAGATGCAATGTATTTTGTTATCATTTGTGGAGGGGAAGGGAAAAAACAAATTGTTTAAATAGGGAGACAGGTGGACCCATTGCAACAATGAGATGTACAAGACATGATGTTGAAAAATGAACTTTACAACTTTTGCAAGAGGTCTGGGGGTGGGAATGGGAAGGGATGGTAAGGGGAAACAAAGGAGGTGGTAACAATGCTTGATAAGAAATGTACTCATTACCTTGCCCATGTAATTGTAACCTCTCTGTACAGTATTTTCACAATAAAAATAATTAAGTATCAAAAAACGTCCAATAAATCCTACAAAATTAAGAAGAGTGAGGTAAGGGGTGGGTTGGGAGGGGTGGAAGAGAACATGGAGAGGGGTCACATTGGTCAAGTTGCACTATATTCATAAACTGTTTGTTGAATGGCAACTCCTTTGCACACCTACTTAACGATAATAAAAGTATGTTTAAAAATAGTGAGCTCCATCTATAGGAGTGACCTGTTTATTATTCATTTATTCATGTACATTTGCATATACCCTTAATTTATGTTTTGTGCTCATCCTGGAGAGCCTATCAAGCATCAGAACATCAGAATTTCTGCTTACACAGGACTTACAGTATTCAATGAAACAGTCAAACAGTAATAAGATAGCAAATAAACAAAACAACAACAACAAAAAACCAAGCAAGACTGATATAAGAACACACTGACCGTGCATATAGTCTGAGTGTGGATTGAGAGAACAAGAGGGTCAAGAAGTCATGTCTCATCTGAGATCATAAATATCAGTGGGATGTTGTGGTAGAAAGGTAGGTGTTGGTGGCGAAAAAGATAAAAGCAGGGAAACTACACTAGGTGGGGAAGAAAAGGTATGTGAAGATCAGGAGTTAAGTCAGATGGTGGCAAATGTGAGACCCTGAAAGTTTTTTAGGGTGGGATGATGATGGTTGGGATATGGTAGAGAGAGTGAGCTGTAGATACCTGGATGGGGCCTTTTTGATCAGAGGATTTTTTAGAGTGCAACAGTTTGGAAACTGACATGCAGAGAACTTAAACCAGAGGCTGCAGGTCCAGGTAGAACCTGCTAGAGTAGTTTAGGTGGTAAATGAAACAGATATGTATTTAGGCAGTAGAGATGTAAGAGGACTGGATAGATTCAAATAATAGCTAGAGGATAGAGCCAATAGAATTTGTGGAGAGATGAATGGCATGGATTGATATAAAGAGAAAGAAAGAGACTCAGGTATTGGTGGCCCTGTATAAGGGAAGGGGTAGGATCATCACGACTTGTTATATATTTTCAGTCTATGTGGACTCCTATGACTTCTCCCTCTGATTACTACCCTACCACAGAAGCCTGGTGGCAAGGGACAGCATTCTTACTGCAGAAAACCACATATAGCATCTAAGATATCATTCTAGTAAACTTTAAGTTGCTTGGGGGTTAGATTAATGGAAGAATATAGAGCCAAATTTATTTGCCTTTAAATAGGCTTTATATACTGAGGGGATTTTTGATTTCTATGCAGCAGATTTAAAGTCCTCTTTGTGGGTACCATAATATCTCACCAATTAAAAAATTCAGGAAATTGAAGACCCATTCTGAAATGCTGATTTTGACTAAACACACACACACACACACACACACACACACACACACACATTTGAGTGTCAAAGCTAAGGAGGATTATAAACTCATCTGGTTCCAATCATTCTCATGAATAAGAATAACAACTGGTTGGGGGAAATGAATTTCCCTGCTTAGAGAGTCATTGACCAAAACATTATTTTCTCTCACATGTGGAAACTAACTCTAATTTATAAATATACAAGTAAATACATACGGGGTAGTATGCAACTACACACAAACATATTAACTGAAGTATGTTATTTGCAGGAGAGAATTCAAATGGTGTCATTCCTTAGAAAACTGAACTCACAGTTCAATAAAATGAGTACCAGGAAACTGGGACTTGACAGGTTGGGAGTGGAGGGGTGTTAGGGGCAGTAGCGTAGATGGATGAAATGAGAAAGGGAGAAGAGAATACATTCATATAATGAACTCATATCCTATGAATAGGAAAATTGAGAGGAAGGGTTGTGTTAGGTGGGAGGGGGAGATTGCTGGAAAGGGGGACATCGATCAAGATGCGCTGTCCATATAAACTGATTTGTCGAATAGCAACTCTTTTGTGCAATGACTTAGATAATAAAACACATAATAAACAACAACAGTGACAACATTGCTATATCTTCCGTTTTTCTAACATCGACAGCCTGGTTGTTTAAAAATAAAGGAACACCAGAGGCTACTTATTGTGTCTGCCCTGCAATTAGGATTCAGTTTAGCGCATTTTCTATCTGAAAGGATTGTTTTTCTTAGTTGTCTCAGAGGAGAAAAAAACTGAATCTTCAGAATATCTAAGCAACTTGACTGAGCTAATGATGCAGAATGAGCCCAGTCTTCAATCAAATGCACTGAACTGCAAATTCCAGGTTTTCTCCATTGAACCCCTCACAGGCATCCCAACCAGAAGGAATTCTCAGGGAAGCAGTCACAGATCAGATCCCTCTTCAGGGATCAAGGTTTCTTCGATGCCAAGGATGAACACAACCATTTCCTCTGATGAAGATCTGATGATCAGGCAGCTGTTGACAGTACCTTGGATTTTAAAGATCAATGTGAAGTACCAAAGTTTTTCACCAACATCTCCTGTGGATCCTAATCTCCATTGAGTGAAATAAGGATGTGACATAAAACTAAATCACTACTTTTTTAAAAAAAAATACATGCAAACATATTGTAATTTATTTTAATGTTTTCCAATGTCAGCCTTTCCTTTTCTGCTTTTATTGGGGGAAAAATTCTTCTTAAGAGGAAAGATTAGTTAAGCAGGCTACTCATTTTTGCAGTCTTCGTGATCCAGGCTAGCACAGCTACCAATTTAGGAGTGAAGTGGGTAATCTTCTAAACAGTCAAGCAGAGTTGTTTGGCAGACCAGCCCCACGGGGCTCAGAGAGAGTCACAGCCATTTGGCACTGCTACATTCTGTGACGTCTTACAGTTTCCTCTCAATGGCCATTATATTAAGAAAAAATTTACAGCTCACGATCAGCAGCTGTTCTTCTAAATAAAACAATACACTTTATTCTTTTCCTTTTAGTATGCCAGAATCCTACATTGTGTGAGTCAGAGCCATGTACTTGACATTTTATGGAAACTGCTTAATCCTTAAAAACACATGGGAAATGCTGTCATTTTTTTTTCTCTTGTTCATTTGTGTGTGTCCATCTGTTCCTCCATCTCACTTGTCCTTGTATTCATTCAGTCACTCACTCCTTTGTGAGTTGACTTGTGATTTTTATATATACGTGTATCATGTAAAATGCATAATATTTGCCTATGAATAATCTTCAGGTGTATAATTCAGTGGCATTCATTCCATCCATATTGCCACCTAACTTGTGAGAGTTCTTCCCAATTTCTTCTATTACCCTACAAGTCTATTCATTCCTCTTTAAGGTAACCAATATTAGAGATCTGCTATGGCTAAAGTTCTATAAGAGGGTTTGTGTGAGGTTGCTGGCCTTAACTCTGTTGTCAGATGTGTGAAAGAACTGGAACTCTGGTGAGGCACACATGCCCTTCATCTTCATTTCCTTCTCATACTTGCTACCTAACAATAGCACCTCAAGCTTCCACTAATCTGTAGTTGCATTTAATTCTCGTGATATGATCTTAGCTACCTCCCTAATCCCAGTTATCCCTGGGATAGCTTCTGTACGATAATTTACTAGACCAAAAGCCCTTATTAGCAAGTGATTTATAACAGAACTATTATCCACAACAACCAGAAAACAACACTAAACACTTGAATTCTGCCAGCCTATGACCCTTAAATATGACCAACTTGCAGCAACTCTGCTATTAACACCTCTGCTCCTTGTAAACATGTCCTCTTAGGTAAACAAAACCTAAGTCAAGCAAGACAAACTCTGGGCTGCAGGATAGCAGCTTTTTGAAAGATCTCGTCATTCTAATAGAAGAACAGGAAATTCTTCCAGTGACAGGGGAAGCATCATCCTCAACAGAGGGAAGATACTCTAGCAAAGGTTTGGATCCTGGCCAGCAAGTGAGTTTATTCTACCTCTCTTACTTAGTACCTACCCAGATAGCTAATCCCATGACTTCTCAGATTTTCAATTTTTCCATATGTAAAAATCAAAATATAATAATTATGAATGATGTTGATATATTGTAATCATAAGGAATGATAGACCAGGTCTTTGAGTGCTCTCTATCTGACAGGCCTTAATCTATGTCCTTCACTTATATTTATTCATTTAGTCACTGGAGCAGCACCATAAGGTGATTGTCACATCATCCCCATTTCTCAGAAGACAGAGGTACTGAGTTGAAGTACTTGACAAAGGTTATTTTACTGGTAGGGACTATTCTTCCTGCAAATCCATATAGTCTGCCTTCAGATTCTATAATGAATCATTTACATTCCTCTATCCTAAGAATATGAGAAAAGTGCCACCCTTGTTATGGATATTCAAATAGAGTGTTATACATTGGTATCTATCTTGTTAGGGTTTCCTACCACACTCACTGTTATAACCATACTGTAATATCACATTGTCTCTTAAATTATGCAAAGATTTCTGAATTCCCCGCTTCCCTTTACTCCTATCTTTTGGTCCATTTTCCCTAAAGCAAACTCTAAGGAGGACATGAGTGATCAAGTGACCCCATCATACACAATCCTTCTGGCACCTCCCATACTCAGAATAATTATGTCCAAGTTCATGATATGTCCCGAGAGGATTCTGATACTACCAGATGCTAGAACCTCATACCTGTAACCTAGCTACTCATGGATCATGGTTCAGAACTGGTCTGGGCAGAAAAATCCTTGAGTTTCTTATCTGAAATGAACCAGCAGAGATCCAGAAGTGTAGGTGTGGCTCAAGTGATAGTGCACCAATTGGAGTGAAGAAGACAAGTGAGAGGGCCAGTTCCCTGAGTTCAAGTCCCAGCACTTGCATGCAAACAAATGAACAAGATTCGGGTACTATGTCTTCAACATTTATCACCTCACCTCTTCAAATCCAGTTTATCCTCCAGATATACTGAGGTACATGTGAAGTATTTGTTTTCACAGTTGTGAATGATCCTTCATGCCCCATGATTTTGCACATTCTGGTTGTCCTTCTTCTTACTGACCTAACAACCCTGGTAAGTTTTCAAAAGACAGATCAAACATATTCCCCCATTCTCAGTTTGTATTTTATTCCCTCAGCCACCTAAATACCTATTTGTAAAGAATAGATTCTATCATTAAAATCAGATTCCAAGTTTTTCCTCTAGAATTCTTACCTCCACCGCCCCTCTATCACAAGTCAAACACCTCACAGCTTAAAATGAATTCCAGTAGCTTCCAGGCTCGTATCCATATCTTTATCCCTATCCATTTCCTTATCATTGATTCTAACTAGCTTATGCTTTTCACCTGTAAGCTTAGAAAAATGGAAGTAGTATAGGAGTTGAACTAAACCTAAGTTATTCAGCCCAAATCTTATCAAAATATGGAGCTATTCTAGAGATCTGTGTGATGCAAAGGTGATTTTGGGATTTCCATTGAGAGGATACATTTATTTTGTATAGCAACAGAGAGAGAGAGAGACAGAGAGACAGACAGACAGAGACAGATAGAGGCAGAGATGCAGAGAAGAGAGAAAGAAAGAGATACAGAGACAGCAAAGACAGAGATAGCAGGAGAGAGGCAAAGAAAGACAGAGAGAAACAGAGACATACCAAGAGACAGAGAAAGAAAGAAGGAGTAGAGAAAGAAGAGGAAATATTCTTAATTTCTCTGTATGCCATAATCAATAAATGACAATAAATGGATACACGTGCAAACACATTTATTCATGCATATATACAGAGAATAGACAGCAAGACAGATAAATAGATATTTTCTCCCACAAGAAAGAAGATACTACATCAGTCCAACTGTGCTCCTGTTATCCTTGGCATGGAATATAGACCTTCTCGTGAAATATATTATTAATCTTTATACTGAAAAACATTTGAAGATTGTTTTCTTTTTTTCCAGTACAGTTTGTTATACAATATAATTCTTTCTATGAGTCACTGGAACTCGACATTATTATAATTAAATTAAAAACTAATAATTCAATGTCAACTTTTGAGGGAAAGGTTTGTCCTTAGTTTCCATTCCTTTCCCAAATTTACCATATTTCTATTCCAAAACTTCTGTCTTGAATAATGTATCATAAACATCTTTAACAGTAGCATACTCTCTCTCTCTCTCACTCTCTCTCTCTCTCTCTCTCTCTCTCTCTCTCTCACACACACACACACACACACACACACACCCCATTATCTTATTTTGTTTAATCAGTGTGGGAATTTTTGCTTTGCTTTTTGTTCTTTTTTTTATGTCGGACATGGCTTGAACTCATGACCTAGGTGCCTTCCTTGAGCTCTTTTCTACTTGTAGCCATGGCACCACTTCCAGTGGCTAATTGGAGATAAGAGTCTCACAGATCTTCCTAGCCTGGAAGGCTTTGAACCACAATCCTCAAATTTCAGCCTCCTCAGGAGCTAGGATTACAGGCATAAGCCATAAGCACTCAGTCAGCATGAGGTTTGAAGTAGACAATTCAATTCATTCACTCATTCATTCAACTCTACATTTCTTTGCAGGGTGCAAGGTTTGAATTCAAGAACTCTTCCCTGTGGGTCATGCCTCTGGTCCTTTCGGTTTTAGTTGCTTTCTCAGGTAGGATGTCACATTTTTGCTCAGGCTGACCTTGAACCACAATCTTTGGCCTCTGCTTCCAACTAGCCAGAATTACAGGTGTGTACACTATGCCTATCTTTGCCTGACTTGACCCGAACTATGATTGGCCTCCCATCCACGCTTTCGCCATATGCATTCTTCAGTACTGTGTACTGTTAATCACTAAAGGAGCATGATATATTTATTTGTCTTCCTGAAGCTTACAATACAGTGAATTACTCAAACAAGAAAGCAGGCAGTATCATCAGATTAAACATGATTTGTTTCAGTTGCTATGAGATAACACAGACAGGCAAATACTCCAGGCTAAGAGGGATAGGAAAACCTATTGGAGAAAAATGATACTTATTTATAACTTTTTTATTTAATAAAGAAAAAACTTTAAAAAATGTTGTTTGTACTAGTTTTTCATTCTCTGAAGACTGTCTTTGAGCAGGTAAGAACACTATCTCCACTGTAGTAGGATCAACAGGATTAATTTTCACATATTCCTTGAACTTGGAGGTTTATTGCGACTGAGCAATCCTAACAAAGTACAGTTGCTTTTCCTCTTCATTTACCCAAATGTGATTTATTCTAATCATTGCTATAACTAATGCTATATTCTGTTTCCTGAAATCCTAGTTCTTTGAACTCAAGACACTTAACCTTAAGCTTGTGTTTATGAATTCTGTGGCTTTGATGGACTTTGAAGGAATGTCATTCAACCTAGACATTGAATCTTATGTAACTACTTGTGAATCCTTCATTCTTCACAGATTGTATAATTGATACACTTATTGTCCCTATTCATTCAACAAATGCCTATTCAGTCCTGTTCTATGCCACGTTAGTCTAGACTTCTTAATCTTATCAGCACTTATGAATGAATGAATCCAAATAAATGGCTCTTGTCAGGAAAAGATGAATGTGAAGAGCTAGGAAGTTATACCTATTCCAGAAGAAATAAATCATTGGTAAAATGGAAATGTTTTATTTTGTTCATTCTTGCTTATTTGTCTCTTGAGTTTTAGACACCAAACATCTATTCCTTTAAGATCATTGTTTTAAAATACATTTTCCTAGTTTAAGTATAGAAAGATTTGACATTAACTTTACAAATTCAGTAATTGTGCTTCTCCGTCTTCTCCTGACACCAAACTTCTTGATAAATTGCTTCTTGCTCAATGGCCATAATTTCATCCTTTTCACTCTGGTTCTTTTGCTGAGAACAAGTAAACTTTAATCATTTAAAAAGAAAACTTTCTCTTTAAATTTAAAAGGTGGTATGCTGCTGTAGAAAAAGCTTTAAGTCAGAAAGACTAGAAATGAAGCTCATTTTATTTTCATCAGTAATAACTTGGAGTGGTTATGAAATATCTCCCAGTCTAGTGTCCTAGTAAATAACAGAAGGAAACCAAACTTTAATACTAGCTTGTAGAAGGAAGAAATAAGATATAGCATAATACTTGCCTCAAAGTATCAATACTTCAGAAAATCATCTTACTTCCATTAGTCGCCATGTTGGTATTGTTGCCTGAGGTCCAGATAAGATGCTTGGCCAAAGTTAGTGGTTAATTCTGGCTTGCACTTGAGCCTTCTAACATCTGGTCACTGTTCTGTCATTTACAGCACTTTCTGATGAACTTCAAGTATGGTAAGCATTATAAGCATCACAAATGATATTTTCACTTCTTTAGGCCTCAGAGCTCACATTTCTAGGCTGTTTAAATAGTGCTAAACAATTGAAACACTCGTTCTCTGACATTCAGTGACAATTCTTTGTGACATTAACCTACAACAGAATGGCTTTTGGGATGGGTCAGTTACCATTTCATTCCCTTCTCTGCTTTACAAGGATCAATTTAGACTACTCAAGTCTAGAACGAGCCCAACCTAAAAATTACAGTGATGTCAGTTCACTATTTGCTTTAACCTAACTGACACTGCAAAAATACAGGAGTTGAACGGCATGAACTTCATGAAACCTCTTCCTTCTTCCAATGTAGCATTTCTTCTCTTTGAAAAAGGCTTAGAAATACAATAATACTACCTTGTTAGGCCATGAAGAAGGATGAAATACAGAGGCATGTTTGCAGCAGGAAGTAAAAGTAGAGATGAATTATCTGGAAACACTATGAGTCCAAATTAAAAAGATGCTATTATTTTGAATGACCTGTAAGTTGTTCAAGTTCAAGCACTTGAAAACTCTGGTCAAAATAAGACAGACTAGCAATATTCTCTTATAAGCTGTAATAAATATTAATAAATGTTTGGAGTTAGAAGGAATCCTGGTAATGTCTTACCTGACTTTTCTGTATTCTTGTGTTTGTGGGAGAGTTTAAAAGAAAAAACCAAGATCCAGAAAAATTAAGACAGTTTCCATGGTTGCAGGTTAAGCCAGGCTTGAACATAAGCCTTCTAAGACTAATTCAGTCTTCTGATTTTCCTGATGCAAGTCAGGTATTAGAAACATCCCCCAAAGCATTCCTACATATTTTATGCCTTGTAATTAATAATTCTAAACAGTTTACGGAATAAATTATAGAATAAGGCAGTTATTTTTTCACATTTACTTACACAATTAGTGATCACTTAAGTAATATACACTCAGCTCCGAGATGTAGATTTAACCGATGAACCAAATACCTTTTTATTAAGGAATTGGCAAGATTTGTTTCTTGTTTCAGGTTGTAAATGATTCCACAGTGTGTTGTTCAGACTCCATGTGTTACAGGACTTTCTTTGGCGGCTTTTGGTGTTGAGTTCTAATTTTATTCCCTTGTGGTTTGAGAGAATGCAAGGTATAACTTCAATGTTTCTGAATTTGGACAAGTTTGCTTTGTGACCTAAAATGTGGTATATTTTGGAAAATGTTCCATGTGCTGCTGAGAAAAAAAGTGTATTCTGATCCTTCTGGGTGAAATATTCTGTAGATGTCTGTTAAATCTAGTTGATCTGTGCAGTTGTTTAGATCTGCCGTTTCTCTGTTGAGTTTTTGCCGAGTTGATCTATCTAGTGGGGATAGTGGTGTGTTAAAGTCCCCAACAATTAGTGTCTTTGGATCTATGTGAGATTTGAGAGAAAGTAGTGTTTCTTGGATAAATTTGGGTGCTCCGTTGTTTGGCAAATAGAGGTTTAGAATTGTAATATCCTCCTGAAGGAGAGATCCCTTAATTAGTATGTAGCGACCTTCTTTATCTCTTCTCACGAATTTTAATTTGAAGTCTATTTCATCTGATATTAGGATTGCAACTCCCGCCTGTTTATGGGGGCCGTTTGCTTGGTAGATTTTGTTCCAGCCTTTCATACTGAAAATGTGTTTGCTTTTATGGGCAAGGTGTGACTCCTAAAGGCAGCAGATAGAAGGATTATGCTTTTTAATCCAACTAGACAGTCTATGTCGCTTAATTGGAGAGTTAAGTCCATTAATGTTGAGAGATAGGACTGAGAGGTATTTGGGAGTTCCTGCCATTCCACCTTCTTGGGGGTTGCGGCAACTGCGTTCTTCCTATGGTTCTTGGATTCTCAGTTTGGGTGTGGTTTCTTGGCTTTTATTGTGGTCTTGTTGGTTTTCTATGTGTAGGACATCTTTAAGTGTCTTTTATAGGGCTGGTTTGGTGGAGATATATTGTTTCAGTTTTTCTTTCCTATGGAAGGTTTTTATTTGACCTTCAATTAGGAAGGAGAGTTTAGCTGGGTACAGTATTCTTGGTTGATAGTTGTCTTTAGGGTATGGCATACAATCATTCCAGGCTCTTCTTGCTTTAATTGTCTCTGCTGAGAAATCTGAGGTGATTCTAATTGGTTTCCCTTTATAGGTGATTGATCTTTTCTCCTTGACAGCTTTAAGGAACTTTTCATTGGTCTGAATTGATCCTGTGTGGATTATAATGTGATGGTGGTATGTCCTGTTTTGGTCTGGTGTTATACTTACATTTTTATTTGGAGCTGAGCAAAACTGCAATTTTAATTATGCAAAGAACTGCCACAAACATGGTTCTGACTCCACCTACAAGAGAGTTTGTAAGTGCTTTCTAAGAAGTCAATTGCAGCACTTGATGGTATATAAGGACATCTTAAAAAGAAGAGTTCCTCCATCTTGGAATATCTTGTTTATGTCAGCTTTATAGCATCTTACCCAAGAGGGAATTTAGAAGAGTTTCGTAACTGGTTGAAAGGGGATTTCCAGTGACTCATCACATAGGACTTAGTTTGAGCTGTGAAGCAATAAATATGGGAAATGGACAAGCATTTGAGAAAGAGAAGTGGCTGCACAGAATCATCACTGAATGTTTATACAGATGCAGAAAATATAATTCGTTTCCTATTTGAAAAACATCTCTTGTGTTACTCAGTATTCTGTCTGCACTATAGATATAGTAAAGTTTCTATTAATATCTTTTCTCTTCCAGGTGCACATCTTGTCAGAAGGTGTTCTCTTTCCTTCTTGGTAAGGGATGTTCAGCTGGATTAGTTGAGTGGGTTTTAGAAAGGGCTTGAGCTCACTCTCCATCAGGACTCTAAAATTTAATTTTAGCTCCAAGTGTTGATGGAAAAGATAACAGAGTGCAGTCCACTCTTCAGTGGACATGAAACTGGAGAAGGGCAGGAGGCCAAAAATAAGGCCCTACCCGAAGACATGGACTTCAGCACTTGGAGTACTTGCAGTCCTTTTCTTGTTAATGGTCCTGCACAGCCAGTGGACCAAACCTCATAGGGCCACCAGGGTCCCGCTGGACAGAAGCAGAGTTCCGTGTTCTGAACACCAAGTTCAGCAGAAAGAAATGTACCTCAAATAGCCTTGCTCACACAGAAACTGCTCTGGGGCCTCTTGGTCGTATGGCCCTGCTCTATTTGCAATTGTCACACTGCAGGAAGATAAGTATTGATAGCAGAAGGACAGAGTTTAGTTTAGAGCAAAGACTTCTGTGAAATGCTATTAATTAGCCCCTCTCTGAGATATCTCCTTATCTATATGAAGGAGGAATACTAAAGAAAAAGAAATTGTGTTCTATGAAAAAATGTAATATGCTCTTTTGTTTTCTTAATGTGGAATTTCCGAGATATGTTTTGGAATACATTTGTTAAAATCTTTGACAACAGAGATGGTCATATCTATCCTGTTTACAGCCAATAAAATTACAGCCAATAAAAATTGGTAGCTTCTTACAACCACAACTTGAATGTTCACATTTATGGCTGACCAATTATTCATGATGCTACAAACTCTTTTTATCCTATACTTTATGTGGGTCAATGAGAACACAGAATTAGAACTATAACTTTAAAAAATTATACTTATTTTCTTCAAGTACTTAAACAAAGGAGTTGATATTCAACAAAGCAGCTTATACATTCAATCCATCTTTTACTTGATGCTGATAGGTCTGTGGGTTTATTTCCGGGTCTCCTACTCTGTCCCATTGGTCCTTGGGTCAGTTTTTGTGTCAGTACCAAACTATTTCCATTAGTATACTTCTGTGGTAGAATTTGAAGTTTGATATTGTTATACCTCCAGCACTACTATTATTGCTCAAGATTGCTTCTGTGATTCAGGGCATTTTGTGATTCTGTATGAATTTTCTGATTGTTTACTCTTTCTTGTTGAAAAATGATGATGTGGTGCCGATAAGTATTGCAATGAATTTTTAAGTTGCTTTGGGCAGGATTGCCACTTTAACAATATTAATTCTGACAGTCCAGGAATGTGGAAGGTCTTTCCACTTCCTTATGTCTTCTATGATTTCCTCTTTCAAACTTTTATAGTTTTTACTGTAGAATTCCTTCACATTCTTGGTTAATTCCTAGGTATTTTTTTGGAGACCATTGCAAATGAAGTTGTTTTTCTGATTTCAGTCTTGATCTTCTCATTGTTGGCATACAGAAGAGCTACTGATTTTTGTGGGTTGGTTTTATACATGTTATTTTATTAGAGTTTTAAATCCTATAGAGTGCTTTAAACATCGAATCATGACACCTGCAAATAGGGATAGTCTTATTTCTTCCTTCTCTATTTAGATACCCATTTTGCCTTTTTCTTGACTTACTTCACTTGCTAGAAATTCCAATACTGTTTTGAGGAGGAATGGTGAGAGTGGACATTTTTCTCTTGTTCCAGATTTTAGTTGAAATGGTTTTTAGCTTCTCACCATTAAGTATAATGTTGGCTGTAGGTTTGTCATAAATAGCCTTTATTATGTTGAAGAATGCTTCATGCATTCCTAGCTTTTTATCATAAAAGGATGCTTTTTCTATGTCTATTGAGATAATCATGTAAACCTTATTCTTACTTCTGTTGATGTTCTATATTACATTTACAAATAGGCATCTAGTATTTTATAAGGGAGGTAAAAACACAGGCTAGAAGAAAGACAGCCTCTTCAACACACCGCACCACCAAAAGTAGATAGTCACATGCAGAAAACGGAAACTGGATCTTTTTCTATCACCTTGCAACAACTCAAAATGGACCAAAAACCTCAATGTAAGACTTAAAACCATGAAACTATTGCAGGAAGGAATAGGAGACACATTAGAACTCCTTGGCACAGGTAAAGATTTCTGAGTAAAGATCTAGAAGCATAACAAATCAAAGAAAGACTTAGCTATTTGGGGTCTTTTATTGTTCCATATGAATTTTTGGATTGCCTCTTCTATTTCCTTGAAGAATGAGGTTGGAAAATTGGTAGGTATCACACTGAATGTGTAATAGCTTTGGGAAGCATTGCCATTTTCACAATGTTGATCCTGCTAATCCAGGAGCATGAAAAAAAAGATGCAGTTCCCGTCTGTACAGTATCTTTAATATATATATATATATATAGATAGATAGATAAAGAAATAAAATAGAGAGACTTAGCAAAGGGGATTGTATCAAACTAAAAAGTTTCTGCACAGCAAAGGACATAGCCAACAAGCTAATAGCCTATAAGCCGGGTGCCAGTGGCTCACGCCTGTAATACTAGCTACTCAGGAGGCTGAGATCTGAGGATCATGGTTCAAAGCCAGCCCAGGCAGAAAAGTCCGTGAGACTCTGATCTCCAATAAAAACCACTAGAAAACCGGAAGTGGCACTGTGGCTCAAGAAGTAGAGTGCTTGCCTTGAGCTGAAGAGGGCAGGGGAAGGTCCAGGCCCAGAGTTCAAACTCTACAACAGAACAAACAACAGCAAGAAAAATAGCCTACAGAATGGGAGAATATTTTTCGCAGCTATATACCAGACAATATCCAGAACACACAAAGTGTTTAAATAATTCAACTCTTGAAGAATGAGCTAATGAGTTAAAGAGAGTCTTCTTAGAAGAAGAAGTAAAAATGATCAATAGATTTGAAGAAACATTCAACATCTCTGGCCATAAAGGAAATTCAAACCAAAACAGACCCTACCCTCACTTACAATGGCCATTTTTCAAGAAAATAATCACAGATGCTGTTAAATATGTGGCAAAATGGAAACTTTAATAAACTGCTGGTGTGACTGTAAATTTGTTCACCCACTCTGGAAAATAATAGAGAGGTTCCTCAAAAACTAAACATAGAACTATCCTATAAACCAGCAATACTACTCCAGGGCATTTATGCAAAAGATTATAAACCAGGATACAATAAAGCCACCACTACAACCATGTTCATTGTAGCACCACTCACCATAACTAAGTTAGGGATCACCCCAGATGCCCCTTAATGGATGAATGGGTCAAGAAACTGTAGTATATATACATAATCAAATTTTACTCATTCATTAGAAAGAATAATATTGTGCCAGGTGTAAGAAATGGAAAGACCTAGAAAAAAATGTATGAAGTGAACAAAGACAGACAAGAGAGACAAAGGTGGCATTCTTTCCTCCATATGTGGAAGCTAGAATTAGCTTGTAAACTAGTAAGTACATTCTACATTCTTCAGGTGGTATGCAAGTATTTATAAATGTACTAACTGAAATGTGGTATATCCCATAAGAACTCAAACAGTGTAATTCCTAAGAAAGAAAAAGTCATAGTTCACCAAAATGAACACTGAGAAATGAGGTGGAATGGCAGCATGGGGATAGGGGCCAACCAGAATGCAACCAAGAATTCAATGTATATTCTACAAAACTTTTCCAAAGTGAGGGAAGGGGAGGGCTGAGGAGAGTGGGTGAAAATTTTGAAAGGGATGACACCTTTCAAGATGCACTGTATTCATAAACTGCTTTGTTAAATGTCAGTTCCTTTGTACAATTACTGAAAGATACTTAAAATATTAAAAAATACAATGCATCTTCATTCTCTCCCATTCCTCCCAGGCTTATCTCACCCCTCAATTATTTTTTTTTTAATTTTGGAGGATATGCCTTGCATTCTCCCTGCCATTTCTCTCTTCATTCATCTACCCCCTTCCTCTTGACCCTACCTTCCACTTTTTCATTTCTTTGTGTTTAATCTGTTGCATGTTGAGTTTTGCTAAGTAATTACAGTTTTAGAACTCCCATTTGGGATTTTCAAATAACCCTAAAATCTTTACAAAGAATTGTCAATTTAGAATCCATGACTGTAAGAGATTTTTCAGTTCAGAAATATTATTACCTTTCAATTGTATTTTGTAAATACTACTGAGGTCATTCTGCAGGAAGGTGAGCCCTTAAAGCAAACTGACTGTTATCTGTATAAGAAGAAAATAAACACAGAAAAAAAGACTATGCAACAAGAGGGGTAGAGAATGGAGTGATTCAGCTGCAAGCCTAGGCATGCTGATGATGATCAGCAACTACTCAAAGCTAGAAAGAGGCAAAGAAGCAAGAAAGACCCATCTCCTAGAGCCTTTGGAGAGAATGCAGTCATCCTGACACTTTGATATAATACCTCTGGCCTACAGAGCTATAACAGAGTAAATAGCTATTTTTAGCCTGCTAGTTGAGGTACTTTATCATGGCATGCTAGAAATAGGCAGAAATTGTCTCACATTGAAAGTGTCAACATAGTTATTATTTTGAAGACATTCAGAATGCTCCACTTCTTTCCCTGCTGGCCATCCAACACTTACTCAACTAGCTACAAAGAACCACATCAGTGATTTTCTGCCTTGGGAAACCTTTGAAATCCATCTAGTATTTTCTCCCCAGAATTCCTCTTGTTTTTGTGGTCCTGGAGTTTCAACTCAGGGTCCCATGTTGGTTAAATTGGTGCAACATTGTTGAGCCATTCCTCCATCCCAGTTTTTCACTGATAATATTAAAGATAGAATCTCACTTCCCACCTAGGCATATACCTGAGTTGGAATATACCTACATTGAGGGTTTCTCATTGTTGTCTGGATCACAGAAATGAATGCTACATATAGTTTCCCTCCATGGAGAAGGACTTTTTATGGACTTTTTATCTCAAAAGGCCTGGTACTGTGTTTTTCCCATCCCAGCCTTCTACATAGTTTGGGATGGCCAGAGTGTGCCACTGCATCTTGTCTTTGACTGACTCACTAACTTTTCTGCTCAGAGTGGCCTTAATTTTGGTCCTCCTACTTTTAGTCTCGAGGATTCCATTGCTAGGATCACAGGTCTATACCACCAGCACTCAGCATATTCTCTGGATATTTTCCTAATTATCGTGACCTGAATGTACGTTAATGACATTTTGAATGCACCATAATAGATAACTTACTTTTTCCAAATGTTATGGACCTTTGAGATGTGGATAAAATTGTCACCATTATGTAGGGTCAAATGTGTATGAATCTTATTATGTTTGATGTATTATGAAATCATAACTAATTCTGTCGTGTGAACATTTTCAAATGATGAAAATATCTCTGAAATGACTGACATCACTCAGCCAAACCATCAGCACTAGTAAGTATCAGAGACAGGATTTGATCCCAGAACACATCTGATTCTAGAGAGTGCACTTTCTGCTTCTGTCTTTTAGCAAGACCTCAGAATGGTAACCAGTAACCAGTAACCAAAGTCCTCAATTGCCCTTGCTGTCACTGAAGAAACCTGAGATTTTTGACCAGCAACAAGAGCTGAGTACACATATATTCAGGACATGTGGCTAGTGCCAACCTGGAGAGCTGGAAGCCAGAGCCTTCAGCAAACAGACCTCTTGTAATCTCTTGAAATCAAGTCCAGAATATCCCAGCTTTCCCATGGGATGGCTCACTCTGATCCAATTGCCTAAAATAGCACTTCAGCTTTTAGAAATCGCAGGTTGAGTTACATTAATTAGTAAGTAAGAGCAAAAAGAATGACAGGAAGCAGTTACCACAGCATTCTTTCATCCTATTTCTAGTCATTGTTTTCAGTTCTTCCTTCCCGTTTTGCCTGGCTTACTAGAGTGAAGTTAAATAAAACCTTGGAATTCTCTTTTTGCTTTTTTTGCATATATATTTTATTGTAAAGATACTGTACAGAGGGGCTGCAGTTATATGAGTAAGGCAATGAGTACATTTCCTATCAAGCATTGTTACCTCCTGCTTTGATTTTCCCCTACCATTCCTTCCCTCACCACTTCACCAACTCCCTCCCACCCCCCAAGAAGTTGTAAAATTCATTTTCAACATAGTGACTTGTACATCTCATCGTTTCATGGGTCAATCCTTTTAAAACTTGGAATTCTTTTTTTTTTTACTGTGTTATTTATTTTTGTTGTTGTTGTGAAAATACTATACAGAGGGGTTACAATTACATGGGCAAGGTAATGAGTACACTTCTTATCAAGCATTGTTGCCTCCTCCTTTGTTTCTTCTTCCCACCTTTCCATCCCTAACCATCATCCTCCCACTCTCCCTGCCTCGCCAAAGTTGTACAGTTCATTTTTGACGACTTGTACATCTCATTGTTGCAGTGGGTCCACCTGTATCCCTATATAAACAATTTGTTTTTGTCCTTCCCCTCCACAAATTATACCAATATCAAATACAGTGAGAACAGGGGTTATACCATGTTGGAGGGACATACAAAGCAACAAAGAAATCATCTTAGAAATATGTTAGAAACAACATTTGAATACTTATCTTGGAATTCTTAAGCTATACAATACCTGGACAAGTTCTATCACTTCTCCCTTGCTAACAGAAGACCAAATGCCAGGGAACATTTGGTAACCTGCAAAGTGCTACATCAAGAGCTATCACCATTACTTTAAAAATACTGACATTACATTTCTTCATAATTTTTACAGGCACATTACTAGTTCATTCCCATCATCTTAATTACTTAAAGTCTATTTTTGTTGCTGGGGCAATACTCTCCCCTAATCCATGGGAAATATGCTTCAAGACCTGAAACCACAATATAGTTTTTCCTATATATAAGTACCTGAGATAAAGTATAATTTGTAAATTAAGCATAAAAAGAAATTGATAACAATAATAAGATGGAACTGTAACAAGATAATATTGTTTTCCTGTCTCTCTCAAAATATCTCACTAAGGATTAAAAGATGGCTCACTGGGATGGAGGGTGGAGGATAGGATTCCACAAGATTCCACAGGATTCCGTCCCCAGCTACTCACAGCACCTTGCAACTTAAAACACATCAACTGTTTGCTTCTGGATTTATTTTCCATTTTGTCTTTTCAGGAGACAAGTGTCTGTGGGTAACTGTAACAAGAAATGGATGAGGTACGACTATTGTGTTTATCTTATTAAACCAGTGTCTTAGTCATGTATGGCTGGGGAGATTTTCAGAAAATAATTCCAGAAGTATATGCAAATATATGTATGTATATACTTCTATGATATATGTATATATATATCACATATATGTACTTTTGAGTATATTACATATATTCTTCTAGATGAATAATCCCATTAAGGGTCAGAGATGATTTTCTATAATTCTGATACTCAGGAAGTTGAGGAGAGAATATGAATTTGAGGACAGACTTGATTTCACAGGGATTCTTTCTCAATACAAACAACAAATAACAAAAAATGTACACAAGGCTTCCACTCTCATGATTTCATCTATCTTCACATACCATCACACCAAGGGTTAAGGTTTTAGCCTATGAATTTGTGGGAGATTCAAGCATGCAATCCACAGTAAATAATATGTGATTTGAGGCAACAGTTTTTGCTCATACAACAAGATCCTATCTATTCTGTAAATGAAAGAGCAAGTAATGCAGAGTGGTTAATTTTTGAATATTTACAGAAGCATGAAATGTTTGATTTGTTCCTTTTAAAAGCCTAAATATATGTTTTACAGAACAGTGTGGTAAAAATATCATTTTTATTCCCTTCCTTAGTCCTTACCAACTGTGTGACCTGGGATATGTTTCCTATCCTCTGAAAGTGCTCAGACTAAGAAAATCTGAGACAAATTGCATACCAGAATAGTTATAGTAAAGGAGTCTAATTTGCCAAATAAAAGAGAAATGCATGTTCCTTTGGTAATACGATGAATACACAAAAATAAGTCAAAGCTCCATGTTACAATAGTATAGTATAGGTATTAAATAAAGAAATTAAAGATCATTTGACAGGTGTCTTAGAAAGAATTAGTTTGGATAGGAAATACCAATAGATGTTAAGGTTTGAAGGTGAAAACAGAATAGGATTTTGCCTATTATCAAGGAAATCCCTTCATAAACTATCCATGAGTAACAAAGATCAAAGAAGTAATTTTAATATAGGAAATAACTGGCCAACTCCAAGTGAGGAAAATAAACATGACAGTTAATGGTAATAAGCATTATGACAAAGAGTTCTCTGCCACCAATGTAATACTTTGTCTTCAAATAAACAACTTGGAGCTGACCACAGGCAGACATTAGACTAACAAATGGAGAGACATTCTACAAAACATTGCACCATAATCTTCAAAATGTCAAGAACCTGGAAGTGGAGAAAAATTACTTGGAATGAGCTAGTCAAGTTAAAGGAGACTGGTGCAGCACACAAACCTATAGCAGTGTCCTGCTAGACCCTTTTGTTATGAAGGTAAGTCTTAGGACAATTGGTTGAAATTTAAATGAAGTTTCAGTGTAAATGGATATTCTTGGTAGTCATCTCACAACTTTTCTTCTTCTTCTTCTTCTTCTTCTTCTTCTTCTTCTTCTTCTTCTTCTTCTTCTTCTTCTTCTTCTTCTTCTTCTTCTTCTTCTTCTTCTTCTTCTTCTTCTTCTTCTTCTTCTTCTTCCTCCTCCTCCTCCTCCTCCTCCTCCTCCTCCTCCTCCTCCTCCTCCTCCTCCTCCTCCTCCTCCTCCTCCTCCTCCTCCTCCTCCTCCTCCTCCTCCTCCTCCTCCTCCTCCTCCTCCTCCTCCTCCTCCTCCTCCTCCTCCTCTTCCTCCTCCTCCTCCTTCTTCTCTTTCTTCTTCTTCTTCTCCCTCCCTTCCTCCCCCCTCCTCCCCCCTCCTCCTTCTCCCCCCTCCCTCCCCCCTCCTCCCCTCTCCTCCTCCTCCTCTTCCTCCTCCTCCTCTTCCTCCTCCTCCTCCTCCTTCTTCTTCTTTCTTCTTCTTTTTGTCGGTCTTGGAGCTTGAACTCTGGGCTTGGGTACTGTCCTTCAGCTCTTCAGTTCAAAGTGAACACTCTATCACTTAAGCCACAGCGCCACTTCTGGTTTTCTGGTGGTTCATTGGAGAGAAGAGTCTCACTGACTTTCTTGCCCCTGCTGGCTCTGAACCATGATCTTCAGATCTCAGCCTCCTAAGTAGCTAGGATTACAAGCATGAGCCACCAAAACCCGGCATTATCACAACTTTTTATAAAATTCAAAATTGTTGCAAATAAAATTTTCAAAGAAAGACCACATTTCCATTTCTTGAATTCTTAAAATCACTTTTATTTTAGTGTTGGGAAAACTAGTTTTGTAAAAGATTTCTAATTATTGCAGGTAAGGGAAACCATGGGATCTATGATTCTTTGGGCCTGGCTTACTTCACTTAATATGTATTTTTCCATTTCCTAACAAATCAGGCAGCATTGTTCTTTCTGATGGTGGCATCAAATTCCATTATATCACATTTTCTTGATCCATTCATCTACTTAAGGATATCTGGATTGGTTCCATATCTTAGCTATGATGAATAATGCTGTGATAAACATAGTTGTGCTGATACCTTTGGTATGGCCTTATTTATGATAGTTTGAGTAAATGTCCTGAAGTGGGATTGCTGGGTCATAGGGGAGCTCTATATGGAGTCTTTTGAAAAACCCTCCATACTGCTTTCCAGAGTGGTTGTACATTCCCACCAACAATGCAGTAGGGTTCCCTTTTGGCCACATCCCCTCCAGCATCTGTTGTTATTAGATCAAGCAGAAAAGGTCAAAAGCTATGTATAGATGACCATATAAGATAATGCTAAGGGAAATGAACCCCAAGATATGGACACAAGAAGTATTTTCTTTGTTGCTGTTGTTTTTAATGAACTATGTGATTTTTTTTGTTTCTTTTGTATGTTCTTCCCCCTATTGTATAACCCCTGTTTTTACTCTATTGGATTCTGGTGTCCTGTATTTTGTATATGCATTTTTCTAATTTCAGGAGAAGAAGGGCAATACAAAATGCTGAAACAAGGATACAGTTTTGACCCATTGTAACAAAGAGATGTACAAAACACGATGTTGAAAATGAACTTTACAACTTCATTGGGGGGGGAGGGAAGAGTTGGCGAGGTGGGGAGGGAAGGGATGGTAGAGGAAAAAGAAAGGAGGGGGTAACAATGCTGGATAGGAAATGTACTCATTACCTTACTCATGTAACTATAACCCCTCTGTAAAGTATGTTTTTTAAAGCTGGATACACATCTTTTTTAATAAGCTTTTTATTGTGAAAATACTGTACAGAGGGGTTACAGTTACATGAGCAAGGTAATTAATGAGTACATTTCTTATCAAGCATTGTTGTCTCCTCCTACCATCCCTTTCCTCCCATCTCCACAACTACACTCCACCACCACCACCCCTCGCCCCCACCCCTGCCTAAATTGTAAAGTTCGTTTTTTGTCATAGTCTTTTACATCTCATTGCTGCAATGGGTCAACCTGTATCCCTATTTAAACAATTTGTTTTTTCCCTTCCCTGCCACAAATTATACCAACATCAAATACAGTGAAAAAGGGGTTATACTGTGGGGGAGGGACATACAAAGCAACAAAAAAATCACATGGTATCTTATAAATACATTAGAAACAATAGCAAGAAGGAAAAAACCACTTATGTCCTTATCTTGGGGTTCATTTCACTTAACATCATCTTATCTGACCTTTTCTGCTTGTCTCAGACATATACTAGTTATTGCAAATAAGAGAAACCATGGGACCTATGTTTCTTTGGGCCTGGCTTACTTCACTTAATATAATTTTTTCCAAGTCTTTCCATTTCCTAACAAATGGGCAATGTCATTCTTTCTGATGTACAGTACTTTTACAATAAAAATTAAAAAATAAAAAATTCTAATTAAACATTTTGTAGATTTCAGTTACTGTTGTTAAATATAAATTTTCTAGAAGATAGTCACTCATGTTAGACTGATGCTATTGCTTACAAAAAAATTTCAAAACTTACAATGACCTGTTGCTTTGATCTTCTTAATTGTGGCTTTATTTGGAAGAAGCTGGAAAGCAAATCAACTGTGATTCAATCATGTACAAGGTACATTTAATTATAGGTATTATTTAAGGGATACATGAAAACATTCTAGTGGTATCTTTTGAGTTTGTTCTATGATAATAACAAAGGAATTCTTATTTATGAGGAAGAATGGATATAGTTTTGTTCCTCCAGGTATAATGCAATTTAGAACCTCTGGGTCTTGAATGCTTCTCAGAGTTGATTAAAGCCTCGTATTTAGATTGGAAAGCTAATACACATCTGTCTAATGAATATCCTTTATTGCATGAATTAAAGTCATGACAAGATTACATAAAGACAGTAGCATGATAAGAAAGACTGAGAAAAGTTAACAGGAAAAGCCTTGCAGAGTTCAGAGACATCTTTGGAGTTGTTTTGTAGGAGACATTCTTATGCTTTAATCTAGCAAATTAAATACTTCTTTGAAATGTGTATGTTTTATTCATCATTTTATCCCAGTTACCTAGAGTAGCATCAATAAATATCTGGTGAGTAAAGGAACAAATTGAAACCTGAATAAATGAATAGAAATCAGTAATGGAATTGAATTATTGTCTCTTCTTATTGATTACAAACTCTCAACTTTCTTCATACATTTCCATCTTTGTAGAGCAGAGATGAGTACAGTACCATTTTCTTATTGCTATTCTTAAGGAGTTGTACAAAGGAGTTATGCTTTCATATGTCAGCTTCTTGGACATTTTCACCCCTTTCTTTGAATCCTTTCATTTTCCCCCTCCCATCCTTACCCACAAGTTACATAGTTCATTTTTAACGTAGTATATATAAAATACAATGACTGTATTTGTTCACCCTTCTTTCCTTGATCCATGAGGCCTGTTTTTACCCCTAAAACAAAAGAAAAAAGAAGCCAAACAAACAAATTAAAACAATAACCTTTAAAAGGACCATGTTCCCAATTCTTGGAATTTGTTTTGATAAATAATATTTTAGATATTCAGAGGAGTTACACATTTGGATTCCTCCCTTTCATATAACTTCATTTAGTCAGTTTGTGTATAAGTATATAAAGTCGTGTGTAAGCTATCATATTTAGTTGTATTTTCAACTTAACTTACACATATGAGAGAAGATATGTGCCACTTTCTTCCTGAACTTAGCTTACTTCACTTACCATGATTTGTTCTAGGTCCATCTATTTCCCTGCAAATGATGTGACATATTATTCTTCCTAGTTGTTGAGTAAAGTTCTATTGTGCGTACATACATGTTCTGGATCCACTCATTTTTTGCAAAGTATCCAGGCTGTTTGAATAACTTGGCTATTGTAAATAGTGCATCAGTGAACATGGATGTGTAGTGTCTCTACCATATCCTGGCTTAGAATGTTCAGAGTAGATGCCCAAGAGTAGCATGACTGGATCATAAGGTAGTTCTGCATTTAAATTTTCGAGGAACCTCCAAACTCTCCTCCAGAGTAGTGGTACTAGTTTACGTTCCCACCAACACATTCACATACCCCACATTCCTGTCAGTATTTGTTATTGCTCCAGTTCTCTATGTTGGCCAATCTCATTGAGGTGAGATGGAATCTGTCTATTGTTTTGAAGCATTTCCGTACGTGCTTATTGACTATTCTTTCTTCTTCTGAGAAATCTCTCTTTAGCTCCTTTGCCCATTTATTGATTGGTTTATTCATTCTTTGGGGAGAGGGGCTAGTTTCCTGTATATTTAGGATATTAGGCCATTGTTGGATGCATAGCTGATAAGGATGTTTCCCCAATCTGTTAGTTGTCTTTCAGGTTTTGTAATTATGTTCTTTCCTGTACAGAAACTTTTTATGTTGATGTAATCTTATTTGTCAAGTTTCCCCCTATTTTCTGTGTCCCTGGGACTCTTTAAAATTTCCTGTCTATGCCTACAGCTCTATTGTTTCTCTGATTCCATCTTGCAGTTCTTTCCAAGTTTCAGGTCTGATGTTAAGTTCTTTGATTCACTTTGTGTTGACATTGGTACATGTTGACAAATCCAATGTATGTCCAATTTTCTCAACATCAGTTATTGAAGAGACTATCTTTTTTTTCACATTATCCTTTTTGATTCCTTGTTGAATATCAAATTATTGTATGCGTATGGGTTTATTTCTAGGTCTTCTAGTCTATTCCATTGGTCTTTGGGCCTATTTTTGTGCCAGTATCAAGCTGTTCTTGTCATAATAGCTCTCTAGTAAAGTTTGAAGTCTGGAATTCTTGGGGCAAACTAAATTGTTTCCTATTTTATAAATAAAGCTTCATTGGAACACAGATAATACTGTTTACCTACAATTTTTAAGATAGCATTTCAGAGTTGAGAACTTGTAAGATACATTTTTGTGAACTATCAGGTCTACAATATTAACTAATTAGCTCCTTTTCTAAAACATATTGCTGATCCTTGTTCTAGAGTGTGGTCAAATGTTCAGCGTTTCAACGGTGGTAAAGAGAGAACTAGATAAGGTGCATTTTCATGGTACAATTCAGAACAATGTTTTCAAGTTCTTAGAGCTCATTAGACACAACTCATACATATTAAATTCCTGTGTGTTCTTTTCCAGGTCAGGAAGACAGGAATCACTCTGGGTATTTCAACTAGAACTTGGCTCAGACAACTGACTGCAGAGGTGTTAAATAGGATAGAGGGAGAAATGGAGTATGGGCACAGGTCAGCAATTGCAGGAAGCAGATAAAACTAAGTCGAATGCTGCAGAAGAGAAAAAACTGTGTGGTTCAGAACAACTGCTGCTCCATTGTGGCTATGGAGTAAGACTCCTGCCTCACAGCAAGCTCAGCTGTTGACACTGCCAGAGGTGCCACCAAAAGATGGTGTTGCATGTTTTCCTTCCTCATTCTCCAAGCACCCATCAGCGCCCTCTCAACCTATGTCATATGCCAACAAGAGACAAGGTGGCAACTGGGTCTGTTTATTACTGTTTATGAGCTGTGAGCCCCAGGAGTTCAGAGAAATGGAAACAAGTGGAAGCTGAGAGACAGCAGAAACTACCTGCCAAATGCTTGTTTTTAACAGCGTGGCTTTCAAGTTTCTAGTTTATATGAGGAATCTCACAAGTAATGGTGGTGGGTATGAGGAGGAAAGGTGCCACAAAAAAGCTGGGCAGCAGAGAGGGATGGGCAGAATGATGAAGGAGGCTGAATAGAGAGACTGAGTGAGAAAATGTGGTGATGCCTTCAACAAAACATTCCAGTACTGGGGCTTGAATTCAAGACTTCCCACTCCTTCACTGCTTTTTTTCACCCAAGGCTGGTACTCTACCACTTGACCCATGACTTGATTTCTGTTTTTTTCTGGTTAACTGGAAATAAAATTCCTATGGATTTGTCTACACAGTCTAGCTTCAAACCCTGATTCCCAGATCTCCATCTCCTGAGTAGCTAGGATTAGAGGTGTGAACAACCAGCACCTGTCATGGTTGAAGTCTTTTATATGTATATATTAAGAAGAGATAGAACCTATTGAAATTTGTTCAAGAAGGGAAAGTAGAGGAAAAGGGAATGTGATAGAGGGAGTGTGTTAATGGAGTACATTATGTGCGTGTACGTAAACATCACAATTAAATCTACCCTATACTACTAACATAATAATAACAAAGGAAAAGTCATAATAAATTACAGTAATATTTTTAGGGAATATATGCTTGGATACAGAAGAGAAGCTTTAGGATTTGTTTCTCACTGTATGTCACAGTCAGTGTGCTACCGAGAACTTTCTCCCACCTCTCATTTTTGTTGACTTATATATTAGTTTATTCATGACGGTTTTTGAAAAGTACCTCCATTTCATTTCATAATTAGGAAGTCAATATTAAGATTTCAAACCATTAACAGTTTAGAGTTATTTTATTTATTTTTTTGGAGGGGGTCCGGTCGTGGGGCCTGAATTCTGGGCTTGGGCGCTGTCCCTCAGCTCTTCAGCTCAAGGCTAGCACTCTACCACTTGAGCCACGCCACCACTTCCAGCTTTTTCCTTTTTGCTTATATGGTGCTGAGGAATCAAACCCAGGGCCTCAGGCATGCAAGGCAAGCACTCTACCTCTGAGCCACCTTCCCAGCCCCAGTATGGATTTATTTAAAAATCACAAGCCAAAAGAATTAGAATGTTGTTCTAGTGAAATGGATACAGCAAGATCTTGGAGACAATAAAGCAATTGAGAATGTGTAATCCCACCAGATATTGTTCCCTTGCAGCAGGATTCACCACTAGGTTGACATCCACTGATCACAGATGACAGGCATGAACTGAATTCTGCTGGAACATTGGTTCCTAAGTCTATTATGAACCAAGGCAAACTCAGTTTCATAGCATAAGGAGTAATAATGACCAAACTTTTCTCTATGTCAGAGTCATGGCCACTTACAATATGTGGATTATTTCATTAAATTCTACTGTGATCTTACAAAGTAGGCCTGATCTTATTAAGGACAGGAAAGTAGAGACTTGAAGAATCATTTAAGTTGCTAAGGCAGTCAGAGGAACAATAAAGCTTTGAAAGGAGGAGTCTAATGCAAGACTTTAAGTGTTACTTTTTTTTTTTTCAAAAATTGGGATTTCAGAGTCCAGAGTGAGGGTTTAAGGTAATGCCCATTTAGACAGCTAAATTGAACATTAATTTATGTCATCACCCTGTGTGGATTGTCTTAGTAGTGAGAATTTAGGCTCTAGGAGAGTTCATTGATGAGAAGGTGGGATTGGTTTTCTACTCTGTAGGCAAAGAGGAGGCAAAGAGAGATCCATAGTCTCAGGAGGTAATAGGTCAATACTCTCCAGGAGGGAGAAGTCAGTGCCTTCCTCCCTCCCTCCCTCCCTCCCTCTCTCTCTCTCTCTCTCTCTCTCTCTCTCTCTTTCTTTCTTTCTTTCTTCTTTCTTTCTTTCTTTCTCTTTCTTTTCTTTTTCTCTTTGTTTTTTATTTTTGTTTTATGTTTTTGTTTTTTAGATCAGTTGTGGGGTTTGAATTCTGGGCCTTGGAGTAGTCCCTGAACTCCTCAGCTCAAGGCCACTGCTTTACCACTTGAGCCACAGTGCCATTTCCAGTTTTCTGGTGGTTAATTAAAGATAAGAGTTTCATGGACTTTTTCTGCCCAGCCTGGCTTTGAACCATGATCCTCAGACCTTAGCCTCCTGAGTAGCTAGGAGTATAGGTGCCCAGCTGCCTCCATTTCTTTCCACCCTTTCTCTTTACAATTCTGACCCCTAGGCAATTATCTCCTAGATAGAATTGGAAGTTATCTTCCTGTACTTTGTAGCCAGTGATGAGGATATGTATAGCTCTCGTTGGATTTCAGAGATTCTTTATTTCTCAGTCTGCTTTGAGGTTCCCAATGATGGAGAGAGTCTCTATCCTTTCAATGCTAATGATGTTGGATTTAAATTGTTCAAAAGGCTTTTACTAGAGTTCATTTATTTGATTCTGGAAGCAAATTCTTTTGGAAGCTAGGCATCAATGTTGCCACTGTCTGGAGGAGAATGCTAGAGACTAGGTTACTCCATGATTCATACAAAATCAAACTGCTAGCAAGAATTAGGGCTGAAGTGAACTGTAAATCCAAGATGGCCTCCCAAATGATTATGTCAAAAATCTTTTATCCTTATCTTTCTGACAGCTTGTTGCTACCTGGTGGGAGAAGACCAGGATCTGATGTAGAGTCCCTGGGTTGCTGCGGGAGGGTGAGTCTTTCACAGTATTTACTGCACATAAGCCTGACCTGGTTAGGCTGACAGATATAGGGTATAATTTGTCAGGAACATGGCAGCTGAGTAGAAGAGAGGTCACAGATATCATCAAATATGAGGCCTGACATTTACCAAGGACAAATGTTTCCTCATAAGAGTCTCAGAGACTTTCAATTAAGTCTCCGCAAGACATCCTGCTTTCTTAGGAGGAGGAGGAGGAAAGGGAAGAATAACATGGTGTATATGTGTGTGCAACCAGGCCGAGGGGGGATGGGTGAGGGACAAGGGGCAGAGGAGGTGGCAGATGAGAAGAGGAAGACCCAAGGGGACATTCTTGTGGTTTCAAGAGTAAATTGAGCTCCTAATTCTTTGTGAGCAGTAGTAGGATTAAGGGTTCAAAAGGGCAGGTCATACAAGGGCAGGGTCCAGGCTGGGTCTTGGAGAGATGTGAACCAGGAAATTCAGCTGGGCTGGGCCCCCATACTTTCCCCAGCAGGCCTCCAATTAGGATTTAATGGTCAAATGTGGAATGCATTAGGACAACGCAGCAGAAAGACTGCGTTCAAAGGAGCCGGATCTTTTTGGCTAAGTAGAAAAACATTCCTCCATGGTCAGTTTCCTCCTGAACCTTTCATTCTGGGGCCTCACTGGCAGGGATACCTTTCAAAGCATCATGTGTAAATGGGCTCCACGGAAAGCCCCTATTTTCCTTGAAGACATCTTGAACACCAACCAAAAAACAAAAAACTAAAAAACAAACAAACAAACAAAAAGAGTAGCCCTACCGGCTCGTTTTGGTATTTGGGGCCATCTAAAGGATAGGAAGGATTCTTTAACCAAGGGTTTTGTTGCTGTTGTTTGCCGTGAACCTTGTGAATGTGCATTCAATGGAGTGAACATAAATAGAAAATGCATGTATGTCAGCATCCACTGACATAACCAAGAGAGAGTTAAAATGTATCTATGCCTCTGGGTATATCTGTACACAGACAGGGCTGTATTTACTTATATTGTTTCCTTAAATTATGTCCTTACACACTGCCTTATTACTGAGAAACATTCAAAAAATTTGTCCAGGGCATGTGTGTCAAAGAGAAGTGTATAATGTATAAACATGCATCTATAAATAGTCCCTAAGTGTGACTGAATATAATGACACGTTGCATGTTAGCATCCATGAAAAGGTTTCTAAAAGTGAGGGTAACACAACAGGTAAAAGGTCAGCCCTAGGTAGATGAGAATGAGAAAGTGTGTGTTTGCATAGTATCAATGAATGTCTGTGGGATGTGTGTGGAGTATCTGTTGAAAGTGTGTGTGGATGGGTGTGCATGCAACTTTTAAAGTCAGTATGTGTGCATAAATAAATGCATGCTAATGTGTGAATAATCTAGAAATCTAACGTAAAGAGGGCTATGCATATGTATGATATAGCTGATGAGTGAATATGTCTAAGCCATGACTGTATGGCTGTATAAATATGTATGTCTCTAGCAAAGCTTGAATAGGGATGAGACTGTTTTGAACAGGCACAGATTGTAGAGCATGGGATAGAGTGTGGATTAGTACAGAAAGTTAAAGAATGTACTCACATCTCTGTTCATGGCTTTCCTGTCCTAAAAACAGGAGGGAGAATATCTTTAAACTTTAAGCTATTCTGATCTGGTCCAGCTCCTCTTTCCTTTCGTAGTTTCAGTAAGTGACACAGAAAACATGTTTCCCCTCCCCCAATAGTACTATTCAGTGTTTGTATGGATGCATACACATTTGTATACACACTCTATACAAACTAAAAGTCTTTGTCCTACATGATGGACAAATGAAGTCATTCATGTTATTATGGCAGGCATGAATTTCAGCTTACAAGTTCCTCTGGGTTTTTGTGGGGCTTTCCTGGTTTGACCCTGAAAGACCAAATTCTGAGAAACTCCCTGGTCTTGTATACATGGAGTCACTTGATTCCTACCTAGATTCATTGGCAGTAGACTACAAAACAGGGAAACAGAATCTGTGTCATACGCATGGAAGTGTTACAGAGCCATGATTTCTGGACTTCCTACACCCACTGAAGGGGAAATTATGCTGAATCTTATCTGTAACTATTTTCATATATGAAGTTATTGACCTCTTAAGCACAATATAGAATTTGGGGGTATAATTCATTATAATTATAATTAATACTTTGAATTTGTTTTGGAATCCCACTGTATTCCTTACCATGTCAAGGAAACTTCCCATGCTTTTGGTTCTCATTTGTCAAGTGAGTATAACTACTTCACAGGGGTCCATATTAAAAGACAAGATATAGATAGATGGAAAGTACGTATGGCTTTGAACATTCAACAAATGATGTTTCCACTCATTCTTACCATATATTTATGGAACAATAACTACACAAAAAGTATCTTTTAAAGGCTGAAAATGAAAATAGGTAATTATCACGGCTCCTGCTCTAAGATGTCTTCAGTATACTGTAGAAGATGTTAGATTTAATATAAATAACTGTTTCTACCCTAATTGCGATAATTTTTTTGGTACCTTGCTCAGGGCCACACACTAGGAACTAAGAAAACTGCCCCACAGCCCATTAATGTGGTCATAGTGACTTTGTAAATACAGACACTGGTACAAATAATTATATTGCAAGGTGATGCATGCTCTAATTAAGGTACAGAAAGTGGAGCAAATTCACCCCTTGAGAGTTGTAGAAGCCTTGTCAGAGTCAAGGAGTTAACAGCTTGAATTTGTCTTCTAGGAGAGATCATTAAGCAGAAAGTTAGGAGGGCTGGTAGTATAGGAGTAAAGATAGGGCTTATGTAGTAGGCATTCTGGAGAGTGAGAATACTATATAGACCTGAACCTCTTGATAGCAAGAATATAAAATCCAGGATATGGGAAACTCCTTTCCAGATTGAAAGTCCTGGGGGACAGGACCCAGCCCTTCCCCTCTCCTTGGTGCCTTTCGTGAAGGTCTGTTTACTACTAAACGAAAGGGAAAGGTGTCAAACAAGCATGTTATGATACGAACACGGTTGGCTTAGTCAGATTGTTTTCCATGCTGCAGTTAATGAGAAACCAATGAAGAATTTCCAGAGGAGCTGAAATACAATCCAAATTTATATTGCATAGACGTACTGATGGACTCAATAGAACATGGCTGCTAAGAGATGAAGAGGTAAAACCAGAGACAGGGAGATGGGTTAAGAGGCATTTGTAATTAGCATGGTACTCCATACTGGAAGCCTGGACAGAGACAGTGGTGGCCAACACCACAGGAGAGAGAGAAAGAGGTCCTGGAAATTTGCTCCAAGAAAGTTAATCACAACAAGCAGAATCTTTCCATCCCCATTCATAGATTAGCACCACTCTCATTCACTTCAAGTTAAAAGCATAACCAGAAATCTGGGCTTCCAATAGCATTTATTTCATGTAATAGGCAAGCAGTGTACAAACAAACAGAAAAAAAGTGGTGTTTGCAGTCATGAATAATGGTCTTATTCCCAGCTCTTCCGTGTAGTAGCAGCTTGACTTTGACTAAACCCCTCATTCTACTTTCCTGTGACGGTTAAATAAAATGAGAGAAATTACACTAATATGGTGACATTGTAGAGATTTGCTGAACATATATATGCAAGAGCTCTTTAAAAGGTCTGAACGATGATGCATTCATGAAGTATTAGCTACTCAGTTGCTGAGCAAATGCTTACGCTGATGGTTTCCTGGGGAGGATCACGTTGCCAAGATTTTCAGATCCTTAGCTGGAGAAGGACGATTTCCTTTAAATCTATATCTTCGGGATGCCTGAATTCTCACCCTTTCTTTCAGAAGACTGTTTAATTTCTAAAGAAAGTTCTCCCCCAGCAGGGCACATTAAAAGAGAATTAAGTCACACTGATAAACTGATTGTTCCATGTCAGCAGGTCTGTAATGACTGGGCGCTTTCTGGAAGGGGTTCATTCTGGAAAGAGCTCCCTGAGCACCCTGGTGATTACAGCCTTTGAGGACACAAACTATAAAACACCCCAGGACCAAACCTCTCTATTTATTGCTCCTCCCATGTGTGTGACCCTATGTCTTCGGGCACATGTTTTATTTCAATTAACATTTCACAGTCCCTCTGTCTCCATTTTTCTTGGACTATCCAAGCACTGATTTTCTCTTATCCCAGTAGTTCATGGAGTCCTTGTGGCCCCCTTAAAGTCATAGACATATGTCCTTGATTAAGAAAAAGATAAATGGCTGGAGGGTTGTGGACACAGTTTAAATCTATGTAGTATCTTAAGCTCTTCTGAAACTAGGAAGACATTGTCCAGAATTTGGGGGTTTGCCTTCGTGAATGAATGCTGGAGAGGCAGGATGGGACACAGCTTACTTCCTGTCACTGAGAGGGGTGGAGAATCCAGGCTCTCTATCACAGACGTGTGCTGAGTTCAATGTTCAATCTTGTGACCTTCTAGATAATTTACCATATGTAAATACAACACAAATTGATCCGTGTCATCCCTTCAACAAGCTCATCTCCCTTCCACCCACCTTTCCCCTTACATTTCTTGTTTTTCATTAAAAAAATTTTATTGTAAAGATGATAAACAGCCAGGTACATAAGTCAAGTAATGAGTACATTTCCTTTTCAACAGTGTCACGCCTCCCTCCTTCACTCCTAGTTTTCCCCCTCCTTCCTTTCTCCCCCTACTTGTAAAGTTCATTTCCAACATTGTGTCTAGTGAGTATGACCCTTTGTCCCACCACTTCAATGCTTCCCTTCCCCCTCCCCAAATCAAATAAACTTATATACAAGACAAAGGGTAGAGAAATCAAAAACAGGGGCAGAGGGGAATAAACCAAAGAAAGCAAGAAAGAAAACAAAAAAGAACCCCAAACATAACAAAATAACATAACAAAAATCCTCTTGCTTCTTCTATTGGACACATTTGAAATAATTCTGTTTTCATTCAAATTAATTGTGTGTACAAACAGTGGTTCAACATCAAGTATGGACCACTTAAAAACAGAGATAATTAATTGCCTGTTGCTTTCAGCTTTGTATATGACTGGCAGACAGCCTTGTATAGTATAAAAGATCAGATTCTGTAGTTAGACTCAAAAAGCTTGTCTCATCTTTACCTCTCATGAGTTGGTGACCTTGGTTGACTTAATCTCTCTAATCTTACAATTTTTCATCTATGGCATATTTCCTGAACATCTCTAAGCATCAAGATATCATCATTATTAAATGTTTCAAAGCATCAGCAGTACGAATTAAATGTTATTCCCTTTTGCTCTTTTTTTTGCTGATTTTGATAAACATATCCTAGCTTTGAAGAATCTCCTGTTATTAAATTGTGAAGCCTCAAGATTTCATCTTCACTTGTAAAAAATAATAATACTTATGAAATACAAAAAAGAGAAATGTGTAAACTGCTTAGCAAAGGATCTGGCACATCAGTAAGAACCATATCCTGTTGAATAATGGTTAGATGTTTTGCTTTATTTTCTTTGCTGCTTTTTGTTTTGCTCAAGAGAACTAAGGAGGAAAACCATCTGCCTAGAGAAGCATAATGTTTATAGTCCTTAACATTCAATTAATCCAAAGCAGTATGAGTGATTTGCCTGTAGATACAGAGTACACATCTCTTTAATCAGATCTTCTTCTTAATGTTCTAATGAGCAGACTATCTGGAATCATTAATGTCTGAGAAGGAATTTACACTCACATTCACAGAAGTTAAAGGTAAATTCATTTTAACAAACTCAGTCAACAAATCCTATCCATTCTAGAGATGCCCAAGCCATTTTCCCTTTAACATATCCTGAAACAGAACATCATGCCCCACAGAGACAGAACTTAGCAACTTGAGCTTCTGTCTTGTCAGCAAGAGAACATTACTCATTTACATTCATGACTACCAATGAAACATTGTCTTAAACTGTGTGACAAAAAAAATCACCTTACCTTAACTTGTAGAGCAACTGACATAAAAATGCATCCCTTTATATACATATATTTTTATAAAGAATAGTTATATAATTCCCAGACATAAAATTTAATGTTGAAAATAGATTTAAAGTACCTGAAGCCTATCAATGATTTAAGGATGAATATGTTTGACTCAAGCAAAATTCCATAGAATCTGTCACTTATAAAATAGCTAATAATAGTCAACTAAGAGCAATATTGATAATATATATTCTAACCCCCAATGACAATTAGAAATCCAAATGGCTCTGAAAAATGAAAGCATTTTTGTAATTGTGAACTTATTTCCGAAATGTATCCAAAATCATAAAATGCAATGCACATCCTATAAAATAGGGAAAATTGAGGGAAGGTATGGAGTTGGGAAGGAAAGGAGAGAATGACCAAAGGGATGCATTGTGTTTGTAAACTGCTTTGATGAATGGCAGCTTCTTTGCACAACTACTTTAAGATAATAATAAAATAAAATGAAGAAATAATGTATTCATTTGTGCTCACATAACATGTATTCAAGAAATGGATGCTTGTTTATAATAACAACCAGCCATTTCTGTCAAATGAATTTTGCTGCCCTGATTGGGAATGTGGAAAGTGGAGCTCCTGGTTCTGGAATAGTTCCTAAGCACAGAAAAAGTAAGTACATAGCTCTTTACCTACATATCTTGAGTTGGCCAATGTCTTGGGGATGCCTTATACAAAATTCAAATTTAGAAATAGTTTTCCTTCCCTGAACTTTTGGCCACTTTAGCTGGAGCTAATACTGAACTGAATCTAGCAGAGGGTTATTTGGAAACTAAAGCTAGATCCTGAAAACTCAGAAGGGGACAATAGCCAGAATGAAATCTGGCACTCTGTGAGGCAGATGGGACAGCCTGGTTTCTCAAATCTGACAGCTTTTGTGATGGGAATGCTCTACAGTTGGCCAGGTTCAAGCTGCCAAGCTTTTACAAGTGTTTCACAAAATTCCTTGATATTTAGTAACTGGTTCTACATGTCAGTATGAATCACTTCCAGCCCATCCATGGAATTACATCAGTTTTTCAGAAGTCAGAGACAACTGTAGGTAAGACCTTTCTCACTGAAAACCATCTCATGAAGCCAAGAAAGCTTCTGCTGTTGTTTGTGTATAGCTATAGACCACACTTATAGAGAAATGGCGCCTATCCTGAAACTTGACAACCATTAAATAGGGATCTCTTCTACATTAGACACTGAAAAATTAATGGCCAAACCAATTATATAGTACTGGCCCTCGAGATTCTTACATTCTTGGAGACAAAGGAGATAAATAACATGTTTGTGCTTGATTTTTTTTCCTTGTAACTATCTGAAATTCCTTGTCTTCTCAGTCGTTTCCCCAAATACCCCTCTGGAAGCTCAAAGCTATCTAGATCCAGTCTGGTAACCAACAAGGACCATCTATGTCCCCCCTAAATTCCCAGGGGATGTTTTCAGCCAGGTGGTACCTTCCTTTATGTTCTCTGGAGGTACTGATATTGATTTATTTCCTAGCTAGGAGAAAAAAGCATGAAAGAAGTCCACACTGTTTAGCAAGTTCTCTTAGTATTGACCCAAGATAAATTATCCTTGTTTCCTGCCCACTGGGAAAATGCCAGAGGCATTATGCGAACATGGACAAGAATGCTCACACATTGTCCTCCTTCTCTGCCCTCATGCATCCAGGAAGGCTTTAATTGATTCCTTCTTATAAACTAGAAACTGCACTAGACTCCTAAGACACAAAGACAAAGATTCCTGTACTACTGATCCTCAGGAACAACAAGCAAATTATTATGGAAGTGGGTAGGAAGTGCCTTACTGGATGAATTGTACAAATCAGAGTGGGAAATGTGATGCTTAGCGGTACAAGACAGAAATAGTTTGACCTGGACTTTGAATGAAGAAACGTGATCCTTCAGATGGATGATACTGGAAGCAGCATAGAGAGATGACTCAGCCATGCCCTGGGAGATAAAGACATGAGAGCTCCTAGTCACTGAGCTGTGACTAGACTGCTGTACAAATAGGAAAGCTTATGACTGTGTTTGAAACTCTATATATTATACACAGACTACTAAAACCTGATAAACTTTTTGTATATTTGTGTTGCTGTTTTTTTTCAGTGCCTGGCATGTTGCATAGCATAGGCTATTCAATCATCATTGAATTCAAGCATTATTGAATAGAATAAATGACTGTGCAAAACTGAGGAAATTAAAAAAAGACAAATAGCCTATGTAAAACCAGCCAATCCTAGAGAGAAAACAAAACAAAACAAAATCTCCATACTTCTGAGAAGCATCGTGTCCAGTGATGTGATTAGCTATGAGCCTGGAGTCTGAAAAGTATAGCTCAGTTCCCACCCTCCTTATTTGGGCAGAAGTTTTTTTTTTCTATTTCCTGGGAAAATCTTGATGAATTTATGGAAAACTTTCTGTTCTCCTTGGAGAAAGGAAATAAATCTGAATAACATTTTAAAACAATCTTGCAAATATGTGCTAATTTTGGAAAAGCTAGAGAAAACTTGGATAAAAATACATCCCAAGTTTTCTGAGATTATTCTAGTTCCTGTCTGACATCTGCCTTGGTATATTAGTGTTGCCACCTTTTCCTCTTAGAAATGTCTCATTAGAAATGTGGAATTCTTTGCTGAAATTTTAATGAATAGAACAGTTAAAGCAAACTGTAGACACATTCTTTTGGGGCTGTTTTTGGTAATCTTTTTAAAAAATTTTTTGACTCACATGTATGGGTGCATGCACATGTGTGTTGTTACATACAAGTATGGATCTCTATATATTTTAGTTTATTCTTTCTTTTTCTTTTGCTTCTGAATTTTTTGTTTTCTTTTTCTTTTTTATTGTAAAAATGTTGCACAGAGGGGTTACAGTTACATGAGTAGGGTAATGAGCACATTTTATAGTGAACATTGTTACCTTCTCCTTTATTTTGCCTCTACCATCACTTCTGTCCCCTCCTCCCCAACTCATACCATCCCCCCACCCCGATTGTAACGTTTGTTTTCAATATAGTGTCCTGTACATCTCGTCATCACAATGGGTCAGACTGCATCCCCGTTTAAGCATTCTGCAATATCCTTTCCCCTTCCCAAATTACAAAAATGTATCTACAAGGTGGAGAACACCGGCATCAAATCCAGTGAAAACAGGGGTTATACCATGGGGGAAGAACATACAATAGAAACAACAGAATCACATAGTGCATTGTAAGTACATTAAAAACACTAGTAAGAAAGGAAAAAAACTTCTTGTGTCCCTGTCTTGGGGTACATTTTGCTTAACATTAGCTCATGTGGTCTTATGTATATAGCCTTTGACTTTCTCTGCTTGTCCTAGACATGTACTAGTCACTGCAAACAAGGGAAACCATGGGACCTATGTTTCTTTGGGCCTGCCTTACTTCACTTAATATAATTTTTCCAAGTTTTTCCATTTCCTAACAAAAGAGGCAATGTCATTCTTTCTGATGGAGGTGTAGAATTCCATTGTGTATATATACCACATTTTCTTGATCCATTCATCTACTGAGGGGCATCTGGGTTGGTTCCATATCTTAACTATGGCAAATAATGCTGCATTAAACATGGTTGTGCTGGTAGCTTTGGTATGACCTTGTTTGTGATCGTTTGGGTAAATGCCCAAAAGTGGAATTGCTGGGTCATAAGGGAGCTCTATGTGGAGTCTTTTGAGGAGCCTCCACACTGCTTTCCAGAATGGTTGAACAAGTTTACACTCCCACCAACAATGCAGTGAGAAGTGACACACATGTTCAACGCAAGAGGAAGAGAGAGGGGAAGAAGGTGTAGAAGAAAAAAGAGGGAGGACAGAGAAAATAAAAAGAAACAAAGGAAGGAAGGAAGGAAGGAAGAAAGGAAGGAAGGGAAGAGTGACTTGGAGTCAGTAGTAGTTGTATTTAAACTTCTATTCTTTTTATTCAATTACTCAAGAAATTAGCTCAAGGTATCCACCCCCTGACACCAATTTTCTTGGCTGTAAAATTGATGTAAAAATAATGGTTACCTATGGTTCCATTAGGAAATGGTGTATTTGATGACTGTGGATGCAATGGTCCCTAACCAAGGGGATTTTAGCTTCAGGAAATGTCTAGAGACATTTTTGGATGTTTTAGCTACTGACATCTAGTAAAAAAAACAGTGACATTGTTAAATATCCTTCATATATACAAGACAGCCCTCATGACATTTTTCTGGCCCAAAATATCAGTAGTGCTGAGGTTAATAATTCACTTAGAGATAATAAGCAGTCCATAAGTATAGAGTAATGCATGTATTTTTGGAAAAGCTAATCATGATGACTTTTTGATGGAACTCAGTGTGTGTGTGTGTGTGTGTGTGTGTGTGTGTGTGTGTGTTGTCATTGTGCTTATGTTTATTTTGCATTGTTGTTTGATGAATTAGGTTACTTGAGTAGTATGTTAGCTTTCTCATTGTTGTGACAGAATGCCTGACATAAACAACTTAAAGCAGGAAGGATCCATTGTGTCTATTTTTGTCTGTACCCTTGCTCTTGGGTAGAATATCTGTGGCAGTCGGCAAATGTGGCAGAGGTGGTTCTTAACCTCGTGGTAGAAAGGAAGCTGAGAGAACCACAGAAATAGGTCCAAGACAAGATTCAGCATCCCATGACTCCATTACTACAGTGACTTACTCCATCCAGCTAGACACTACCTCTTTATGTTTCCAGAACCCCTCCCCCCAATATCTACGACTGCTGGGGTCTTCCATACAGTAACATTAGAGGCAGTACTTCATGTCTAAACTATAACAGATAATTACACATAACAATTTTAACACTTTTTACTTTGGGGACAGGATGGCACTCCATTGTGCAGGCTGACCCTGAACTCCTAGGCTCAAGTGATTCCACTATCTAAGCCTTCCGAGTAAGTAGAATTGTAATATCTCAACACTGCACCTAGCTAGCATGCTGATTTTTACCATCAACATTTTAAACTGCAAGCCTCATATAGTAAGAGATGAAATCTCATCTACATTGGACAGGACCTAACACAGAAGTGTCAAGAGAACCAGATGAATCAAAGTGAAATGCATATACACTAAAACAGTGCTAAGAAAGGGATACAAAACTAGATTGTATGACTAAGATGGATTTTTGTTAGTCCTATAACAAAGTGGATAGACCAAATTTGTAGTCAGTACATTACAAATCTGCAAATAATGTTGCAAACATCCTGTCTGGAAACATTTGTTAAGCAAACATTTTCCTTCTGTAATATGTTGTAGTCCATTGCTGTACTCATATAATCAAGAATCACATACATGATTTAAAGATACAAAATATGTTTAAAAATCTCCATATAGCAAACATCTTGAAGATGTACTGCTGTCTTTATATTTATATCTGTCATTTCCCTTGTATTCTAACAGCTTGTATTATTATCTCTGATTCAATAGTGTTACTCAATTTCCATGCAGAATTGTCTTCCCTAAGATATCAATAAAGAAACCCTATGTTTATCCTCAAGTGACTTTGAGAATTGTGTTAAATTACAGAAGTTATTAAGATTGGCAACACTTCCAAAGCCTCATCATCTGTCAAATGAGGAGTTACACTGTTTATGGTATAGGATTGTGTGATAATCCAATGAAACAATGAAATCCAATATACATCATTAGTATTTACTTCTTATTTTATTCATTTGTACAGATGATCACTTAGCAAAATGCCCAAATTCACTAAGAATCAATTCTTTGTGTATATTATAGAAAGAAAGCATGAGCACACATATGATTTGATTTACTGTAAATTTCTCCAATGTCTAGCCCAGACATTGAGTCTATTGTCACTAACTAGCAAAGCTAAATTTGATGTTATTTATATTTCTCAGCATCTTAATATCTATGACCTCCATCAAAGATAGAAGATACTATCATACTATCATACTGTTTAATATGAGAGAAAATTTAGAAATAATTGAAATGCAATAGCCAACTTAGTGCTGAATTGAAATTCTTTTTATAAGTTACCATTCCAAACTTCTCATACTCTTTTCTGACACAAATTCATATTCTTTATTTTATTATCTTTAAATAGTTGTACAAAGTACTTACCATTAAGCAAAGCAGTTTATGAATACAAAATATCTTGATCAAGCCCATCCTTTTCAACATTCTCGCCCATCCCTCTCACATACCAGCTTCCTTTATCTTCTTAATTTTAAAGGATATACACTGGATTCTTGTTTTATATTTTTTAATTTTAATTACAAAAGTGCTATACAGTGGAGTTACAGTTACATAGGTCAGGTAATGAGAACATGTTTTTGAACAGTGTCACCCATCCTTTCATTCTCTCCTAGGTTTTCCCCTCTCAACACCTCTCTCCCTCAAGTTTTACAATTCATTTCTAACATAGTGTCTAGTGAAGATCACTGCTGAATTGGTTCATGATTTGTCTCACCATTTCTGTGCTTCCCCTTCCCCTCACCAAATCAGATAAATATATATATGGACAAAGTGTACAGAAATCAAATACAGCAACAAAAGGGAATAAACCAAGGACAAAAGGAAAAAAAAAACTAAACCTAAGCAGTACAATGAAAAACTCTTGTTTCCATTTCTTGGAGTTCATTTTCATAAGCATCATTTTACAGGGTCATATGCTCATAGGTATTGAAATTAAGACAACATTGAGATTCTACCTCACCCCAGTTAGAATGGCCATTATCAAGAAAATGAACAATAGCAGATGTTGGTGGGGATGTGGCCAAAAGGGAAAGCTATTACACTTTTGATGGGTGGCTAAATTTGTTCAGCCACTCTGGAAAGCAGACTTAAAAGACTAAACATAAAGCTTCCCTATGACCCAGCAATCCCACTCCTGGGCATTTACCCAAATGACCACAAACCAGGCCACACTAAAGTGACCAGTACAACAATATTCATTGCAGCACTTTTGCCTTAGCTAAGATATGGAATCAACCCAGCTGCTTCTCAATGAATGAATAGATCAAGAAAGTGTGGTATATATGCACAATGGAATTTGCTTCCGTCAAGAAAAAATAATTGGATTCTTGACTGCATTTTCTCTCCTTTCATCTTCATTTGTATCCCTATTTAAACAATTTGTTTTTGCCCCTCCCCTCCACAAATTATACCAACATCAAATACAGTGAAAACAGGGGTTAAACTGTGAGGGAGGGACATGCAAAGCAAAGAAATATCTTATAAATATGTTAGAAACAATAGCAAGAAAGAAAAACCATTTGAGTCCTTATCTTGGGTTCATTTCATCTAACATCAACTTATCTGATCGTTTCTGCTTGTCTCAGACATATACTAGTTATTGCAAATATGGGATTTTTAAAAAGAGGAAAGAAAAATGGAAAAACAAAAATTTAAATTTATAAAGTAAAACACTTAAAAATTATGGGGCTGGGAAGATGGCTCATGGTAGAGCGCTTGCCTTGTATGCATGAGGCCCTGGGTTGGACTCCCAGCACCACGTAAGCAAAAAAAGCTGGAAGTGGCACTGTGGCTCCAGTGGTAGAGTGCTAGCCTTGAGCTAAAGGGCTGAGGGACAGTGCCTAGGCCCAGAGTAAATAAATAAATAAATAATAAAAATTATGTAAGTATAAAGAAATGATATTGAGAGAAGAAAAGGATAGGATGAGAGGAGGGGAGGGATAGAAAGGAGACATGAAAAACTAAAAACTAAAAATTCTTAAAATTAGTTACTTGAAAATTATATAGGTATAAAGAGATAACACTGCTATTAAAGACGTTAAGCCTAAGAGTAATAAATTTCTGGATTAAGTATGTACACAATGGGGGATAAGGTCTAATAATTGACGACAGGTATATATCTGAGGATGAGCAGAACATCAATTAAGTCATGCAAAAAAGAAAGAAAGAGAAAAAATGAAAAGAATAAAAAAGGACTAAAAGGTCAAAAGAAATTTAATAAAAAAGCACACACACACACACACACACACACACACACACACACACACACACACCTAAAATAAAAATTATAAGAGGAAAAAAAAGATTACTAGAAAACAATTTTTTTAAATAAAAATTTTAAAAAGGTACAAAAAAGAGTTCTTTGATTTTTTTTTTTTTTGGGGGGGGGGGGTGATGGGAAAATCCTGTATCTTCCCTGTGTCTGTAACCAGTCTCTTGGTGGAGTCTCTGGTCTGCTTGTGGTGTTTGGTCTTCCTGTGGCTTGATTGGCAGGCAGAAAAATGCTCTAGATTACCCAGGATTTTGTGATCCTCCTCCCAGGCTAGTTCAGTGGGAAGAAGATCTGCTTTGAGTATCACAAAAGAGGGAGATGGCTGTTTCCTCTGGTTTGGAGATGCTGTGATGAGGCTAGGTTCTGGGTAGGGTTGAGGCCTTTCAGCAAATAGTAGCTTTTCCCTGAGGGGCTAGCTTCTGAGACACTCACAGAGCCCAGCCTGGAGCCATTCTCAGGGTTTATGTTTACTGAATTTCAATTGTTTTTCTAGGTTGCTGTGGGGAGGGGCAGCCTCTGGCTCTGTTTCCCTAGTGAAGAAAGTCAGTCCTCCGGGTCAGAGCTTGCTTTACCTGGGCTGGGTGAATTTCCCCTGGGTGGGGCTGAGCCTGGCAGGTCAGCTCAAGTTTCTGAGACCTGCTAAATGACTCTTTTGTTTACTCCCAAGGCCTGAGTGGGAGCTAGCTGCTCAGCCAGGCCTTTGTCAGTATCAAAGGTGGAGATCTCTGGTGGTGGGGGAGGGGTGGCCTTCCCTCCTCTGCTCCCTGAGGAGTGAGGATGTCAGGGTTCTACTCACACCAGAGTCTTGGTTCCTGAGCAGTCTCTGGTCTGCAATCTGCAGGATGAGGATATCTGCTCCTTGTCAGTTCTTGCTGGTGTTTAGTAGAATCCACTTGCCCGCTGTGTCTGGCACCTTTGTCCCGGACTCTCTCTGTAGGTATGGTAACTAAGACTGCCGCAGTTGCCATCGCTGCTGCCCCAGCCATGGTTATTGGCAAGTGCTCAGATCTATCTCCTTGACTGAATTTTCCCTCTCTGGCCAAACTCTCTGTACTATAATGGCACACTTGGTGTGATTCTCTAGCCTAGTACTATTCACTGGAACACTAAAACTGCTTTCTATGCGAAAGCTTGTTTAGCCTCCAGCTTCTTCTTCACCATCTTCCTCCGTACTCCTGTCTAACCTTTTTCCTTTGACTCCACTCCACTTCTTTCCAGGACTTGCTTCCTGGTGTTTTATTTTGCTGAATTTTGACTTTGCCTTTCTAAGGAATTACATTACTAGAGTGTCCCTTAAATCTACTGTAGTTCAGGTAATGCATTTGTATACATTTGCATATCACCCAACGTATTTACTTACAAGTTCTCAAAAAAAGTCTAGCTTCCACATATAAGGGAAAACATGCATCCCTAGTCTCTCTGGGCCTGAATAATTTCATTTAGCATAATGTTTCCATGTCTGTCTGTTTCTTTACAAATGGTACAATATCATTCAGTCTGAATGTAAACTTGCTCAACCATTCTGGAAAGCAGTGTGGAGGGTCCTCAAAACATTTAACAAAGAACTACCCTATAATCTAGCAATTCCACTCTATGATCTAGCAATTCCATTCCAAGCATTTACCCAAAAGATTACACATCAAGATGCAGTAAAGCCACAAGCACAGCCATGTTCATTGCAGCAGAATTCACCATAGACAAAGTATACAATCAACTGATATTCCTATCAATGGATCAAGAAAATGTGATACACACACACACACACACACACACGAAATGTAATTTACTCTTTCATTTAGAACGAAATTCAAAGTTTTAAGTCTCTATCACTGAGAGCCATATTATGATAATACTAGAATGCATAGACAGTCTCAAAGAAATCTTTTTGCTTGATTTCACAAGGTGAATCAAGCAAACCATTCGTGACTCTGCCATTGAACAATAAATCAAATAAAAACAATTGATCTGCTGCAGTTATGTCAGCAACATATTGATCCTCTGATTGAACTGTGTTCAAATACAATGAAAGTGATGAAATCCATCATTATTCTGAGAAATGGCCAAATGAAGGACCCTGTGGAGACATTTTCCCTCTCTTATTCATTGAGGTTATTTTGTAAATTGATGTTAAGTTTATTTTAACATATGAATCTATATGATTCATATAGCCCTAACATGTCCCGTCTCCTCTCAAGATGTCCATAAAATAGAAGTTCTGTTGTATCTCTCCAATGAGAAGCTAAAATGTGACAGTTTGAGAACTAGTGAATGACAGTAAAAGGAGGTTTCATGTCTGATGACAGAAGTATGGCTCTCAGCTCTGCAATTTTCTTGTTTTAATACCTTAGGAATAAACATGCTTATATCAATTTCTTGTTTCCAAAATTACTATGAAAACGAATTGTCCTACAGGGCCTTCATGGATTAGAATAAGAATAAAACCCATATAACATCTACTTTAGGATCACATTATTTGGAATTACTTAGTACAGTATAGCTTTACTCTTACTTTTAAAAATATTTCACTATTTCTTGTGTGTGCCTTCCAATGTTAAATTTTCTTTTCTTTTTCATCTTTCTTTCTTTTATTTATTTTTTGTCTGTTGTGGGTCCTGAACTCAGGGCCTGGGTGCTGTCCCTCAGCTCTTAAGCTCAAGGCTAGTGCTCTACTACTTGAGCCATAGCACCACTTCTGGCCTTTTCTGCTTATCAGTGCTGAAGAATCGAACCCAGCACCTCATGCATGCAAGGCAAGCACTATACCACTGAGCCACCTTCCCAGGCCCCCAATGTTAAATTTTCTATATTATTTCACACACGCTATTAGCCACCATATCCTGCAGCTCTCATTGGTGTACCAAAAGTCAGTCTCCCTGAATATCCCCATTACATACCACCTCAATTTTAGCTTAGCCTTTGGTTTCCAAATTGTATACTTTATGTCTAAATCTCCTCTATAGACAGATGTGTTCATGTATGTAAGTGCTACTAAATAGGTTGTAAGGTAAATTAGGGGTAAAGCCCAAGGAGTATCTATAAGAAAGAACATCATATTCTTTTTACTTTCTATTCTCCTTTGGGTTGGATATTATATGAATATTTGGACTTACATTGAATCTCAACATACATGATAAGTCAAACCATTTAACTTCTAAATGAGAAGGTGAAAATAGAGGGTAGTAGAGCATAAAAAGACTTCTGAAATTCTAATATGTATGGATGCCCAGATAGTCCTGGACTTCCTAGGACATGAAACAATCAAGCACAAGTAACAAGAATGTCTTCTTGTAATTAGGTTTGAGGAATAGCCATGGGATCACAGGAGTAAGTATCACCTTGATGCCAGGGAACAAAGGGATTTCCGTAGTGGTGACCATGAAATGAACATTGATGATAGAAAAATAGATCACATCCGTAAGTCTGTCTGTATCCTTTTTTCTTTAACTACATTGAAAGAATAAAAAATGGAATGAAGCTCGGATTGGAAATAGATAAAAAAAATGAGCTTATTCTGTTCCAACTCAATCTACTTCAGAACAGTGTGATTCCACTTTTTTCCCAGGAATTTCTGAGCATTAAATGTAAATTATAAGTATTTCAACAATACATAATGGTACAAGAAACTTGAGATTAATAACAAACCTGAAGTCTGCCATGCTCCTTCTTGTGTGTGACTCTGTGAATTCACTGTTCCCAAGCTTTAATCTATGTCTCTGCATGATCGTACCATTAACAGTTATGTAGCCTGAAAGTCTGTCAATAGTACAATAAATATAGAAGTATCTTGGAAAGTTCAAATCTTGAATATTTGTAAGGTATTACTAACTGACAGTGGCTATGGATTCAGGGGTTCAATAGAAGTACCGAGTGGAAACAGAAGGTTTCTTGCATGCTACTTGGCAGTACAACCTTTTGGGATGGAGAACATGAATTTATGCACTTGGGTCAAACCTCCACACCTGCCCGCAATCCAATCCCTGCCCTGTGTGAGGAGACACAAGCCTGTTATTTGTCATAGCGTTTGTATGCCATGGAAAAATGTACTGCTGCTCACTCCATTGGAACAGGCGGTTTGCTGGCAGAGTCCTTAGGCACCTGTTGAGGCTGAGTCATCCCTATTCACAGGATGTGCCTCAGAGCCTGGGTGTAGAGTGTTCATGTAAGGATGAGATGCCTGACTAGCCCAATATGGTGCAGCTGATGCTCTCATTCATTGGCAGCTTTTAGCAGAAACCAGAGAGCCATGGTCTAATTTCACTTGCTCCTCGTCTTCTCTTTTGACAGATGGATGTTTGCATGGAGTGGTCATGCACATTCATTCAGGCTCAGGAACGTTAGAAGGAATTATGTCGGGCTTGAAGGAAATCAACTATTTCATGGAAATTAAAATGAGTGATGGTGGCCTTGATATGGTGCTTTCTCCCATCTCTGATCCTTTCTTCCAGCACACTCATCATTGCTAGCACGGTGACTTAAGGAAAAGTCCAGGCCATTATGCCAATTCCAGGACTGGCCAGTAGACTTTGCAGATCAAAACAGGTTTCATACTTCAAGAATCTCTTGATCCTTGCTGGCACTTCTGTAATTTGTTTTAGTAATCTATGAATATTGGAGATCTGACAGGAACCAAATGGTCATCAGTACTGCCATTTCTTGGACAAGCTAAACAATCAGCTTCTCCCAGTTTCCTGCCCATAATTCCTGCATACAAGGGGTTTAGGCTCTGTAAAGCATCTGGAAGAGAGAGCTGAAGACTTGAAATGAGGTTTCTATTGGCTTTATACGATGTTGAGAGATAAACATTTCTAAAAAATGGTCAGCATCCATAGGACACTCAGGTTCTTACTTTAGAACTGGTATTTCTTTTCTCCCTCTAGATGTTTAATTAACTGAAACAGAAAAAAGTAAAATAGAACAGAATAATAAGAGGATAAAGTTTTATTTATGATAGAGCAATATTAGCATATGCAGTATGTAACTCTGGGTAAAATAAACTTTTCTTCTCTTTTCCTGCTGATTTATATTAGCACAGTCACAGTTCCACTAATGAGACTGAAGGCTTTACTGGAGAGCTTTGGTCCATCCTGGCCATCTCCTTGGTAGAGTGGATTCAGGGTCTACATGTAAGCTGATACCACAGGAGAGACTCAAGAGAGGTTAACAGACGGCTCTTCAGAACCTCTAACTGTGCCTCTGGAGGGTATTAATATCAGAAGTAAAGAGAAGGTTGTCATTCAATATTTGAGAGGGAGTAGAAGTTCTTACCTTATGGGCCAGCAGTGTTGGTGGGAAAGGAAGAATATGGCTCCTCCTTATAGCAACCAGTCTTAATAGGAATGGGTGGCGAGGTATGGGAGAAATGAGGAAGCACTGTACTTGGAGCTAGAAGGAACTAAGTTTGAATCCTGGCTCCAATACATACCAGAGGTGCAACAGTCTCTTGCAACTATATATGTTTTAGATTTATTGTGAAAATACCATACAGAGGGGTTACAATTACATGGGCAGGATAATGAGTACATTCCTTATCAAGCATTGTTGCCTCCTCCTTTGTTTCCCCTTCCCACCCCTTCCCATCTCCACCTGCCCTTCTCTCCCTCCCCCATTTCCCCCCCTCCCCGGCCAAAGTTGTAAAGTTCCTTTTTCGACATAACGTCTTGTACATCTCATTGTTGCAATGGGTCCCCCTGTATCCCTATTTAAACAATTTGTTTTTTCCCTTCCCCTCCACATGCCTCCATCATAAAGAATGACATTGCCCCATTTGTTAGGAAATGGAAAGACTTGGAAAAAATTATATTAAGTGAAGTAAGCCAGGACCAAAGAAACATAGGTCCCATGGTTTCCCTTATTTGCAATAACTAGTATATGTCTGAGTCAAGCAGAAAAGGTCAGATAAGTTGATGTTAGGTGAAATGAACCCCAATATAAGGATTCAAATGTTTTTTTTCTTTCTTGTGATTGTTTCTAACATATTTATAAGATGATTTCTTTGTTGCTTTGTATGTTTTGGATTTTTTCCCAAGAAAATGATCATGTGAGTCTCCAGGTTTCCTTCAGAACAGATTAGTGAGAAGCTGTGTGGTGGAGATGCTCCCTTAGTCCCAGAGCCAAGTTTCACATTTGAAAAATAGTGATCGTATCTTTTATCTTCCAGTCTTGGTTTGGACAGTTGATGAGACTGGATGTGATGAATGTAATGAATAATAAATGCTGAGTAAATTCCATTAGAAGAAAAGAATTCATGTTTAATTTTGTTCTTATTAATTTCCCCAATATGGTGGTTACTGTGCTTATAGATTTGAGCAAATGTTGAAAAGAAGGTATCATAAGGTTTGTTCACCTAATAATTTCTTGGACTTAAAGTGTAACAACCTCCAAAATGGCATCAGCATTACCACATCTGCATAAAAACTGTTTTTGAAACATCTAAGGGCGACCTGCAACCAATTGCTGCTTTCAGTTCAGAATAATGATTTTCCATTAGGTGGGAGAGAACCAGCCTTAGAGAAAGCTGAGGAAATAGATCCTTTTCTGCTATGCAATTTATTCCTTTCAAGTAGTCTTGAATTTCACAGGTATGAATTGAAATGGGGTAACTGAATAAAATCTGTGATGTTTTTGTGTGGTTAAGTAGGACACTCAGGAGAAATACAAACACATAAACCAGAAGTAAAGATGCTCTCTGGATGCCTTGTTCTTGCAGTGACCTGCATGTTCCTTGTCCTGCAGCTCTAAGGATCTTCTTAGCTCTAGAAAAACTGTCTGATGGACACCTACCATGTTTATCATATTATTCAAAAGAGGAATTTATCCCAGGGTCAATGAGTGCATTCTACAGATTGTAATCTAAACTTAAGAGAAGTTTCTGAGCAAAGTGAGATAGATCATTCTGAATTAAAATAAAGTGATACATAAATGAGAGTGATTGCTCCATAGGTGCTAAATTTATTATATAAAATTAATTTTCATTGAAACCCATGTGTGAAAGAACTGCAATAATTATAATTTGTATACAAGTAGATTTAATGTTAAGAGAAAGTCCTAAAATGTTGAATGAATAGAAATTTAAATGACTTGATGAATCACCAATTCTTAGAATCAACAGTATCATATTTTTTCTTACCAACCAGCTCTTGCTTGGTATAATTATCTAGGCTTGAGAGCTTAAATATTACGTGTAGTTCTGAAACCTCCTCAGAATTTGAGATATTTAAAATTAGTTTTCAATTTGAAATCTCCAAAGGATGGTTAAAGTAGATTTTAGAGTTAACACCACTAAAATTGATTCTCTTTCTATACCCTATTCTCTTACTGCAAGGTATTCTTCAGTATAGTCATTGTGATTGTACATTGCTGCATAAAAACAACTCTACATAGAGCTCCCCTATGACCCAGCAATCCCACTTTTGGGTATTTACCCAATGATCACAAACAAGACCATACTAAAGCTACCAGCACAACTATGTTTATTGCAGCATTATTTATCATAGCTAAGATATGGAACCTACCCAGATGCCCCTCAGTAGATGAATGGATCAAGAAAATGTGGTATATATACACAATGGAATTCTATGTCTCCATCAGAAAGAATGACATTACCCCATTTGTTAGGAAATGGGAAAAACTTGGAAAAAGTATATTAAGTGAAGTAATCCAGGCCCAAAGAAACATAGATCCCATGGTTTTCCTTATTTGAAATAATTAGTATATGTCTGAAACAAGCAGAAACGGTCAGATAAATTGATCTTGGGTGAAATGAACCCCAAGATAAGTATTCAAATGGTTTTTCTTTCTTGCTATTGTTTCTAACATATTTATAAGATGATTTCTTTGTTACTTTGTATGTCCTTCCCCCATGGTATAACCCCTGTTTTCATTGTATTTGATGTTGGTATAATTTGTGGTAGGGCAGGGATAAAAACAAATTGTTTATATAGGGATACAGGTGGACCCATTAAAACAATGAGATGTACAAGATGTTATGTCAAAAAACAAACTTTACAACTTTGACTGGGGGGAATGGGAGGGCAAGGATGGAAAGGGGAAACAAAGGAGGAGGCAACAATGCTTCATAAGAAATGTACTTATTACCTAGCTCATGTAATTGTAACCCCTCTGTATGGTATTTTCACAATAAAATAAACTTATTAATAAAAAAAAGCTCTAAGAGTTGATGACCTTAGACAGAAACTATTGACAAATCTTTCTTACAAATACTTTACAAACATGCTAGTTGGGAAGATATTGGCAAGAAAGATGTGATTCTGCTTCATGATGTATCAGGTGAGCAGGTGGAATGATGATTAGATAGTCCATTTCCAACATGGCTCAATCACTTGGCTATCTAGATAATATTGGCTACTAAATTCATCTGGTGTTCAGGGCCAGGAACCTTGACTCCATTTCAGGTAAGTTTCTAGACATCTTGTAACTTTCTTCACAGCATGGGTCTGAGCTCCCAGAAGTAGCATATCAAGAGAACCAGGAAGTATCTGTATATTCCATTACTACCTAACTCCAGAGGTTAGCAAACATCATTTCTATATTACCATTCCACACTCTAATGAAGTCAGGGAGACCAGAACAGATTTAAATTTTGGACCTAGAGACTATGTATTGGGTATCATGTGATGCTCTGAGTGAGGATGAGTATACCAAATACAGCAATTTTTGCAAAGCACCAAGTACACACATACATGTCAGAATACACAGACACTGTCTTTCGTTCAGTGAGTGGCTCAATCAAAAAATTCTTTTTCTCTCGTTCCTATTCAGTTAATCATAAAATTCTGACAACTCAAAACATATCACAAATCTGAAGTTGTCTTCATCTTTAGTAAGATCATCTTTTACATATTGTTATTATGTCTCTCTTAGCTGATTTACAGAGACTCTTATCTGATCTCTACCATTTCTCCTTTCATTCTTATACTTCATTCTTCTTATAGCAATCAGAGTATTCATTTAAAACACCCACATCATACCCTTTACTACCTAACAAAAATTTACAATGACAAGACAGATCACATTCTGAAGGAAGTAATTTACAAAGAATATGTCCAAACTTAAGATGTCAGTGAATCTACAAACTATGAGAAGCAAAAAATAATAAGGTAGATTCTATAATTCCATACTTACATAGAGAGAATTTTCATATATTTCTTAGTACTAGATACAACAGCTGGAAAAAAGTAAATGACACAAGTCTTCATAAGTTGTTGGTGAATTGAAATACCCTCACCAATGAATTGTCTCTGGCATCCAAATGAATTATTGAATTCAAATATATTTAATCATTTTGAAAAAGATCAGCAATTCCTACCCTAGGGCATATAACTTGGAACAGACGGCTTATGTCTGTAAGATTAGCTACTTAAGAGCCTGAGATCTGGAGGAGCATGGTTCAAGATCAACTCCAGCAGAAAAAGTATATTTCCAAAATACCCAATAAACATTTGGAGTGGAGCATGGCTCAAGTGATAGCCAACCAAGAAAGCCAACCAAGCTCAAATTCAAACCTCAGTACAGGAAGAAGAGCAGATCTGCTCTACTAGGTTTACTGAAGCAATGCTTTGTAATAGTCAACGTTTTGAAAAAGAATTTCAGCAGGTATTAGAAGACAAAAGATACTGTATATATACATAAGGTAAATTACATACATATATGAACATGGACAAATCTCACAAATACAACACCAAGAAAAGTATAATATGATGTTGTATATGAAAATATTTAAAAATAATCAAACAAGATGACTTACATATATTCTAAAAATATGAAGGCAAGCATAGCAATGAAAAACAATGAATCAATTTAGGGGTTATGTTTTTGGAGGCTAGGAAAGAGAAAGATAAATATAGAAATGTAATCATAAAAGAAACCAAATAGACAGGTTATTTTTTCATGTTTTTCTTTGTAAGGAGCAAAAGTACAAAAATTTGTTATTTTATTATTCCTTTAACATTTTGTTTCTTTCATGAAAACATAGAAGAAAGCAAAATGGAATCCCAGAGTTTATAAAAACACATTCATACATGTGTACACAGATACTCAAAGATGCAAGTTAAAATTCTGCCTTTGAACATGATTTCCCTTGATGCCCATTTGCCAGACTCTTTACCGTGTAGAATTCATCTTAAATTATTATCTGCTCCATCATTCTCCAACAATGCCTAGCATGAAAGAATAGCCATCATTTTTTAAATCAAGCTCTACTTTATTTTTCCTTATAGTGTATATATTTATTGGGATTCTCCTACTGATTTGGTTGCTTAAATACTCCACTCCAGTTCATGAAATTCAGCTCCATGACAACATACCTTACTGTTCTGTTTCTTTCCAGTACCTGGAAAAGTCTCTCAACACTTGAATTTTGGACTGCTATACAAATGAATGTAGATTTGAAAACTATTGAGAACAATAAAAGCGACTAGTATATCGTTAATACTATCACAATAATAAAATTAAAAGACCTTCTTTAAAGCGTTAAGGCTTATATTTTCTTGTTGAATATGCCTTAGCATTAGTTTCTTATAAAAGTCACTTTATAGAGGGTGCTGGTGGTTCACAACTGTAATCCAAGCTACTCAGGAGGCTGAGATCTGAGGATCACGATTCAAAGCCAGCCTGGATGGGAAGTCTGTGAGACTCTTATCTCCAATAAACCATTCAGAAAACCAGAAGTGATGCTATGGTTCAACTTGTAGAGTGCTAGCCTTGAGCTGAAGAGCTAAGAGACAGCGCCCAGGCCCAGAGTTCGAGCCCCACAACCGACAAAAAAAAAGTCACTTTGTGTTCATAAACTTTTACGGGGAAATGACAGAAGGTACCCAAGCCAGGCATCCTGTCCTCAGTCCCCTGACAGTACTGTTTAGAATCTCAAGTGAGTATAAAGTGCACAAGATCCTGTCTTGATTGAGGCAAACTTGGTGGTAACTGTGGTCACCCTGCCTTAGAGCACTAGCACTACCACAAATGGTTTCAGCAGACCAAGACCACTCCTCTAGAGAAAGTTGCAGCTAAAAGTCCCAAGCTAAAACACCAGCAGCTTTGGGTAAGAGGATTGAAGGAGACCCAGGTATGTCTTCAGTGTCATTTGTGATCATAACTACAGAACGGAGACAGAGAGGCAAGCAGGTGATGGCAAACCAAGGGTGTTGACCAAAGCAAGCAAAAAGGGTGGGGGAGGGGTTCACAACACTGAAGAAAGTTCACAGGATGAAGAGAGGATTCTTGGAGGATGTCAGTAAATAGAGCTCTGAAGAATAAGTGGCAAAGATCCTTCCTTCACAGGAAAGATTTGACGAAGCCCTTCATCCAAAATAAACTCTCTTCTTTCATAGTCCTACCTGACAGGAAGTCAGTTAGTGGTTTCTAAGGGGAAAAGTGAAGAACTTGTCTTCTGAGATCCATTAGGGTTCAGCATAACAAACCAAGGTTTGATGTGGCGAATCTAGGAAGAAGCTCACTCGTCCCAGGCAATCATCCAAATGCTCTGGCTCAGATTAATGTTCTTCCAGCAGAGCCCAAGAAGTGCACATTGCAAATGTGTGGATTGATATCAGCATGTGCTGGGAATAGCTCCAAACCAAGCTTTCAGCAGTTTGTAACGATATATCTACATATATGCATGTGTGTGTGTGTTGCACAAAGCAAAAATAGATTGTACTGACCATGTAAAATGGAGAACCCATGCTATCCTTGTAGGTATTGTCATTTGATTTGTTTGTGGACCCCTCAGGCTAATGCATGGATTGAGAGTATATGACAATTAAGAAAGTGGGAATCAGACAACCCATCTTGCTAAAACCTCAGCTATTCTAGGATAAAGCTCTGACACTTTAGAAATGAGAGCAAGAGGGAAGGGGATTAACTTCAATCTTCGATGCTTCCAACTGGGAAGAAGGCATTGATTCACCCAGGAGATTGCTAATAGCAGGTGTGTGCTGTGATGCATGCCAACACACAGAGTTGTTTTCAGCCCTGATCCTTTTCCATCTGTTCTTTAGCAGGGGATGGAAACAGCAGAGGTTGTAAATTCTTCTAGAACTTCAAGATCTTGTCCCCTTTGGAATGTGAAAGCTACACTCTAATAGTAGTCATTGTCTTGGTTATCTCTTGGTTATCTTTTGTGGGAAGGTAGCTTGCTAGGCAGATATAAACTTTCTAATAACTTGCTATTGTCTATGCTGATGAAGATTCCTAACTGTGAACTGAGGTGGAGATTTAAACTTTTTTGTCAGTACAGATACAATAGAAACTCTTCCTCTTTCTCTCTATTTACAAACTATCATAATGGGCCTCTCTCTCTCTCTCTCTCTCTCTTTCTCTCTCTCTTCTGAAGGAAGTCTCCAGTACATGTCTAAAATAAGACATTTAAGAAGTGCAGGGCTGTATAGTTAGACCAGAAGAAGTTCAGTACACTCAATCAATTGACCTTGGTAGAGTATGTGTTATTTTCCTCTTATGGTACTTTCTATAAATCTGAGCTTCCAGGCCTATTGGGGAATGTGGTGAAGGGCTGTTAGTAAAATATCCATACAATTAAAAAGTATTTTGACTGTTTACACTGTATTCATTATTAATTGAAAAAGATCTTGGGGATGAAAAAATCTTCTTGATAAGCCTGATTGACAAAGGTAGCAAGAAGAAGGCCAGTCACAAATCCAGTGAGCCTAGGGGTTGCTGTGTTCACGTGAATTGCCTGCGGGTGCACACGGTAATAAACCCTTAGGTCCCATGTTTTCCTCTCTCACTGTCAGTCTCTTCTGACGAGCTGTATTCCCAACAATAGGTGATTACTGTGAATATTGCATTAACTAATCATGAAAGGACTACCTGAATGTTAGTTTTGCTTTAGCTGTCATTAAGAAAAAAATAATGGAGATTTATGAAACACACCCAAAGTGATAAATGATACTTGGTTCTTCAGAAAGGAGGTTCACTTATGAGGCAATCTGCTGGCAGGATATTTGAGCTGAGCATTGAGTAAGAGGTAGATTTCCATCAGGTAGAGGTATGACATAAATGCAGCCCAAAGAAGGAAATTATCTGCTTCTGTTTCCTAAGACTGCTATAAAGCAGCTAGCACATCTGCATGGCACTTCAAGTAAGAGCAATTTACTATCTCTAGGTTCAGGAAGTAATGCAGAGCCAAGCTCTCTGTGAAGATTGTGTAGCTTCTGCTGGTTTCTCAATTAGAGACATCTCTCCAAACTTTACCTGTTTAGTCATGTGATATACTCCTTGGGAGGCTCTGTCTTTCAAATGTGTCAGTAGTGTTTGAATGGCTAGGGGGTGTCTTTATCTCTTATGACCTATCACTGAATTAGGAACAACCCTAATCTCATATAACCTCACTTTAAATTAGTTATATCTTTTAGAAATATACTGCAATTGAAGCTAAGATTTGAACATATTTGGTGGAGTTCATAATTCAACCAATTCAATATTATGAAGCAAAATTCAGAGGAGGGAGGCATGAGGTATCTTTAGAAGAGAAAAAAGTCAATTATTATTGTAGAAATATGACAGATGAGTAGAGCCCTATGATGGCAGAATTGAATTCCAATCAATAAGCAAGTACCAGGCAAGGAGCGAGGCATGCCAAGATTAGTAGGATTCCATCCTTGCTTTAGGAACATTTTAGGTAGTTTGTATAATAAGTCATGAATTGAGATATTCATACCTATGTACAGGGAAGAGGTATAGATCATAGATCTGCTCTCTGCTATATTTATGATATTAAGATATTAAGAAGCTAGTATGGCTATGACACAATTGACAGAAAATATGATTGAATAAATGAATGTCTGCTTTATTGATTAAAAAACAACTGAGAGAGTAACTTTTTTTTTGGTTGGTCAGTGGGCTTGAACTCGGGGCCTGGACTCTATCCTTGAGCTCCTTTTGCTCAAGTCTAATGCTCTACCACTTTGAGCCAAGCATCACTTCCAGTTTTCTGTGGTTAATTGGAGATGAGAGTCTTATGGACTTTCCTGCCTGACTAGCTTTGAACTGCACTCCTCAGCATTATTCTCCTGAGTAGCTAGGATTACAGGCATGAGCAACCAGCACTGGGCTTCAGAGAGTAACTTATCTTAGCCATTTCACTGTTCTTGAGTATCTCGTTGACATTGATTTGTTCATTCTTCTAGACATTGCTGTCTATTTTTTGCTGTGCACTAAGGTCGTGTGATACTCAGAAGCTTCTCTTGCCTCGCTAAGATCACGACTCTAGGTTGTTCATCAGGCATGCCGCTTTGTAGCAGTGGCTTGATCTGGCTCTACTCCTCCAAATGACAGGCTCAGTTTCTCCCACAGATGTTAGATAGAGCCTGGAGGACACAATGACATTTGGCATCTGCAAAAGGCCATTGTAATTCCTCTGTCACAGGCATTGCCATTCGTCCCTTTAATATCCAATTAAAATAGTGCCATGTCCTAACCTTAGCCCAAGGAAAGAAACAGGATGCAGCAGGCTAGGTTTGATCCCAGATGTTTATGACTGATTTGGGAGATAAAATAGGAATTAGGTTTCATTAGACCCCTAGAACCTATAAGAAAATAAAAGTCCATTTGACTTAATCCTTATAGACAATGTTTGACCCAGTATTACTCACTATTTCTACCCATACACATGCATTCATGCGCACACTCATGTGCTCGGGCACCCCATACACATTGACTCAGTTATCTGTACTGGTTTACTAAACGTGTATATATATATATATATATATATATATATATATATATATATATATATATAAATGTGTGTGTATATATATAAATAAATTGCATGTAAAATCTTGCTTTGGCTTTTTGAAAGCAAAATAGTATTTCATTTGACCTAATCAGAGTAGCTCTTATAAAGAAGGAAATATTTAAATGAAACCAGGTACTGATAGCTTGTATCTGTAATCTTGGCTACTCAGGATGCTGAGATATAGGGGGATCATGGTTCAAGACCAGGCTACCTCCTTACCTTCCACCCCCCCCCAAAAAAAAACATTTAATAGACTCAATTCCAACATAATTACCCCCAAATAGGGCTAGAGCTATAGCTCAAGTGGTAGAGCACTAGTGTAGCAAGTATGTAACCCTGAGTTCAAACCCAAGTATCTAAAAAGAGACAGAAAAAGGAACAAGGCTAACCTTTAAGATATTGTTAAGGAAGTATTACATCCATTTTATTAATCACTACAACATTAATTTTGTATAAATTTTTACTTTTTAACAGTGATCTTAGTTCTAAATGGTAGAAGGTACTATGGATTTTTTTCTTGTTGCTAGCAACTACTGTCAAAATTCTCTTTTTTGTTAGCTATCATGGGAAGAGAAATTGTGATAAAAGTTCTGACTGACCAATAACTTTATCTAATGCTAGTCCTACAGCAATGCAAAGTATGATACCTACCAAAGATGTTGTGCAAATTTATTTAGGGCATAGCTTTGAATGCCACATTTCCCTTTGTTCACAAGCCACCAGAATTTGCTGTCCCTGTCTTATCTCCATTAGTCAAAGGAAGCCATGCTTAGGGAGATTTGGACGGGCAGCAGCGAGAACTTAAGACTTCATCTCCAGTGCCTTACAGAGCATTTGTGACATTATATTGATACATTGAAAGATAATCCCTTGTGATTCTGGGGAGAAGTAGGGAGCCATCACTTTGTTCTCAGTTGGCTGACGAAAAGGCAAATTCCTCCCAGAAAAAGTTTTAGTAGAGATTCTGGATGTCAGTATCTTTAACACCAGCTGAAAGCTGTACTGAGATGCTTGTACTAACAACTGACAAATCACAAAGTATATTGAGTTCAAATGCAGTCACGAATGTGTTAAGAGCCATTCAATAATTTTGAACATTAGAATGACATGCTCAGATCTATGCCTTAAAAATGTTATTCTGACAGTAGCATGGAAGGTACGTGGGAAGTAGGCAGTACTGGAGATGATATCATTGATCTGCAGAACAAAGGAGAGAAGACAGGTTCCAAAGGTGCTAAGGTAGTAGGATGTGTAGGATTTTCAAACGATTTGAAAGTGGAGAGCATGGAAATGCAGTTAAAGAATTCAATTCATATTCTACAAAATTAAGAAAATTGAAGGAAGAGTTGGGGTTGGAGAGATGGAAAAGAATGATTAAAGGGCTGAGATGTGTTCTATTCATATACTACTTTGTTGACTGGCAACTGTTTAGTACATCTACTGAAGAGAAAAACAAAATAAAAATGAAAGGAGAATGTATTAACTAAAAAAACAGTAATAATAAAGGAGCTAACAGTGATTCTAGCCTTCTAGCTAGGTCACTTGGCTGGGCAATTATGTCTTCTATAAGGAGATGTAGAAACAAGAATGGAAACATATTTGCACAGTGAGTTTCATCAGGGAAGTGTTTTGTTTGAGGATTCCATGTTACTTCAGGAAATGGATATCCAAGGTACAATGGACTGGAGATAGAATGATAGTACTGTCAGGAGGGGTCCTGATTGTCATGGATGAGATCGCAGGAGCACTAAGAGCTAGGAGAATCCAGAGGAGAAAGCTCACAAGTAAAATGGAAGCAGAGCAATGATCTGTGGAGGTGAACTTAGCATGAGTGGCCAGACAAGTCACCAAGAAAAAAATAAGAAAGCATAATAGAGGCAAATAGGAAAAAAAGACAAGGAAGAGACAGAAGGTGATTAGCAATTTCAAATAAGAGGCAACAAAGAAGACAGGAAGAAAAAAATAACAAGTACCAGTGGTAGCTGTAACACTAATCCTAAAACTGTCTTTCTCTTAGTGAGTAACAAGTCCACTTAGCTCTGAGCTAATTACCTAAACCAAGAAACCATCATGAGCTTCTGTGTTTCACTCTCCTCTGCCATGCAAACAAATAGAACATCCTATTTTCCCTAACTTCAATAGATTCCAAGTCCAATCTTCCTTCGCTTGCCTCACTGCCATGATCCTGTCCAAGCCAGATCTTCTCTTTCCTCAGAACTACAATCATCTTCCATCCTGATTTCAAGATACTTTGTTCTTTGTACTACAACTAAAGTATTCCCCCAATGAAAATTTTAGCCTATGGTACGTTTTTGGGAAACCCCAAGAGCTTTGTAACATCTCTAAATTCAATCCCTCTACTCTTGCCATGGCTGACAAGGCTTTATACATCTACTCTGACACTGGTGATTCTTCTCATCCACTTCTATCATTTCATTCCTGGGTGCTTCTCCACCATACATCACTGCCTCCCTCCATGAACACTCCACTTGCCTTCCTGAACCAAGCTGTGAGCTTGTACTTGCTTGAGCTACATGTTCACATGGCTCCCTCCCATATTTGAACTCTGACTCATTTATCGAGTCACTATAAAAATCTTCCCTGAGCAGTTAAGCACTAAAGAAAATGAGTCTCCCCCATGTCATTCTCCATTTCCTTATTTTGCTTTATTTTTCATTAGAGCATTCATTGTACACAGAGTATCATTAGTATGCCAGCTATGGGGGACATGTGTGTTCTTTGTTTTGTCCACTGCTGAAGCTCCATGGCTGAGGGTACAGCTTGGTGATTACTGACATGGCATCACAAAATCACTGCTGGGTGAGTGAATCCTGCATTTAGAATTGATCTCCAGTCAGTTCTAGCTTGTTTATCTTCTTTCTCAGGTGAGATCTTCAATGTCCACAAGAAAAGAGTCCTCAGTATCTATAGATTGTAACCTCACTTTTCAGGAACTTTGTTTCAATGGAAGCCTGATGTTTAAGTGTCACTAGACTGACTTGGGGTATTTGTCTAATCATGAAGTGATCCATCTGGCTAGAAAATTGGAAGAACCTGATTGGGCCAGATTGTGTTTCCATCATGAGAGATTGGAGTGGTCAGTCCCAAGCCACATGAACTGTGGTACATCTCCTCAGAAGAAAATACAGGTAGGTACAGTTCCAAAGGGGAGATGTAAGAGGTAAACCTGTGTGTGTATATGTGTGTGTGTGTGTGTGTGTGTGTCTGTGTGTGTGCCTGTGTCTGTGTGTGTGCACACACGCAGGAATCATGAAGAAAATGATTACAAGACTGTAAGTACAGTATTGGAAGTGTAATATGCTATGATTGTGTAATATGCTCTGAAACTTTAACTTTACAGTATCCTTCATGGCATTCATATTCAGGAAGGGAGAAACAAACAGATAAACAAATGGAATTTCTCACAAAATCCCCAGAAGTCCTCACCAAGGAGCTGAGTGGAAAGTGATTTCAAGATGACCACAGAGGATCACGGGAGAAGAGGGCTTGATTAGGCATAGGGAGAAGGATGAGCATTGGTTAGACCTCACAACTCTTCTCTCTCCTCAGCTGAACACATTTCCTTCTCAATGAAGGAATTCGCAGAGCAATGTTCAGGCAGGAAGAAAGGAATGCAGAATTTGGTCTTATGATGTCTGTTCTTGCCATTGTCTGCAGCTTGCTCTGAAGAGACTTCTGGAGAGAACAGCTGTGTGTCCCCAGTACAGCTAATCCTCTTGGACCAAGGAAAAAAAAAAGTTACATAACATAAATGTATTCAGTTCTGTCTTTTCCTCTCCCATAATTTAAAACATCCCCCAGAACTCCACATTTGGGTGGAGTATGAGTATTAATGACCGAGTCTGAGGCTATACATCTAGTATGTCAACAGAAGAGAGAAGTGAATTTATCCATGGAATGGAACTGACCATGTTCACAGTGGCCCAAATAGACCCAGTCCTCGTAGTCTAAGCTCTGTTGTGGTTAGTTCACAAAGCATTACAGATATGCACATGCATAAAAATCAGTTAGGGGAGGCCTCAAGGGATTCCTCAAAGGGAGCTGGACTTGAAGGGTAAAGAGAAAAACAAGTATGATGGCTGTCTCATGGACTTTGGCCCGTTGCAATAAGACCTGGTAAAACATGTGTTGCATTTGCAGTCCTTTTTCAGGACTCATGAAAGAAGAGAATCCAGAGGCCATCTGGGCCACCTTTTCCAGATAACCAGAGAACAAAGTGAAATGACCTCCCTTACAAAGATTTCACATACAGAGTGATGGCCAATTGGTGGGCGATATGCTTGGCGTCATTCATGAAATATTTCCAACGCTTCAAACTACTCTGTCCCTAAGTAAGGATGAAACCCCACCATAATGCATGAGGGCCACAGGCTGAAGATCCTCCCGAATAGTTTTATTATTATACTTGTCACCACTTATACAAAATGTTATACCTAATGAGTACATGTGAAGTGCAGTGTGCATGCGCACGTCTTGTGTATATACATTAAAAGATAGTAACACAGGACTGGGAAGGTGGCTCGGTGGTAGAGTGCTTGCCTTGCATTCAGGAGGCCCTAGGTTCGATTCCTTAACACCACATAAGCAGAAAACGTCAGAAATGGTGCTGTGGCTCAAGTGGCAGAGAGCTAGCCTTGAGCTGAAGAGCTGGGGATAGTGCCCAGGCCCAGAGTTCAGGCCTCAAGACCAGCCAAAAAAATAAATAAATAAAAAGATAATCACACATTTTTTTCAGTCATAGGTGATGCTGTGATTCACCAGAGTCCCTAGGATCCAGTGACTGAAGCCACAATTGGTCCCTTCTATGGCCAGAAGCCTGGAAAAGCAGAGCCACTGAGGGACAAGGGATTTAAATAAGGATAGCTGCCCAAGGGACAAGCTTACATGGGTCTGGTGACTCCAAGGTAATCCACACTGAACAGAATCCATGGGGACCTAAAACTCTGCTCCAAGCTACACAGCATGGACTTTGCTTAACAGCACTGGTGTGTGTGAGTAACCACCACCACCGGTGGGTGGGTGGATGGATGGCACATCCCACATCTGGCTTCCTTTCCCCTGTCCTGATTGTTAGCTCTTCTGTGGTGGCCCAAGAACCGACTGCCTCAGCATTTAGGTTTCAAAGTGCACATTAGCGTCCCACACACTCTGGCTGAGGAACGCACAGCCCTGTCAGTTCCGTACTTCATGTTCATCCAGCACCAGCCCACAATGAGGGCAATGCAGGGCTCCCTGGATGTCCAGGATACACGGAGTGGATACATGAAACCCTGGAGAGAAACGTGACATGGTCTGAAGTACAGAGTCTTGGCCAATACATTTTCAGTAACCTCCCTCAAAAGAAGTGGTTTGAGATAAAAATGGTATCCCACTTGAGAAAGCCTTGTGTTGGTCAGGGAAGGGCAGAAGTCCAGACATTCCACAAGTTTATGGAAGAAAAACTAGATTTTCAATTCCTTGAGGCTTGGGTTTAAATTCCCATTTCAAAAGAATACAAGATGAAAGGACCCCACTAGCTAATTTTAGAGCAGGCGATTTCATCCCTTGGTTGACTCAAATGGGGAAGAGGGAAAGGGAATTCAGACAAACATTGAGGTCTTTATTTTAAAACAAGCTGGACTCCTGAAGCCAGCTCATAGTATACTTGCAGTCTGCACTGTCCAAGATAAAAGACTTTACGATGGATTGCTCCTATGGAGTCATTGTGCCAACTTATATAAAAACAAATACCCTCCTAGATGTGTGGGGATAATAAATGAATAGACACAGATTTCTTCATCACTTCATTTCATTCTCTCTGAAATCGCAAGGTGGAATTTGTGTAGGTAAAGGGCAAAGAAGGCTTGGAAATCGCCTAGTTGTTAAACTTGGCTGATGTTTCCTGTTTAGCAAGCACAGAGTTAGCAAGTGGTGTGAGCCTGTCTTACTGACAGATAGGACTAGAACTCCAGTGCTCTAAACCCAAATTTATTGATCTTCTTTCATTTTTTTCCCTTTAGACCAAAGATCTTGGGCAAATACTGTTTTAAAATACCAGCAAAAAATTTTAAAAATAGTAAATTCTTATTGCAATAATTTCATGAAGCCATGAGAGATTTGGAAATCTGAAATGTGAAGGCTTTTGTAGATAGAAGCATGTGCTAAAAGGCAGAATGGAATGAGGGTGATCATACAACTCTCCTTACTTAGCATAGGGGAAGCCTGACTTTAACCAACCCAACCACTGCCTCTAGAGAAACAAGGACAGAAAGCCTCAGGCAACTGATGCAGAGAATGAGCCAACAGCAGCCATCCCTCTAACACTCGACACTGTGGTATTGAGGATAGAAAGCAACAAAATCCCACACAACTCTCTGTGTCTTGTCTTGACTACTCTGGAGATGAGCTCCCTTTATCTCGGCAGTGCTGGGAGCCCAGGGCCTCTCCAGATGACCAAGGAAAAGATGTTTTCAAAGGATTGGGAAGCATGAGAGCTGAGAACTAGAGAAAGTTGCTTCCTTTGCTTTACTCTACCTTTCACCTTTCATTAGAAAAGGGAAATCTGATGGACAAGCACTTGATAAAAATAACTCTACTCCCCAGCCCCCTTCCTGGGAAGTAGATCCTGAAATCATTAGCCCAATTCCCCTGACTTAGCTTTTCTATCGTAGGACATATACCTCTCCCACTGAGTTTTGCTGTATTTCTTCATATAAACGCCACTGTATCTTAGTCTTGGCTGCTGTAATTGCCTAAGCAGGTCATGTACTCTCTGCCTGGACTCCTCACATTCTATCTGTTCAATAACCCCAGCACCACCACTGCCATGCACCTATCTACACATTGCCTCTTTCAGAATGTCTTCAGGGTTCTGACTGGGATCCTAAGGCCTTCCTTCTCTCATCCCTAGGATTCTCTTTCATAGGACTTAAGACACTATATTGCTATTTTATCTTTTTAACTTGCTCAGGGACCTCAGGAGGCACTGTACATTTTCTTCAACATTTTCTGTGTAGATGTTAGTTTAGAGTTTATTTCTGCATTGCATAAATCCTTATTAGTTATTTAATGGATAAATAACAGTGCTTAGTATTTATTGAACACTAACTGCTTAAGGCCCTCAAAGATACTACATTAATTCTTTGAACAACATTTAAAAAAGGGCCATTCCTCTCTCTAATAGAAAAGAAAATTTAAGCTGAAGTGTGGAGGATCCTTGAAAAGTCACCTAAAGCTATATAATTTCCTGATCATGGGGAAGCAGATGGAAAGCACGAAGTTTGCCCATTTGATTGGCTTTGCAAACCCTGCCTGCTTTATACGCTCCTTGCGTAACCTCAGTGACTCTCCTGGGGTTTGGTACCAAAGGAATACTGCACCAGAAGAAGGTCTCTCTTTCTTCTTCCTGCACTGGCACCTTGTCTTTGGGTGACTTGAGGTCTGATAGAAGAATTTGGAGGACTCACAAACAGATCGATGCTGCACAGACATTTCACTGGAAGAAACACACCTGGTATCAGCTACCAGGCACCCACTTTAGCAAAGGCCTCCTCCCATTTCAGTTGTGATGATTGCTGGAAAGAACACAGTGTAACTAAGGCCCTGGCATCCTTCAGCCAGCGATTTCTGGCAGTTAACAGCACGCCCAGTCACGTTTGCAAGAGTCCACTTCAAAGAACAGCCTACTTGTGTCTTATGATGTTTGTCAGGGAAGAGAGTAAAGAGGGATAACAGTATATGGTAAAAAGAGAGAAAATCAGAGCTAGTCCTTTAATAACCACCTTCATTTCCTCTACGAATGATCAAAACTTTTTCCCATTCTTCCTATCCCATTTCTGCTTCCCCATTTATCTAGACAAGATTTGGAAGGTAAATTTGCAAAAAAGACTGCAGTAAAGACTGCAGAGAAGATCTGAAATGTCCTTGTTAAGGGAAATTAAAACAATCAGTCCAACAAAAACAACATAATTGCAAACCATCAGCAAACTTTATGGAAGTCAGACAAATCTGGTTGGGTGGATGTGTCCAGGCCTAGTTTGCTCTTTCCCCAGAATGAAAAAGAAGTTTCATCTCCATTCTTGTTCAGCACACTTTAGGGGATGAGTTAATTCCCTTTATTACTGGCCACCACAAATCCAAATCTACACGAGAGCTGTTTCGTTCAACTTGTGTTTATGAAAACCCATTTCCTATGAAGGGCACTGCACAAGAAGGAGGTGGAACAATTCCCAATCTTGAATACAATTAGAAACGTACATCCAGGGATGAATTCCTACAATTAAGCCGTGAATTCCCCTTTTGATACTTACATTGCTCCTTTTAACTATATGCCAATTTTGTGGTATGTAGGTGGGCCATTTTGTATTAAGACACTAGGCCACAAACATTTTCTTGCCAGAAATATTACCATTTGATGTTAAAACAATCCATACTTAAAAATTTTATCTAGAAAATAAACTGTTAACAATTGTGTATAATTCAGTATTAAATAAAATTAGTTATATGTGGTCACAAAGATAAATCTCCTAAGGATTGGGATAGAAAATATTTTGAGTGGTAGAAAAAGAAAAATTATCTTGGGCAACCCTGTACTGATGAGAAGTGATGGCTGTGGTGTGTGCATATATGTGTGTGTGTGTGTGTGTGTGTGTGTGTGTGTGTGTGTGTGTGTGTGTAGAAATGATAAAATGCAGAGAGGAGACTATTAACATATTGCATCACATTATAATAAACTATTGTATATTCAAGACAGCATGAAATTTAAAGACCACAAAAATATACTATGGACAAAAGATTCATTAGATTCAATAAAGAAAAATTCTTAAAATCCAAGAAAACAGATACTCCTTAGCACAAAGAATATCTTTCTGAGAGTCAGATCTGCTCCAAATAGGAAAGATGTCCATGATTGGCCATGAGTTTCCTGTCATTGGAAATGTCCAGCCATTTGGACCATTAGGACCATTTCGACCATTTTGACCATTTCAAGGAATATTGAAGTACAAGATTCAATATTTACACCTCTTTCAGACAAAAACAATATGACAAACAGAAACTGATATATTGCTGTTAGTTCAGTTAGGATCGTAGTTGATCTGACAAAAACTATCACAACCTGAGTATTAGTAACTTGGGAATAGAAAGAGTTACTTTAACATTTCAATAAGTCCAAATTCAGGTAGTTCAGGGTGATCAAGTTGGCTCATCAATACTATCAGAGGCTTAAGAAATTTGTTTTGTCTTGGCCTTCTATTATTAATATTTAAACCTTGTTCTCTCTCTTGTTCACAAAAATGACAAAGCTAATAATGGTAGGTATGAGAATCTTAATAATGCTGACATTTTGTAGAACTAACCAGGTGCCAAGAAATTTTTGTTTTTTTCCCTAGTTTCCTTTTTTCTTTAAAAAATATAAATTTATTATCTTCAAGTAATTGTATGAAAGAGTAGTCCTTCAACCGACAAGCTTATGAATGCAGTGCATCTTGATCACTGTCACCCCTTTCATTTTCCCCCAAACAATAATCTTTTTAATCATGTTTCTCAATGAATATATTTAGGCTGCACCATGGCTGTCATACTGTGAAATCTATGTCTAGTTAAATAATGACAAAAAAGGTTGGTGCATCTGAGAAAGAGGAACTAAAGATGCTAAAGGCTATGCCTTTTTATCAGTATAATGTAAATGTTCCTAAAAGCCCCTGGAGAACAAGTTTGCTTTTGTTTCTTTGGACCAAAAGTATCCAGTGACCATCCTTTGTTAGGAGATAATGCATAGGTTTGGGCCAACCAACATACAGGTTGCAGCACGTGAGTCAATTCTGTCTACATCCATAATTCCAATTTATCTTTTCAACAACCCTATGAGCTCAATTCCCAAGAAGACTGATGAAATCAGTGCTTAACATATTAATTTCCAAATCTGAGTTGTGAATCCACCTACAGTGGACATACTTGCTACCTCCTCAGATAGGTTTGAATGTTCCCCTCCTTCCCTGAAATTTGACAACTGAGATGTGCTCATCACTTTGAAATAGAAGAAAGAGTAGAATTACAAGCCCAAAGCCAGTTCTTTTTTTCTGCAATGGCTTTCCATGAATCAGATGGATCCAGAAAAGGTCTAATGAGGTGAGTGCTCAAAGCCACTTAACCAGACCTAAGTTGAGGTTGGCACCAGACTTAAGAGTGCTGCTGCCACCACTGCTAACCAAGGCACAGATTCTTAGCATGGAAAGTCACTCTCTGGAAATAGGTTGGATCATTTTAACACTGCACTGACTACACATATCAGGTCACAAGAATATCACTCCCACAACCCCAGATTAATGTTACCTGTAACAGTTCAGTGACCTGTGAAGATTGCTCTTCTCCAGGTTGTCTCATCTGGTCTCCTAAGAAAGGCGGAAGGAAAAGCCAGATCATTATAAGAAGAGTCATCCCTTTTGGGGCATAGGCAGGATTTGTAGGTTAAAAGGCTAAAGGAGACTTTGATGACTCTGTGTGAACTATCTGCTTTGACCTAGAAACAGCTCTGCCCATAGGGAGGCAGCATAGCACAGGTCTAAGTGCAGGCAGGCTGCTTTGGGTTTGGATTCTAGTCCCCAATCTCCACTTAAACTCTCTGAACTTCTGTGTCTGTTTTTTAAGATAATCCTTTTAAAGCTCCTTGAAAAGTAAGAGGCTGGCATAAAGAGAATGAATAAGATGTTGGCTGAAGTTCATGGTAGTTGTAGTACTTGCTATTGATTATATTATTATTATTATTTATTTCTGTAAAGGCTAAATCTGAAGTTGCTTATCACTGGAGGGACAAAACTCTTGAGCAATCACAGGTATCCCCAAGACAAATATGAGTTCTGTGCCTATGAGCTTTCAGAGTTCATCCATCTAAATCAAGATAACCACTAAGTATGGAAGCTCGTGGTCTCTTTTTGCACAACTTTACAGCAGGCTCTTATACCTCGTGCTCATTCAGAATGTAAAAGGTCCAAAACCAGTCATCTCTGTGCTAAAAGTAGCAGTACCATACAGAACCAGGCACTAAGTTCTCAAAATCAACCCCTAGATCCATCTAGTCTTTTCTTAGAATAAAGGTACTGACTCTATGGAGATGAACAAAATATCAGTAAGCAATGGACACAACACACACACACATACACACACACACACACACACACACACACACACACACACACACACATACACACTCCAGACTTCAAAAGTTTTATTGAAAAAGAACAAAACCAAACCCTATGTGCATTAGCAGTCTAATACATCTGTCCTTAAATTGGAATATATTTCCAGTCCTCAACTTCCTCCCTTGTGTCTCAGAGAAAGATAATAAATTAGCCCTCAGAGTCATTTAATTTGTCCTCTTATCCTGGGAAGTTTCAGTATATGAATATTTTCTTGGTGTTATTATTATGAACACTGTACTCAAAAATATCTCACTTTAGAAAGTAAACTATGGTGGTTATCAGTTAACAAAGGGAATCTAAATGGGTTGCAATTCTTTCTGGACAGCTAGAAGGGAAAACAACATTTTTGAAAAGTTTTGAAAAGTCTAGTTGTCCCTATGCTTAAGTGATTATAAAATATTACCATCTCTGACACACAATAAAGAGTGCATTACTCTCAATATCCTTATCAATTATTGTGTCAAAGGGGGAGTCTCTAACACACACATTTGTTGATGCCATTTCTCTCATTTGTCATATGCTTATTGTTTCTAAATAAGAACTAAGTTTCAAGGATTAGTCACCTTTTATTTTTGGTGAAATAAACAAGATAGATGAAGGATAAATAGGGAAAAGGGCAGTCAGGAGGAAGGGAGAGGAAGGAAAAAGGGAAGGAAGAGAAAGAAGAAAGGAGAAGAAGGCAGAAAGGAAAGAAGAAAGAAGAAAAAGAGAAAGCCAAGTCAAAGGTTTTGCAACACCAAGCCTATGTAGAACTTTTTTCCATGACTTGTTTTCATCCAAAACAAGGTATATATTTTGGGGCACATTCTATGTGCTACTGTGACCAACATGAATTTCTGAACTAAAAAATGGCAAGCAATCTGGAGGGTAATTGGATTCATCTCATATTTGCTATTTAAAAGTAGAAGACAGTCTCAGAAGCCCAACAAATAAAAAAATCAATTTGCTTAGAATTAAGGAGCACTTTCAGCAGGGATCACTTCCTTCAAGAATAAGTAGTTCTTTCACAAGCAAATAAAACAGTGACATTCTTTTCTAAGCCAAGTAGATTCAGTACTCCCTAAATCCAAACCTTCTCATGACTTGTTTAACAGAAGTCTAAAGAGCTAACATCTCTTTGTCAATTTGATTTACAAATAGAATAAGTCCTTACCAGATGAAAAGTATACTATACTGATTCTTCATATTTATTATAGGATCCTATATTAAACAGACAAATATAAAATTGCATAATTTGAATCCCTTTCCCTGTCAGACCTAAGTAACAGCAGACCCTTGAATGTAATCATCCATTGTTTTTTTTTTTTTTTCAGCCATTTGTGAAGCACTGCATCATTAAGCTCTGGTTTTATTTATCTATTAATGTACACATAAGCTGTATATAGTGAATAACTACTTAGTGAGAAAACATAAGAGATGCAAAAAATCAATTAAAAAGTCAACAGCATTTTGTATTTAACGCACTAAAACAAAAAAACTAGTAATAGGACTTCCTCAGCGTGACAAATATCTACAAAAAATGTCTGAACTGACATTGTGATGTGGAAGAAACGTCTTTTCTACTAAGCTCAAAAGAATATACGGATGCTTGCTTTCCTTACCATTTCTATGCACCTCTACTGCACCAAAGAGGCTAACCGAAACAAGAAAGCAAGAACATTAGATAAGGGACCCTCAAAGTTCAGTGAGAGAAATAAAATTATTTTCAAGGCATGATCTTATATACATAAAATCTCAGAGAATCACCAAAGAACTAGTGGAACTAATAAGTGAGCTCAGCAAGATTTCAAGCACATGACCAATATTCAGAAATCATATATATATGTTTATAATATGGTACAAATTTATAATCAGCAAAAAATTTGTCATAGCATTTACAAAGAATGGCAAATAAATTTAACAAAATTTATACTCTATAAGCTGAAATTGAAAGTGAAAGAGAACTAGAGTAAGGAAATAATTTAGAAGGACTCTTGTATTTGTGGATTCAAATTTTTAATCTTATTTTGGTGTTTTACCAGGGTTTGAACCCAGGGGCTCATACATGGTAAGCAGGCATTCTACTATCTGGCCCTTAATGTCTTAGGTAATTTTTTAAAGTATTCTCTCTTTTTCTTTTATCCTTATCAACCAGGATCTCAGTCTTTTGCATACCTAGGATGGCAGGCTCTAATCACTACACCTAGCTTAACTGAGATAAGCTCTCTCTAACATTTTTCTGGACTGGCATTAATTTGAGATCCTCTTCCATGTCTTGAGTAGCTGAGATCATAGGCACAAGCCACCACACATAACCCCCAAACTCATTCAATCCTTATTAGAATCTCAACTGATTTCTTTGTATCAACTAATGAGCTGATTCCAAAACTCATGCAGAATCTCAAGGGTCCAGAATCACCAAAGATAAACTCAAAAAAGGAAAACAAGATGAGAAGAAAGACATTTTTTGATATCAATAAAGACGATGTGGTTGTGGAACATGTAAAAAAAAACAACAGATCCACAGAACTGAATTCAGAGTTCAGAAATAAAGCCATGTGTCAATGCTTGACTGATTTTCACCAACTGTTCCAAGATGACCGATGTAGAAAGGACAGTCTGTTCCACAGTTGTTGGGTGGACAACTGGAAAGCCACATGTAGCAGAGTGAAGTTGGATCTGTAACATTCCTCAATTCTGAGTTTATCTAGAAATAGAGGATTATGTTATGCTTTATTTTCACATAGGAGACATTAATACTCAGACACATTCACACATGTAGACATACCAGTACCAATTTTGTCCATTGAACTTTAATCAAATCCCAATTTCCAATAGTGCTTTCTCTGTCATACATATTCCCATGCCAAGTGTTCCCTCATACGGAGGAATTCTACCAAGAGTGAATAGCACTGTGGTTAATTCAAGTTCAGAATGAAGGGGGATAGTGGGAAGACTGATAAAAGGGATCACACTGTTCAAGAATAATTCTACTATTTTAGTAGCAACCTTAAATATAAGTGAGTGTGAGAGGCACTAAAGACTTGACAACCAATGACTCAGTGAACATGTAGTCTAATCAGGGCGACAGAGATGGTGATCAATTCCACGTTCTGTAATCAATAACATATGAGTAATGTGTAGACTCAGAAGAAAGCACCAAATATGGACTGGATGGATCAGGGATTGCTGCCTAAGCATTTTGCTTGATTTGATTATCAAGGGAGGGATGGGCTAAAGTGTTAGTCAGAAGGGGGAGGAAGAAGAAGGCCTGAAATAATACATTTGTGGAACTATTTTCAACTTGGTTTGTCTGTCATGACCATTATATCTAGGGGTATGGAGACAGACTCCAAACAAGAAAAGAATATGAAGCAAAACACAGAGCTGAAATACTTCCTTAAGTAACAATAATAAGGTACAGGGAAAAAGAATCCTTGTAACAATATTCTACCACCAGATTACTGTTGAATCTTTGGGTGTCAGCACCTCCGTTCCTTACCAGTAAAGTGAGAATTTACATTTGTTTAAACATTTCTTCACCTTCAAATTTCAGGTATTCCCTAATTGCAAGCAGGATTCTGGAATAGATCTCTAAACTAGAAAATTGTATTTATTGGAAACACACGATTAGAAACAACCACCACTACAAAAAGCAAGATTCATTTACTCATAAAAAGAAGGCAAACATGAGCACAGGATAATCTAAAGCATATTTGAGTCCTCGCAAGGGAGTCAGCTCACTGTGGAAGACTTATTTTTTCCCCAAGCCTTCTAAGATAGGCGAGATAAACAGGAGGCCTCTCCTCTTATTGTATTATCCTGTTTGGAGAATCAGACTCTGAAATTAGGACACAATGTCACTACCTCATAAAGTGAAGCTCCAGTACACAAACAGAATCACTTGAATGGTTGACAATATACTGCACTGATGTGAGAGACACTGACTTATCAGGACTGAGACTTGGTTTAAGCAGCTGTTGATAAAAGCAAGCCTTTTTGTCCAGCCTTAAATGCCAAAGCATCAAATATAGACAACATAAAATATGGTACATATATAAAATATTAGTGTATATCTTTATGTATGTGTGCATGTATACATTTATATGCATACCTATCTACTGTTACATAGATAAGTAGGCTGGAAAATAAACATGTGTCATATATACATTGCATATAATATATAATGTCATATATTATGTATATTATATATTGTTTAAAAACCTAGATATTTAAAACAAACTGAAATTACATATATTACCAGTAATCACCTACTGAAATCCAACCTAGATCTTAAGAATAAAATGGCCTAACAGTAACTATTTTAATAGGAATAATAAGACAATCAGAAATATTGTCTTGTCACATAACTATCCATAGATGATAAAGCTTAAAAGCACAATTGATCATAACATTATGGGATATGTAATATATGCTACAATAATAGGTAATAATAAACTTGCATACTAGGAGGGAAAGGGGAAGTACAGAGCTATACGTTCTGACAATATTTGTAAAGTCGCATGATTTGAGTTGAATATACACCATAACAAAGATTTACTCCCAACCATTAAACAAAATGCAAACAAAGAAATGCAGGTAAGGGGTTACTATAGTTTGAATATACCTTAAAGTCCATGTTGAAACTTAATTGCTGTTGTTTCAATATGGGTTGAAGCTTGAAGGAGGTAATTCAATTGTGAGGGTGGAGCCCTAACACTGCCCTTTGATGGTGCAGCATTAATTTTCCCTACTAGACTCAACAACAGGAGACAACCCTCTCAGACTCAAAGCAAGATGACACTTGTATAGGCAAGATGACACTTGCAAGATGCTTGACCTTGGACTACATAGCCGTCTATTTGTGTTCAGTTGAATTGTGTGGTGGAATGTTTAAGTTCCTTTCTTGTCTCCTTTTGTGTACATTGTCAGCATTTCCTCTGTGGTTAATAAAAGAAATATGTTTGAAATCCTACATTTTTCATATTTTAATTTAAATTTATACCAGCTAACCTTCAATGACAAACAAAAACTCCACTATTTTACAGTCATATCCCTATCCCTTCCAGTTGACAATGTCATAAAAATTATCTTTTTTTGTCCGAAAAGAAAAACTACTGCAGTTTTTGGAGTATGAGCTTGAACTTGGGGCCTTGAGCTCGCTCTTGGCATTTTTTGCCTAGGGCTGGAGCTCTCTCACTTGAACCATACCTGTACTTCAGGATATTGCTGGTTAATTGAAGATAAAAGTCTCATTGACTTTTCTGCCCAGGTTGGCTTCAAGCCACAGTGCTAAGATCTGTTTCCTGATCAACTAGGATTATAGTTGTGAACCACCTGCATCAAGCTAAATGAATATAATTTTTAGCATATTTTTACTAGCATTTATTAGTTGTGTAAGGGAAATTTTCATTTTAACCGTTTTCATACCCATGTACAATGAACCCTGGATAAACTCTCCACTCCATGGATTTCCTTCACTGCTCTGTACCTTCTTCCTAAAACAACTTGAACAGAGTTTATTGTTCCATTTTCCTACATGGATATAAGGCACTTAAATGGTAGTTACCCTCCATCACCCTCTTCATTGGCCTGTCCCTCCTGATGGGACACCATCAACAGAACCTGTTTTGCATTCCTTTCAATTATTTGTCCATTTGGTAAGTAGATGCTAATTGTACAAGGGGATTTCACTGTATTTCACAATACATATACCATTAGTCAGATTAACCTCCTTTATTTCTTTTTCCAAATTATCTTTTCCCACTTACACTGTTCAACAGCTTTCAGTAGGTTAAACCAATACTTTTGAAAGCACTATTCTCTTTAATCATATAGTAAATATGGAGTTATAAACCAGTTATAATATTAGCTGTGGACTGATTCTTTATGTTAGTGTCTTTCATAATCTAGAACACAAAAAAATGACATACTACTATTACAATAAAACAACCTTTTATAATTATCCATATAATTATCTTGACTAAGAATTTTATCTCTTCATGTGTGTTTGAGTTATTATCCATTCGCCTTTCATTTCAACCTACAAATGCTTCTGTGAGTATTTTTTCAGGGAAATTAATTATTTCAGTTTTTGTTTATCTAGGAATATCTCTATATTATTCTTGTTTCTGAAGAATGATTGGGCTGAGCATAGCAATCTTGGTTTTAATAATTTATTTTTCCTATATCTCTTTTAATACATCAACCTACTGATGAACCATCACCTGATGTACTTACATCTTTGAATTCTTTGAATGTGGTGAATCACTTTTCTCCTTGACTTTTGACAGTTTGATATAATATATCTCAACAATGAAAAGTACAAGTTGTCATGTCAAAAACGAACTTTACAACTGGGGGGGGGGAGTACTGGGTGGGGGGCAGGGAGGATGGGAAGGGATGGGAAGGGTAAACAAAGGAGGAGGCTACAATGCTTGATAAGAAATGTACTCACTATCTTGCCCATGTAATTGTAACCCCTCTGTACAGTATTTTCACAATAAAAAAAAGAAAAAAATATATCTCAACATGGCTTTACTTTTTTTGTTTTAGTTTACTCCCTTTGGAATTCATTCAACTTATTGGGTATTTATATTTACATTTTAAAATTAAAATTGGGGTCATGTTCAGGTATTTTTTCCTCAAGTATTGTCTACTCATTTTTCTTCTCTTATTTTATTAAGAATAACTAAAAGTATTTTTATAATATTATTCTACAATACACTAGAGTATTGTTCACTCTAGTAATTAGCCTAGTCATAATTATAAGATCCCTATGGATAAAAGTTGAAAAATCCAAATAAGACATTTGAAAGATGGTCTAAACAAATTTCCATGATTTTAGATAGACTGGTCATCTTTTAATGACTATTATTATTATTATTATTGTTATTATTAGTGCTGGAAATTGAGAGCAATACCTCTCGCATGCTAGGCAAGCACTCTATCCTACACTCCAACCTTCCAATGATAACATTTTAAAGATATCAGTTCTCTTCACCCTACTGCAACTTTAATTCAAATCCAATAAAAATGTACAACTATATGCTTTTTATACACTTGATAAAACTCTTCTAAAATTTAAATGGACTAAATATAAGATAACCTTAAAATAATAAAGAAGGACTGAGAACTCCACTTGATATTAAGACTTCCACTGAAACCATGGTAATAAAAGTAGTATTTTATTGGTGTAATAAAAGGCAAATTGACTAATGGAAGATGGGAAGTAGCTCTGAGACAGACTCATTACTAGATGAGATCCAAATATATGATAAAGTTGGTGCTGCCCATTAATGGGAAGAGAGCAAATTGTTTAGTAGAGAGCCTTAGTAGTTCATTCAGATGTAACAAATGATTCTAGCTCACTGACACTGCTGAAAAAATGGAAACTTGAAAAGGATTTCAGACATCCATGTGAAAAAAATCATATTATAGATCTAATGGGAGTTTGGCTTCTGTATTTAAAAATAAACAAGGAATTGATAACTAGAATATAAATTAGTCTCTTGCAAACCTGAAAACACTCTTCAAACTGTATGAAAGATATAAACATGCAGATAAAAGAAAGGAAAAAGTATGCGTGAAAGGACAGTAAAAATCATTTATAAACAGGGTTGTACAAATGAAAACAGAAGAAGTCAGTGAACACTTAGTTTAAAAGCTAGTTATACTTTTGAAATCACACTAGCATTCCTTCTTTTAGAGATAGAGTTCTCTTTGTTAAACTGACTTTATTAAAGTAATAATAACGCACTTTAAGATCTGCAAACAAGCTTTTAAATAAATTTAACTATAATATCTTTCTTTTTACTTAAGAAGCTTTACTTATAAAGCAGTAAAGTTCATCTTGGTGATGAAAAAGAGAGTGTGATGCTGGTGCAAGCATTTGTTTCCCTTCAGTTCTTGATAACTTCTACTTACATAAGTAAGTATAAGTTACACCATTAAACATTGTTCTTGTCAGAATTGGCTTGGATTCTTGTTGGTATTCTATGTTGTATGATCTTATTGTACACATATCCAGGGTAAACATATTTCATTGAGAATATTTTATCAATGGGGTAGAAAAAATATTGATTAAATATCTAATCTCTTCAGGTATTTTGAATAAATTATCTTTATTGATTTTTTTGGCAATTTTCTAATTCTTATGTTCACTTCATATCTGAGGAAACAGTAGATCCAATATCATGCAGTTCAGAGCTAACAGAGTGAACAACTGAACTCAGTTCTGTTAAAATGTTGCCTAATACCTTATACCAGAATGAGGTAAGACTGCATTTGAATTAACTCTATCAGGTCTTTTTTTATTGACATCAATGTATTAGATTCCATGAGCAATGACAATTGAAAGTTCATAGGGGAGGGAATGGTGGAAACACTTTGATAATCAAAATCATTCTTTTTAATCGATTAATTAGTAATTCATTTATTCCATCATTATGTCATTATCAAATTATTATCAATATTATTATCAAATATTAATGACCAGTCTTATGAAGAATTGGCCTCAATTCTATGGATTTGGTTATAAAGAGCAAAGATCCCTGCCATCTAGAAGTTTCTAATAAATTATCATCTAAAACTTGTCTACAGTGGGGCACTGGTGGCTCATGTCTATAATCCTCAGGAACTGAAGATATGGATAGTGTTTGAAACCAGCTCAGACAGAAAAGTCCATGGGAATTTATTTACAAAATAACCAGCAAAGTGGTAGAGTTCCAGTCAAGAAAGTAAGCTAATCAAGCCTGAGGCTTTGCTTTAAAACTCTGGTGCCAGCAAAAGCAAACAAAAAACCTTGGCTCTAGCATGTACAAGTTGTATGATCTTTGGAAAGCAACATATACCATATGAAACTGTAGCTTCTCACCTGCAACTAAACTATTAATTGCTACCTCCCACGATGGTGATGAGTATTAATTCATGTTATGCATATTGTGAAATAAAAGTTTCTAGCATCGTACCATTTCCATCATACCATTCACATTTCATTGTCTAAGCAAAATGGAAAAGAAATAAAAGCTTAAAGCACTCCTTTTTTCTTATTTTTTTTTTAAAGAATTCATGCTTTGGACAGTTTCAAAAGAGTCTAAATTTTACTATTCAGAATGGGACCTAAGATGTATATTCTGTAAGATTCTTCTTAACAAATTCCCCACACATAGTACATGATTGTGGTAGATGATTTTATGTGCCAATTTGACTGAAATAAAGGATGTTCAGTACCTGGTGAGGTAGTATTTCTGGTAATACGTATATGTTTCCAAAATAAATTAGCATTTGCATTGATAGAGAGAAGGTGTGCCCTCACCCAAAGTAGGAAACCATCGCTCACCCCATTAGAGGTGGAAGAAAACTGAAAGTCAAGAGAAGGGTGAATTCTTTCTCTCTTTTCATGAATTTGAACATCGATGTTTTTAATGCTCTAACATACCAGAGTTCCTTGTTTTGAGGTCTACAGACTCCATCTTTTCCCATAATAAATTTTCACTTACACAGTTCTATCTGAAGCCTAGTGGTAATCCTGACTACTATAAGGATTAAGATTATTTCTTACAAGTTTTCCACCCATACTCTGGGTTGTTCAACACTGTAATAACCTCATTTTCACATATAGGACATCTCTTTCCTCTCTCTCTCTCTCTCTCTCTCTCTCTCTCTCTCTCTCTCTCTCTCTCTCTCTGTATTTTACATACACACCTACACACACACACACACACACACACACACACACACGTGGTTTTGAGCTCTTGCAACATGATTCTTTTCCCAGAAGCCTCAATAAAACAACTTTGAATTATCTCTTTCGTTCTGCACACAATATTTTCTCCGGATGCCAGTTGGGCCTCCAGAATTCTCTGTGTGGTGAGCAAAGCCAGCATGTTCTTAGCCCATGCCCTTTCTGTCGGTGAAGGGAGCCACCTTGGCAAGGCTTTTGAGAAATGGTGGGGTGGGGGAAGCGGGGGACTTAGCCAAGTATCAAAACCAAATCTAGAAATTCTGGTGAGAGGAGATATTCTGATGAAAGAAAGAGCAATTTATTTATATGCTGGGTTATTTTTAGGTAGTTGTATGAAGGAGTTGCCATTTAACTAAGCAATTTATGAATACAATGCATCTTGATCAATGTCACCTCTTTCCAGCTTTGGCTCAGCCTAGCCATTCAGAAAGAGAAGTTAAAATAATGACCTCTGTGATCTCCTCCCAGAATCAATGACTTCCTAGAAGAGGAGGATGAGCCTGTAAAACACTTCTTGTGTTTCTCAACTAGAATCCTTGGAGACAGGCCAAGCTAATAAAAGATGAGTATGGGAATACATGCTATTTATAATATACCCATGTGCAAGTTTTGTTTGCTAGAAGTGCATATTGAATCTCTACAAATTCTAGGACTTCAGATGATGCTATGATGTCAGCTGAGAAAGCATGGTCACAAATCTTCTCCCATAAACACACTCACAGGAACATATGTGTGTACATACACAGAAAGGAGCCTTGTGTCCCATAAAGACAGATACCCTTCTTTTATCAGGCATATCTTTTGTATTTTTTGCATTTTGATATTTTAACATTCACCAGAGATGTGGCTCATTCTAGGTATAGCCAATGCCTACAGCTCCTGAACAATTTTCCCAGAAGCGTGCCTTTTGAGTGCAAACCAACTGTTCCAGAGCATGTATTTGCAACTATCTCTATAGTGGAGTTTCACATTGGTTCCCACAAGATCTACTGACCATAATCACCTGAGGTATTCTGATAAATGAGGAGCAGTGTTCTAGAACACATTGCAATCATTCAAGTTTACCCATCTTGATCTTGCTTCCTTACCTTATCTGTTCCTTACTATAGAAAGTGCATAATCCTAGGTATCAGCAGGATGAGATCTAAAGCTCATGCTTCAAAGCCAGCCTGATCTGGGAAGCCCATGACTAATGTCCAATAAATTAACCCCCACCCAAAAAATAAAGCCAGAAGTGGTGCTGTGGCTCAAGCGGTAGAGTTCTAGCCTTGTGCAAAAGAAGCTCAGGGACAACATCCAGGACCAGAGTTCAAACCCCAGGACTGGTGAGGAAGAAGAAGAAGAAAGAAGAAGGAGAAGGAGGAGGAGGAAGAGGAGGAGGAGGAGGAGGAGGAGGAGGAGGAGGAGGAGGAGGAGGAGGAGAAAGGAGAAGAAGGAGAAGAAGAAGAAGGAGGAGGAGGAGGACGAGGACGAGGACGAGGACGAGGAGGAAAGCAGAGCATGTAGTTAAGCTTTTGTTCATAACCCTTTCTCTCCTTCTGCCATCATCTTACTGGCTCTGGTACCTGCCTGTTTAATATCTATGTTATGAAGTTCCCCTCCTCATAATCCATAACAAATATCTCAACGGCATCTTCTATAGTCCTCAACATACCAAGAAAATACAATGCAATATTAAAATACCTCTGGACATATTCTTTAGGCTCAGTTTTCCCAACAAAAATGCAAGGGCTATCACTATCAAAGAAGCATTAACTCTCCAACAGATATCATCAAAAAGAGAAGAGAATACTAACTCTTACCTGTGGCTGATGAGATCATAATAAGGATACATATGTTGGCAGTGATCACCTGCCTAGAGAAAGAAAAGGTGTTATGTCAAAATTCACCCTTACATAGCTCCTCTGAATGTTAAGAGCCTATGATTTCAGGTCCTTGGCTCTCTGTGGCATTTGTGGCTACAATGTTGACTTAGCTTTGCAAGACAGAATTACCTACAAGTTCTATGCTCCATTACAGCAAGAACTAACTGTCTAAGATTTCTTCCCAATGAGAAGAAATAGAGGCAACTTTCCAGGTCATTATGCTGCTTCTATGAAAGATAATGCCCTGCCAATTTAGGCAATGGTTTAATTTACCTAGTCACAAGTTGCTGAGCCAAGTTTAAAGAAACATCAATAGATAGATACAAGTTAAAATTACCGTTAAGGAGGGCTTGAGCTGCTGGAATGTTCCTAGAAGTCAATAAAAACCAACCTTGATCCTTTTTGTTGGAATTCAAGGGTCATCAGGATTTTTGTTTCAGAACAAATGGAGTCTTCTGGATGGTGGGCATTAAACTGTGAGCTTCAGTTACACCTGGATATATGACCAGAAACATTGTGACCCTGTCACCTTGTGCTCATGGGCAGCCCTCTTAGTCTTTCTTAGTCTCTGGTGTCTTATCTATAAAATGAGAATAAAACTAAAATCCATTTCAAAGCGTTGTTATGCTTAAGTTAATACAAGTGTTTAGCACATTGCTTAGCTCAGTCACTTCTTGCATGATTGAGTTTAAAATAAAAATTGTAAGAACTTGCTGGATACTCTAAAGTAATAACTGGGTTACTATGTTACCTCGGTTATTTTTAAGGTGTTTTCTTTTGATTTGGCTTGGTTTCTTTTTTCTGTTTTTGCTAATCCTGGGACTTGAACGTAGGGCCTGGGTGCTGTCTCTAAACTTCTTTGGTTCAAGGCTAGCACTCTACCACTTGAGACACAACACCACTTCTGGCTTTTTCTGTTTATGTGGTACTGAGGAATCAAACCTTGGGCTTTGTTCATGCTAAGCAAACACTCTACCACTGAGCTACACTCTCAGCTCCATGATTTGTTTTATTATTCTTAGCAGGACAAGCTATGTCACATTTCTACTACCTACTCAAGAGAAGCTTGACTCAAGCAGAAATAAGTACTGTGACTTCATGATACTCATCAGGAGAAGTCATAATTTCCTTGTGTGTGTTTAAAGTCCCACCAAGCTATTTCAAAACGGAGATATAAGCCAGTGCCAGAGGCTCACAAGTGTAACTTTAGCCACACAAGAGGTTGAAATCTGAAGGAAGCCTGGGCAGACATCCAAGAGACCAAGTGGTAGAGCACTAACTTTGAGTAGAAAAAGCCAAGTTAGAACTCAAGGCCTTGAGTTCAAGCCCAAGTACTGGTATATGCACATGGGTGTAATCATGTGTATACACATACACACACACATACACACACAAAAGTAGAAGTAAATTTATTTATTGACTCCATTCCTTCTTAATGCTTTAAAACTTGTTTTAATGTCATCTCAGCCCTACTAATTATCAATTCCAGCATCACTCAGATCACTGAAAGCTAGTTTATTAAAAAAACAAAGCTTAACCCTCCACTTTTGGAACACTAAAACCATTTAAATAGAACAATTTTTCAACAGACAAGCAGTGTGGCTTCTCTTACATCTTTCTCCCAAAGCCTTCAAAAATTACTATTAGTGTCATTCAAATTGGAAAACTTACTCATATTTTCAAAACCTTATGGATATATCCCAGAATGGGATAAAACGTCAACAGCTGGGAGAGGTTTTGTGGATTTCATAGTGGTTAAAA